>NC_140954.1:52388999-52996499 GCF_014529385.1 Adiantum capillus-veneris
ATGATATATTGATGTATACCATTGATGCTATGTAGTCCAAAATGATTATGGGGATGTTTTGAGCTTGGATTTCATCTTTCCAACATTGTAATTGGTTGTAATGAACTACAATTGTAGGTATAATATTTGGACTGAAGAAATAAAGGAGCAATTCAATGAGGTGAAATATATTATAGCCTCACTCTCCACCATTTCACCTCCAAAGTTGGACAAGCCATTTTATGTTGACCCTAGTGTGCACAATCACACACTTGGGACTGTATTAGGATCCTCAAGAGACTTCTTTCATGCACCCTATCTACTTATTTAGTTGCATAATGACTCCATCAGAGAAGGAATACATGGCAGTCAAGCACATGGTGATTGCCTTAATGTTTGCTACTACCTAGTTTTGCTCTTATTTAATTCCTAAACCATTCATAGTCTTAACAATGGAGGAAGTTTTTTTTTATATGATGCAACATATGGATGTTTCTTCTACGATTACCAAAATGGCTCACAATATTGCAAGAGTTTGACTATACGTTGCAAGTGGAAAGCTTCATAAGAGCTAGTCTAGGAGGCATTCTCACTCATTTCCACTATGAAAAAAAGTTGAAGATCACAAAGAGATAACACCTGTGTTAGAAGTCCCTAAGATAGAGGGGCTCACTATCTTTTCTTTAAAGGAGCCTACATTAGAAAGAGAATGAAGTCTAGGAGGGCCTCTTTATTTAGCATAAGGTTATGGAGGTGATTAAAAATTTGACAAATATGTGCATGCCATGTGTGCAAGAATGGTGGGTTTGTAACTGAGGTGTAAGAGTGATCAAAGGATGCATTTCCCCCGAGAAGGTGGGTAACTTTATGATTTCTAGCCTTCCATACCTCCTATATATGATCTCTAATTTAAGAAGAGATTATAGATCTATGATCAACATGTCGCTACATGATCTAGTTTTTGCTACCTAGATTTTAAATTTTATTTTGGAAGATAAAACTCGATTCAAATAAACTAGTTATTTTGCTTGTTTGAATTCAGAAGTTATCCTTTGATTGCTTTCTTAATACTAGAGGTTTGGGTTGTCAATACAACAATGGAAATGTATGTCTTTTAACAAAATGTGTATTAAGCTCAAGATGTGCTTGTTCTAAATCCTTGAGCAAATTCACCACCACTTGTCAAACACAAAGGTGGATGAAGAGAAGCTAACGGAGCAGCTAGTGCACATGGTGAATAATTTCTTACCCGTACAAGAGATCACTACTACAAATCTGGACCCTTCAAGCAATTAATTGTGGATGAAACTTATAGAGTGATGTCTTATGCACTACAAGGGATATGAAATGTAGTTTTTTCTATTCATTCATCTCCTCCACTTATTCATTATATAGTTTCTGCAAAAACATGATAGTGACCATGTTTTGAGTTAGTTTTCTTCATACTTTAAGTGTAGTTAATTAATCTTTGAAGTCACAACACTATTATGTACAGAAAATAGCCAAACTATGTACCTTGCACGATTGGCCCGCATATGTAGAGATAGCTGGGACACACAAACTTTGTACACTTTTTACAAGCATGATTTTTTTTACATCCAAGGGGTTCAAAATTAAAGAAAAACATTTTTTCAAAGTCTTTGAAGTGTCTTGCATCATTCCATAAAAGCAAACAATTTGATTTTGCCATACTGGAGCACTCAAGCTAGCATATCAATGCCAAATTTGGTTCATTTGGCAGAGATTCTCTTTGATATGTGCAATGATTGAGATCACCCACCATCATGGATGCACATTAAATAGCAATAATCACTTTCAGGGTGATTGCAACCTACCATTTCATGTAGGGGCATGCCGTGAGGTCATCAATGAATTTCAAAGTCATGTTAATTTCAATGGAGTGTTTGCATGTAGCCATAATAGAAAAATTTCACATGTAGTTTAAATGTTTACTGTTATTTTTGCACAATGTTGGAGTATGCGGTTCTCGAAGGGTGACGTGGTAGGTGGGACGTTTAGGACTATGAGAGAAATGGAAGAGGGTGGGGGGGATCATAGAGGAAACAATGTAGACGTAGATAATAATAGCTACTTGCACAAAATAATTGTGATTTGATACAGACTAGATATATATATATATATGAAAAGGGAAGTCAATATAAGATTCTAATTGAAGATTCTCACACACCCAAATAATACAAGGCACCCATAAACATGGTATGTCAATTTATGCTCCGATTGCACATTTACCAATAAGAAACCACCAATGATTGAACAATTGGCTTCAAATAGAATCCCAAATCTGGTCTAATCCAACCTTGCTAAACTTGCTTGACCCAAAATGGTCAAAACCCTACTTCTACCAATGACAAAACTCGATAAGACCACGAGAAAAGCCTCTTATTTTCTTCTTCCCCTCTTTCCCTTAATGGAGAGAGCAAGAACCCATGTGAAAACTCTTCTCCTTCTTCTTGCCCTCTTCTCCTTTGTTGACATAGCAAGAACCCTATAGAAAACCCTTTTGCTTCTTCTCCTGTTCCCCTTCACTTGGGGGGGGGGGGGGGGGGGGAGAGAGAGAGAGAGAGAGAGAGAGAGAGAGAGAGAGAGAGAGAGAGAGAGAGAGAGAGAGAGATACATATATATATATTCCCCCTCCCTTTCAACCACACACTTCACCTCCTTGTTCCTCGTCAAAGCATTGTCCGCCAAAAAAAAATTCTCCCCAACTATGCCACAAGACCTCTTTTCTCCTCCTTGCTTGCTTGTGGCCATCTCTCCCAAAATAGCAGACAAAAAAGCATGCTGCACCTTTTTAATTTTGAGCCTCTCAAGCTCTCGCAACCACAACATCCATTCAACCTTGTTGGGGTGGGTTGTCAGGGTGTTGTGTCAAGACCCCTCCCCCCTTTTATACCTTACATGAATATTCCCCATCTCATGGCATAAAGAGCTGGCCCTTTTTGGGTTGCTTGCATGTGATCAAGCCCCAAAGGGGCGACTTCAACTACCATCAGTGCTAGTGGCCTTTGACTACTTCTCGGTATTCCATTTGGCATAGCCACAAAAAACACCTAGATCCGCATGCATGGGCTTCGTTCACCATAACTGAAAGCCTTGTGAGCTCTCCAAGAAGGCCTCACAGTTTGTGATGCCAATGGAAAGTGCCTTCTCCACAACATATAGTGTGTTCTTATGCAATGTTTTGCATGTGGATTTTCTAAGTTGTGGGACTCATGTCTAACCTCACCATCCTATCTTATTCCAGTATTAGCGAGAACCACGATTAATTTGTCAAACCATGTGACGAAGCTGACTTGACTAGTGCATAGAGGCTACAAGAGGTTGTCAATCTCTTGGAAAACAACTAACAACTCGCATCTAACTCAAGCTACACTCAAGTGACTGAAATCACCAAAAGCCAATCGCTCATCGGCAAGCAAATCACATCCGTTACATCATCAAATGACATCCAAACATAACAAAACTTTTAGGACAAGTTTACAAGACTTTAAGACACATGCCTATGGCCTCAAACCCCACTTAGGTCAAGTTTCAAAATCGCGGTTATTAACAGCACTGGATTTTTGACCTAGTCGTTTTCGATGCAGAATGCATCTAAATGGTTAGCAATGATACCACAATACCATCCCTATACTTAGTTTTTGATTTAAACATGCAAATTTCTATTTATGATGAAATTAGGCCGCGGGTCGGTGACACCAAAAGCTACGAAATATTGTGAATGGCTTACGTCAATGCGTAGAGCTCTTACCTGTGGTTGCAATGCAACAAATGCATTCGCAATGTGACAACCGGAGAGGGAGTAGGAAGCCCAA
The DNA here is from genome assembly GCF_014529385.1 of Adiantum capillus-veneris. Taxonomy (NCBI): domain Eukaryota; kingdom Viridiplantae; phylum Streptophyta; class Polypodiopsida; order Polypodiales; family Pteridaceae; genus Adiantum; species Adiantum capillus-veneris. The sequence continues at coordinate 52,392,815 of NC_140954.1, forward strand.
GAAGGAGAAGTGAGCGCCGTTAGCTCATGTTGTGTATTTCTTATCCAAAAACTTAAAAAAATTGTCTTTTATACCTTAGCCAAGGTTTTAGGGTGGTCAAAAGTAATAATCTGGAGTTCTACCAAAGCTGGGAATTGGATGGCTGATACAATCTAGAAGCTTGTAGCCTCGGCTCATTATTTACAAGGTTTATCAAGAAAACAGGAGTTACAATATTCTCGATTTATCAAAATAATAATTGTTTTTACAAGGAGAACTCCGAAAAATGGTGTCCACGTTAGCTTGCTGCTAACATTCCCCCCCCTCCTCGCCTGTGTCGTCCCTTGACACAGATTTATGGGCTGAAGTAATCTTCAGGTTGACGGCGGGCGAGGCAGTCCTTCAGTGCTTCCAGTGCTTTTTCATATCTAATTTTGCGTTCTTTGTCTGGCACTTGCAAAAACTGGATGGTGACTTTGTTTTTGAGTTCTACTACCGAGTAGCCTACAAATCAGGCTGTGAGGTTGCTTATCACCGGCGCAAATATCTTCCTTCACCAGGTGAAAAAGCCAGTGTAGAAGGCCTCCTCAAAAGCTAGCATATTGTGCGAGGGCAGAAACACGCATCGGGCATAAAAGCCATAAAGAACTTCCTCTGAGGGCTTCCCACTTAGATCATAGCAGAGGCCTTTCTGTATGGCTGTAGGTGCTCTGGTGAACAGAATCAAGTATCTTGGATTCTTGCTCAACCAGCTTAGCTGCCACTTCGGGTGCTCTTGATCTGCGCCATCTTCTTGCATATCTCGGTGTAACCTTTCCTTTACCTGTAAGATTTCAACCTTGATGAGAGGGTATGGCAGGGATTGTTGGTGCCATTGAGTATTGATTTGATTGGGAGTGAGCAGTGTGACTTTGACAGAGTGTAAAACTCTCAACTCCCAATCCATAGCTACCTTCCACTGCTCATCTACCTCCAAGGTGATCTTCTCCTTTAGTGCATCTTCTTCATCCTTTGACAGTTGGACCATCGGCACTGTGTATTTCTCTGTGACTTGGATTTGAAAATCTTCTCCCTCACTCCGCTTTGCTGTAGACTGTTTCTCAAAGTCAGAAAATGAGACCGAGGGGATTTCCACTTGGGGCAGCTCTACACTACCTGCCTCCTCTCGTCAGTCTGGCTTTCCATCTCTGAGGAGTTGGTTTACTCTTTTTAATTTTGCAATCTCTTTAAGGAGCTCCTCCTCTCTTTGGACCCGCATGAGCGCCAGGTCTTTGCGTTGTGACTACTCCAGCTCTCAATCTCTATTTTTATTTTCAAGTGCTTTATACACCTCATCTGTTTCCTTGATCGAGGCCACGGCTGGATTTTCTCTTTATTGCCGCAAGAAAGTGGCCTGATCATTAATCCTTTGTTCTGAATACTGCAGTGGTGCATTTGCTACATCTAACTGTACTTGAATATTTTGAGCCGACAGAGAGGTGGTGAGAAGTTCATTTGTCACTTTTGTCAACTGCTCATCTTTCACTTTGCAGGCATCAGATAGCTTAGTCAAGAGGTCACCCAACTCCTCCATTTCTTTATGTTGGCTGTCTCGTGCTATTTGATGCTGTTCTGTCTCAGTCTTGAGCTCTTGTACTTGCCTTTGGATATCTGTAATAGTAGCCATTCTGTCGTCGAGCTCGCCTTGAAGAGCATCGATGACCATTTCTAATTCTTCGGCCTTAGTACTGCGGTTAAAGGCTGTTGAGCGGAGTTTCTCCGTCATGCTTTGCATCTGCCTTGCATACTCGTTCACTTGTAGAATGACTTCATCATTGGATTGCGACTCCTCTTGTCTTGCTAGTTCGGATGTGCCGGCAGCCTCTTGTGTTGCGTCTTGTTGTGTTGTTATTGCTGGTGTTTCTATAGAGGTGGTTGCTTCTCCTTTGCCATCTTGAGGTTTTGAAACCTCGGCAGTTTTTGGTTGAGTGGAAACAACTTGTGTGGTCTCAACCCTTTCCGTTTCCATGGTTGCAGGCCTTTCCACCTTCTCAATTTTGGTTGCTTTCTCATGTGTAGTGGTTTGCTCTTTTTCTGTATCTTGCTCTTTATCAGTTTCATCCGCCTCTTTGCGTGTGTCATCGTTTGTCTGGTCTAGTGTGGGTTCAGCTTCCTTTTGGTGGGTGAACTCAGACTCTTTTTCCTTGTCAGTCTCGGCCTCTTCAGTGATCTCTTGGCCTGGCGGTGATGATGGTGGGGTGGGCATGGGCTGGTCCTATTGTTCCTGTAGCGGTGAGGTGGGTCGAGGAGATGCCTGGCCTTGCTCTTGAGTTGCTGCTTCCTCAACTTTCTTGGCCGCTTCTTCCGCCTCTTTTAGCTTCAAGGCCTCTGCCTCTTGGTACATTCTTTCTAAATGATCCTTGGGATCCTCGGCCTCTTTCCTCGAATGATGTTTCGTTCGAAGTCCCTTCACGCCGGTAGGTACCCACTTTTCTGAGTCTTTTCCCTGCGCTTGCCTAGTGCGCTGATACACTTGTTTTTCTCTTTCAAATATCGCTTGCTGTTGAGCAGGCTCCTCTTGGTGGGCAGCCACTACTTTCCTCTTCATCTCTTCCCTCCTATCTCTTTTTTCTTTGTTGTCAGAGCTTTCACTGCTATGCTGCTAGGATGAACTATCATTGGAATCATCACCTGATTTAAATGATCACTTACCAGATCTTGTAGATCTTGGAGAGGGTGGAGCTGCCAAGATCAATGTGTTTTGATCCGGGGCAGGTGGTAGGTTGTCAGCCATGCCGATGGCATGATAGGCTATTCTGGTCAAGACTTTAGGTGCGCCCAAGTAGGTTATCTTTCCTCCTTCTTGGTGGCCTTTAATGTTGTTAACACATATTGCACGTGGTCCACATGTTGTCTGGTGGTTGACTTCAGAACTTGTGTAAAAGTTGTGTCCACGGAGTGATTTGGTGTCGTGTATCTTGGTGTCCTTTTTGCCGGGAAATGGAAATGTTGGTGGTACAGATGGGCTGGCTCTTCCACCTGCTTGTGGATGAGATTCGCAAATGTAGCTGCAGCTGTTTTCTTTGTAAACATAGTTGCTATTTTCCTATCTCTTGCCCACATGGTCATCCCTTCAATGGGCAATCTGAGTGCCTCTGCTTGGCTTCTAGGTTTTTTGAAATCCAAATTTGAGATTTTGAAATCCAAATTGACTCAAAATTGGCTAGTGGGCTTATCACATCATGTACTTTGGATGTATGATGACAAATTTTCAAAATTGCCTCATTTTGGCCAAAAAGTAAATAATCGCGATTATTAACTTTTCTTTCCAAAATGACTTTTTTTTTAATAGATTGGTTCTAGGCATGATATAGACCTTGGGTGTGAATTATGAGGTGATTTGGATCAAGAAAAGTTGTTCATAACCCAAATTTTGACTTTCACAGACATCTTTGCGTTTTTTGGCAATTTTGCAAGTAAAGGGTGGTCATTTTCGCTCATACTTGATTTTTGGCATGTAATAGATCTGTACACATGATAGGTGAGGTGAATTGACAGTTTCCACGTAAAAATGTTGCAAAAGTAAATAATCGCGATTATTTACAATAGTGACAAAAACTTTGCATTTCACATAAATTTTGACCTAGACATGTTCAATACACCTAATACAAGTCTGAAATTGAATTTGGTCAAGTTTGGTCATGCCGGCATCACTTTGTGCTCTGTTGACTCTGAAATCACCGTCTTTTGTGACTACTCTGTCTGTTGGGTTGGTCTGTCAACTTTGAGGCTTTGGACTTGTCTGTAACATCATCGTGGAGCTACTTGTCCAATTCTGGCTCATTTGGAGTCAGTTTGGGCCTCATGTGTCGAATTTGACGCTTTGTAACCTTCGAGCCGTTTTCCGCTTTTCGAGGGCTTTACTTGATGGATTTCTCCAAACCAATCATATACATTGTATATGAACCTCATTAGCAAGACATCTGTGGAGTCAGGTCGGAATTCTGGCCTTTCACAAAAAACCCTAATTCTGTACTGAGGACCCCCTTGACCCCAGCCGAATGATCATCTGATGGTATGGAATGGTTCTATCATGTTAGGGCATGCTATGGTTCAAATCCCATCCAATTTGGTCAAGCTGGCAGGGCGCTACGGTCACTTTTAGGGCGTAGGTCTTCGTGCACTGCTCAGCTTCTAGGGTTTTTTCTAGGGCTTTAGACTAGCTATCGGCCGTACAAAATGGATCATTGATTAGTAAGGAACTTACCCGTCATGTCTCATGTGAGACAGTGCTGAAAACGGTCAATTGTAGGCTTCGAAAATGGCGCGCAAAAGAAGCCAAAATGCTCTCTCTGCAAAGCTCCAAATGGAAATGAGGTGGTTTTAGCCTACTCTGGCTATCTATTCCCGGACTTCCCAAACCAAATTTTCCCAGATTCCCCCGTTAGTCCTATTAGGCCGTGAAATCTATGTTAGGCTCAAAAATTTCACAAATCGGATTCCTGTAGCTTATTCTGCAAAAATTTTGCAGGAGTACGCCTGGCTACCTAATTTAGGCTTCCCACTTCAATCTTTTGATTTTGTTGAAATTTTTGTGCTTGTCCGCCTTGTCTTTTTTATCACCATTGTGTCTTCCATTTTCCCATCTGAGCTTTCTTGCTAATTAATATTAACTTTTGACCTTTTTATTAAAAAAATCAAAGAAAATAGAAAAATTCTCTAAAAAACACAAAGTGAAAATCCAATAATTATGAAAATTCATTGAAAATCACAATTTTAATGTTTTTTGTTGGATTTCTCCATTTTGAAGCCTTCCTATCAGCCAAAATGATAAAAAATACCAAAAAAAGGACTATTTTTTATTATTTTCTTATAGTATATACACTGTTTACACTCATCGGGAAGATATTATAAGTGAATTTTCCCCAGTTGATGAATTATAAGGGCATTACTAGGTAATTTTGCAAAAAACACACATTAACATGAAACTTTTTCCTCCCTCTTCAAACATTGCCTTTAATTACTTAGTATTTAGTAGTATCCTTCCACCCCTCCTAGATGGCGTTCTCCGAGATGACTGCGTGCATGGGTCGAACAATTGTGTCTATGCATAGCCTTGATTGGCTCTACCATGATATGAAGATCAATGCAATTCAACTCAATATGTTGTGCAAGAGCTGGGTCTTGAGTAATTAACTCAAGGGTTTCTATTGTCGAGGTTTGCTATTGATGTCTTCCGAAGAGAAAATCCTATAGCCTTTGTGCTCTCTATTTGATAGTACCATCTGGGTGTTTAATCACATTAATTGCTTGAGCTGTGGGAAGCATTTTAGACGGTTGTCGAGCTTTTTCTCACCACTGGTAGCTCGGTCTCCTTGGTGCATGATTCTTGAGAGTCTGTTTAGACTTAATTGGCCACTGTTTGATTGGTTTCACGTTGTGTGGAGAAGATAAGTGCTCCTTTTTCTTCCAAACCTTTTTCATGGGAGGTTCCTTGTTCATAGATGCTCGATTCTGTGCTTGAATCCTTGGAACCATCTTCGGTTTATTTGGTGAAATTTTACGCACCCATATCTGATTTGGTTTATCTACAAGTTGTGCCTTTGGTATCCAGATTTGTCTGACTCCTCGCATGCCACTTGTAGCATTTGTTTGTCGATGGGATGGAGAAGATTTACTTCGTGGATTGGTACTCTAATTACATCTTTTCCATTCCTCTTTGCTAGGTGCAATAGGAACAATTAGTTTCCCTCCCTTAAGGGATAACTTCAGCTGATTTGTATCCCAATCTGGTACTGGTTTGTATGTACGTATCCAAGGAATACCAAGAATCATCGTCTCATTCATGTGTTCACCCGGAAAGCATACAAACTGATGCGGACATGAGCATCCATGTACTACCAAGTTCAAGTTGACTACTCCCAATGTCGGAGCTGGGTTCTTGTTGCATCCTTTGGTTGTCGTTATTCCTGCGGTCAATGCTTGACTTGTTGCTTTCTTGTATGTGGAATAACTGAATGCATTCACTCTAGCTCCTGTGTTTGCCAAAGCATTCGTGCTATGATTGTTGAGCTGTACTTTGATGTGGAGATCCATTCCCTCTAACCAATCGTCATCTGTTGAAACTGCATCTTTAGGTAATTCCCATTGTCGATCATCTAGTCTTAAAGTGTTGATGGGAATCAATATCTGTTGATTCTTGAGAGCAGCTTTACGCTTGAGCACCCAAAGTCTAGCTTTCTCTTGGGCTTTGTGAATACCCTGTTGTCGCTTCATCTTCCTTCATTTGGCTGCATGCATTCTCTCTATCAATTCATTGGTTAGAGGCAAATTGTATTTCTTTAAACAACATCCACTAATCCAATTAGCCATTGGTTCACCATCTATGGTTGACAATTTTATTGTTCCACTTGGAGATACATCTTCAATGATAAATGGTCCATTTTTCTTTTTCTTAAACTTGGGAATGTGTTGCTTAAGGGAATAGACTAGAACTAAGTCCCCTTTCTTGAAAATTTTGGTGATTAAGTGGGAATCAGAAAACTGTTTTTGTTTCCTCTTTTGTGCATAGATATGAGCTACAGTAGTTAGCCTTTGCTCGTCTAGCTTTTCCAAATCTTCAAGTCTTTCTGACAATTCATGTCCAGTCCACTCAAGAGTTTGTGCTACCCTTAAGGTCGGCAATAGAAATTCTATTGGCAGTATGACATCAAGACCATAAACAAGGTTAAAGGGCGTAGCATTTAAAGTTGTTTTGAATGAAACTCGATAAGCCCATAGAGCTGCATGGAGATTCATTTCCCAGTTGGTCCTTCTTGAATTACGCACTTTGGCCAGTACCAAGCTGAGAATTTTATTCGTATGCTCAGCTTGTCCATTTGCTTGTGGGTGATAGGGAGCTGATTTGTTATGGATAACCATAAACTCATTAAGCAGATACTCTATTACCTCGTTGAGGAAATGAGTTTCCCGATCACTGACAATCTCTATTGGTAGTCCATACCTTACCAATACATACCATATAAGAATGCAGCAGTGGTTCTGGCATCATTCTTTTGAGTCGCTTTAGCCTCGGCCCATTTGGTCAAATAGTCTGTAGCTACAATGATATATTGAGCTTGAGTTCTATAAGCAGGTGGTGGCTGTATCGGTCCAACAAAATCTATACCCCATTTTGCGAAGGCTCTAGCCCCCATCATTGGTCTTAAGGGCATGCTATCTATCCTGGTTGGCATTTTTGCTCGTTGCAAGTATCACACCTTCGAACATATTCTTTGACATCTGCAAAAAGTGTTGGACACCATATGCTTTCCATCAAGATTGCTCTTGCGGTGGTCTCACTAGAAAAGTGCCCTCCAGATAATCCAGCATGTGCTTGTTCTATTATCGGACTATACTCGTTTTTATTTGCACAAAGACGCAAATGTTGATCCTTACCTCTCGGATACAATTGGTTCCAATAAGATCATAGTCTCTTGCTTCCGTTTCAATTGCTCTTTGACGGCGTTTACTTATATCCTCAAGAAATGTTTGACTCGATAAGTAAGTAACTAGATAGGTACTTCACTTAGGAACATGTGACATTTGAAACAATGTTACATGGGAAATGGATTGTTGTTTCTGACATTGAGGGCAATCTCTTACAAAAGATCGAACATCTCTCCTCATAGTCGGCCAAAATACTCCAAGTCTTAAGATTCGTTGCATAGTTTGGTCTTCCGCAAAGTGAAGTCCTACTATGGTAACATGTGCTTGACTTAAGTATTGATCTCTTTCTTTAGGATTAATGCATAAATGCAATATTCTATCTCGATTTATTTTATATAGCCTCCCAGCTAGTAATTGATACCTAGCCAATTGCTCGATTAAATCAACTATGATAGGAAGTGGTGAATCCACTTGAGCTATTGTCATTAATGACAATTTTTTCCGCCCATCTAGGTATCATTTCCACGGAGAACAAATAGGCATCTGGTAGATCATCATCTACCCCTTTAGGTGATTCTCTTGAAAAAATCCTGGACAAATGATCTGCTCATTGATGTGTAGTGCCTTTTTTAACAACCACAGTGAAATCAAATTCGAGAAGAATGATGAACCATCTCACTATTATTCCTGTGTTGCATGGCTTGTTGACCAAATATAACAAGGCTTGGTGGTACACAAAGAACACAAACTTGTTGGCCAATAGGTAATGTCTATACTTTTTAATGGCATAGATCATTCTTAGTACTTCTCTTTCAGTGGTGGTGTAATTCTTTTCTGCCATATTCAATTGTCGGCTAGCATAAGAAATAGGAAAGTCAATTTTCCCATCTCCTGGTTGGGCTAGTATACAACCAATAGCAAAGTTTGAAGCATCTACATGTACGTGGAATAACTTATCCCAATCGGGTTCTTTCAATATTGGAGTTGAGGTGAGAGATTGCTTAAGCTTCATGAAGGATTCTTCACATGCCTCGATCCATTCAAAGTGCATAATCAAACTATACATGGGTTTTGCAATTATAGCATACATGTAGATAAACCGTCGGTAATATCCACAATGTCCCATGAAGGCTTGTACCCCTTTGACTGTTGTTGGTCTAGGAAAATCAGCAATGACATGAATCTTTCAATATCGGTAGCTATTCCATTTTTAGACACTATATATCCAAGAATGTGTACTTTTCCGGGTTTAAGAAAATCCTGTAAAGTCTACATTTCTTGAATACCTTTTTGAGGTGTTCAAAATGATCAGCTCGGATTGACAAATGTACGCATAAATCATCCATGTATACTTCCAAGAATTTCTAAAGATACTCTTTGAAATCATGGCTCATCAATCTCTGAAATGTGGCTGGAGCATTAGTTAACCCAAACGGCATAACCTGATAGGCAAATATACCCCATTCTGTTGGCAAAAGCAGTTTTGTGCTGATCTTTTGGGTCAACCAAAAGTTGATTGTATCCCGAAAAGACATCTAAGAAGTTGTAAGATTCTTTTCCTGCCACTCATTCTAAAATGTAGTCCGTTATCGAAAGAGGAAAGTTGTCTCTAATGGTAGATGCATTCACTTTTTTGAGATTAACGCACACTCGTAACTTCCCATTCTTCTTAGGTGATACCACAATTGTGGACACCCAATCAGTGTGTTCGATTTCATAAATGAATTCAACTTCCTTTAGTTTTTCAATCTCTTCTTTGATCTTTCTGTCAAATGTTTTGTTATAAGTGTATGGTCTCTGTCTACTTAGTTTCATATCATCTCTCATGGGTATGGTATGTTGGCAGATTTCTGGATCAACACCCTTGAGATCCTTGTAAGAACAAGCAAAGATATCCCGATATTTCTTTAGCACACTTAGCAAAAGATTTTATTCTTCTTATGTTAGGTCATTTGCAATGTAAGCCGGTCTAGGCTCTTCTCCTAGTTCAGCCAAATCTACCCTTTTAGCGTTTTCAGGTCCTTCATAAGACTCGCCTTGTTTCCGTAGTTCCCTAACAGCTTGTTCGATTATGATTTTCAGATCTTGGAGAGTATACTTTTTGTAATGAGATGGAACATGCATTACATCCTTCCCATCCTCTTCCGTGGTTTCCATTGCGGTGGTGTATATCTCCTTTAGAGCTTTTTTCAACTCTTGATATTTCTTTTTCTGCTCGACTCTAGTCATGAGTGGTTTTTTATCCTGATGTTCTTTTTGAGTACCCTTCTTTGTTTTTCTCGATGTCTGAGACATTTTTGACTTTCCGTTCGAAGGATATCTGCCAGTTATTTTGTCCTTGACACAATCTTTAGCATCTATCTACATCAAGAATTGTGTTTTACTGGAAACTGATGGCATAGGTCGTGCTTTCATAATTTTAGTGTCCCTCTTTCTTCTATACCATTTTTATCTTCTTGATTGCTGGTTTGGAAAGTCAAAAAACTTATCCTCCCTTCCCCTTAAGAGTAGTTGAGCTCTCGTATATTCTTTTTCGGATCCCGAATCTTCGGAGGTAGCTGAGTGTTCATCCAACTCATCAGTTGCATCGTAATAGAGGTCAGAAAAGACTTTTTGAGCTTTTATCACGTCCATTGTTTACTCATCCTTATTTTCAATGTTAAGGACTAACATCATTTGGATGGGAATTATGTCGTAGCCATCCTCATCGCAAAATTGAGTAGGCATAGACGTATTCACACATACATCCATTGTCACTAAGATTTGAGTCCACTCGAATGGTTCGAATAAATGCTCTGGAAAGGGTTCAGGTATGTAGGCTTCATCTGTACAGTCTCTTTCTAGGATACATTCCTCTCGTCTTAAGCTTTCGTTTTCGGAAGCTCCGCACATCCAAATAGGAGTGTCTTTGTTTAGCCAAGATGGAAGTTTAGTTTCAGCCGAAGAGACTAAATCAAACTCTTGAATGGGTGTTTTCAAGATGTCTCTATAGATGTGGTCCTTCAGATTGACCCTTGTTATAGATCCCACCTGCTTTAAGTACAGATAGTCGTTTCCCCAATCTTGGATAAGCTGTCCCTGTCGCATGAAAGGTCTTCCCGATATGATTTCACAGTTGAGTTTTTCCCAAAAATACCATATTAGGTAAAGTGGGAAAATCCCAATTCCCAGGTTGGACAACTTTCAATATATCATGTATAAAATATAGATATTTTTTCAAAAATTTGAGTTTTCTTAAGGTCTCATTCCACTTTATGCACATACAATACACAATGAAAACAACTAAAATATCATGGTTTCAATCAATTGGATTATTAGGAGAGGAGTATATTGCATCCATTATCGTTGTCTATGTTCTACTGTCCTACCTACAACTTATCTCAACATGGAGAGCTTGGTTTCTAGGTCCACCACTTGTCCAAGTTAATGTAAAAGTGACTCAAGGTTCACAACTTGTGAAAGCAAGGATCCATTGAGGAATACAATCCACTTGGCTATTTTTCCTTAATTTATTGCATGTGACATTTAACCAAGGTCCACTTCTAATCTATAACTTCTTAATTTGAGGCATGGGGCATACATAAAATATGTAGCATATGCTCTATTGCCTCATAGGAAGGTTGGTTTCAAGGTGCACTTATCCATGCTAGCCTATCTTGGAGAAATGATGGAGCTTGCTTCTGTCCTTGTTTCAATGGAGACTAGCTTGGACAAGTGGTGGACCTTTGCTTCTCTCTATGTTTCAATAGAGTTAGCGTGGACAAGTGGTGATCTTGGAACAAAACCCCCATGTAAAACATATCATGGGTATTCCAAGTGATTAGAAAGATTACCATTTAAGATATAACCTTATAGGTTGGACAACTAGATCTTGGCTTGGAGAAATGGTGGACCTTTGATTCTCTCCATGTTTCAATGGAGTCTATCTTGGAGAAATGGTGGAGCTTGCTTCTGTCCATGTTTCAATGGAGCCTAGCTTGAACAGTTGGTGGACCTTTGCTTCTCTCTATGTTTCAATAGAGTTAGCTTAGACATGTGGTTGATCTTCAAAATAAACCAACTACTATCAATGTTGCCTAGCTTGGACATGTGGTGGAGTGTTTCTCTACTCCATGTTTCAATGGATCTTAGCTTGGACAAGTGTTGGACCTTAAAACAAAAACCCCATGTACAACATAGAATGGATTTTCTAGATTTCCATGGAGTCTAGCTTTAACAAATGGTGGAGCTTGTCTTCATCCATGTTTCAATGAAACTAGCTTGGACAAGTGGTGGACCTTGTAACAAACCCCCCCATGTACAACATATCATTGGTTTTCTAAGTGATGGGAAGGAATACCATTCAAGATATAAACTTATAGCTTGGATAAGTAGTTGACTTTAAAACCAAATTCATCATAATACAATGAAATACAGGTCAGCCAATTCCTAAATCTTGAGACCAAACCTCCCATGCTATTAGAGATAATATATTGGATAAGTGGTGGACCTTCTATTATTTTCCCATGCCTAGTTTAGACAACCGGTACACTTCGCAGCTATAAAGGTTGGACGAGTTGTGGAGCCTTGTTTCTATCCATGTTTTAATGGATCCTAGCTTGGACAAGTGGTGGACTTTGGAAACAAGCTTCCATGTACAACATATATGAGGTTTTCCATGTTTTAATGGAACCTATCTTGGACAAATGGTGAAGCTTGCTTCTCTCCATGTTGATTTTGGAACTACCTTAGACAAGTGGTGGACCTTTTCTTTTCTACTCTTCATAATACAATGAAGTATATGTTGGTTACATGGTGAATCTTAAGGCCAAACCTCCCATTTTACTAGAGATGATAGGTTGGACAAGTGGATCAACCTTCTATCATTTCTCCATGACTATATTGGACAATTAGTAGACAACATCTCTCTATGTTGTCTAGAGATGAGCTTGGACAAGTGATGGACCCTGCTTCTCTCTTCCCTTGGTTTACTAGTTTGAAGACTCAGTATATATACTTTCTTAGATCTAGCTTGAACAAGTGGTGGACCTTGCATCCACAATCTTAATTCAGTACAAAAAAGTATATGAAAAAATAACATAGGAATCTTGGTTTGAAGGTCAAGCAATTAGGTTCCAAATGCACATAATAATATATTTTCCACCCATATTAAAGAAAGTTAAATATGTTATTACCAAATTGACAAAGGTAACGTCCAAGAATTATATCTTTCCATCTTGTCAGATCTAAATCTTCATCAAGGCGACATGCATGTATACATCAACTTTCAAGCCATTCAAGAATACATGCACTTAGATTCCATAGTTTTGTTTTCAAAGTATTTTAGGTTCTAAAACTCTTTCACATAAAGTATGTAATGACAAAATTCTTGAAGCAAACATTTGTGCCCAAGAAAAAGATCCCTCTCACATATTTAAAGTCCATGAATTCTCTGATCCACACTTACAAGTTTTATTTTGACATCAAACATCAATTCTTTCATAGTTCCAAATAAATGCAACCTCGATATGAATTGACAAAAAATGAATTTCTTTTACTATATGACCCAACATAGGCCCCAATCAAATAAAAAATGAGTCCCCAAAAATTTGGGTGCACTCTAGCAATACATCAGAGTCCCCTTACAATAGGATGCACTCCAATAGTACATTGAAGTCCCCTTAGAGTAGGGTGCACTCCATTCAAGTGTTCATAAAATTGACACACCTTTTTTTTAAAAAAAAAGACTATATCAAATTATACAAATGTTGAAAGATACACACTAGAATAAAAAAAGCATCTTATAGCCATATTTATTCAATGCTTTCGTGTTGACAAGTACACACCAAGGACATAATTTGTCTCAGAATCACTATACTGATTTACAATTGTGTTGTATGTATAGACTCTCTTATCTCTTGCATACAACCATCCTACCAACCATGGAATTATGGTTCTCTGCAAGAAGTTTTGAAGTTGCTCGGAAGTTTGCCTCCACATCTTTGGAAATATAAGATATGTCCCTCGCATGTTCCACATCACCCTATATGGAGTGTCATCAAAAATTAAGGTATTGTTTGGATCCAAATCCTCAAATATCTTCCAAATATCACTCAGATTTTTGTGATAAACACTTGTAAATCCTAACATGATATTTGGATTTTGGAAATTTTTGTTACTCATAAACACCTTGAACTTGGTATACTGCTCAGGAAAACATTTTTGTGTGATGCGTTGCACCCTTGTTAAGTTATAGCAACTCCATATCCATAGCTCAAAGTATTCAGCACAAAAATCCAAAAAACTTTGTGCGTCTGGTCGCACCACATGATAAAATTCATCTTTGTCCTCCACAAGTCGCATGTGTTGAGCCCAAGATGGCATAGAATCTCCATGTTTTATTTCAACTATCTTGAGAAGTAACCCCTCTAGATCCAAGATAAGTACTCTTTTGATGTCCTTGAAAGCAAGTGGTAGGTGATAAGGAGGTGATTCATTCCTTGGACAAGGTCTTGGAGGAGGTTGGATGGGTAATTCAATAGTTTTCTTCAATTTATGCCAGCATATAGCCAATCCATTTTTCTGTAATGGTTCTGAAATTAAAGAACAAGAACACTTAATGCAAACACAACAATAGACATGAGTTTTACATTGTCTACCCTAAGGTTTTATTAGATACCAAAATCCATCTATGATCTACTCATTAATAGAAAGAAAGTCAAATTAAAATCCTGACTCTTTTTTATGCTACACTCTCTCTTAGTCTCAATACCATGGAGTTCAACTAGACTTAAGTCAACTAATAACTACTACTTGTTGTTAAAGGTATGCTTGAAGTGTATAAGGCTTAACCAATGCTCTAGTGTAGAATGGGTATTTAGGTCTCAAGGTCTACCACTTATCCAAGCAAAGATCCATTTAGATATGGAAACCCAATTTTTCTTAATATAATGATATGGAGTGGACAAGTGGTGAATCCTGAGACCAAGCCACTCATGCTACTAGGGATAATAGGTTGGACAAGTGGTGGACCTTGAATGTAAACCCCCCATGTACAAAGTATCAGGGGTTTTGGGTATTTCAATGGACTCTAGCATCTTGGAAACATGGTGGAGCTTACTTCTCTCCATGTTTCAATGGAGTCTATCTTGGATAAATGGTGGAGCATCATTCTCTCCATGTTTCAATGGATCCTAGCTTGGACAAGTGGTGCACGTTTGTTTCTCTCTATGTTTGAACAGATTTAGCTTGGACAAGTGGTAGACCTTGGAACAAAATCCCCATGTAAAACATATCATGGACATTACAAGTGGTGAGAAAAAATACCATTCAATATATAACCTTATAGGTTGGAAAAGTGGTGGACCTTAACACCCAATTATTATTAATATAATGACATAGAGTGGACAAGTGGTGAATCTTGCGACCAAACCTACTAGGAAAAGTACGTTGGACAAGTGGTGGACCTTGAATGCAAACCCCCCATGTACAAAATATTACTCATGCTACTAGGAATAATTTGGTATTAAGATCCATGTTTCAATGGAGCCTAGCTTGGAAAAGTGGTGGACCTTTGTTTCTCTCTATGTTTCAATAGAATTTGCTTGGACAAGTGGTGAACCTTGGAACAAAACCCCCATGTAAAGCATGTCATGGGCATTACAAGTGGTGAGAAAAAATACCATTCAAGGTATAACCTTATAGGCTGGACAAGTGGTGGACCTTACCACCCAATTTCTCTTATTATAATGACATATAGTGGAAAAGTGGTGAATTGTGAGACCAAACCTACTAGGGATAATAGGTTGGAGAAATGGTTGACCTTGAATGTAAATCACCCATGTACAAAATATCATGGGTTTTGCGTATTTCAATGGAGCCTAGCATCTTGGAGACATGGTGAAACTTACTTCTCTCCATGTTTTAATGGAGCCCATCTAGGAGAAATGGTGGAGGTTCCTTCTCTCCATGTTTCAATGGAGCCTAGCTTGGACAAGTCGTGGACCTTTGTTTCTCTCTATGTTTGAATATGGTTAGCTTGGACAAGTGGTGGATCTTGGAATGAAACTTCCATGTAAAACATATCATGGGCATTTCAAGTGGCGAGAAAGGATACCATTTAAGATATAACCTTATAGGTTGGACAAGTGGTGGACCTTAACACAATATAATGACATAGAGTGTACAAGTGGTGAATCTTGAAACCAAACCACTCATGCTACTAGGGATAATAGGTTAAACAAGTGGTGGGCCTTGAAATAAAACCCCCTAGAGTGTTTCAATGGAGCCTAGCTTGGAAACATGGTAAAGCTTGCTTCTCTCCATGTTTCAATGCAGCCTATCTTGGATAAATGGTGCAGCATCATTCTCTCCATGTTTCAATGGAGCCTAGCTTGGACAAGTGGTGGACCTTTGTTTCTCTCTATGTTTGAATAGAGTTATCTTGGAAAAGTGGTGGACCTTGGAACAAAAACCCCATGTAAAACATATCATGGGCATTACAAGTGGTGAGAAAAAATACCATTCAATATATAACCTTATAGGTTGGACAAGTGGTGGACCTTAACACCCAGTTATTCTTAATATAATGACATAGAGTGGATAAGTGGTGAAATTGGGACCAAAACTACTAGGGAAATAGGTTGGACAAGTGGTGGACCTTGAATGTATACGCCCCATGTACAAAATATCACTCATGCTACTAGAAATAATTTGGTATTAAGGTCCATGTTTCAATGCAGCCTAGCTTGGAAAAGTGGTGGACCTTTGTTTCTCTCTATGTTTCAATAGATTTATCTTGGACAAGTGGTGTACCTTGGAACAAAACCCCCATGTAAATCATGTCATGGGCATTACAAGTGGTGAGAAAAAATACCATTCAAGCTATAACATTATAGATTGGACAAGTGGTGGACCTTAACACCTAATTCCTCTTAATATAATGACATAGAGTGGACAAGTGGTGAATCATGAGACCAAACCTACTAGGGATAATAGGTTGGACAAGTGGTGAACCTTGAATGTAAACCCCCCATGTACAAAAAATTATGGGTATTGGGTATTTCAATGGAGCCTAACAACTTGGAGACATGGTGGAGCTTATTTCTCTCCATGTTTCAATGGAGCCTATCTAGGAGAAACAGTGGAGGTTCCTTCTCTCCATGTTTCAATGAGCCTAGCTTGGACAAGTAGTGGACCTTTCTTTCTCTATATGTTTTAATAGAGTTAGCTTGGACAAGTGGTGGACCTTGGAATGAAACCCCCATGTAAAACATATCATGGGCATTTCGAGTGGTGAGAATGGATACTATTTAAGATATAACCTTATAGGCTGGACAAGTGGTGGACCTTAACACATATTTCTTCTTAATATAATGACATAGAGTGTACAAGTGGTGAATCTTGAGACCAAACCACTCTTGCTACTAGGGATAATAGGTTGGACAAGTGGTGGACCTTGAATGTAAACCCCTCATGTACAAAATTATGGGTTCAGGGTATTTCAATGGAGCCTAGCTTGGAGACATGGTGGAGATTGCTTCTCTCAATGTTTCAATGGAACCTATCTTGGAGAAATGGTGGATCATCCTTCTCTCCATGTTTCAATGGAGCCTATCTTGGACAAGTTGTGGACCTTTGCTTCTCTCTATGTTTTAATGGAGTTAGCTTGGACAAGTGGTGGGTCTTGGAACAAAACCCCTTTGTAAAACATAGCATGGACATTACGAGTGATGAGGAAAAATATCATTCAAGATATAACCTTATAGGTTGGAAAAGTGGTGATGGACCTTGACAAGTGGTGAAGGATACCATTTAAGATATACCCTTATAGGTTGGACAAGTGGTGGACCTTAACACCCAGTTATTCTTAATATAATGACATAGAGTGGATAAGTGGTGAATCTTAAGACCAAATCACTCATGCTACTAGGTATAATACGTTAGAGAAGTTGTAGACCTTGAATGTAAACACCCCATGTACAAAATATCATGGTTTTAGGGTGTTTCAATGGAGCCTAGAATCTCGGAGACATGGTAGATCTTGATTCTTTCCATGTTTGAATGGAAACTATCTTGGAAAAATGATGGAGGTTACTTCTCTCCATACTTCAATGGAGCCTAGCTTTGACAAGTGGTAAACCTTTGCTTCTCTCTATGTTTGAATAGAGTTAGCTTGGACAAGTGGTGGACCTTGGAATGAAACCCTCGTGTAAAACATATCATGGGCATTTCAAGTGGTGAGAAAGGATACCATTTAAGATATAACCTTATAGGTTGGACAAGTGGTGGACCTTAATACATAGTTCTTCTTAATATAATGACATAGAGTGTACAAGTGGTGTATCTTGAGACCAAACCACTCGTGCTACTAGGGATCCTAGCTTGGACAAGTGGTGGACCTTGGAAAAAAGTCCCCCTGTACAACATAGCTGAGTTTTTTCATGTTTTAATGGAAGAGAGATTCGACAAATGGTGGAGCTTGCTTATCTCCATGTGGATTTTAGAACTAGCTTGGACAAGTGGTGGAGCTTTGCTTTTTTACTCTTTATAATACAATGATGTATAGGTTGGTTACATGGTGAATCTTAAGGCCAAACCTCCCATCTTACTAGAGATGATAGGTTGGACAAGTGGTCAACCTTCTATCATTTCTCCATGCCTATAATTAGACAATTAGTAGAACTAGCATCTTTCTATGTTGTCTAGAGCTGAGCTTGGACAAGTAGTGGACCTTGCTACTCTCTTCCCTTGGATTATTAGTTTGAAGACTCATTATATATACTTGCTTAGATCTATATAATTACTCATTAGTTAGGTTACAAGTGGGTATGTAATTTGTTAGCCTCAAGGGACTTTGAATATTGAATAGTAAGAAAGTCAAGTGCTGGTTTGAAGATATTTTGCTTATCTAAACTAGACTCTAACTCAATAATAAGTTTCATAAGTTCCACGAATTGTCCTATCTAGGCTCCAAAAGAGTCTTAATTGGTTTGTGCTAGATTCTAACTTCCTTAATGGGGTAGAATCCTAGAAAAATGAGGCACTATAAGTTTTACCTTAGCTCAAATGGATTTTTCACTTAAACTCGACTGCAATTTGGCTATCTAGTCTTTGTCTCAATGGAGTTTAACACTAGATACATAGTAGTGATATTTAAGCTTCATGTCTCTTCACTTGATCGAGATATGAGACCATACTTTCAAGGTCACCACTTGTCTTACCTAAAGACCAATGTGAGACATGGGAGCAAGAAAGCCATCCGATATTGTTTTAAGGACTATTACATAGGCAATCAATAACTTAAGTAAAGCAAAAAGACTTGGATCTTTCACAATTAATAACTTAAGTAAAGCCAAAAAGACTTGGATCTTTGATAGTTTTTTTCAAACTAAAAAAGCACAATCTCATGCTAACAAAACTATAAATCACAATTGAAAGGTTTGAACAAGAAAAAGATCAACAATCTTAATAAGAAGGATACTTTTCATTTCATTTGATGATTACAAACTAAAAGAAAGTCTCTCAAGAAATTGATAAACAAAAAATGTAGGTGACTGCTTCATTATTTTGAGCAAAAATATCAAAATCTCTATTGATTGAGCTCCATCTAGTAGTATCCTTTGTAAGATCCTGCAAGAAGGAATAAAAAGAAATATTTGTTAGATACCATGCACATGAGTGTTCAAGCATGTGTATCAAGAATATATGACATGTCACTGGTACCTTAGGGTTGCTTTCTATCCAGCCTTAGAAGATTGTTCTCAGCTTTCACCTTATTTATATAAGCCTTTGCTGTGGTTGCCTTCAAAACTCCTTTTGTGTTACAACCCAATTGCCTAGCTAAAGTGGTCAATTGTGACGCCTTCATGCTTTCAATGGGTGTACGCTCCTTTGCCAAGATCTCTTGTATTTGGGCTCTTCTCATTTCATTGCGGTGGCTTGTGTCACTTGCATCTTCAATGATAGTTTCATCTCTGTCACCTTTTGCAGGTGGTATTCTTCTTGTAAAGAACACCTTAGCTGACCAAACATCATTTTTCTGCTTCCAATACTCCATGATTTGTTTGTATTCACTATCATTTGTCACTATAGGTTGTCCATAACGATTAGAAGCAATTAAATCATGCACATCCCTTCTCTCATCAAGCTGAATCAAGTATGGCAGTAGCTCCTCCAAGAGCATATTGTCAACCATCTTCTCAGCATCAAATTGTGGTGGAAAAATGCAATTGTTTGCTGGTGAAATACATCCCTTGTAAGGAGAGTCATCAATAAGCACTGTTCTTTATGGATCACATTCAAACCCCATGGAAATTTTGGCTAGAGGCTTGAACATTGCCTCAACGTTTGGATTGTCGGGTCTAAACAATTTTTGAGTTTGAGCGGTGAAGCAAACATCTTGCGACCAAATTGCAAAGAAAGGCAATGTATCCTCAGCTAAGTTGTTTAGTGCTGCAAGGTTTTGATACACATTATTCCTAGTAGCTGTCGACCAAATTGCAACATTAAACCTTTGTAAAATAGTCTTCAAGAATTGGATGCAACCTGGCAACCTGGCCTGAGTATAATATATCTTTTTGAATCCATTTGCACTGAGTTGTGGTGTGAGGATGGTTGAGGGGAACGTTTCAACAATAGACCATTTAAATCCAATATAATTGTAAGCATGGATTTCTCAACATCTACGCTACAGGACGTAGTACCAATTGGCAATAGCTCGTGAGTGGACTTTTCAGTCTCTTTTGATGTATGTTGCATTTTTGAAGCATCGATTTCTTGGTTCTCATTATTGGAAGCTTGCTCAAGTTGCACAACACTAGACTCTAGTATAGAAATATCATCCATCTTGGGCACTTTAGAAACCATAGAATCTATGGATTCTATAGTTGTTGACTGAACCATAGGAGCATTATCCATCCCAGTTTGTGAATCTAAGAAAACACACAAAAATGGTATCTCAAAACCACTAGAATTTTATTCACCATATTTATATGTAGAACTCCTAGTAAGAAATTTATTTAAGGTAAAGTCGTTGTTAGAATCCTTGCAACCATTTTTAGCATTCGTACACCAAACACCACTTGTCTAAAATACAATCTACTAACTCAACATTTTCCATCCTACACTTTGTTAAAGATGAGTACTTAAAGTGAAAACTAAAAGCCACCCTTGTTGAGGAAACATGGATACAAGGTCCACCAAATGTCCAACCTAGACTACAAGAAAATAATTAGAGATTTGGCTTAGATTTGGATTCAAAGGCCACCACTTATTCAAGTAAGATAACTCCACTTGTTTAAGACAATAATGTTTGAATCACCACCACTTGTCCAACCTAGACATTGATTAAATTTTGGTAAGATTTATCACAAATCTAGAGTAGAATCAAGATTCTATGGCCAAGGTAGTCAAATATGTTAGACAACACACAAAGCATAAGAGCACTCTAGATTCTCGTTGAGCATAAACTAAACAATAATCAAATGTTATATTCACTTGATATTTCATCCATGAAAAATGAAAATGATGCATGTACTTGAGATTTCCATCCATGTACAATACTTTACAATGTCAAGTAAAGTTATAGTCAGCAAACAACTCTTCTCCTGCTTCAACTTGACAAATAGTCTCAATGCATACATGGCCATATTCTTCTGACTTGATGTGTGAAGAAGTGCATTTATGCCAAGGTGGCAAATTTGGATCAAATGTATAGCGTACGTTGGGACAGACATTTGTACTGTGAGAACTATTTATATAGCCCGACACGTTTCCTTCTTCTACACAACCAATAATGTATGATTGATCTTCCTCTTCTTCTATGTTTGGATCCTCTAGAAGAGAATATTTATAAGCTCTTGGAAATATTTTGCATATCTTTTTCCAGTCTTGAAATCTATACTTATGCCCTCCATAGTTTAGAATAGTCAAACCACTTTCCAGGGTAGTATGCACAAATAGCCCATAACCAGCTCCTTCAATACATGAAAGTCGCACTTCAAAATCCACACCGTTAATATGGAAAATTACATCTTTGGGAATAGGAAAAGTTGGTGTCCCAAAAGGATCTTCATGCCAATCATAGTGTGAAATACATCTAGTTTTTATATCACTTAACTCCTTTGTGTCTGCAAAAAGAAGAAAATATTATGCATAAAATAATGACAATATCAAAGAAAGATATCATTATTTTATAGTCCAATAGGTCCATTGTATGGAAGACTTAGAGTGCCTCTTACATGGTGCCTCCAAGGTTTCCAAAAAATAAAATCATTGGAAAAAAAAGGCCACTGTGTCTCCAATCTATTGCCCATTTGAAGCATAGAGAGAACCAAGGTCCACCACTTGTCCAAGCTAGACATGGAGCATTGACACAAGATCCAACACTTATCCAAGAACCCTATAGTATATGTGGTAACATGGGATGCATTGATGCAACAAAAGTAGTCTAGCCTCCTCATCCATCTCTTTTTTCTTGTAGCCTAGAGGGATTAGTTTCAAGGTCTATCACTAGTCAAAAACTACACATAGAACATTGATACAAGGTTCCACCACATGTGAAACCTATCATCTCTAGTAGCATGGATGTTTTGATATCAAGGTTCATCACGTGTCCTACCTATACTCTATTGTAGCATATAGATTCTGGTTTGGTGGTACTACACTTGTCCAAACTTGGCTTGTTGGGAATATCTGGAGGTAATCAAGGGTCCTCCACTTGTCCAAGTTAGGCATATAAAACAATTGCAAGGTCCACCATGTGTACAACATATGATTGATTATAGCATGCATGGTCTTATTTCATGGGCAACCATCTTCTCTCCAACATGTGTCCAACCTCGGCTCCATTGAAGCATGGAGAGAAGCAAGGTCCACCACTTATCAAAGCTATTATTTTCTCCCAGTGCTTTCAAAACCCATAATACGTTGTACATGGGGGGGGGGATTCTTGTTTCAAGGTCCACCCCTTGGCTAAGATTGGATCCATTGAAACATAAAGAGAAGCAAGCTCTACCATTTGTCCAAGCTAGGAGCCATTGAAACATGAAAACCCCATAATATGTTGTATACGGGGGTGTTTTTCAAGGTCTACCACTTGTCTAAGCTATGGTCCATTGGAACATGGAGAGAAGCAAAGCTCCACCACTTTTCTAAGCTAGGATCCATTGAAACATGGAGAGAAGCAAGCTCCATTGTTTGTCTAAGCTAGGCTCCATTGGAACATGGAGAAAACAAGCTCCACCACTTGCCTATTATTGCATAGAGATTCTGGTTTGAAGGTCCACCACTTGTCCAACCTTGCCTTCATGTATGGAGATAATCAAGAGTGCAATGCTTCTCTAAGCTAGGGACATAAAAGAGTTTCAAGGTCCACTACATATACGATCTATGATGGGTTGTAGCATGGGAGGTTTCATTTTAAGGTTGACCACTTCTCCAGCTCCGCTTGTCCAACCTCAGATCCATTGAAGAATGGAGAATAAAGGTGTACCAACTCTCCAAAATAGGCAAGACAATCTCTATAAAACCCATGAATTGTTAATATATGCTATGCTGTGGAGTTTTGTTTGAAGTTCCACTCCTTATCCAAGCTACAATCCATTGAAGCATGGAACTAAGTAAGATATATCTCTAGTCCAAGATAGGATCCATTGAAACATAGAGAGAATCAAGGTCCACCACTTGTCCAAGCT
Organism: Adiantum capillus-veneris; assembly: GCF_014529385.1. Classification (NCBI taxonomy): domain Eukaryota; kingdom Viridiplantae; phylum Streptophyta; class Polypodiopsida; order Polypodiales; family Pteridaceae; genus Adiantum; species Adiantum capillus-veneris. The sequence continues at coordinate 52,415,875 of NC_140954.1, forward strand.
ATGCATGGGTAATTGATATAAGGACCACTACGTTTTCACCTATACTATGCTCTATCATGGATGGTTTCATATCCCACCAATTTTCCAACCTATTTAGTAGGTTGTATTATGGGGGTTTGGTTTCAAGGTACTTCACTTGTCTAAGGTGGGTTCCATTGAACCATGGAGAGAAACAATGTCTACCACTTGTCCGAAATATGCTCCTTTAAAACATAAAAACAAGGTCCACCACTTGTCCAAGCTAAAGTTTCTCTCCATTGAAGCATGGAGAGAAACAAGGTCTACCACCTGTCCAAAATATGCTCCATTGAAACATAAAAGCAAGGTCCACCACTTGTCCAAGCTAATATAACAAATGGGTGTTGGTTACAAGGTGTACCACACTTGTCTAAACTAGTCTTCATGCAAGGTCTACCACATGTCCAAGCTATATGAGCTTGTTTTGAAGGTCTACCACACCTCTTGAAATTAGGATCCATGTAAGGTCCACCTTTTGTCAAGCTATGCATTTAATGAGTACTAAAACTAAGTAAATTGCAGTACTTAAATACCTTTCCAAGCTCATTAAGATTTTGGTCTCTAAGGCCGGCCACCACCACATGTCTAATCTATGCTCTAATTGATTACTTATGCTAGTTCTCAAAGTCCAAACATAAGCTCCCTTCTAGCAAGGTTAGTTTAAATTTAGGCTCCAGCACCTGTCTAAGCTAGGTTCAATTTATGAAGCATCACCATTTAACCATGCTACGATCTAATGTATCATATCAAGGGGGTATTGATAAAAGGTCCAAAACTTATTGAGTTCAAGCTCTTAAGTAATTAAGTCTTTGTGAGTATTAAATGTTATAGTTTTAGTCTACAATCCACCATTCAAAAACTCAAGTAATTTACTATTTACATTCAAACCTTGAATGCTTGAGATAAAAATACAAACTCAATCAATACTATATAAAGCAAAATCTAACATTAAGAGTATCAAATCAGTAACAAGAAACACTAACATGCACAAGAAACTCAAAACATACGTGTCTCCATTTCCAAAAAGTCCTCCATTGACAGAGGATGGTGTTGTTGTTGTTCTTCTTCTCTTTGTGGAGAGCACTCCTCTGTAACAGGCACAATGTCGCCTGATTGCGAAGTGGATTGTTGAAGTCCAGCCCATTTTTCTATATCTTCATGAGACTTAACAAAGTCTAGCAGCATGGTCTCCACGCTTTTTGCCTCCTCCACACTATCAATTAAGCAGATAACTTCTTTTTTCTGTTGTATTCCTTCTTGTGCAACCAAGGAGCCATCACCAAAAACATCAACAAGCTTGCGGTCTTCAAAACAATATGTACGAATAGTAGTGCTTGACCAAAGCTCTTTTTTTGGCCTCCAAATATTGCAAATCTGACATATCGTTATCTGCTACTTGAAGAAGAGAACAATCAATTGGCATGGGATGTTCCTCTGATCTTCTTCTCAGGTCTTCAAATGCATTGCCTTGTCCCAAGAAGGCAATAACTGTTAGGAATTGAATTGCTCCTTTGCAAGGAGCTGATGGAAAGTGATGCAATGCACCACAACAATGGTAGCTCAGATTATCTCCCATGGCGTGAAAGGCACATTGCAATTTTGTGAAGTTAGTGAAATCCACAAATGCAAGAAAGACAAATCCAGGATCTGTTGACCCTCCAGCAATAGCCAAGATCCCATCCAAAGCATTGTTAAATGTCTCCTCACTCCACTTCAAATTGCCTCCAACGTTTTTTGTCATATCTAAAACACATAAGCCAATAGGCACTTTATTATTGAAGTGGCGCATCAAGTAGAGATTGCCTTCCATTTGTAGGCTCACCACATAGATTGACCATGGCAAATCTCTAGGCTCAGTTTTCTCCTTTTGAAGGTGAATTGCCCATTGCATGTATTTTATTGCTCCATCTGGAAAAGCCATTTTCTTTGTTCCACGCGTCAAACTAGATCTGATCCATTCCTCGCATAGCATTAAAATTGTTTTATAAACAACATCATTGATGTTATACATTTTGACCACCTCCTCCCAGTCTTTACATGGTGAAGACTCATTCAAATTGTTGAAGCCTTCAAGAAGTGCATCTTGAATCAATTTGTCTTGCTTCAACTGCTTGATTCGATCATACATGTCAGTTGCATCACCATCCTTTGCACTCTTTGACAGTAAAATCTTCTCATCTCTAATCTCTTCTTGAATAGTCTTTACCTCTGATTCCTCAAGGCCACAAAGGTATCTAAATACAGTTGTTGGGGTTTCTTATTCTCCTCTTCTAGCTTTTCAATGATTTTTATCCAGCAATCATAAATAAATCAGAGTACGTGACCATGTGTGCCTGTTTAGCAATCCAACTTGCTGCTGCACTCATTCTTGCCAATCGAAGAAAAGCCTAAAAATAAATACAGAAATAATTAAACTATTGAGCAAGATTTGTTAATTAAACACTATCAAAAAGACAAAGAAAATAACTTACATCCCATCCGGCACGAGATGCATGTCCCTCTGCAATTCCACTTGCTGCCTTTGGTGGTCGTCCTGAGAAGATCCATTGACTCCGTAATTGTCTCAATATTTGGCTGTAAGGTTGCTTGACATACAATGCCTGAGACTCCTCATTTGCAATGGCAGATATAGCAGTTGCAACAAATGGAGGAGCATTCACAACAATGCGAGCCTTTCTAAATTTATTCACGCTAATCAGTCTTTCAAAAATCTCTTTGTTGTTTTGTTCATTGTGAAGCAAAACTTTTGCAGCATAGATTGAATGCTGCCCATCCAAATACCATTTCCTAAGATCATTGCAAGTATAGTCAACTGAGACAGCAACCCTTGCAACCTGTTTTTTTGGAGCCATCTTTCCTGAAACAAAAAAACCAAATGTTATTTTAATATATACTTTTTTGTAATGGATTAAGTTTGTGTGAATACAAGTTCCACCACTTGTTCAAGCTAGATCTAAGCAAGTATACATAGTGATCATTTAAGCTAGTAAACTAAGGGAGGGAGAAGTAAGGTCCACCACTTGTCCAAGAAGCTCTAGACAACATGGAGAGATTCGAGGTCTACTAATTGTCTAATATAGGCTAACTATATTGAAACATAGAGAGAAGCAAAGGTCCACCACTTGTCCAATCTAGGGTCCATTGAAACATGGAGAGAAGGATGCTCCACCATTTGTCCAAAATAGGCTCCATTGAAACATGAAGAGAGAAGCAAGATGCACCATGTCTTTGAGATGCTAGGCTCCATTGAAATACTTAAACCCATGATATTTTGTATATGTGGGGTTTAAATTCAAGGTCACCACTTGTCCAACCTATTATCCCTAGTAGCATGAGTGGTTTGGTCTCAAGATTCACCACTTTTCCACTCTATGTCATTATATTAAGAAGATCTGGGTGTTAAGGTCCACCACTTGTCCAACCTATAAGGCTATATCTTAAATGGTATTATTTACCACCACTTGGAATGCACATGATGGGTTTTACATAGGGGTATGGTTCCAAGGTCCACCACTTGTCCAAGCTAACTCTATTGAAACATAGAGAGAATCAAAGGTCCACCACTTGTCCAAGCTAGGCTCCATTGAAACATGGAGAGAAGGATGCTCCACCATTTGTCCAAGCCAGGTTTGATTGAAACATGAAGAGAAGCAAGCTGCACCATGTCTCCAAAATGCTAGGCTCCATTGAAATATCTTAAACCCATGATATTTCGTACATGGGGGTTTACATTCAAGGTCCACCACTTGTCCAACCTATTATCACTAGTAGCATGAGTGGTTTGATGTCAAGATTCACCACTTTTCCACTCTATGTCATTATATTAAGAAGATCTGGGTGTTAAGGTCCACCACTTGTCCAACCTATAAGGCTATATCTTAAAGGGTATTCTTTCTCACCACTTGGAATGACCATGATAGGTTTTACATGGGGGTTTGGTTCCAAGTTCCACCACTTGTCCAAGCTAACTCTATTGAAACATAGAGAGAAGCAAAGGTCCACCACTTGTCTAAGCTAGGGTCCATTGAAACATGGAGAGAAGGATGCTCCACCATTTGTCCAAGATAGGCTCCATTGAAACATGAAGAGAAGCAAGCTGCACCATGTCTCCAAGATGCTAAGATCCATTGAAATACCTTAAACCCATGATATTTTGTACATGGGGAGTTTACATTCAAGGTCCACCACTTTTCCAACCTATTATCTCTAGTAGCATGAGTGGTTTGGTCTGAAGATTCACCACTTTTCCACTCTATGTCATTACGTTAAGAAGATCAGGGTGTTAAGGTCGACCACTTGTCCAACCTATAAGGGTATATCTTAAAGGGTATTCTTTCTCACCACTTGAAATGTCCATGATATGTTTTACATGGGGGTTTGGCTCCAAGGTCCACCACTTGTCCAAGATAACTCTATTGAAACATAGAGAGAAACAAAGGTCCACCACTTGTCCAAGCTAGGCTCCATTGAAACATGGAGAGAAGGATCCTCTACCATTTGTCGAAGCTAACTCTATTGAAACATGGGGGGTTTACATTCAAGGTCCACCACTTGTCCAACCTATTACGCTAGTAGCATGAGTGGTTTGGTCTCAAGATTCACCACTTTTTCACTCTATGTCATTATATTAAGAATATTTGGGTGTTAAGGTCCACCACTTGTCCAACCTATAAGGCTATATCTTAAGGGGTTATTCTTTCTCACCACTTGGAGTGACCAGCATAGGTTTTACATGGGGGTTTTGTTTCAAGGTCCACCACTTGTCCAAGCTAACTCTATTGAAACATAGAGAGAATCAAAGGTCCACCACTTGTCCAAGCTAGGGTCCATTGAAACATGGAGAGAAGGATGCTCCACCATTTGTCCAAGATACGCTCCATTGAAACATGAAGAGAAGCAAGCTACACCATGTCTCCAAGATGCTAGGCTCCATTGAAATACCTCAAACCCATGATATTTTGTACATGGGGAGTTTATATTCAAGGTCCACCACTTGTCCAACCTATTATCTCTAGTAGCATGAGTGGTTTGGTCTCAAGATTCACCATTTTTCCACTCTATGTCATTCTATTAAGAATATCTGGGTGCTAAGGTCCACCACTTGTCCAACCTATAAGTCTATATCTTAAACTTTATTCTTTCTCACCACTTGGAGTTACCAAGATAGGTTTTACATGGGAGTTTGGTTCCAAGGCCCACCACTTGTCCAAGCTAACTCTATTGAAACATAGAGAGAAGCAAAGGTCCACCACTTGTCCAAGCTAGGCTCCATTGAAACATGGAGAGAAGCAAAGGTCCACCACTTGTCCAAGCTAGGCTCCATTGAAACATGGAGAGAAGGATGCTCCACCATTTGTCCAAGATAGGCTCCATTGAAACATGTAGAGAAGCAATCTGCACCATGTCTCCAAGATGCTAGGCTCCATTGAAATACCTTAAACCCATGATATTTCGTACATGGGGGGTTTACATTCAAGGTCCACCACTTCTCCAACCTATTATTCTTAGTAGCATGAGTGGTTTGGTCTCAAGATTTACCACTTTTCCACTCTATGTTGTTATATTATGAAGATCTAGGTTTTAAGGTCGACCACTTGTCCAACCTATAAGGCTAGATCTTAAAGGGTATTATTTCTCACCACTTGGAATGACCATGATATGTTTTACATGGGGGTTTGGTTTCAAGGTCCACCACTTGTCCAAGCTAACTCTATGGAAACATAGAGAGAAGCAAAGGTCCACCACTTGTCCAAGCTAGGCTCCACTGAGACATTTAGAGAAGGATGATCCCCCATTGGTGGAAGATAGGCTTCATTGAAACATGAAAAGAAGCAAGTTGCACCATGTCTCCAAGATTCTAGGATCCATTGAAATACCTTAAACCCACGATATTGTTTACATGTGGGGTTTAACGTCAAGGTCAGTCACTTTTCCAAGCTATTATCCCTAGTAGCATGAGTGGTTTGGTCTCAAGATTCACCACTTTTCCACTCTATGTCATTATATAAAGAAGATCTAGGTGTTAAGGTCGACCACTTGTCCAACCTATAAGGGTATATCTTAAAGGGTATTCTTTCTCACCACTTGAAATGTCCATGATATGTTTTACATAGGGGTTTGGTTCCAAGGTCCACCACTTATCCAAGCTAACTTTATTCTTCTCATAGAGAGAAGCAAAGGTCCACCACTTGTCCAAGCTAGGCTCCATTGAAACATGGAGAGAAGGATGCTCCACCATTTGTCGAAGCTAACTCTATTGAAACATGGAAGGTTTACATTCAAGGTCCACCAGTTGTCCAACCTATTAACGCTAGTAGCATGAGGGGTTTGGTCTCAAGATTCACCACTTTTTCACTCTGTGTCATTATATTAAGAATATTTGGGTATTAAGGTCCACCACTTGTCCAACCTATAAGACTATATCTTAATGGTTATTCTTTCTGACCACTTGGAGTGACCATGAAAGGTTTTACATGGGGGTTTGGTTCCAAGGTCCACCACTTGTCCAAGCTAACTCTATTGAAACATAGAGAGAAGCAAAGGTCCACCACTTGTCTAAGCTAGGGTCTATTGAAACATGGAGAGAAGGATGCTCCACCATTTGTCCAAGATAGACTCCATTGAAACATGAAGAGAAGCAAGCTGCACCATATCTCCAAGATGCTAGCCTCCATCGAAATACCTTAAACCCACGTTATTTTGTACATGGGGAGTTTACATTCAAGATCAACAATTTGTCCAACCTATTATCGCTAGTAGCATGAGTGGTTTTTCTCAAGATTCACCACTTTTCCACTCTCTGTCATTATATTAAGAATATTTGGGTGTTAAGGTCCACCACTTGTCCAACCTATAAGACTATATCTTAATGGTTATTCTTTCTCACCCTTGAAAGACTATATCTTAATGGTTATCCCTAGCTATTATTGCTAGTAGCCTGAGTGGTTTGGTCTCAAGATTCACCACTTTTATTAAGAATATGTGGGTGTTAAGGTCCACCACTTGTCCAACCTATAAGGCTACATCTTAAAGGTTATTCTTTCTTACTACTTGGAGTGACCATGATAGGTTTTACATGGGGGTTTGGTTCCAAGGTCCACCACTTGTCCAAGCTAACTCTATTGAAACATAGAGAGAAGCAAAGGTCCACCCCTTGTCTAAGCTAGGGTCCATTGAAACATGGAGAGAAGGATGCTCCACCATTTGTCCAAGGTAGGCTCCATTGAAACATGAGGAGAATCAAGGTGCACCATGTCTCCAAGATGCTAGGCTCCATCGAAAAACATTAAACCCACGATATGTCGTAGATGAGGGGTTTACATTCAAGGTCCAACACTTGTCCAAGCTATTATTGGTAGTAGCCTGAGTGGTTTGGTCTCAAGATTCACCACTTTTCCACTCTATGTCATTATATTAAGAATATGCGCGTGTTAAGGTCCACCACTTGTCCAACCTATAAGGCTACATCTTAAAGGTTATTCTTTATTACCACTTGGAGTGACCATGATAGGTTTTACATGGGGGTTTGGTTCCAAGGTCCACCACTTGTCCAAGCTAACTCTATTGAAACATAGAGAGAAACAAAGGTCCACCACTTGTCCAAGCTAGGGTCCATTGAAACATGGAGAGAAGGATGCTCCACCATTTGTCCAAGATAGGCTCCATTGAAACATGACGAGAAGCAAGCTGCACCATGTCTCCAAGATGCTAGGCTCCATCGAAATACATTAAACCCACGATATTTCGTAGATGAGGGGTTTACATTCAAGGTCCACCACTTGTCCAAGCTATTATTGCTAGTAGCCTGAGTGGTTTGGTCTCAAGATTCACCACTTTTATTAAGAATATGTGGGTGTTAAGGTCCACCACTTGTCCAACCTATAAGGCTACATCTTAAAGGTTATTCTTTCTTACTACTTGGAGTGACCATGATAGGTTTTACATGGGGGTTTGGTTCCAAGGTCCACCACTTGTCCAAGCTAACTCTATTGAAACATAGAGAGAAGCAAAGGTCCACCCCTTGTCTAAGCTAGGGTCCATTGAAACATGGAGAGAAGGATGCTCCACCATTTGTCCAAGGTAGGCTCCATTGAAACATGAGGAGAAGCAAGGTGCACCATGTCTCCAAGATGCTAGGCTCCATCGAAAAACATTAAACCCACGATATGTCGTAGATGAGGGGTTTACATTCAAGGTCCACCACTTGTCCAAGCTATTATTCACTAGTAGCATGTGAGTGGTTTTGTCTCAAGATTCACCATTTTTCCACTCTATGTCATTATTAAGAATATGCGCGTGTTAAGGTCCACCACTTGTCCAACCTATAAGGCTACATCTTAAAGGTTATTCTTTATTACCACTTGGAGTGACCATGATAGGTTTTACATGGGGGTTTGGTTCCAAGGTCCACCACTTGTCCAAGCTAACTCTATTGAAACATAGAGAGAAGCAAAGGTCCACCACTTGTCTAAGCTAGGGTCCATTGAAACATGGAGAGAAGGATGCTCCACCATTTGTCCAAGATAACTCCATTGAAACATGGGGGGTTTTGTCCCAAGCTATTAGTGTAGTAGCATTGAGTGGTTTTGTCTCAAGATTCACCACTTTTTCACTCTATGTCATTATATTTAAGAATATGTGTGTGTTAAGGTCCACCACTTGTCCAACCTATAAGGCTACATCTTAAAGGTTATTCTTTCTTACTACTTGGAGTGACCATGATAGGTTTTACATGGGGGTTTGGTTCCAAGGTCCACCACTTGTCCAAGCTAACTCTATTGAAAATAGAGAGAAGCAAAGGTCCACCACTTGTCCAAGCTAGGGTCCATTGAAACATGGAGAGAGGATGCTCCACCATTTGTCCAAGATAGGCTCCATTGAAACATGACAAAGAAGCAAGCTGCACGATGTCTCCAAGATGCTAGGCTCCATCGAATACCTTAAACCCACGATATTCGTAGATGGGGGGTTTACTTTCAAGGTCCACCACTTGTCCAATCTATTATCGCTAGTAGCATGGGTTTGGTCTCAAGATTCACCAGTATTCCACACTATGTCATTTTATGAGATATATCTGGGTGTTAAGGTCCACACTTGTCCAACTTATAGGCTATATCTTAAATGATATTTTTTTTACACTTGGAATGTGCATTGATATGTTTTACATGGGGTTTTGTTCCAAGGTCCACCACTTGTCCAAGCTAGATCTATTACATATATATTATACATACAATATTCAACTAGATTCCCTACCTATCATGTCCAGTAGCATGGATGCTCTAGCTTGAAGGTCCACCACTTGTCCAACCTATACTCTCTTATGTAAGGGAGATCTCGCTATAAATTCAAAACCTTCCCGCCTAAATTTAAAATATCCCTCCCAAATCTTAAATATCCCCCCCTAAATTTTAAAATATCTCGCCCAAATTTTAAAATTCAAACTTTTTTATAAAAATTTAAATTTTACTACTTAAATTTAAATATTCCACGCGAAATTGATTTTAAATTCAAGTTTACCACAAAAAGATATCATTATACCACCTAAATTCAAATATGCAAACCTCAAATCATTATATTGTACATAAATTCAAACAAATTCAAATTACAAGCCTAAACTGATATTAGTTTGCATAGATATGAATTTATCACACCTAAATTATGTCACCATGTTAGAGAGAGTGGTTAGAGAATTTGAACAAGGTCCACCACTTGTCCAACCTAGATACCAAGAAGGATTGAGTGTACAAGGTATTGTTTGGAGGTCCTTATAGTCCACTGGTCTCAAGGTCCACCACTTGTGGTAAGGGTCACCAAAAAGTGTATATATTCATCCAAAGAAATACACGTATTTTTGGTCTACATGTCCTAGTTTAAACCATTTATGTCCATTAGGTGTATCACTAAACAACACTACTATTTTTGAGAAACAGAAGTTACAATCATATCTACAAATGGATTAGAGGAAAATCAGCTCAGCATACATCCAGAACTCGCTACAAGAATCGACTTTAACAGATCACGCAAGTAAGTCTTCCATTCAATTTTACTAGTATTACAATGTGTTAGTTATTTGTGATATTTATGTATGTATATATACTATGTGTGCATATCGTAATTAAGTGTAATTGTGTATCTGCATTATGTATGAGTATTACAATGAAATAACACAAATATACATACATACACATAGATAACACAGACGCACACATACATGAGCATGTATTTTCAAGAGAGAGATAGCAAGATACAGAGATAGATAGAGAGAGAGAGAGAGATAAATACCTGTTTTTTAGAGAGAGGAGAGAGAAAGATAACAGATTTCATTGTGTTTATGTATGTGGAAGAGAGGAAGACGATGTATGGGAATATGTGCACGTATTTTCAAGAGAGAGACAACAAGATAACAGATTTCATTGTGGTTATGTATGTGGAAGTGAGGAAGACGATGTGTGGGAATATGTGCATGTATTTTCAAGAGAGAGACAGCAAGATAACAGATTTCACTGTGGTTATGTATGTGGAAGAGAGGAAGACGATGTGTGGGAATATGTGTATGTGTGCGGGGATACTTTTAAACTATGTATCTCTGTCTTTTGACGAGAGAGTGTGTGTGCAAGAAGAGTTACAGAGAACCATCTTCTCTATATGGAGAAAGACAGAGAGTGAGAGAGAGAGAAATACCTGTTTTTTCTCTATTCGTGAGGTGTGCAATGTCTCCTGAGAAGACTGCCCGATCCTGCCCTTCTGGAAAGCGTTGTGTACGCTGCTATTTCTTTATCTTGTGCGCGAACTTTCAATCCTGTGCACTCCACCTGTGTGTTGTGTACGATGCCGAGATTGCTCCTCTACGCGCGCGTATACTCCAACTGTGTGCGATCCATGTGCGCTTTCTGTGTGTTTGCTGCTCGCCTGCTTTCTCTGTGTGCGTTGCTCGTGCGCTCTCTGTGTGCCTAATCTTGATAGGGTTTATTAGAATGCCACGTATGCTACAAGTCCATGTTTTATCATAGGATTAAAAAAAAAAAAGCAATATAAAAAATTAACCAATTCACACGGCCAAAATTAAAGAAATCATGGTTGAAAATATGAAAAACATGCGTAACTCTATACTAGGAATTCACTTAAAACATGCGCTGCCCCTGACCCCCTGGGGCGTGCCCAGGACCGCCCAGAACAATATCCCAAAATCAACTCCCAAGCCCCGCCATCGAGAGCGCTATATTCCACATCCCATCAAGAGCGCTACCCCCAAACCTCACGTGGAAGCGCTGCCTTGTCACCCCATTGTGGCATTGCCCTAAGACCCCGCATCTGGAGTGCTAAATGGGAACATTCTTCATTAGTGAAATTTTGAACATAAATTATATTAGCATATACTTAAATATAATACAAATATTAACATATTAGCTATACTACTAATTTACTATAGCAGTTCTAGATTATGTCCCATACTATATTTAAGGTGCCAAAGGTTTGGCCTTATGGTCCTAGATTTAGCCAAGTGGTCAACACATATAGGACCAAGTGCACACTGTGCCACAAAACTTGGCCACCACTTCACTTGCCAAAGTTTAGGCCACATGGTCAATCCTAAAATTCCAATGTTCTTATTATGTCACCTTTTGCCTCGTGGAAAACCTAGGCTTGTTTTCACATACTCAGGCACTTCAAGCCACAATAAATTGTCATTACTCTTCGGCAACCCTTTTGTTCAAGTCTTTGAAAAAACATTGTTTAAGGCCACCATAAACCATTTTCATTTAGGGGTGTCTAAAACTAGCTTTTTGGCAATTCGAGAAGAAAATGGTCAAAGTTTTATACTTAGTTTTAACCACTTGACTAATTCAAATATTGGAAAGCAAGGTCTTGTAATACTTTTCTTTGGACATCACACATTAAAACTAGGTCCCTCACTTGTCCAAGCTATGCTCTAATACAATAAAGGGCTTTTGGTTTCAAGATGCACCACTTTCCCAACCTTGATTCCATTAAAGAAGCTAGCTCTACTTAGACATTTAATAGCAAGGTCCTGCAGCAGTTCAGATTGAACATTTTCCATGGCAGCTAGGTCCACCACTTATCTAAGCTATGCTCTAATAGAGTAAGGGGGTTTTGGTTTCAAGATCCACCACTTGTCCAAACTTGATTTGGGAAGCAAGGTCCTATAATAGTTTGCTTTGGACATTCACCATTACAACTAAGTCCACCACTTCTCCAAGCTATGTTCTAATACACTAAGGAGGTTTTGGTTTCAAGGAGAACCACTTGTACGACTTTGTTTTTGGAAGTAAGGTCTTTACATAGTTCACCTTGGACCTTGGACATTGGATACTACAACTAAGCCCACCACTTGTCCAAGATATCCTCTATATATAGCCAAAGGGTTTGGGTTTCAAGATTCACCACTTTTCCAACCTTTCTTCCATTAAAGAAAGGAGGGGCATTATAACTAGGTCCACCACTTGTCCAAGCTATGCTCTGATATAGAAAGGGGATTTTGGTTTCAAGGTCCACCACGTGTTCAACCTTGCAAGACTCAAGGGATACTTGGACATTGGAAAGCATAGTCCTATAGTAGTTGATAGGTGGCAGTGGGTATTACAACTAGGTCCAACCTATGCTCTCATATAGCAAAGAGGCTTTGCTTTCAAGGTCCACCACTTGTCCAACCTTGCTTCCATTAAAGAAATGAGGGGCTACGTAAACATGGCAAGCAAGGTAGCAAGGTCCTAAGGTGTTTCACCTTGGATATTGGGCATTATAACTAGGTCCACCACTTGTCCAAGCTATGCTCTGATAAAGAAAGGGGATTTTCGTTTCAAGGTCCACCATGTGTTCAACCTTTCTAATATAGAAAGGGGATTTTCGTTTCAAGGTCCACCACGTGTTCAACCTTGAAAGACTCAAGGGATACTTGGACATTGGAAAGCATAGTCCTATAGTAGTTGATAGGTGGCAGTGGGTATTAAACTAGGTCCAACTATGCTCTAATATAGCAAAGAGGCTTTGGTTTCAAGGTCCACCACTTGTCCAACCTTACTTCCATTAAAGAAATGAGGGGCTACGTAAACATTGGCAAGCAAGGTAGCAAAGTCCTAAGGTATTTCACCTTGGATATTGGGCATTATAACTAGGTCCACCACTTGTCCAAGCTATGCTCTGATATAGAAAGGGGATTTTTGTTTCAAGGTCCACCCGTGTTCAACCTTGAAAGACTCAAGGGATACTTGGACATTGGAAAGCATAGTCCTATAGTAGTTGATAGGTGGCAGTGGGTATTACAACTAGGTCCACCACTTGTCCAACCTATGCTCTCATATAGCAAAGAGGCTTTGGTTTCAAGGTCCACCACTTGTCCAACCTTGCTTCCATTTAATATAGCAAGGAGGATTTGGTCTCAAGGTTCACCACTTGTCCAACCTATGCAAACCTTTTTCATGTTGTAGCATGATTTTTTGTTTGAAGAGTATTTTTCTATAACTATGGATTTAACAATGTAATATTTTTACTTACAGGATGGACTTCGAATCTGGGGAGAAAGTACATATGATACTTGACAATGAAATCGTTGGTATTGGTTGTGTGTGTAGAACAGATCCAGATTCCACTTGTGGTGGAACAAAGATAGGGCTGGGAAATGTCTCCATACTAGTGGAGGAATGCTTGAAGGATGTGGTCCTACCTTTTCCTACAATGGATACTTCATCTCTCCAAGGCTCATTATGGAGTGCTGTTCGATGGTCAAAGCTTCTTTTGCAATCTTTTGTATTAAATGGGAAATTATTTGATCCACACGAAAGCTACAATGGTGATGAAGAACATGATCATTCTGATCCTCTAGTTACAGATGCAATACCTATGACAAGCCCAGCATTTGAAGCAATGATTCGAGAGTCTTGGAGAAATCAGAGGGTCCTTTTAAAAGATGACACAATGATGCAAACCATGAATGAAGGGACCATCTTATATGTATTTCCACATGATTATGTCAACTTTCAGGAACTTGGTCCTGATTGTGTGGGTGTGGGTATTGAAAGAGAAAATGCAAGCATTGATGATGTGGTTGAAGTGGGTAGCATCACTTTGCTAAAGTGGCCCATCAAGCAGACAACAATGTTGAATGGGAGCCCATTACAACGCTTTGTTCTTGTTGATGGCATGCATGCTACATATGACGATGTATCCAACGATGGCAATGTTGGAAAAAAACTTGATGGGAGTAATGTTGTCTAGTTGTCAAGGAAGAGACAATACACTTTCATGAACAGGACTCAAAAATCAAAAGCAGCACCAGCTTCGACTTTTTACCTTTCAAACAAATCAATTCAAAGGGTATCATGCATTGATTGTTGTGCACAAAAATGCTGCCAATTTGCAGATCGTGATATGGTGACAAGGTTACGACAACAATTTTGGGGAGAGTCTCAAAAATCACGCACTAATTATGTTTATGATGTTCTTTCTATATGTTATCAGAAAGATGAGAAGTCACGATACCAATTCAGGCTAAATGGCTCTATTGTTTGTTGTAGAGCATGGTATGAGCTAAATGGAATACCAAAGACATCATTTTATCGATACAAGGAGAACTTTGAAAATGGTGTGCGCCAATATGTACATGGGAACACATGTACATTGAGAAGGGGACTTCAACATACTAGTTTAGCAAGAGCACTACTAAATGAGTTTGTGGAAAACAACTCTGAGAAGATGCCACATAGAAGTAGAACACTGCTAGATGGCTCAAGAGAGACTCAATTGGTGATTCCATCAACATACAAACAAGTGGATATTTTATGTGAAATCAACACGACACTTGACCAAATGGGCTATGAGAAGAAGCTATCCCAATCTTCTTTTGGTAGAATTTGGAACAAAGAGTACCCACATGTCACTTTAACAAAGACGAGTGAGTTCTCTAAGTGCAATATTTGTAGCTCAATCAAGGCAAGGTTAGAAGCTAAACCTTCTCTTGAAGAGAGAGCTCTTCTCTTGAGGGAGAGAGAAGTTCACATGGCACAACAAAAGAGTTGCAGAAGCCTATATTATGCATGGCGCACGTATTCAGAAACTCAACCACAAAAATATGTATGCATAATCCATGATAAGATGGATCAAAAGAAGACTGCCATTCCTAGATTACGCATTGTTCCCAAGGGTGTGGATTCAGGATATAATCTGCAGGTGGCATTGATTGGCATGATCACTCATGGACATGGAGAAGGTCATTACGGACACTTTGTCTTGAATGGTTTGTGGCCAGCTGATCCAATCTTACAATTGGCTCAATTGCTAATTGTTTACATAACCTCGAGAGGATAGATAAGCATCCTCTTGGTGATCTAGTAACAAATGGACTTCCAAGGAGCAATATTTCACTACTACATGCTTTGAACTCAAGGGATGCTTTGGACTACCATAACTTGAGTGATGGAAAAGAGCCCATTGTGCAGTCGTCAGAAATTGCAGAAGAGGAATTGGGGTCAACATTTCGCAGATTGCCAGAGAACTTGTTGCTACAATTGGATAATTGTGCAGGGGAAAACAAAAATCGATACTTATTTGCCTATTTGTCAATGCTTGTTGCAAGGGGTGTTTTCAAAACCATCCAGCTGGGATTTTTAATGGTTGGGCATACACATGAGGACATAGACGCCATGTTTAGTAGGTTTTCAGAGAAGTTGAGAGTTACACAAACCTATACTTTGCCACATTTGATGGATACATTACGAAACTCATCTTCATCTCCAGCTCCATTTTTTCTCACAAAGATCCCGATTTCAAGCAATATTGTGATGGCTATCTTTGTGATGGACAAGACATACTTGTTGGACATTCCAAACCGCTTCAGTTCAGGTTCTTTATGCAGGATGAGACACCAATGATGCAATATAAGGCACATGTAGGTGTATCAAGTTGGAGTGGAAGTATTCGCCTTTGGAAAACAGACACAGAAGGCAAGCCAATGTTACCACATGGAGATCCACCTCTAGTACAAATGGCGGAGTATGTCAAGGCCCGAAGAAGAAGTCATTTTGGGGCTAAAGAACTATATAAAATTTTGGAAAAATTTAGGGAATGGTTCAAGTATTCCGCGATATTATAGACCCGTGATAGATTATTGGAGTAAGGTAATTGAAGAGATTGGAAAAGCAATCATATCAGAGGGAGTCTTGTATGAAATGTTTTGGCCAAAAACTCAAGAATATTCTCACCTACAAAGCACTACAATGAATTTGCAACAAGGAGCAGAAAGATTCCTAGGCCTTGAAGAGTTGAACGATCATTTTTGTGGGCCTCAACGAGATAGGCCAAGGGAAGAGTTTGACCCTATGTCTGATGTGCACCAAGGTGACTTTCTTATGCTTGTTCCGAGTGACACAGAAATCTATCCAGTGTGGCTTGCAATGGCTTTATCTGACATTGATAATGAGCCTACATCACCAAACTACAGAAAATCTTGATTCAATATTGGGCACCTTGCGCGAGAAAAAGTGGGATGACAGATACTCAAGCTTACAGTAATTGTTGGAAGGGTTATTGGGCTGTCAACTATAAGGACCCACAAGTGTGGGAAACTATAGATGCAATTGTTTGGTCCTGGAGACCCAACAAAGAAGGACCATTTTCTAGAATAAAGATTCCAGAAAGACATGCTCTAAAAGCCAAAGAAGGCCTCACTCGTGCACATCAGCCACACTTGGATCAAAGTTCAGATATGGTATCAAATGTGGAGTAGAATTATGTGGAGCTTCTATTGTGACTATACTAGTCAATTTGTAAACAAAATCTTTTTTGTATCTTCCTTTGTTTTATGTAACTTATAGTTATTATTCAAATCCATGTGTTGTACATCCTCTTGACTTTTGGTGTTTATCAACACCACAATCCTATGAGATTTTCACTTTATTTACTAGCCACACACCTCAATTTTTCCCACTTTAAGTGGAAAATTCCCAAATTACATGAATTCGGTCGATTTGGAGATTCCCATAATGTGAGATTTTTACCAAAATACCTAATATGGTCTTCAAAGTCTACTATGGCAAAAGTGTGTTGATATTCAATTCCACAGGAGTTGAGTATCACTTTTTCTAGTAGCCCTAGCGGTCTTTCAATGCGTCCGTCAACCAACTGCAATTTTATTCACGTTTGTCTAATGGCTGGTTGTCCCTAGGATTCCCAAGTGCTTTAGTGGCTATGGCTATGCCCGCTCCACTATCCAGTATTGCCATGGTTTCAATGTCATTATATTTCACTGGGAGGGTAGTGTTTCCTTCTTCCCCTTCATAATATTCTCTGACCTTGTTCATAGGAACTGATCGTATCTCTTTGTATTCCGTTTCATTTTTCAAGTTTCCCAGATTCTTAGAGATTAACCCCGTTATACCCACCTACTCTAGGGTTTTCTATAAATCATTCCATAAGTATGGCTTGAGTTTCAGTATTGGATAGGTGTAGACATGATTGAGTAAATGTTGTCCACTTTTAGGGTCTGTTTGGCTCTTTTTACTTGAGTGGTCTTGCAAATGATGGATTCATCTTCGTTATCTCCCAAGTAAAAAGGTAGTGTTTTTCATGTCAAAGGTTTAGATATTCTTGAAGCCTCTGATCCGCAGTCCCCATGCAAGGACTATAAATCCATGTTCATATCAGTTGGTAGGTTATCTAACCAGACTTCCTCTATAGGAGCTGACAAAGTTAGGCTCCCATCATTGATCTCCCTTACCTTTTCTCATAAGTGTCCTGGCCAGTCTTCCTCCATGAATGGAATTCCGTCTAAGACATCTTCATTGTCCGGCACCATGAGCTCTCGTTCATTTGTTTCAAGGTGGGGTTCGGCCACCACATTGGATTTTTCTTTCGTTTCTTCTATTGCTAGCTCTTCCGGTTTTGCAATACTTTCAAGCCTGGGTTTCGATTTATCCAGCATTTCCTAGGTGATTTTTACCAAATTTTGATAAGCTTCCAGCTTAGCTGCTTCCATGTCTGGAGATGGATAGTTCTTCCATCTGTTTTCCATGTTTTGGCCTACTTTTAGTCTGGCTTGGTAGACTTACAAGGTAGCATTAATAGGTTCAAAAATTTATCAACCAGAATGGATCCTCCAAATTTCATTGTTGTTTCCTTAAATTCACTACCAGTTTCTTTCAACTTGTCCTGGGCTAGAATTTTTGCTTTCTCTTCTTTTTCAACCCGTTGTTTTTGTTTTCTCATCTCATATCTTTTGCTTCTGCGCCTTTTGATTCTTTGAGAAGAAACTTTTGTGTTCTCCAAATCATCAAAGGAATTGTGTTTCTTTTTCTTTGCCTGGGCTCTATTGATTACCTTGATTGAAACAATCGGTTTGCTCTCTGATGAGCTATTAGGCATCACTTGGACTACATTGACTACAGTTTTTCCCTTGTTCAAAGGATTCTTAGGACAATCTTCCCAAACGTGTCCTCCTTTTTTGCAACATTGTATGCAGTAGGCTTCAATTGGTTTGAGGTTTTTGTCACGCTCTGGAAATTCGTTCTTCCAATGGTCATCAACACCACAGTTATGAAAATTTCCTGTTTTGGGCTTCATCATGGGTCTTCCCATAGGAGGTTTGACACCTTGATTAGCTACATAATACATTGGTGCGAGCTCTAGTGGAGCATAATTCATGGTTTCCTCCATTGGTGGTGGTTGTGGACTATACCAATCTCCCTCTACCATTACTGTAGATGGACTAGGATCTGCATAGGGTCTAACAGGCACTAATGCTTGTTCATCTATGACTGCTTCTGAGTGCACGTACTTTACAGGCACCACATTATGTCCTGGATAAGGAGGTTGTTGTCCCAACACAGGTTGAGGTATCTCCATACCCATTGGTGGTCTTTGAACTTGAGCCATATTAGGCTGATATCTGTACATGGTTTGTCCTTGTGGCCTCATGGTCACGTACAGTGCTGGAAATTGCAACCCTTTCCACCCTTCCTTAGGGGTCTAGCCCTACACATGCATGGCACTTTTGTGATAGGCCTTCCTGGTGAACAACATGCTGTTTAGAGGCCCCTTCCCAATAGACGAGTCCTTTGAAAATAAGCATTCACTAGGAAGGGCAAGTTTTGAAAATGGGCCCTTCAAAGATAAATTCTATAGAAATGCCCAAAACAATTCAAAGTAGAAGGTTGCTTGGTTAAAACATGAGCCTAAGTTCTAAGGTGTAACTCGGATGTGCTGCATTCAGGATTGACTCTTTTTAGTTTGAGCTTTGTGGTGGTAGGAAGTTTCTCCGATAGATTATAATTTGCTGCCATGTGTCGTTTTGTCTTTGTTACCATATACATGTGGTAGTGATGTTTGTGAACACACTAGGACCGCCGGGGCATCTTTTCCCTCTTTATGATGTTTTTTCCCCCGTGCATTGTATATACGCCCATCTCTCTAGGGCTATCTATCTTTCCATTGCACACTAAGAAACACACTCTCTATTGTGCGCCTTGAGCTTCCTTCGTCTTCTCCAAGATGTGTGCGTTTCTCTACAACCCTAATGTCAACAATTGGTATCAGAGCAGGTCACGTCCTCTCGGGCTTAGTCGCCAGCTGCTCCAGCACACGCGTGCTCACTTTCTCTGATTCAACGAGATTTGGCAAGCATTCACATGTTGACAAATAATTTGGGCAAGCTCGTAGAGCTTGGTCTGCTCAGAATTTTGATTTGGGCTCATTTCGGCCTTCGTTTCCACTACAGGCAGTACTGCACAAGCTATTTCGTCATTTTGTGCAGAATTTTTGTCAATGTCGTTTTCTGCATAACAGGGGCCTTATAGTCTTCTACGGTTTGTGCTATATAGCACAGGTTGTTCTCGCTCCGTTTCTCCTATTTTCGGGCAGTTTTCACATCAGGTGCAGCATTTACCATGGCTGACAACAACAACACAGATGTGTTTAAGATGTTTTCTATTGAGGACAAGTTGGATGGGGACAACTACCCTATGTGATCTTATATCATGCAAAATTTTCTTCTGTCAAAGGGTGTCTGGAACATTGTGCAAGGCATTGATGTACGTCCTGGTTCTGGGGATGTAGGCGAAGTTGAGGATGTTGCAGGTCTTGTTGCAAGGATTGCAGCTGTTAGAGTTGTTTTTCCTACGGCAGAACAAGCTCGTTGGGATGTTAAGGATGCGCAAGCTCATGCATTGATTGCGTTGTCTGTGAAGCGCACCATTGTTCCTCACATCCGTTCAGCAAAATCTGCAAACAGGCTTGGGATATTCTAGCAGGTCTTTATGCAAGCCGCAATGAGGCTGAAATTGCTTTGCTGCGTAAAGAACTGGAGTCGAAGATTATGCATGAGGAAGATGATATGGACACTTTCCTTGCTAGTGTCAAGGATATCAATGAGCAACTTATTTCTGCAGGTGAAGTCATTTCAGACAGTTCCCTTGTGCAGACTGTTCTTGATGCCTCACCAGATTCCTAATAGACTTTTGCTAGTACTTGGAGACTGATGACCCAAGGAAATCCTGAAGTTGTCAAGTTTGATGCATTATCCACATTGTTGTTGCAAGAGTCACTTTCTAGAAAAAACAAGACTAGGTAGTGTGCAGTTGAATAGGCTTTCATTGCTTCTCAAAGAAAGGGTGGTAATAGTAGTGCAGCCACTTCTTATGGTTCTGCTACGAGTGGCAAAAATTATGTTCCTAATGCTTTTGCTGGAAGCACTTCGTCTAGCAATTCTGGTGAAAGGAGACTATGTTGAAGGCCAAAGAGGCTAAGAAGAAAGAGGGTGGTTCCACTACAAATGCTGGTTCCACTACAAATGCAGCCATTGTTGAGTCTTCTGTGAAAGGAGACTATGTTGCTGATGTTGATGCAGAATGGGATTTTAGCGCAGAGTGCAATTACAATCGTGTTGTCCATGATGCATGCTTGTCAGTTGCTGCAGATTCACATGTGTGGTATTTCGACAGTGGTGCTACAAAGCACATTACCTCACATCATGAATTGTTTACCTCTCTCGAGTCTGTCCCTCATGGGAATTCAGTCACTTGTTCCAACAATGCCTCTTATCCAGTTCAGGGAGTTGGAAAGATTGTGCTTACTGCTGCTAATGGCAGTTCTTTCACACTTGTTGATGCACTTTATGTACCAGGGATCAAGAAGAATCTCTTGTCTGTATCGCACTTGCTAGACTTGGACTTATAGTCAAATTTGTGGATGACAGATGTACAATTCATGATCTCAGTTTTGGTGATGAAATTGTTGCATCTGGCCTTTTGTGCCGTGGGCTGTATAAGCTCACTTTGTATGAAAAGTGTGGAAAAATTTTTGTAAATGTTGTTGCAGATTCAAGGGCTATTTCAGATACAAAACTTAGGCATGCACGTTTTGGTCATCTGAATTTTGTCAGTTTGCTGCTTTTGCAGAAATCTAATATGGTTGCTTCTTTGCCGCCTCTTGAAGCACCTGTCAAACATGTTTGTGAATGCTGTATTTTGGGTAAGATGCAGCATTCTAAGTTTCCAAAGGATGGTTCAGTTCGGGCCACATGCAGGTTGCAACTTGTGCATAGTGATGTTTGTGGGCCCAGAGGGATGGTGATAGACAAGACTATGCTACGCTATGTACTATATATTATAAGGGTGATTCTCTTGAAGTCGGCACTCGGGACACTTAATGCCCACTTTTTGTGAATCTGTATTACTTGGTGAGCCAAAGGCTCTTTTGAAGCCACCATGTGTCATTGAATTTAATTTTAAAAAAAACATCGCTGCCATGAAAAGCTCTAAATAAAAAAAACTTTATGAGAAACGTTACCAAGTGAATAAAATAAAAAAAGCACTGTGCGTTGGTCCCTTGCTCTCAAAGCAGTTCGATATTCTCCACAAGTAGTTCAAAGGCAGCTCAGAGCTTTTAGCATAGAGTGTGAGGGGATTAGTGGCAGACATCTCAATGTCGAGGGAAAAGCATTGGGGATTATTGTCACCAATGCTAGTCATGGTTTGATGAGCCATTGGCTTCAGTAGCACTCCTTGTCCAACTTTGTTGATAGCCTATCTGAAATTTGATGAGGTAAGCATTTCCGAACTATCTGTAGACAAATAGAAACATCTCTCATGACCAATTCAACACAAAATATGGTGTCCATGGGAGTTGATTAATGTGCATCTCCAAGGAGACGCAGCAACATTGCATTGAAGGTCAAGTAGTCAATCATGTAGGTGCCTATGCTGTCGACCAGGATCAAAAGAATAGTCAAAGAGTAAAAGCGGAAGCTAATTCTCTTTTTCACACAAAGATATTTGATGATGGAGAAGCCAAAGAGCACGGACTGCAGAGTAATGACATTATGCGGGTGCATCTGAGATTAACAACAACAATATTTGCAGCGTGTCTCTTCAGGATCTACATACGAAGCAGGGAATGCTGGTGGTGTGGATCTAAACGCCCAACAATTATGACTGCTTCGGAGCTCCCTTCTTGCAAATAACCATGATTTGGTGGTGGATCCTATGAGCAAGGGTCCATGTACACAGTAGCTATCATATCAAGTTCAGATGGCTGCAAATGGCAGCCATCAGTTTGGTATTGTAGCCAACACAAACCCTCATTTTCTCTTGGAGGAAATTAGCTACTCCAAAGTGGGCAGTGAATATCTATTCACCTCTTCTCAAAGGTCTTTTGTGTAGCAGGCGATCGAGGTAGAAACTCCATGTAAAGTTACATCTGTGTGTTTTGTGTATGGCAGGGAGGACATATATTCGCAGCACTACAAAGTTCCAATTGCACAAGAGTGACTCTAGCTCGACAACACTACAAGGTCCGTTATCTACATCCAGTTGTCCATGCACAGGTGTTTTCTTGGCGCAACACATAAATGCACAGGGCAGAGCATGGATTCCGTTTCTTATAGTTTTTGGAGAGACCACAATGCGAACTCTCCAGCATACTTTTGTATGGAACCTTTGTATCAGGTGCAGTGTATACTTTGCATTTTCAATCTATGACGTTTCATTGCAAGATATATGATATGTTCACTATTCACATTGCTTTTTTGTAGCTTAACTCAAATATCGGCCTATAGAGTGGACAACCAAAAAGCATCACTACAACATTGCACGTCAGTAAAACACATCATTTATTGTTGCAGTCCACTCATGATTTATCTATTTGCTTGTTTTAGAATTTTCCGCATTACTTCCTTTGCTTCAGTTTATTTGGATCTCATTTAAGGAACTATACACTCCATGTGGATCAACATCTGCACATGTTAATTACACATGCAACTCTTTGCAGACGGTTGCTAGCCAATGGATGTGATGTTTTATAGTAGTGAGTGCATATGGTGTCTAAATAATTGATGCCATATTTTATATGTCTTCATTTCTCCTGTACTAGGTATCAATATGAAGTTCTCAAGACCTAGAAGATTATAGTCCAAGTGTCAATAAGCTAGGGAGAAATTTGCAACCAACTTGAAACTAGCTCATAGATCAGATGTCCAACACTTTAAGAACCTTGCCTTGAATAAGTTGTACAATCAAACTGACATTACAAAATTTCATATGAAGACGAACGCCGATAACATAAATGTCCTTTTGTCATGGATGCTTGAGAGTCATCGTTGGTATCATCATCTGCATCATCGCCTATGCCATCGTCTGCATCGTCATTAGAAGATTCTAGAAGTATCTAGAATGATCTAGAAGATTCTAGAAGTATCAAGGATATTCTAGAAGCTTGGAGAAGATTGTGAAAGAATCTATAAGTTTTTGGAAAGCTCTAGAAAGTTGAAGAAGGATCTAGAAGGTTCTAGAAGAACTAGAAGGAACAAGGAGATTCTAGAAGCTTGGAGAAGATTCCAAAAGAATCTAGACGTTTTTGGAAATCTCTAGAAAGTTGAAGAAGGATCTAGAAGGTTCTAGAAGAACTAGAAGGAAGAAGAAGGTTCTAGAAGATGCTAACCTCCTCAAGAAGAACCTAAAAGCTTCTAACCTCCTCAAGAACTAGTACAAATAGGGGTCTTGGGCCAAAAGACCCTTAGTCTCGCCAACACCAGTTGTGAGGCTCCTATGAGGAAAGCCCTTATCTAGTTCTTGTCTTATGTTCAAGTCTTGTCCTTGCAATCAAACCTTGTCTCTCTATGCATCCAAATTATGACATCTCACCTGTGATTTAACTTGGCATGAGGAATATTTCATTAGCCAATCTCGATGGGGATTAAAGGATGGCGTAAAAGATCTTTTATTGACTATGCCAAAGGTTCATATATAAGAGGCGTCTTGGGGCACCATTGTGATCCCAAATAGAAGAGACGATAGAAGAGGCATCTTGGGGCACCATTGAGATCCCAAATAGAACTGACACATGATGGCTACACACCTCAACAGGGCCATGAATCAAGCATTGAGCCCATGAAAATTGATTCAGCACGGTTTCATCCTCTCTCAATCCAGGAGAAGCAAAGGCAATGCATTAATGGCTTATGTATGTATTTTGGAGAGCAAAGGCACATTGTTCAACAGTGTCCAAGGAGGATAAGGATGGAGGTTCATGGTGCAATGGCCTCAACATGTTTGAAAAACATGGACGTCCAACCTCAATAGAGACCGTTCGGTTGGACAAAAGACATGCAAAAGAAGGTCTCTTTCTTCCCGCTGATTCCACTTCAATTTTTATGCTACCAGTCAAGATCCATATGCTAGGTAGGCACATTGATTGTGAAGCATTACTAGATTTAGGTGCAACGGCGTGCTTCATGGACAAAGAATTTTCAAAAGAACAAGGCATACCACTTGTGGAGAAGTCTAATCCAGCAACTGTTGAAGTCATTGATGGTTGTCCCCTCGCTTTAGGGGCTGTCAAGTATGAAACTCGCCCCATAGAAGTAACATTAAAGGAGGCATGTTGCAAGAATAGCATTCAATATTATACAAAGCCCAAGCAGTCCAATTGTTATTGGGCTACCTCGGATTGAATTACATAATCCTAACATTGATTGGAGTTCTCGGAGAATTGAACCACGAAAAGTCCAAAAGAAGAAGGGAAGGCATATAAATAGGACTATATATCTTGGAGCCAAGGTCTTCATGCGTGCAACCAAAAAGTATCCAACCTTCTTGATATTTGCAACACCGACCGACACGTCAACAACAAAAACCATGGAGGCATTGCGACGTCAATATCAAGATTAAAATGATCTTTTTGAGAAGAAAAATGCAGACCTCTTACTGAAGCATCGACCCTATGATTGTGCTATGGAGCTTCAAGAGGGAACCCTAACCCCTTTTGGCCCAATATACAAGCTATCTCAAGATGAATTGGTAGAATTACAAAAAAATATTGATGTGAATCTTGCTAAGGGGTTCATACGGCATTCAAAGTCCGCAGCGGGAGCTCCAATACTCTTTGTAAAAAAGAAGGATGGAACTCTCCGAATGTACGTGGACTATAAGGGCCTGAATAAGATCGCCCTCAAGAATCGCTATCCCCTTCCCTTGATCCCAGAGCTTCTTGAGCCCCTTGGCAAGGTAAGAATATTTACAAAAATAGACCTTCGTGGTTCTTACAACCTAGTCGGAATCAAAGAAGGTGATGAATGGAAGACAACCTTTTGTACAAGGTATGGTCACTTTGAATATACCATCATGCCATTTGGTCTCACAGATGCCCCATCAATTTTTCAACATTTAATGAATGACATCTTTCGAGAGTATTTGGATTATTTTGGATGATATCTTGATATTTTCCAAGGATCAAGAAGAGCATGAGCACCATGTACGTTTAGTGCTTGAAAAGCTTTGTGCATCAGGGTTATATGCAAAGCTGGAGAAGTGCTCTTTTCATCAATCTAAGGTGGAATTTCTTGGTTATGTTATCTTTAAAAAGGGAATCTTCATGGATTCAACAA
Organism: Adiantum capillus-veneris; assembly: GCF_014529385.1. NCBI lineage: Eukaryota > Viridiplantae > Streptophyta > Polypodiopsida > Polypodiales > Pteridaceae > Adiantum > Adiantum capillus-veneris. Next base: position 52,441,778 of record NC_140954.1, read on the forward strand.
AGGTTCAAACCATACTTGATTGGGAGACACCCACCTCGGTAAGAGATGTCCAATGCTTCCTTAGATTTGCAAATTTTTATGGTATCTTTATCCAGGGACACTCCAAGGTGGTTACATAACTCACAAGGTTGACAGGTCATAATAAGTTTTTTTGGGACTCAGAGGCCGTGAAATCTTTTTAGACTCTCAAGAAATCTTTCACGACCACACCCATTCTAATTCACGTAGATCCTTCAAATCCTTTCATCCTAGAAACAAATGCTTCAGATTTTTCTCTTGGTGTAATTCTATCCCAAGTAGGTGAGGACTGTCGAGTACACCCAGTGTATTTTTATTCCCGAATGCTCTCAGCTGTAGAAATCAATTATGAAATCCATGAAGAATATCTCTTAGCAATCATCGACTCCTTTGACACTTGGTGTCACCTACTTGAAGGAGCTCCTCATAAGATCATTGTCTATACAGATCACAAGAATTTGGAATACTTCATGGAATCCCGTGTCTTGAATCACCACCAAGCCAGGTGGAGTGGTATCCTTTCAAGGTTTGATTTTCTTATCTCTTATAGGCCTCGCCATCAATAAGGTAAGCTAGATGCATTATCAAGAAGATCCTTCCTTGCACCTAGTGAAGGCGACCCAGCATTTGATCAACAAGAGATAGTGATTTTGAAACCGGAGCAGCTTAAGCTAAACTCCACCATAAGCCAAGCTCATGAAGATTCTACTTTTCTTTCTAAGGTGAAGACGCAAATTGCCAAGGACCCACTTGCTTAGAATATTAGACAACAACTACAAGGACAAGGGGTTTAATGAGGACTTTAGATAAATTTATGGACTAATTTACTATAAGGATCTTCTCTATATTCTAACAAGATCCACACGCTTGGAGGTACTTCAATAGCTACATGATCTTCCATCAGTATGACATTTTGGGGTTAATAAGACAATTGAGCTTCGTGACTTTTGGTGGCCTTAAATGTGGAAGCTTGTCAAGGATTATGTAGTCACTTGTGACACTTGCAATAGGTCAAAGGCCCCTCGTCATCGTCCTCATGGGTTACTCCATCCCTTGCCCATCCCTAGCAAACCATGGTCATCCATCTCCATGGATTTCATTGTAGAGATACTCTGGTCACAAGGATGTGACTCCATTTTAGTAGTCGTGGATCGGTTTAGAAAAATGGCACACTTCATTCCAACCACTAAAACCATCATTGGTGAAGGTACGACCAAACTCTTTCTACAACACATCTATGGTTATCGCGGATTATCAGATGACATAGTTTCTGATCAAGGCCCACAATTTATCTCTAGCTTCTGGAAAAGCTTATTCAAGCTACTCGGATTACAAATCAGCCTCTCCTCCAATCATCCACAAAGTGATGGACAAACAAAGAGAGTAAATCAAGTTTTGGAACAGTATCTCCATTGTACTATCAACTATCACCAAGACAACTGGGTTGAGCTCCTACCGCTAGAGGAATTCTCCTATAATAACAATTTCCATTCCTCCACCCATCAGACTCCATTCTTTGCTAATTATGGTTTACATCCCAAACAGGGTATCCACAGGCACCATCAAGTCAAGAATTCCAGCTGCTATTCATTTTGTACAACAGTTATCTGCAATTCACAAAGAGCTTACAATTCATATCAAAGAAGCTCAATCCAAGTATAAGGAAAGTGCATATCTACATCTCCTACAACATCCAAAAGACAAAGAGGGGGATACAACATGGATCCTTCGGCGTCATCTTCGTTCATCTCGTCCCTGTCAAAAGCTTGATTATTAAAGCCTTGGCCCATTTAAGATTATCCCTCAAGTCAATCTAGTCACCTATCGACTCTAGTTGCCCTCATCCATGAAAATCCATCCGGACTTTCATGTCTCAGTCCTAGAACCTTGTAACACATCTAACATCCTAGAAAGAGTCCTACAACCACCTCCTCCGATTGAGATTCAAGGACATGACGAATATGAGGTTGATAAAGTCCTAGATTCTTGAGTTTTGTTTGGCATGTTACAGTAATTAGTGCAATGGAAAGGCTATGATGTTAGTGAATGAACCAGGGAACCAACACAAAATCTTCAACATGCACTTCTCAAAGTCCATGAGTTCCATCAAGAGCATCCATGAAATCCCTAACCAAGGAACACCACCGCTTTTTGTAGAACTCGTTGCTAGCGGAGGGGGTAATGTCATGGATGCTTGAGATTCATCGTTGATGTCATCGTCTACATCATCTCCTATGTCATCGTCCGTATCGTCATTAGAAGACTCTATAAGAATCTAAAAGGATCTAGAAGATTTTAGAAGCTTGGAGAAGATTCCAAAAGAATTTAGACGTTTTTGGAAAGCTCTAGAAAGTTGAATAAGGATCTAGAAGGTTCTAGAAGAACTAGAAGGAACAAGAAGGTTCTAGAAGATTCTAACCTCCTCAAGCACTAGTATAAATAGGGGTCTTGGTCCACAAGCCCCTTTATCTTGCCACCACTAGTTGTGAGGCTCCTATGAGGAATGCCCTTCTAGTTCTTGTCTTATGTTCAAGTATTGTCCTTGCAATCAAACCTTGTCTTGTAATCAAAGTCTTGTATCTAGCTCTCTTAATAAAGTATTAAGTCTTGTAATCAAGATTAAGCTTATCATCAAGTCCCAAATTCTTGTAAATTGTGAGCACCTCCTCTTGCTCTCTTCTAGCTCTATACGTGCTCATAAAACCTTTAGTAGTGGCTCCTAGACCCTAAGTTCAATGAGATGGATTTGATCAAAATTAGCATACACTACATGATCACTGAAAACATCGACTTGAAAATTGGTGTGGAAAACGGTGCAATGATGCCATAACACAGAACACAAAAGGTGAAGTTACATGTATCACTTTTCTCATTCATTGTACCGGGAATAACTGCAAAAGAAGAAAGGTAAAACTCAAATAACTACAAAAGAAGAAAGACAAAACACACTCGATATCCACCTTCAAAAGTGCGAGCCGACATTCTATGCTACCAATCATTCGATAAAAAAATTCTTTTTGAAATACTTTCCGTTTGCGAGAATTTACAGGTAGCATGAATACTAGAAAAAACATTCATCACTAGACATAGTGGTGCAACCTTGCTTGGATATAATCTCAACTATAACCATCCCTATAATCTCTAATAGTTGATGCACTTAACTTTGTCTCCTCCCATAAACATTATAGAATTTTTCAAATGTATGGCCCTTTCATGCAGTGTTGCGCTTTCCAAATTAGTCATTCTCTTGTTCCCTTCATTGCTAGATGCTGAATGTCAATTTTACTGTCTTGCTATATTCTATAGATACTTTATAGAAAGGCCCACGAAGCAAGATTAGTTTTTTCGAAAGGTAGACTATTCGCTACAGAAAGGTTTGAAAATTGAGCTACTACTTTCCCATTGTTTGTGTGATATGAAGGGCATACTCGTAAATTTTTTGTTGTCCACAAGTTTGTGCAAGTATGGCATCGATTTCTCAAAACAAATAGTTTCTTTTTCTCAAATACTAGACATGAGAACACTTTTACCGCCTAGGTTAGTGGCTATCTAGACCATCTCGTTGAGCTACATGTGCTTAATATACTTTCTCAATGTCATCAGAAGGTTCACATACTTGGCATGTTGGTTCCCTTTTAGGCTTAGATCTCTCTTGTGCATGGAGAGATCATTAATGTTGTTGTGTTGGGTGATGGAAGTGAAAGAGAATGCAGAATATTCTGCTACTTAAAAGGGTGCTTGTCCCACAGTGAGCACATTGCTCCATAGCATATATGGGTCCCATACATTGCTACCATATTGATTCTCTAGTTCAAACATCCACACACTTCTAATAGGCACTTATGAAATGGAAAAAACATGCAAAACAAAAAACCTCTCATTAAAAAAAACTCGTTTCTAAAGTGGTTGTTGGGTCTACCTTAAAATATGTAGCTATAGCTCCTAGACTCATCAAGAGGGTTTTAGAAAAAAGTAATAGGTTGACATCGACATAAGAGGTTTTAAGAATAACCTTTCATTGTAAAATAATCTACAGGTTTTTAAAGAATAAAGTCATTCATTTCATAAAATATGCATGTGAAGGGGTCACTTAAATGCTCGTTGAATGCATGTGCAATAGAGGGTCACTTAAATTCTCATTGAATGCATGTGCAATACGGGGTTTTCTAATAGTGGAGGCCACGGGATCAAGTAAATTCAATTTCTACTTCTGTGATTTGTAAAGAAAGATTTCAAATACTAGTCCACTTTTCTCTATTTCATGGTCATTGTCTACTATCAAGAACATTGCTTTGCCTTTTTGTGTGTTCTTAACTAGTGTATGTAGAAGTAAGAAACCGTCCTGATCTTAAAACAATGAAAATTTTATAAATAAGAAAAACACATATTCTCAACATGTTAACCGGTTTTAATGATTCAAACTACACACTCCTTTAGTCTTCAACCTAAAATTCAGCCACGTTTGCAGGTTCTTAAGTCCCTTGCTATTTACATTGAGACTTCACCAGATGTGTAAGATTGTCAATTCCAAAGTTTGACACACTTTTGAGAGTGTTTAACACACTTTTACTAATCCAAACTCAAATTTCAAAGTACGAATGAGTTTTTTATCATTAGCGCAATCTATGGTATGGACCTTGACCTAATTGGACGTAAAGCATGGATCTCACGATATAGATTTGGTCGCGATAATGATGCATATAACCTTATCATTGGGTTGATGAAAATCTTTTGCATCATGCTTGAATTCATGATATTTGTATCAATTTTTGGTCTTCTTCCCTTGTTGAATAGGAATCCAAGGTTGTTGATGATTATGTGGCTTCTTTTCAAAGTTTTTTTGATGATTTCTAGTTGCAAATAGGACCCATGGACTCTTGAGAATCAGAGGTGTATTCTCTAAGAGTTTCCTATTGCTTAATCATAGCCACGAGATTCTACAGTTTCAAATTTTCAACTATTTCTTGAGTAGTTATAAATGTTCTCCAAGGTGCCAGGAGAGATGCTAATAAAAGCATAGGTTTCATCTGCTTTGAGATAGCTAGTCCAAATATAAGGACTTCATCAAGTAAAACCTATCAAGTTTCCAAGAATTTTAAGGATGACTGACCTTCTGACATAGTAGTGCTAAACAGCTTCTTGATAAGGGTAACATGGCAAACAAAGGTCAATATGATTATAGCATTTCTCAAATAATATCCAAATAGCATGAGCAGTAGGAAGGGTTCTTACCATTGGAACCTCCCAATCTCACTTTTCTAATATACGAGTGTGCTGAAATGGAGGGAGAGAGAGCAGGTAGATGAGAATAAAGAGAGACGACTCCACAATCTGCAAGCCCCAAAGTGTATGTAGAGAACACACTAAGTACACATATATAGTGGGGACTGTTAGCTATATATAGAATAGGGGTTGATATATATATAGCTCCAACATCCCCACTGAAATAGGAGTCCCTGAGTATGGATGAAAAAACCCTTGGGAAGAACCCACAACACCATATACATGCACTGTTATATTAACAATCCAAAGTTTACAAAATTCAATTTTCAGGAGCTACATCACTCCATATTATACAATGTGTGCTTTCAAGAATCTTTGGGCCGCTGCAATATCTTTGAGCCCATATACACACTTCTTGACGTGCCTTTCATCCTGTAAACAAAATCAACTCAAGAAACATATCAAGACCTGAAGGTTAGAAATAACCACATCACATTGTCCTTAGAGATGGTTCACGACGCTTCTCTAAAGACGACGTAGAAACAAACATAATGCCAATGCAATCACATGTGAAGATGACATAAAAACAAATGTAACATCAATGTAATCAAATCTGCACACATATATACAAATCTAGCATGTAAAAAACACATTGGGGCGCCCAAGATCTCAACTGATAGTTGTCATCATCATGGCTTTACATACCATGAAATTAGAGACCGCTCAAAAAACATTTGAAATAGGAATAATCATCATGGATTTACGTACCAAGGCATCGGAGACGCTTTAAACAAATAAAACATTTGAAATAGCAATAATTATCATGGATTTACGTACAATGGCATCAAGACGTTTCAACAAATCAAATAAAATAGCTCCAATAGTTTCAACAAATCAACGAAAAGAAATCATCATCATGGATTTACATCCCATGGCATTGTGGTACTCACCATGGTAGTCACAAAGTCATTCTACCATTTGCTAGACATCTTCGACCACTGCCAGGATTAGTAGGCTGTCACATAATAATCAATTATAAACAGATGACTCCATGGAACAATTGATTCATAAGGCAAACCTCTTAGAAGACAAATATATGTTCACTTAGGATTGGTTCTTATCCATAGCCAGTGAAAATAATAAAAACTTGATATTCTCTCGGTTTTTAGGTCAAAATTTAAAGCTTTTGCACTAAAACTTGTGAAAAACTCTTGAAGCGAAGAGTAAAGTGTGAACGACTGCACAATATGTGCCAATCACAAATTTGGGGTATTACTTTTGGGCTATGATTTATCGTAGTGCTTATAGAACATCCGAGAAAAAAATATCTAGCTAGCACTTCTCTATTTTGTGCCGGGAAAATCTCACAGCTTTGTGCAACCCCCAACCTTCTGTGTAACTTCCTCCACCCACATGCGTCCAAGGCCAATCTATATTCCACCCATAGTACTACTAGCCACTCAAATTTATAGGTAAACAAATAAAGTACACACTCACAGGTTGTTGTTGTCTCATCGACACACACAGTTCTTGTAATTGTATCACAAATCACTTGAAGGGATAGGTTCTCTTCACAGTCTCTTGGTGCCACCCATAAGGGTATTCCTACGATGTGGCTACTCTCTAGAACCCAAAAATACCTGCGATATGGCTATGCTATACAAAACCAAAAGCCACTAGCCTCTTTGCTTAACCATAAACAAGTTTCCATGGATTGTGTGTGCATGTGAGTCGTGTGGTTACCAAAAAACTGGTTGTGTTTCTTTCACGTTGATGCTAACACAACAAGAAAGAAACACAAAAACAGAGATTCTTTGATCAAATTCACAAAAGAAAATCACGATAAAACTTATCTTTCATGTCTATGCTCTCCATAGCTCTGATGCCATGTTGAAACGGAGGGAGAGAGTGCAAGTAGACAAAAAGAGAGAGGGACGACTCCACAATCTATAAGCCCCAAAGTGTGTGTAGTGACAAACTGAGTACACATATATAGTGGGGACTCCTAGATATATATAGCATAGGGGTTGGTATATATAGCTCCAACAAAATGAACCCATCCTCCATTATTTTGTCGATGGGTAGACTACTGACGTCGTTGGTCCTACAATACTAAACTACACAAATGTCTAAAAATTGAGCTGCTACTTTCCCATTGTTTGTGTGATATTGAGGGCATACTCATATTTTTTGCTAGACACGACTTTGTGAAAATACGGCATGGATTTCCCAAAATGAACAATTTCTTTTGCTCAAACACTATACATGAGAACACTTTTACCGCCTAGTTTAGTGGCTACGTAGACCATCTCATTGAGCTACATGTGCTTGGTGTGCTTTCTCAATGTCATTATAAGGCTCCCATACTTGGCATGTTGGTTCCCTTTTAGGCTTAGATCTCTCTTGTGCATGGAGAGATTATCAACGTTGGTACATCTAAGTTATGCTGGTCCAGAATAATGACTATAGCCTCGCTATGGAATCATGCAGATACAAGTCAAAACGATGGAATCGGTGCCATATGTCGGTAGCGACAAGCCTGATCATGATGTGTATGCCAGATGTGGCAATTAGCAGGTCAAGTATTGGTTTTTGGTCACTAATGGTCGAAGTGCTTGCAGATGCATGAACATGGTATTCAGCTCCTCTATGGTTCGACCATTGGCTTGTCAATTTGAAGGTTTTTGCAGATCCATTTCACGTTAAAGCTAGGATGAGGCCATCTACCATGATTACATTGAGGGTCGAAGCCTCCAATGCTTGTAGTGGCAATATCTACGAACCTCAAAGAGATGGTTTGGTTCTAGAAGGCCAATGGTTATCTTCTTGAGGCCGTAAAAGCCGGGTCGTCTTCAAATGATGGTAAAAGTTTCAAAGCTTTTGGAGGTGATAGGTATCCGGTGGGAATGGCAGCTAAGTCGCGAGTTAAGTTTTTTTTAAAGCTTGCCATGCTATAAAAAAAAAACGAGGGCGTGCTGCAGTTCATGAAGAGAGGGCTGCCAGTTGCATGGAAGACGGGCGCATGCAGTGGAGGGGAAGGCCAGGCGGTAGTTCCAAGAGGGGAGGGCGCCATCTGTGGCATGCAGGGCGTGAGCACTGAAGAAGAGAGAGAAGGGTCGTTTGGAGGAGGGGGCCCGAGTGCTGCAGAGGAGGAGGACCTCCATGAGGAACGGGACCAACTGGAGGGCCTGAGCTGGGGTATAGCGCATGAGGGGAGGTTGGAAAGGGAGGATTTGGTTAGGCTTATCAGACAGGAGGGCACTACTCTCGGGGCTTGTAGTTGGTTGGAGGAACATAGGGTCTGCAGAGCTGAGGGATGGCCATGGGTATGAAGCAAGAAGGTGACAAGGGAGACAGTTTGGAGGAGCAGTCAGCAGTCAAGGCCGTGAACAAGACAGTATGGTGCTGCAAAGAAGAGAGAGAAGGGTTGCAGGCTTCAAGGGTTACACATCAAGGGAGTCAGAGGCAAAAACAAGGAAGAAAAGGGCGGCCTGATGAGGTTCATAGAGCTACAGAAGGGGGCTATGTGTAGGAGGAAGGGGGCTTGCGAAGGTCAACTTGCAGAGGAGTTTGCCATGGTTGAAAGCGGGTCACACATGTAGAGGTCGCAACGGCATATAGCAACAGATTCTGAATTTCTTGATGAGGGTAAGGCCGTTTGGGGTATGCAGAGCCGCCAACCGAGGGGGATAAGCTAGAAGGGATCATAACCACAGGGTCTCAGAGGGGCTTGGAGAGCTACAAAAGGTACTGCCATTCGAGAAGGATAGAGCAGCTAAGTTTGCCGAGCAAGAGAAGCCGTCGAGGACCAAGTACAAGGAGGAACAAGCAGCACGAAGCATCACGCTATGAAGTCATCGACTATTGAATTTTCCATCATTGTATTTGATCAAGTTATGTGATACATAGTTGGGTTGTGGTTTTTTGTCGAGTTTGCCGCCAATATTATCTGCCTCGTGTTTTTTTCCGTATTCCTGTGGTAGCGGTGGCTCCGGGATTGTGTGTATGTGAGCAAAGAGGGAGGTAGAGAGATTGTGCGGGCAGCTTGTATGTGTGGTCGAGGCGTGTGTCGCCTCCCTGGGTGAGTGCTTTTACAAATTGGGGAGTTGTATGCATCCATTGGTGTCGGGTTATGATGGTTTGTTGATGGGTTTCTTGTACTGAAGTGCTCATGTGTGAGTGTGTGTAGCTGTGACTGCTCGCAGGCGGTCTATATTGTGAGGGTTGGTAGAAAGTGTGCGTGTGTGCGTGATTCTGTGTGGGTAGGGGTGCGGACTATTACCTTGGGCTATAGAGAGGCAGTGGATTGTGTACCGGTTGTTGTTCCCATTTCCCCCATCCCAATGTTGTTGTGTTGGGCGATGACAATGAAAGAGAATGCAAAGTATTGTGCTACTTAAAAGTGTTCTTGTCCCATAATCAACACATTGTTTCATAGCATGGGTCCCATACATTGCTACCATATCGATTTGCTACTTCAAACATCCACAAACTTCTAGTAGGCACTTATGAAATGGAGAGAACATGCAAAATCAAATACCTAGTGTTGAGAAAAACTCAAATTCTAAAGTGCTCATTGGGTGCACCTTTGCTAAAAAAAACTCAGTTTCTAACGTACTCATTGGATCGGTCTTAAAATATATAACTATAGCACCTCGGTTCATCAACATGAATTTTTAATTCTACGACAGTAAGAGGTTTACATTGACAAAAGATGTTTTAAGAATCACCTTTGGAAAAAGTCTACAAGTTTTGAAGGAATAAGGTCAATTATTTCATAAAAATAGAAGGTTTTATTCTAAGTGAATGCCATGAGCTTAAGTAAATGCATTTTCTACCTATGTGTTTTGCAAATAAAATTTTCCAATACTACTCTCTATTTCTCTATTTTCATGGTCATTGTCTACTATCAAGAATATTGCTTTGCCTTTTGGTACGTTCTTAACAAAATGTCTGTAGAAGGAACTGTCTTGACCTTAAAATGATGAAAGTTCTATAATTAAAGACATCACATAAACTCCACATGTTAACTAGTTTTGGTGATTCAATTTTTCCTCCTTCATGGTCGTGTAAAATTCAATGGCACTCCTCGAGTCTTTAACCTAAAATTCAACCACACTTGCACGCTCAAGTCCCTTGCTATTTACGTTGAAATTTCACCCGAGTATAAGTTTATTGATTCCAAAGTTTGACACACTTTTAAGAGTGTTTAAATACTGAAGTAGCTAATTCTAGAATCTAATCAAAAGGGTGTGAAAAACACCAAAAAATTAGAGACTAAGGCACAACGTAAATGAAGAAAATCAAGCATCAACAATTTCAAGAAGAAAAAAGGCTTCATGAGGCCACCCATAAGAGGTGTAACTATCACACCTTCTCAATAGAAGGATATTTTGTGACTTCAAGAATTGTCACATTTTTATCTATACAGGGTTATCATTTAATGAATTTCAATAGAATATGTACAAACTAAAAAAAAAAGGTTCTCTATCATTGCAAAAAACTCACAAGGGAGGGATTTAAATACCCCTAGAATGCATGGGGTATAGCAATTTAAGATATTGAAGTTTCCGTCGTATAGCATATTAAAGATGGGGTCTCTAAAAATGTGGGTGTTCCCAAACAAAATTGAATGATTAAGACCGGAGTGGGAATCTAAAGCAAGTTAATGTTGGCAAAATTAGAGTTATCTTTGCATCACCAATTGTGTGCTAGAGAGAGAAGCTATGAAGGAATCCTACAACTTCTTAAATAGGTTCTTTGGCTATAAACAAGCGTGAAGTGTGATGCAACCACACTTGCGTGTCTTTGTTTTAACCTACATCACAAGCATGTAGACCACTTGCAGGCTAAAGAAGTTATCTAATGTCATGTATATAGAATTTCACATTGCACATGCCAAAACCACACCTACTCCAAAGCAAAACCAAATTAGCAGAAAGGCATTTACTTAGAGGATTAATTTCATGACAAAGACTTTATTGAATATGACATGGTCAAATGTGCATCAAATCACCCCACCAGTAGCATTGCACTATGTTGGAATGCCACTAAACAGTAGAATAGAAAATCTCGTAGTTGGCATGCATTTTTAAAAAATTATTTCTATTCCATTTTTTACCCACATAGTATAAAGCTAAATCACTCCACAAATGGGATTTAATTCATCAAGGTATAAATGAAGTTGTACATGCATACACTAATGTTTTTTGTTAATGTCTCATCCATCTTACAAGCAATTGACCATGTTAGCCGCAAGAAACAAAAGTGTAAGTACATATCTAGGCTTTAGAATTATATTTGTGCTTTCACTTGTGCAATGTGAGTTTGTGAATTCAAGGTGATTTGTATCTTTAAGTTGTGTGAGTTATACTTGTTTCTGAAAGCGGTTTATTGTGTCTTTCATTGCCAAGTTCTTGTTCATTGTAAGAGGGTATGGTGTTGAGAGGTGCCCCGCCACAATCCTTAGATAATATGTGTGATATGGAAAATGTTAGAGTTCACTAAATATTGCTTTAGTTTTGAGCAAGCTCTGTAATAACATTGTATCAAACAATCTCCATTTGCAAGTTGCAAACTAGGTATTACATAAAATTCCTTCCTCCCTCCCTTTTATCTGTGTCATTCTTGGTCCACTTGTTGTGCATCTTTGTGTGAATCACTTGTCTATGATTTTTTGTGCCTTTCTGAGTCATGAAAAACCTCTCTTGCGTCCTTATTCACATCCATAACCTGGTTGTGCCCCTTTTCTTGTTTGGGTTTTGTTATTTTCTTGTGTGCTTACGGTTGCTCCAACACCAATTGAACATCATGGGAGCCTTGAGGAGTGCTTAGTGCTTCTCTTGTTGCCCGCCCCAAACCGCCTTAATTTTGGTGCCCCCACTAAGAAGGGCTTTGTGTAAGTTATTGCTTCATATTGCATGAATACTTATCCTTTAGCGTTCAAGTAGCCTTTAGCGTAGTCAAATAGGTTGCATGAATCACAAATGATGGATTCATTCCTATTGCAAGAGTAAAGGTACACTTAATTGTTAGCACAAAGCTACAATTCCAACATGTAATTCATAGAATTTTAGGTCCTCATAGGCTAGTTGAAATAACGCATCAGTGAATCCTTTCAGCTAGGTGCAATATCAATTTAATGTGTATATATTTGTTCTATTTTAAGGATTAGGTCATGCATAGATCATGGATAATGGGCCAAAAAGAGAAATGTATCCTTTTCATTTTACACCACAGATTAGTATAAACATTGTAATTAATAGGAAGATCCAGTTTCAACAACGTTAAGATTTTCAAAACTAAAAAATCCATGTAGATCTTATCGTTCATATCATGCCTCTAAAGAGATACAGCATCCACTTCCTATTACCCTACACATCCTCTGGTGTGTGCAAACTTCAGCAAATTTTCAATCATAAATTTGTAAACACATAATCACTATCCGACGATAACCATACCATATACAATCTCCCAATCTACATTTGAAGATAAAAAACTCACAAAGAGTTTTAAAGTATCAAAGTCGGTAATGGGAAAAAGGGTATTTGAAGAGTCAAAAAGCTAAAAACGAGAGATGTTGCAGCAATTAGCTCTTGAAAATGCCAAATGCTCAGTTTTTTAGAACCGGAGTATTTTTTATGGCCACAATATTTGGAGTGCTACAAAGAGGATCTAGAGTTACACGGAGTACCAAAAGAGAAAAAGATTATTCAGCTTGAGAGGTTTGATTACAGATTTTTTGAGAAATTTCAAGAGCTTCAATAAGAAAATATTCATAGCTAGAGAAAGTTTGAATCTACTATTATTTGAGAACAATGGGATCCAAGTATTTACAAAGATGATCTAGATTGCGTTGATGTGCCTAACTATAAAGAGGGTTGCAAGAAAATTCAGTCTAAGCTTGAAGCTTTTGTAGATGAGTGTTGCCTCAAGAATGATCACAGGCTATTATAGGTTAAAGATTATGAAGAAGTCATCAGATCTTTCTATGCAAATGTTAGAATTGTGGATCATTTGACAATGACTGAAGCTAAAGACTTACAAGGTCTAAAAATGCATGACAATTTAAAGAATTTAAACGCACATCATATGCAAAATAGATAATTTTTAAAAAATTCTTCTTGGGATTCAAATGAGGAGGGTTTTGCCAGACAACTGATGTATTCAGATGTGCATGACCACATTTCCAATGCTTGAGGGGGTGAAGTTGCATTACCAATGTTGCTACGTGTAATAGAATTCTACATCAGTTCAGCAAGTTGCATAGGGAATATGGCAATATCCAAAGTTACTTGATGCTATAGGGGATTTGGTGATTTTGATGCTATATGGAATTTGATGTTACTTGATATTATAGAGGAACTAGTGCTATGCTTTGATCCAAGAGGATATCGTGGTGCTTATGATTTATGCCAATGTTCTGTATGCCATTTATTTTGGGAGGAGATAGATATGAACATGGTTTGGGGTTAAATGCCATATGATCTAGGTGGTGTTCATGATGGTTTATGGGTTAATGGATGCTTATGTTCTACTAATGGAAATTTTTGGTGTTTTTCCTATGATCCTAGAGGAGGGTATGCTCACATGAAGTTGCAGATTCGGAGATTGTAGATGGTATGCTTATAGTAGGGCAGTGATAATGTGTTTACAAATTTATGCTTTATAATTTTTTGAAGTTTGCATATACTAGAGGATGTGTAGGTTTAGAGGGATTGGATGTCGTACCTCTTTATAGGCACAAGATAAACGACAAGGATCTATGTGTATGTTTGGGTTTTGAAAATCTTAATGTTGTTGAAAATGGATCTTTCTATTAATTACAAAGTTTATACTAATCTGTGGTGTAAATTGAAAAGGATTTATCTCTATTTTTGGCCCATTAACCATGGTCTATGCATGACATAATGCTTTAAATAGAACAAAGATATACACATCCAAATTCATATTGTACCTAGATAAAAGGACTCACTCATGCGTTATTTCAGTTAAGCATGAGGACTGGAAATTCTATGAATTACATGTTGGAATTGTAGCTTTGTGCTAACAATTAAGTGCACCTTTTGCCTTGCAATTAGAATAAAAGGGTCATTTGTGATTCATGCAACCTACTTGATTACGCTAAAGGCTACTTGAACGCTAAAGGATATGTATTCATGCAATATGAAACAATAAATTACACAAAGTCCTTCTTAGTGGGGGCACCAATATTGAGGCGATCCGGGGCGGGAAACAAGAGAATCACTAAGCACTCCTCAAGGCTCCCATGCTGCTCAATTGGGGATGGAGAAATCATAAGAACACAAGAAAAAAACAAACCCAAATAAGAAAAGAGGCACCACCGAGTTATGGGTGCAAACTAGGATGCAAGAGAGTTTTTTCATGACCAAGAAATGCACAACAAATCACACACAAGTGATTCACACAAAGATGCACAAAAAGTGGACCAAGAATGACGTAGAGAGAAGGTAGGGAGAAAGGAATGAAGTTTATGCAATACGTAGTTTGCAACTTGCAAATGGAGGTTGTTTGATACAATGCTATCACAAAGCTTTCTCAAAACTAAATGGGCCATTAGTGAATTCTAACCATTTCCATATCACACATATTATGTTAGGGTTGTAGCGGGCACCTCTCAACACCATACCCTATTACAATGAGCAAGAACTTGGCAATGAAAGACACATTAAACTGCTTTCACAAAACAAGCTTAATTTACACAACTTGAAGTTACAAATCACCTTGAATTCACAAAAACACATTGTACAAGTGAAATGATAAATATGCTAAAGCCAAAACATTTCTATGAAGCACCAAAACCTCAACTTGTTGATAGTAAAGACCAAGTACAATATGTTGGAGCTATATATGGCTCACTCTACTGAACTTGGTCTCACCTATATATTTGTATCTTGTCCTCAATATGAATCAGTCTTTGGGAGCATATATGGTATCTCTCTTGTCTCGTCTCTCTCTCTTTCTCTCTACATCTCAACATGGTATCAGAGCGGTAACGATCACGCGCCGATTCAATTCATGGTGACACAACAGTATGTGTATGCGATTCGCATGTAAGATTCAAAATTGCTACAAATTTTATTTTTGAGCGTTGATTATTTTTAATTGTGGTTGTTTTGTGTTAAGAAGAATATGATTAGTGTTTTATGTGGCGTTTATTTCTAATCAATCTAATCGTTGATTACGTTTTCTTGTTGATGACACCCTGAACTTCATTTCAAATTTTCTTCCTGTTCTGCTCAAAATTTGGAGAAACGGGAAAAGCGCGATGGAGCGTAGCACAATGGCACTTTCCATCCAAAACTTGTTCATCTCCTCGAGCTCTTCGATTTGAGTTCTAGGTTTGCGCCAATCGGAGTTTGCAGCAGAAAGTTATGCTGTTTTTACTGCAATTGAGCTTGACGCAGCTTTCTTCGTCCTACTTCTTCGTGAAGCGTCCGCGATCATTTTTCTTATTGGGTGTTAACGTTTTTGAGAAGATTTAGCTTTTTTCTATGCGTATTGTGGCCGTCAATCTTGTATCTCACGCCACTCTATTTTGAGGACTCGTTTATTATTAACGTCTCCTTTACCTTGCCTTTTTTGGGTGACGTCTCTCACATCTTTCGACTTTCCTTGAGCATCCTTCTTATGTTTATCATTGACAGAATGCAATACTCATATCTCTCGCATTCTCAATTGCGGCCTTCACCATATATGGTGTGCAAATTCTGCGATCTTACCTTATACGTCTTCTCGCAACAAGATATGGCTATGAATATTCTCGTCAACGGCTTTCCTTCTGGCCAGCGTTCTGTTCCTCCTTTTCGAGGTCAAGGATTTCCAGGCTGGAAAGAAAATATGTTGTTAATTCTTGAAGGCGATGAACTCTCCGATGTTGTTCTTGGAAATCGTGTTTGTCCACCTCAGCCTGTTGATACGGATAATGATAACATGCTTATCACTGAAGGACCTATATTTGAAGATTGGAATGTTGCATATACGGATTGGCAACGATGTGATAAAGCAGCTCGTCGATATATTCTTTTGCTCTTACTGATTCCCTTTTGCTTGATATGTATGAACTCCCTACTTCCCACGACGTATGGAAGTACCTTATTGCAAACTTTCAGAAGAAATCTATTACAGAAATACTTTATTTGAGAGGGTTGCTTAACAAGTTACAATATGAAGTTGGTCACTGCTCCAGGTGATCATGATTGCAAAGTATGGCATCACCGTTTTGTTCATGCTGATTTCTCAAAACTCCTTGATCTTCAACGTCATGATCTTGTTTATGGCATGGATCTTAAAGCCCATCCCCATATGGGAATTTGTGAATTTTGTGCACTTGGGAAACACAATCGTAAACCCTTTCCTCTTTCAAATACAACTCATTCTCATGACATATTGGATCTTGTTCATATCGATATATGTGGACCTCTACCTTCTTCGAGATCACAATATAGCTACTTCATTACTTTCATTGATGATTTCTCAAGGTATACGACTGTATTTCTACTTAGACAAAAATCTGAATCCTTATCTGTTTTCAAACAATTCCACAAGGCTGCGGAACTTCAAACTGGTCGCACCTTAAGAAGCTTCGTAGTGACAATGGAGGCGAATATGTTTCTCAAGAGTTTGTGAGTTTCTGTGCTGACAGTCGAATTCATCATAAACACACTATTCCATATTCGCCTCAACAGAACGGTGTTGCTAAACAAAAGAATCACACTATTCTCAATGCTGTAAGATGTATGCTGATTCATTCTGGCTTATCTCGTGCTTTTGGGTTGAAGCTACTTTGACAGCAGCATTTATTCAGAATCATCTTCCTACTACTGCACCCTCTGGTAAGATACACATCACAGCATGGACAGGTGGCATTCCTTCTGTATCTCATTTTCGAACCTTTGGATGTATTGCTTATATTCATGTTCCCAAAGAAACACGAACAAAGCTTGATGCTCCTGGTCTTAAAGTTATTTTTATTGGATATTCTAACACTTCCAAAGGCTACAAATTCTATGACCCTTCATCCAAGAAAGTAATTGTGAATCGTGATGCTACTTTTAACGAACAACTTATGGGAGGCTCATGGTCCATGGATGATTCTGATGATACTAAATCATTGCTTCAGGCTTTTCCATTTCTTTCAGAAGATGAAACTCTTCCTATAGAGCAACTTTCCTCTTCACAACCATCCATTCCAAATGTTGCCAATGATGATATTGATATTTTTGTTGATCTGCCTATTGATTTTGAACATGGCTCATGTCATGTTTATGATGACGATATTGGTGATAATGTTTTTTCTACTTCTGAAGATCCCGTTACTTATGATGAAGCTATCTCTTCACCACAAAAGGATCAATGGCAAGAAGCTATTGAAGCAGAGTACGATTCTCTTATCTCTAAAGGTACATGGATACTAACTGAATTACCTCCTGGTCGTACAACTATTAAATGTAAGTGGGTGTATAAGACAAAAGTAAAAGCAGATGGATCTTTTGACAATTTCAAGGTGCGTTTAGTTGCAAAAGGTTACTCCCAAGTAGCTGGTGTTGATTATCAAGAGACTTTTTCACCAGTTGTTCGCATTACAAGTGTTCGAGTTTTATTGTCATTTGCTGTTCAATTTGATTTAGAAGCTCATCAAATGGATGTGTGAACTGCTTTTCTTAATGATGACTTGGAAGAGGAAATTTATATGGAACAACCAGAAGGGTTTGTTATTCCAGGATTAGACCTTGTTGCTCAACTCCATAAGGCACTATATGGTCTCAAACAAGCTTCGCGAGCCTGGTATACAAAATTTGATCTTTTTCTCACCTCTAAAGGATTTGATCTCTTGCTCGTCATACCCCAACTTATACATAAAATGCCAAGGTAGCAGTTTTGTGATTCTTGCTCTTTATGTGGATGATACCATCCTTGTTTCCAATGATTTGGGATTATTCAGCAAGTGAAAAAGTTACTGTCTTCTGCATTTGATATGGTGGATCTTGGAGAAAATCATTTTTGTCTTGGCATTCAAATCCAACGGAACCGTACAAAAGGTATTTTATTCCTTCGACAGTCAAAGTTTATTGCAGATACTATTCAAAAATTTGGTATGGAATCTGCACATTCAGCCAACACACCTTGTCTTGCGAGCTCTACGAAGAACACTTCTGAGAATGGCGGTCAACTTGTCACAAATCAACCTTATGCTAACTTGATTGTATGTCTTCAGTTTGTTGGCATGAACACTTGTCCTGATATTCTGTTTGCTGCTAATTATCTTGGACAACATCTTGCATGTCCTTCTCTTAAGCATTGGTCTGCTGCAAAGCGTGTATTGAAATACTTGAAAGGCACTACAGATTTTGGTTTAGTCTATCAATGACAACTCACATCGGATTCTATGCAATCTCTTTCTCTTTTGGGTTACACAGATGCAGACTGGGAAAGATCACATTTATCTATGTGATCTACTAGTGGAAATTGCTTCTTTATAAATGGTTGTCTTGTTTCTTGGACCAGCAAGAAACAACGTTGTGTTGCAGTTTCTACGACTGAGTCAGAATATGTTGCGGCATCACTTGTAGCTCGTGAGTTGATTTGGCTTCGACAAATTTTGGTTGATATTGGTCACTCTCCTCTTTCTAGAACACCCTTGCGGTGTGACAACCAAAGTGCTATTAGTCTTGCAAAAGACTATGTTCAACATAATAAGTCAAAGCACATTGCTGTCCATTATCATTATGTTAGGTATGAAGTACGCAAAGGAACGATTATGGTTGAACACTGTCCAAGTGACCAGATGATTGCAAACATTTTGACCAAAGACCTCACTGAGTCACATTTCATCCTCTTGCGCTCGGAGCTTGGAGTTGCTTCAGCCTCACTCTTTCTAGATTAGCTTCTTTGCTATTGTAATAGCTTTGTACATATGACATTGTAATCTAGCTTTTAGGTACCATACAATATGCACACTCGACATTTGCACATTGTGATATCTAAGTCACTTGAATATTTGTACATAGATGCACATTCACTTTCACATCATCATCGTTGGTTCATATTTTCACATTGTATAGGGGCTTGGGTTTTTCCCTTGAACTCCCCAAGGGTTTTTTCATCCAAAGCTAGAGACCTTTGTTAGAGTGGGGGTGTTGGAGCTATATATGGCTCACTCTACTGAACTTGTTCTCACCTATATATTTGTATCTTGTCCTCAATATGAATCAGTCTTTGGGAGTGTATATGGTATGTCTCTTGTCTCGTCTCTCTCTCTTTCTCTCTACATCTCAACACAATAGTGGTTTGAGATATGATGTCATGGAATCATTATTTTACTATTTATTGTAGCTGACATGTGGAAAAGGCTTGATTGATCTAGGCCTATGCAAACGAAAATGTATATTATGTACATTTCATTATTCAAGTGCTATTTTATGAGCTTTGGCCATTTATAACTAGCCAGGCAGTTTGTACTCACATTGACCATTCAAAAAATCTATAAATCAAATATGTGCAAGAGTAAAATGGTCACTCTTGCACCGGGGGAGATTACACCCAACGTCCGTCTTATTCTTCTCTCCTCTCCTCTCTTCTCTCTCGCCATGCCGACATAGTACTCTGCTCTAGGAGGTGCATTTGAACGTGCTCTCTTGCTTTCTCCCTCTATATTTCTCTATGTTTGTGTACGATTGATTATATGCTCACAGGAGGTATTTGAGGTATTTTGTTGGGATGTCGTGCTTCCGTTTGTAGCAGTGGTATCAGAGCTGCAGGAAACACTCTTGCATGTTGTGGAGAGAAACAAAGGAAGACGTAGGATCCAATTTATGGCTATGGAGATGGTTAACACATCCATTTATCAAAGCTAAGTGCACTCACGATATCATTATTGATGTACATATTTTGCCTTTATCATTTCTAGATAGGTTGCATCTTTTTATCAAGTTTCATGTTTGTGTACGATTTAGTAGTTCATATTTAGGCATAGTTATTTAAATCAAATCATTTTATTATGAGAAATAGCTATTCATGATATATTAGTAAGGATTTCAATAGTGAGATTGTGAGTGCGCGAATGTGGTGCATGTACAGAGAGTGAGAAAAGGAGAGAGAGAGAGAGAGAGAGAGAGAGAGAGAGAGAGAGAGACAGAGAGAGAGAGAGAGAGTACATAGGATGTGGGTGGAGCTTCCAAATCTCACTGTATGAGCACTATGTGAGAATGAGTGAGAGCTCCTTATTCTTTGTATGTATAAAGAATAAGGAGATAAATGTGAACAGTCGGACGCTGGCCGACGGACATGGGCTAACTTTACCAAATGATTTTCTCATATTAAAATTTTCATTTAATGTGGGAGAATAAACGGGAACAAGAGTTAGAATAGAGACATCTGCTTCCAAACCTATCTCAACACGGGACCAAAAGGAGAGATGGTTGCATCTCAATAGGGGTCCAAAAGGAGATGGTCTACCAAAGAGCAATGTGCAATAAGTGCTTCTAGAATTATCTCAGCAGGGGACCAAAAGGAGAGATGGTTGCATCTCAATACGGGTCCAAATGGAGGTAGTCTATCAAAGAGAAATGTGCATCTACTGAAGCTTAAAAGACCTTAGGGTTAGTTTCATTAAAGATCTCCAATAGTTAGTGTTAAAATTCCTTTGACCTTAGGCAAGCTAGGGCTGAGCATGAGGTGGGAACCCAACCTAAGCTTGAGGTGCTTGTCGTGCTTGATGACTAAGGTGCTTGAGGTGATTGACATGCTTGATGACTAAGGTACTTGAGGTGCTTGTCATACTTAATGAGGAAGGTTCTTCAGAATCTTCCCCTGCATGAGGAGTAAGGTGCTTGAGTCAACAAGAGACCCTACAAACTTAATGAGGAAGGTGCTTGAGAAGCTTCCCATGCATGAGGGGTAAGGTGCTTGAGTCAAAAAGAGACCCTACAAACTTAATGAGGAAGGTGCTTGAGAAGCTTCCTATGCATGAGGGGTAAGATTCTTGAGTCAAAAAGAGACCCTACAAACTTAATGAGGGTTCTTGAGAAGCTTCTTATGCATGAAAGTCCCAAATTAAGGAGAATCTTTGACTGCACCTTCCACTCACCCAAAGGGCACCCCTTTTCTCAAAGGGTACATGGGACACTTGTCAGACTCTCCCTATGCTTAACCACATGGTGTGCTTGAATGCTATTGGTTGGGCTAAAGAGGGATCCAATGAGCTTCTAGTTCCACCCAAAAAATATCTAGATATTTTCAAGCTCTCTCTCTCTAAGGGGTAAGGAGGACACTTGTCCAAAGACTACCCATGTACTTGAATGCATGCTCCATGTGATTGGCTAGGGGGGAAAGAGGGGTCCAATGAGCTTGAAACATGTGTAAAAGCTACAGCTAGCCCCAAGCAAGCAAGGGGGGTTTTGGGGGGATATACACCACATACATACTCATTTTGTGGATTCATTCTCACTTGGTGAAAGTTGAGGAACTCCACCTCCTTCTCCAAGATTGTGAGAAGTGAGAGCCTACACCAACACTCTTGGCTATGGAATTCAAATCCAGCCAAGATCCATCCTTCAATGATTAAGCTTGCCATCTTCTCCATCTTCATTACTATGGTATTATGTATGCTAGCAAGAAGAGTGATGAGAAGTGAGGAATGATTTCTTTCTCCTATGGAATGTTTCTTCTTCCTCTTCCCTATCCTCATTCTCCGCTAGGTCTCTCCACCTTCGAAGGTGTTTGAGGCCTTGGGATTGCGGATTGGGATAGTTAATGCTTTCTACAAATTTTATGTTATGTTTGTGATGCATGAAGCTTTCCATCTTCATTGAATCACCTACGTCACAAGGAACACAAAGATTGTATTGTACCAAGTCTCTCTTGATGGGAGAAACTATAATACAAATGCCTATTTGAGGGGGACCGGCTCCGTATGAATCAGGTCCTCAACTATTGTCATGTTCTCTAAACTCTCTCTCTCTCTCTTGAATAAGTATTGTTCATGCCAAGTTAACTAAGTACCATGTTTATGTTTCTACCATCAATTAAATTCACCCGCTATGCTCACAAAGTAATCTCACATAAGTGCTTCACCTAATTTCCTAATTTCGCTACTCTCAAAGTTCATAGGCCATTTCCATTACATTGCTATCACAACATCTGGTTTCTCTTTTCTTGCTTAAGAAGAGAGGTCCTTAAGTAGCCTATTAATGGTTGATTTTGTTAATTATATTAGGGTAAGTGGGACTAGGATCTATTATCGGTTTTGTTGAGCCCACTATGTGGGATATGGTGCACACCTCGGGAGCTTTGGTCTTAATAATGGAGTCTTTTTAGACTTTCCTATGGCTTTACCATTATTGAGCCATAAGAAGTCCGAAAGCAGCTATCCCTCCGCAACTTCGCTATGTTACACTCACTCCACTACTCTCTATAATTAACCAATTCGATCCGTGTGTGTAGATACTTAAGTGCCTATTTTCAAAGTCTAAGACGAGTAGAAACTAAGGTTTTGAATTGCCAAAGCATACACTAAGTAAACACATAAGTTTAATTAACATGGCTGACAATAACTATGAGAGTAGAATGAACATTGATAACTTTGATTTTGCACATGAAGTTGCTAATGATGATTCCCCCATGTTTGTTAATTATCTTGTTCCTAGGTTGCAACAAGATATGGGCAACCCCGCTTTGCAAGCCTAATTTACTCAACAACTTCATGCTTATGGGATTTCCTTTCCTCTCAAAGAGGAGAGAGAGCTTAGGAGGCCTCGTGATGAGACCCCCAAAAGAAGACTCTCTCCCTACGAGAGAAGGAATCCAAAGAACAAGAAAAATAAAGAATTCCTAAGTTCCTTCGAAGATGTGGCTCCACAAAGATGGAGGACTAAACGATCGCCAATTCCTCCCAAGAGGAAACGGTTAACCCATAGTCCTTCTCCTCATCACTTCAAAAAGGGAAGAGAGGAAACAAAGGAAGAAAAGGACAAGAAACAGATCACCCTCTTCTCCCTCTTCTTCACCTTCCTCCTCTTCCGACAAAAGAAATAGTTATTCTTCTAGAGAATACAGGAGGGAGGACATCACAAAACTTACTCTGCATGGCGAAGGTCCCAGAAACTCAGGAAGTTCAAAGAGGGAGGAAAGAGTATCTCTTTTCTCACCTATGATGGCACCTTTGGTGCTACCGACAAAGTATTGGCCTTCATCCAACAATTCCACTGGCCTTTGGAGACGAGGGCTTGATGGAATCCCCTTGCCTAACCTTTGGAGACGAGGGCTAGTGCATCCTCTTGCCTAACCTTTAAAGCTGCTAAGTTGAGGTTTCCCACCCTGTTTGCTACACTATGAAACTCAAATGGCATGCATAGAGTATTTGCAAAATCAGATAGCCTCATACTTGTTGCCTCTAGATCTTCAAGAGACGTCCCAATACCTATGATGGGTACACATGAGGGCCCTTTGGGGCGAGCTGCAAGGATATGGAAAAGTGCAAGCCACTGCAAGCCCTGCATTATATCATAATTTCTGATATGCACCTTTTGGTGGCCTTCAAATGCCTCAAGGATCGCTTGATTTGCAGTAAAATGAGAGAATTTGACATATGGACACAAGCCATTGAAGATCTGGAATGCAGACGAGATTCTTTGTTTGCAAAACTTCTACACTACGAGCAACAGAGATCATATGCCCAAACAAGAGTTAACAATCCTTGTAGCCATGCCTTCTGTAAAATATGCTGCCACTCTTTGAATGGGGTTCCCGTAAGGTGATGACATCTCATTCAATAATGGGATCAAAGGATTTTCCATGTCTAGGTTTTCAGTTGCAACAGCTTTAGCACATTGCAAGAGAAGGGACAGGAGCTCTAAACCCTCCTCATCTGACGAATTCACAGCGACATGTATATCACTAGACACATTTAATGTTTTTGATGACATATCATCCCTCTGTTCATGTATTGGACCATGTAGCTATGCCCTTTCAAAAATCGACTCGTGAATGGTGGGCTAGCCTTGGTGGCAACGACGAAGCCCCAAAGACATGGAAAACTCTACGAGTTTCCATCATGAAGCAATTCCTTGCAAGTGATGCAAAGCACAGAGTGCTTACCAAATGGTGAAGTTTAAAGCTTCCCTCTCATGAGTCTATCCACAAATATGTGGACAAGTTTTGGGATTTACATCTCAAGGCTACTATCTTTCAAAAGATAGACTTTGCCGAGCAAAAGCAAAAATTCTGTGCGGGATTGCCCAAAGAGGTGGCCAAGTATGTTAACTCTCAACCACCTAGTTCTATCACTGAAGTAATCCTCCAGACCATGGTTTCTTTGCGCATCAATTTCCAACAAGGGGCTAGACTGTGCAACCAAAGGATATGCATCTACTTTAAGTATCTGGACATGCACGGTCTGCGAACAGACTCACAAAAGTGCCAGAACGCTTCCTAATCTAACTGAACTGAACCCATGTCATGAAGTAGCTTGTCCATTTGCACATAGAGTTAGATGTGCACGTGAGAGATGTCGAGGTACTCGATCCAATCGATCTCAATAAGGTGGTAGTGATTGCTCTCACACAGGAGATGAAGCACAATAAGGGAAAGCCCAAGGAGAACAAGTCGTCCCAAAGTAAGCATGGGGAGCAAGACCATGGTTATCATCCTTGCCCCGAAACAATTTCCCACAATGAGACTCCTAGAGCCTCTATGTTTGAAGCTCCAAAAGAGGATGCTCATTGCCAAAGATTTCTCCTTTCCTATGCTTGGGGGAAGATGCAAGAACATGATGCCTTTATTTTGTTTGACCTTGGTTCAACTCACAACTTCATATCCACAGAGTTGACCACCAAGCTAGGCATACAAACCCATGAGATGGGAGATACATTAACATCCAATGGAGCTATCAAGGGATAGGACGTCTCACTTACTTCCTTAACTGGAAAAATAAGGCTTCATGTCCAAAGACATGTGGAAAAAAAAGGATTTCTTCATCTCCCCTCTCAAACATGAGAATGTTATTGCTAGGGCACCTTGGTTTAACCGTATGGCTTCCAACATGAAGTTCCCTGAAAGGAGAATCTACTTCACCTACAGAGAAAAGAGCATGTACATAGATGCTCATGAGTCAGGGAACACCATATAAAGGGAATCAAGAGGAATTAGAGTTGTCTAATTTTAGAAATGGATTCCAAGATGTTTTTAATGATGACATCCATGGGTGAGCTACCCCTAAAATGAGGGACGATGACCATGCAATTGAGCTCCTACCAGGAAGCTCACCGCCTAACAAGCCTCCTTATTGAGTTTCACAAGCTCAACAAGAGGAGATCAAAAGGCAAGTGCATGAATTGGTGGAAAAAGGGATGGTGAGGTCTAGCTCCTCTCCATTTCGTTCACCATTACTTTTAGTGCAAAAGAAATACGACACATATCACATGCGTGTCCACTATAGAGCACTAAATAAGATCACTCACTACAAGAGGTTGTGTGCTCTTGTGACGCTGTTAGCGACGGAAATACAGTGGGTTTTTATAACCCCCGGCGTCGCTAAAACCGTCGCTACGAGAGCGTCGCTATATGCGACGCTAAAGGCGTCGCTATATAGAGACGGTCATAGCGACGGTTATAGCGCAATCTGTCGTCCTGTGTGTCGGCTCATATCCACCACCTCTATGCCAATCCACAATTGTTGTAGCTCTTCCAATAGTGGACGAAGATACACATCCATATTCTCCACTTTATATCTCCCTCGCACAATCAAGCTTAGCCATAGGTGCCCCTTCTTCGTAGTCAACCACGGGGGAATGTTGTAGTTGACGATGACAATGGGCCATACACTGTAAGATGTTGATCTTTGACCAAATGGATTTATGCCATCCATAGCCAGGCCTAAGCGCAAATTTTGAGCTTCCCTGGCAAAATCCGACCATGTTCCATCTATATGTTTCCAGGCTGCGCAATCTGCAGGAATTCGTAGCACACCAGCCGAAGATTTATTCTCCTCATGCCATGATGCTAGGGCGGCCATGGACTTACATTCAAAGAAATGCTTGATGCGAGGAAGCAGAGGAAAATGTCGAAAAACCTTTTGTGGAATTTTTGTCCCGTGGAGATCTACTCGATATCTTTCGGAATCACATTTCGGACACTTCTCCATGTCTATGTATTCCCCTCTGAAAAGAATGCAGTCATTAGGACAAGCGTGGATAGAATTGTAATCCATCCCCAAGTTTCGCAAAATCTTTCTTGCTTCATCTCGGGAATCTGTCATCACATTGTCAGCTGGTAGTATGTGCTCTTTAAGCAATCTACACAACATAAAAATACGATATAGTCATGTAAAAATCTATCAGATCATTATACATTTAGAGTTTTATTAAAGTAAACTAATTGTAATAGATCACCTGAAAAGCGCTGTGACGCTAGTGTCACTCCATCCAAACTTTTCCTGCATGTTGAGAAGAACCAGGAGTGCTTTCAATCTAGACATAAGTGCTCCATTATACAATGGCGTATCGGCTTCACTTTTCATATCATCATAGATAAGCCTTTCTGAATCCATGATCGTCTCGATCATTTCATCAATCTCGGGCTCAAACATTGCCTCGTTGGGAATGTGCTCTGCATGATCATCCCCCGAGCTGTCAGAGGCTACATCTTGTGGCCTCACATATGCTGCTTGACCAAAGCGCCTGCGAACACGTCTATTGGGTTGCAAGATTGCTGCTTGTTGGCCAGCGTCAGAGTCCGACGAATTATAATTGGTAAAAACTCGATCTATAATAGATGGATCGAACTCGCCAAATTCGCGAACGTGCTGCAAAGAAACACGTCTTGTCCGTCGCACAGCATGCTTGCATTGATTACAAGGACATAAGACCCTCGTTGAGAGATAGGTGTTTCGGTTGGACGGTCCCACATCCTCGTCACTACTCATAATGAGGATAAAAATCTTATAACCTGGACAACAAATTTAATATTCTATTGGCATTCTTCGTCTTATCTCTCTCTCTCTCTCTCTCTCTCTCTCTCTCTCTCTCTCTCTCTCTCTCTCTCTCTCTCTCTCTCTCTCTCTCTCTCTCTCTCTCTCTCTCTCTCTCTCTCTCTCTACCTCACATTCTCTAGTCATGTCCAATCCCCGCACACCTCGGTCTAGAGGTGCACGGAGATCAGAACCACCGGGTTATAATCTCGTCTTTATTGGTCAATACCTATATTTGTGGGTACAAGAAATCTACAGACCCACGTCTACATGATACTGCATGTAGTGGACAAAACCCCTTTGCCTCTTCTCTAGCCATAGCACTTCACAGCATCTTAACATCTTTTCACTGTTCGTCTAACTCTAAAACCTAAACCGTAAGTAATTCTTGCGTGGACTCGATCTAACGTAAATAAGCGTAAATCTAAATAAATGTAAATCTAACTAAAAATAAACCTAAATCTAATTTAACATAAGTCTACATCTAACCTAATCTTTAACGTCTTTTGGGATAGTTTCCTACGACGTTAAAACTCTCTTCTTCTTTTTGTGTGTGTGTGTGTGTGTGTGGGTAAACCTAAATAAACCTAAGTCTAATCTAATATAACATAAATCTAAATCTAACGTAAATTATGTCATATTAAAAACAAAGAACTAAACTAACAGGGATTATAAGAACCTTAAAACTGATTTAACACATAATTTTTCACATAACTCGGCAAGAGTTGGCATTCTCATCACTAAAGATGTGAGAGTTAACTTCCGGCGGTGACGCTGCCTCATCTCCATCCACATCTGACGACAGCAATTGGCCCTTTGGACCGTTCTTGCTCTTGTTACTAACTTTGAAGTTGCTGTTGAATGACTAGAGGTTGTCTAGATGGTCATTGTCAGGGATGTAGTGACTCTTGCCGCCCTGAAGATCCACCTTCTTCCTTATCTTCTGAAGACATTTCACCAGTACTTTTGGATCGACGGAGCCCACCATGAGTGAAGGCAGCAATACCCTATATCCCATTGAGGGCTTTCTTCACCCGCTTCATGCAGGCATCGCAGTCTATGGAGACCTAAATCTAATCTAATATAACGTAAATCTAAATCTAGCGTAAATAAACATAAATCTAACTAAAAATAAACCTAAATCTAATCTAATTTAACTTAAATAAACCTAAATCTAATTTAACGTAAGTCTACATCTAACCTAATCTTTAACGTCTTTTAGGATAGTTTCCTACGACGTTATAACTCTCTTCTTCTTGTGTGTGTGCGCCTGTGTGGATGTGTGTGCCAATAAAAAGAGATAAATGGTATAACCTTTCTATCACCCATGCCAAGTATGATAGATTGGTTATGCCATTTCCCTCTTGAATAATAGGTCTTGAGTTCAACTCCTCGTCGGCTAGATCTTCAGGTCTTTTAATTTTAATTAGTTTCCTACGACGTTAAATTAGTTTCTCTCTCTTTCTCTCTCAATGTGTGTGCGTTTTTTTGTTTATGCATGTTTTCTCTCTCTTTTCCTCTCTCAATGTGTGCATTTTTTGTTTATGCATGTTCTCTCTCTCTTTTCCTCTCTCAATGTGTGCGTTTTTTGTTTATGCATGCTCTCTCTCTCTTTTCCTCTCTCAATGTGTGTGTGCATTCTTTGTTTATGTATGTGTGTGTGCGTTTTTGTTTATGTTTGTACTCTTTCTCTCTCTCTCTCTCTCTCTCTCTCTCTCTCTCTCTCTCTCTCTCTCTCAAAAACACTATGTGTGTGTGTGTGTGTGTGAGAGAGAGAGAGAGAGAGGGACAGAGAAAGAGGGGAAGGGAACATGAGAGTGAGGAGAGGGAAGGGAACATGAGAGTGAGGAGAGGGAAGGAGCATACCTGGCTCTCCTTCCTCTCCTCGTGTGTGTGTGTGTGTGTGTGTGTGTGGAGAAGAAGAGAGAGAGAGAGAGAGAGGAAGAGAGTTACCTGCTCCTTGCTCGAGGGCGCCAAAAAACTCAGATCTGAGATCTGAGTTTTTGGGCGCTCTCTGTTATTTTTTTTAGCCCAGGCGGCGTCGCTATGAGCGTCGCTGTGTGAGCGTCGCTAATATGAATAGCCTCTTGTAGTGACTATCAGCAATAGATTTCTTGTTATGCGGGTAGAAGATCTATTTGATAAGTTACATGTTTTGGCCTGAAACATGCTCCAAACGCATTCAAACTCATGATGGACAAAAGTCTTTAGGCCATTCAAATTCTCTTGAGGACTACAAGCGACACCTCCTGGTAATCTTTCCAGTTGTGAGAGAGAATAATCTTTTCATTAATCAAAAGAAAAGTGATTTTTTTCTACAAGAGATTCAATATTTAGGTCACATTATCTCTAAAGATGGAACCCGTATGGATCCAACAAAGTTAGAGATAATAAAAGGATGGCATAATCCAAGGAAGGTATAGGAGGTACGAAGCTTCATAGGTATGTGTGCATACTATAGATGCTTCATTAAAAACCATTCTTGCTAATAGCAAGCCCATTACATGACTTAACAAAAAAATAACGTTAAGTATTCATGGACTGCAAAAGTGCAAGAAGAAGCTTAAGGAGAATCTTATCTCTCAACGTATGCTCACACTACTAGATCTCTCAAAGCCATTTTAGGTCCAATAATGTGATGCTTGTGGTAATTGCCTTGGAGCTATTTTTCTTCAAGAAGGGAATGCCATAGCATATGAGAGTCAAAGACTCAACTTCGATAAGTGAGTATTGGGAAAATACAAGAAAGAGCTACTAGCTATTCTATATGTCCTAAACACGTGGAAACACTATCTCTTGGGGACTCCATTCATCCTATGAATGGATCACAAAGCCTCAAGAACTTCATGACGCAAACCAAGCTCTCCGACAAACAAAGGAGGTAGGAAAATTTTCTTTTTCAATTTAATTTTCATATTGCTCACATTGTTGGCAAGCACGATCAAGTGGTTGATGCACTTTCACAACGACCAAGGGTAAATGTGGTGCCTATACCAACTCACAATGCTCTATGTTTTATGATCGATTAGTATGTTATTGACCGAGACTTTAAGTATGTAATTACAGCCTTTGCATTAGGGAAGAAATAATTACCACTCACCTTGAAGGATGGTTATCTTCCAAATGGCAATAGGCTATATATTACTCACCCATACAATAATAAAGTCATGTATGAATCCCATACTTCTTCTTATGCGTGGCAAAGAGGGAATCCATAATCTACTCTTCAAGGATTAGAAATGTATTTCTGTCGGTCTACCATGAAAAGTAAACATACAAGCGTATGTTTCAAAATGCGTAGTATACCAAAAGTTGAAATTTGATCGAGGGAAGCAACTTGGCTTATTTTAGTTGACAGGCTTAACAAGAAAACACACTCTATGCCTGTCAAAAAGACTATTAAGGCACATCAAATGGCAGCCCTCTTTAGATCTCAAATTTTCAAGCATCATGGATTTCCAACATCCATAGTGTTGGACAAAGATCCTAGAATGACCAGTAATTTCTAGAAGGTCCTTTTTGAGAATCTAGGAAGTAGATTAAATTTCTCTTTTGGCCTATCATCCACAAACGGACGACCAAAGTGAAATAGCTAACCTAACAATTCTTGATCTACTAAACGCCTATTTCATGGAAGTAGATCAACGTTCTCAATGAGAGAAAAACCTACCTCTTATAGAGTATGTGCACAATGACATTGTACATACTTCTATGGGGAAAGCACTTTTTGAAGTTAAAGAGGGAAGATCCAAAAGTCCCTTACTACTTAAAGTACATGGGAAGATCTTCGCTAATACTGATGAATATAGCGGAGACGAGACTCTACCATTGCTTTGTCCAACACCATTCCTGGGTCTTTCTTCACCTCCTGGCTGATTTACAAACCTCCCCTAACCTCGATTATTTCCCACATTACCTAGCATGTTTAGACTGAGATTCTTCATTAAATCCACAACTTGCCTCATTTCTTGCCTTAGCCCATCATCTTGCATTGTTGTAGTGACCATTGCTCGCATAACCAGAGGAGTAACAAAAACCACTGGTTCATGATGAACCCCTGCCATGCGACCTTGCAAAGAATCCATATGCTGAAACTCAAACCTCCTGGGCAAAGACTCTGCTCCTAGCTGACTCATTCTTCTCAGCTTCCACTCTTGTTCCTCACTACATTTAGTGCATCTTCATATATCCTAGGCTTATCTAGCTCCACTCTCCAACGTATATTCTCCCAAAGACCAACCAAGAACATGTCCTTCTTCATCATGTTAGGTGGGGGTACCTGTGGTGCTAAGGCCTTGCACATTCTCTCCCATGCCATTGAAAACTTACGTATGTACGCATCTACTGGCTCACCTTCCTTTTGCACCAAACCCTGTACTTCTTGCCACACTTTGTCAGGATCTTCTGTCTTCACAAACTCTACTTCCAATCCATGCCTTAGATTGTACCAACTTAATCCTATAGGTGGATCAGTTGTACACAACTCCTATTCAAATGCTTTGGAGCAAACTCGTGCATCACTCTTCAAAAAAATCTGGAGAAGACATAACATCTGCATCGGATCATGAATCTGATTGCTAATGTAGGCAACCTCCATCTTTTCCAAAAGGTATTCCACATCTTCATCTCTTCTTCCATGAAATTCTGGATAAGAGAAATCCATGGCTACCCAAGTTTTGATGCCTTGAGAACCCCTTCTAACACACGTGTAAGAACCCAAAACTTTTGAGTGACTCAATCCCCAGAAACTTCAATGGAGCTCAAGATTTTAGAAAAGGATGAACACATGAACATCAAAGGAGTTTTCATAGTTAATCACTGGAATAACAAGTGGCAAAGGAGATTCCAATATCTCTCTTAATCTTCTTGGCCCAAACATAAACACTATGTGCTGCTGGTAAAAAATATTCCTGTCCACATGAACATTTATCTGGATTCTTTGTGCAAAATGAAAAGGATCGAATGGAGGTCCGTCATGATTATCTATTAAAATTCATCCATGTAGCTCACAGAAAAGTACATTTGACTAATTACCCTCTCAATTTGCCAAAATTTCAGCAGCATAACAATATAAATGGCTCAAAAGACCAAAAAACCCACCATCACAACTTGGAAAACTTTTGGCAGAGTTTCCCTAGAAGTAGAGCAGTAAGAACCCAAAATATAGACTGTGTATGTATGCATAACCTGCGAGAACAACGAAACCGAAGCATCAAGTAGGAATCACTAGTACATAGTCTATCATGAGGTCACAAGAAGGGTGCTCTAGCCGCCTTTATCACCAAAAGCATCTCACATTTGAGAATCCCCTAGCTCAATAAAACCTCATGCTATCAACCCTTAACAACGTAGGTTATGCAGACAATTGTATAGCCAAGTCTCAAAAATGACTATGTTCCAGACCAAGTCTCAGAAATGGTTGGGACTGCCAAATAAAACCAAGTATGGCTCCATAAAGGTGTACAATGGAAGTATCCACAAGTAACATACAATACCAGACAATGTGCTCAAATAGTCACCAAATGATGTATATCAACAACAACTGCAATAAGTGACTTCCACTTGCCAGTGTATCACTCTACTCCAGCTACCTGTACCTGTGTGAATCACCTGTACCTATACTCGTACCTGTAATCGAAACCTGTAATCTGAAAAGAATGTGAGAGGGGATGGAAACACACACAATGCCTCTATAATCACTCGACACACACTATTGGAATAATACACACACACACACACACACACACACTATGGGGAACCACTCGGCTTACACAACCCACCTGGCCGAGATAGGAAACACACCAATGGAGGGAGAGGAGAGAGACTATCCATTTGTTCACCAACACAGAGACACGCACACACACATACACCCAAAAAACTTATCTCAAAAGAGGAAGATTTTGATGTTTAGATACAATTGATATGGGGCCAACACCAATGGGGAAAATAGCTCACACAATATGGATGAAATATGCCAGATACAATCACAAATTGGAGCAGAGGATTCGCTCACAGGAGAAACTTACACAGCCAAAACAAGAGAAAAATAGTGAGGAGTTTGGAAAAATGGACAGTGCCATTGCACCCGGAACAGCCAAAAACCCTAGTCGACAATATCAAATTGCTCAAATCCGACCTCGGATGAGTAGTTTATGGCCAAAAACAGACTCCAAAAATAGCCAAACCTGAGTTGCGGCTGTTCCTCCTCTTCTCTCCATGTTTTTTCTGAGGATTTTCAGTGTCCACATTTCACTTTATCCCTTGAGAACCTTTGGCATTTTGATTGACCTCAAATGGACCCCGAACAGGCCCAAAAATGGCCATGCAGCGCATTTTGTCACCCTTCTACATCCATCCGCATACCTGGCACTGAACTTTTTCCAATAATGCATCCCGCAATCACCTGAAAGTGGCCCCCAAATACAGTTCTCATGATGACCTTTCTACATAATCATCACAAGGAAACATTTTCATTGTGTCCTTGCTTACCTACATGCATGTATTGACCCTACTCGACCTCCTGACGCCACTAGATGCCACTTGATGCACCTGCTTACCTCATGTTGTCGGCTCATTGATAGCTTCCTTGATAAGTTTTATGCTCTACCAACTACTCATTATTATAGAAAAAACACACTGGTACTGGTGATAATAAAAAACGATGTCATATGTACACGCTGTCCTACCTATACACATGTGGACTCCACGTAACAACCTAACTCTGGAAAATGGGAAATTCTTTATTTGATGCACCATGCAGGTGTATGTACATATGCATAACCACTTCTTCCAAAAAACTCCTAAAAATGGCATGGATTTACCAAAATGAACAATTTCTTTTGCTCAAACACTAGACATGAGAACACTTTTACCGTCTAGGTTAGTGGCTACCTAGACCATCTCACTGAGCTACATGTGCTTGGTGTGCTTTCTCAATGTCATTATAAGGCTCCCATACTTGGCATGTTTGTTCCCTTTTAGGCTTAGATCTCTCTTGTGCGTGGAGAGATCATTAACGTTGTTGTGTTGGGCGATGGCAATGAAAGAGAATGCAAAGTATTGTGCTACTTAAAAGGGTACTTGTCCCATAATCAACACATTGCTGCATAGCATGGGTCCCATACATTGCTACCATATTGGTTTGACGGTTCAAACATCCACAAACTTCTAGTAGGCACTTATGAAATGGAAAAAACATGCAAAATCAAATACCTAGTGTTGAAAAAAACTCAATTTCTAAAGTGCTCATTGGGTGCATCTTTGCTAAAAAAAACCTCGGTTTCTAATGTACTCATTGGATCGGTCTTAAAATAGATAACTACAGCACCTCGGTTCATCAACATGAATTTTTAATTTTAGGAAAGTAAGAGGTTTACATCGACATAAGATGTTTTAAGAATCACCTTTGGAAAAAAGTATACAAGTTTTGAAGGAATAAGGTCATTCATTTCATAAAAATAGAAGGTTTTCTAATCTAAGTGAATGCCATGAGCTTAAGAAAATGCATTTTCTACCTATGTGCTTTGCAAAAAAAATTTTCCAATACTACTCTGCATTTCTCTATTTTCATAGTCATTGTCTACTATCAAGAACATTGCTTTGCCTTTTTGTGCATTCTTAACCAATGTCTATAGAAGGAACTGTCTTGGCCTTAAAATGATGAAAGTTCTACAATTAAATACATCACATAAACTCAATATGTTAAATAGTTTTGGTGATTCAATTTTCCTCCTTCATGGTCATGTAAAATTCAATGGCACTCCTTCAGTCTTTAACCTAAAATTCAACCACACTTGCACACTCAAGTCCCTTGCTATTTACGTTGAAATTTCACCAGAGTGTAAATTTATCGATTCCAAAGTTTGACACACTTTTGAGAGTGTTTAAATATTGAAGTAGCTAAGAAGAAGCTAATTCTAGAATCTAATCAAAATGGTGTGAAAAAAACCATGAATTTAGAGACTAAGGCACAAAGTAAACCAAGAAAACCAAGTATCAACAATTTCAAGAAGAAAAAAAGCTTCATGAGGCCACCCATAAGAGGTGTACCTATCACACGTTCTCAATAGAAGGATATTTTTTTACTTCAAGAATTGTCACTTTTTCATCTATACAGGGTTATCATTTAAAGAATGCCAATAAAATATGCACAAACTAAAAAAAAAGGTTCTCTATCATTGCAAAAAACTCACGAGGTAGGGATTTAAATACCCCTAGAATGCATGGAGTATAGCAATTTAAGATATTGAAGTTTCCGTCGTATAGCATATTAAAGATGGGGTCTCCAAAAATGTGGGTGTTCCCAAACAAAATTGAATGATTAAGACTGGAGTGGGAATCTGAGGCAAGTCAATGTTGGCACAATTACAGTTATCTTCCCATCACCAATTTTGTGCTAGAGAGAGAATCTATGAAGGAATCCTACAACTTCTTAGATAGGTTCTTTGGCTATAAACAAGAGTGAAGTGTGATGCAACCACACTTTGGTGGCTTATGCCTGTCTTTGTTTAAATCACAAGCATGTAGACCACTTGTAGGCTAAAAAGGTTATCTAATGTCATGTATATAGAATTTCACATTGCACATGCCGAAATCGCACCTACTCCAAAGCAAAAAAAATTAGCAGAAAGGTTTTCACTTAAAGGACTAATTTCATGACAAACACTTTCTTGAATGTGACATGGTCAGATGTGCATCAAATCTCCCCACGAGTAGCATTGCACTATGTTGGAATGCCACTAAACAGTAGAATAGAAGACCTCGTAGTTGGCATGCATTTTTTAAAAATTATTTCTATTCCATTTTTTACCCACATAGTATAAATCTAAATCACTCCGCAAATGGGATTTAATTCATCAAGGTATAAATGAAGTTGTACATGGCTACACTAATCTTTTTTGTTAATATCTCATCCATCTTACAAGCAATTGACCATGTTAGCCACAAGAAACAAAAGCGTAAGTACATATCTAGGCTTTAGAATATTTGTCCTTTCACTTGTGCAATGTGATTTTGTAAATTCAAGGTTACTTGTATCTTCAAGTTGTGTGAATTAAGCTTGTTTGTGAAAGCGGTTTGATGTGTCTTTCATTTCCAAGTTCTTGTTCATTGTAAGAGGGTATGGTGGTGAGAGGTGTCCCCCTACGACCCTTTGATAATATGTGTGAGATGGCAATGGTTAGAATTCACTAAATATTTCTTTAGTTTTGAAAAAGCTCTGTAATAGTGTTGTATCAAACAACCTCCATTTGCAAGTTGAAAACTAGGTGATGCATAAACTTCATTCCTTTCTCCCTCCCTTTTCTTTGCATCATTCTTGGTCCACTTGTTGTGAATCTTTGTGTGAATCACTTGTCTATGATTTTGTGTGCCTTTCTTAGTCATGAAAAAACTCTCTTGCGTCCTAATTCACATCCATAACCTCTGGGTGCCCCTTTTCTTGGTTGGGTTTTGTTGTTGTTTTGTTATTTTCTTGTGTGCTTATGGTTGGTCCATCACCAATTGAACATCATGGGAGCCTTGAGGAGTTCTTAGTGATTCTCTTGTTGCACGCCCCAAACCCCCTCAATTTTGGTGCCCCCACTAAGAAGGTCTTTGTGTAAGCTATTGTTTCATATTGCATGAATACTTATCCTTTAGCGTTCAAGTAGCCTTTAGTGTAATCAAGTAGGTTGCATGAATCAGAGTTGATGCCTTCATTCCTATTGCAAGGAAAAAGGTACACTCAATTGTTAGCACAAAGCTACAATTCCAACATGTAATTCATAGAACCTTAGGTCCTCATAGTAGGTTTTATGAATCACAGTTGATGCCTTCATTCCTGTTGCAAGGCAAAAGGTACACTCAATTGTTAGCACAAAGCTACAATTCCAACATGTAATTCATAGAACCTTAGGTCCTCATAGGCTAGCTAAAATAA
The DNA here is from genome assembly GCF_014529385.1 of Adiantum capillus-veneris. Lineage (NCBI taxonomy): Eukaryota > Viridiplantae > Streptophyta > Polypodiopsida > Polypodiales > Pteridaceae > Adiantum > Adiantum capillus-veneris. Next base: position 52,478,923 of record NC_140954.1, read on the forward strand.
TGCGTCAGTGAATCCTTTTATCTAGGTACAAACTCAATTTAATGTGTATATCTTTGTTCTATTTTAAGGATTAGGTCATGCATAGACCATGGGTAATGGGCTAGAAATAGAGATTTATCCTTTTCATTTTACACCATAGATTAGTATAAACATTGTAATTAATAGGAAGATCCATTTTCAACAATGTTAAGATTTTCAAAACTAAAAAATTCACGTAGAACCTTATCGTTCATATCGTGCCTCTAAAGATTTGTAAACACATAATCACTGTCCCACTATAACCATACCATCTCCCAATCTGCATTTGAAGATAAAAAACTCACAAAGAGTTTTAAAGTATCAAAGTCAATAATGAGAAAAAGGATATTTGAAGAGTCAAAAAGCTAAAAGTGAGAGATTTGCAACAATTAGCTCTTCAAAATTCCAGATGCTCAGATTTTAATAACCGGAGTATTTTTTATGGCAACGATATTTGGAGTGCTACAAAGAGGATCTAGAGATACACGGAGTACCAAAAGAGAAAAAGATTATAAAGTTTGATAGGTTTGATTCCAGATTTTTTTGAGAAAGTTCAAGAGCTTCAGCAAGAAAATATCCATAGCTGGAGAAAGTTTCAAGCTACCGTTATTTGAGAACGATGGGATCCAAGTATTTACAAAGATGATCTGGATTGCGTTAATGTGCCTAAATATAAAGAGGGTTGCAAGAAAAATCAAGCTAAGCTTGAAACTTTTGTAGATGAGTGCTGCCTTGAGAATGACAAGCTATTGTAGGTTAAAGGTGATGAAGAAGTTGTCAGTGCTATCTATGCAAATGTTGGAATTGTGGATCATTTGCCAATGGCTGAATTTGAAGACTTACAAGGTCTAAAAATGCATGACAATTTAAAGAGTTTGGACACACATGACGAGTTATAGGTCTCGAAAAGGCACAAATATTTATAGGGTGTGTACACAGATGAGGATTTAGAGGGTGTGGATCTACATGAGCATTTACAAAGCTTGATTAGATTAGATTTACAAGGCTTGGATTTGCAAGAGTATAGGTTTGAAGATCTACAAGGTGATGAATTAGAGGGGGTGTAAACTCCTTCTTTAGCTAGGTTTTGTGATGCAAGGGTCACCAAACTGGTTCTATACTTGATGATGCCTATTTAGAGGGGCTACATGATGAATTGCAATTGTTTGGTGTGACATATGATTGGAGTTATTATGTCGATGATATGGATATGGAAGTAGATGCAATTTTTAGTATGCATGCTAAACTTTGTGCTATAGAATATCAAAGATATATTGATGTGGGAGAGGAAATTGAAGAGCAATCTATTACAAATGTGGCTAGTATGCATGTCGTGTGTGGAAAGCCTAGTTCGCAGCTTGAGATGTGCAGGATAGAAGAATATTGTAAGGCAATGGACCTAGAGAGCTCATGTGATTATTGGAAAAATATTTGGAAGGATTCTCAATTGCAGATGCTAAGGGTACCAAGAAATATGGTTTCATGCATGAGCTAGTTTATCCGGATGCGTTTGACGTTGAGCTTATGCAATTGCTTGACGAGGCTATACTATCATATGAAAAATAGAGAAAAAAATTTGATTCTTCTTGGGAGTAAAATGAGGAGGGTTTTGCCAAGAGAACAATGTATCTAGATATGCATGACCACAATTCCAATGCTTGAGGGGGTGAAGTTGCATTACCAATGTTGCTACGTGGTGTAATAGATGATCTACATCAGCTAAGCAAGTTTCATGAGGAATATGGCAGTATCCAATGTTACTTGATGCTATAGGGGATCTGGTGATCTTGATGCTATATGCAATTTGTTGTTACTTGATATTATAGGGGAACTAGAGCTATGCTTTGATCCGAGAGGATATTTTGGTGCTTATGATTTATGCCAATGTTCTATATGCCATTTGTTTTGGGAGGAGATAGATATGAACATGGTCTAGGGTGGTTGATTTAAATGCCATATGATCTAGGTGGTGTTCATGATGTTTTATGGGTTAAAGGATGCTTATGTTCTACTAATGGATTTTTTTGGTGTTTTGCCTATGATCCTAGAGGACGGTATGCTCACATGAAGTTGCAGATTGGGAGATTGTAGATGGTATGCTTATAGTAGGGTAGTCATTATGTGTTTACAAATTTATGCTTTAAAATTTTCTGAATTTTGCACATACTAGAGGATGTGCAGGTTTAGAGGGTTTGGAAGGCATACCTCTTTACAGGCAAAACATGAACGATAAAGATGTATGTGCATATTTGGGTTTTGAAAATCTTAACGTTGTTGAAAATGGATCTTCCTATTAGTTACAATGCTTTTACTCATCTGTGCTATAAAATGAAAAAGATTAATCTCTATTTTTGGCCCAGTAACCATGGTCTATGCATGACATATTGCTTTAAATAGAGCAAAGATATACACATCCAAATTGAGATTGTACCTAGATAACAAAATTTACTCACGCATTATCTCAGTTAACCTATGAGGACCTAAAATTCTATGAATTACACGTTGGAATAGTAGCTTTGTGCTAACAATTAGGTGCACCTTTTGCCTTTCAACTAGAATAAGGGGTACATAGGATGTGGGTGGAGCTCCCAAATCTCACTATATGAGTACCATGTGAGAATGAGTGAGAGCTCCTTATTCCTTCTATGTATAAAGTAAGGAGATAAATGTGGGTGATCGGACACTAACTGGTAGACATGGGCAAAACACGGTGAGGCACACCGTCTTTACCGAACATGGGCAAATCTCGATGAGGCACGATGAGAAATGAGAGACCCGAAAGCCGACAAAACATGCACTATGTGTGCCTGTCAGCAACCTTAGTGCCATACACATCCTCATCAGGAACCACGGCTTGACTATGCATCACCATGTCAACATCATCTGGCAAAGGCATATATAATGAGAATGACTCCCAAACAAAAAACTCAGCACCACTGCAATCACACACAACTCTCTAGAGGACATTGTCACACTCAAACGTATCAGACGCATCATAGAATAATGCATCGGTCTATGGGTCAACTAATGTCACCTCAACCGATGGCTGACAAAGCTGTGCATCCCCAGAGATACCACTGTCCACGTGAACATCACCACAGGACAAATGCACAACCTGCTCTCCATGTAGCATATCTCACAAAGAGACACACCTCATCTCACACTCTAAACATGACTCCAAATACACAAAGACTACATTGCCTTGTGTGTCAGAAATATGCGAAGGGTAGACCATTCCTAGTACCTCTTGCTATCACTAGTGATCCCCTATGCATCTGGAAAGACTGCTCGCTAAGACATACACAATGCCCACTATGCTGCAAATAAAGCACTAAAATGAGACTCTAATTGAGTCCTCGTACATAACGTACATCTTGTAGCGTAAGCAATGCACTTCTAGGTAAATATATGCATACATGTCTAGCACCTCTGTGTCATATGCTGAACCATCAGAAAACTGCACACAACCAAGTCTCCCACTAGAGAAAGAGAAAAACAAATCATGACGTGGAATCACGTACAAAATTGTATGCTCGTCTAGTAGAAAATGCATAGACAATGTGCTATCCCAAGACACAAAGTAGTATGAAGGCAAGCTAGACTCAAAAGTGACATGGCCATCACATGCATACTCTCTAGCATCTGTCCTCATAGTAGCACCATGCATCTCCCTCTTCCACTACCTCATACGCCTGAATCAACGATGCCTAATATGCCCATCATGGCCGCAATGCCAACATGTCAATCGCGATTGTGAGCAAGAACCGCCTCTAACCTGAAGACTCTCCCACCCGGGAGAAAACCACTGTCTCAAGCAAGGATACACACCTCCTCACTCCTTGCGAGAGTGGATACAAGGACACCAAACTGTGTCCAAACTGAAAAAAGATGTGAAAGTGAGAGTAAACACTCGATCACTATCAAAGTGGGAATATATCGACCACTGTACAAGATGGCATAACACTGCAATTTTTTTTGGCAAGAAGATGGGGAAAAATGCACTGAATTTCCTTTTCAACATGAGTCAAAACTCAACGCAAACTGCAAGCCAAAAAACTGTAGATAGCTACCAGAGTGGGAGTCAACTCGACCACTACACCATTAGAGAGAAAACTATGAATACGTGCAAACGATCGCAAGAATTTGGGAAAAATCCCAGAGTAAAAACTCAAAAAACCTCACCAAATTTCATGAAAACTAGACACACAGTGTCTCAGTAAATAGATCCACAAATGATCTACATATGCTGCCAAAAGCCTGGCAAACTAGCTCACTCCTGACCGAGTGGATTTATGGACGTGTACCTATCCAAAAAAACATGTAAACCTGCAAATCTGCTACCTACAAGCTATCTCAACTCAAGTTGTATTCACATATGCATACATAGCATGAAACTAAACCAAATTGTGCAAAAAAATGCTCTCTAGTGTTCCACACAAGCTACTCCCAACCTGTAAGCAAAACCACTGAAGAACTGGCAACTACTACCTCATCAATAGGTAAACACGTCGATAAAAAAACCCTTTCAAGAGCTGTGTGGTCTCAAGGGAGAAATCCGCTCTGGAATGGACCGTCAGACCTGTATCTCTTTCGGTCTGTAACGTCGAAACTCAAACTCGAGATGACCATCAAAGTCTGGGGATGAACATCGAAGCCATCTTCTATCCCTAGGTACAAGTGCCAATGCTATGGCTACCTGTGCTTGAAGTCGAGAAAATGCCTCGATGTTGGCTTCCGACGCCGAACAAAAGCGTACTAGTTGAATAGCCGCAAATCGGTGTCAAAATCGATGTGCCAAGCCAAGCCATGAATACTTGAGGTCATGGAACACCGAGCTCAAACCGATGTCCGATAACTTTGGGCTTACTTGCCCACACGTAGCCAATGTGTTCTCACAAAAGTCGCTTTCTCTCAATCTCCTTTCACTTTCTAAGCAATTGTATAGCAAACTATTCTGAAAAACATAGTCTCTGTGTTTTGGATGTTCGATCCACCTGCACTTGGAATTAGAAACAAAATTCTTCTACTAAGTTTTAGATCTTGAAAAAATATATGTTTTGATAATAAAACAAATTGAAATCGAAGCTTCCTAGCTCAAGTTATGGCCAAAATACTGAACAACTCTCAATCTGCCAAACATGAGCGACCTGCTTCTCAGTGTCCCTAACTCATAGAAAACTTGATCTCTCTCTCCCCTTTTGCCTAGTGTAGTGTAAGCTCCTGTTACCTTGACCTCTAAGAGTCAAACCCCCTCCGATCTGACACCGTCAAGCACCGAACTCCGTCGCCACCGAGAGATCATCGACACCGCCTAGCTGTAGCTGTGATACCAATTGTGATTGCACGAATGCAGTGCGTGTGTGAAGAGTGAGAAGGGGGGGAGAGAGAGAGAGAGAGAGAGAGAGAGAGAGAGAGAGAGAGAGAGAGAGAGAGAGAGAGAGAGAGAGGAGAGAGAGAGAGAGAGAGAGAGTACACATGGTGTGGGTGGAGCTCCCAAATCTCACTATATGAGCACTATGTGAGAATGAGTGAGAGCTCCTTGTTCTTTGTATGTATAAAGAATAAGGAGATAAATGTGGGCGACCGATGGACATGGGCAAAGCACGGTGAGGCACACCACCTTTACCTAACAAAGATCATCCGAGAAAGAAAAGTAGAAGAAGAATCGGCGAATTTCCTTTGTAGAGACAATCCCGAGAGACCTCAAAGACCTAATAATATAGCTTTAATATGAAGCTACATAGGTACAAGAAGAAGCCAGAGAGTTCTTTTAGCTTGATGGAGGAGAAATAGAGATTTTGTTTAAGGAAATCAAAACGACCTCAAGAAACCTCAACTAGTATACAAAAACCTGTCATTTAAACGGGAGTTGAGATCTCCAAATTGCACCTAGTTGCAAATGAAATATGAGGATTAACAAAATTGAGGTCTCTACTAGTGAGAATGACCCTCAGACTTTTGGTAATCACTTATAATAAATCAAGGATAATCACTTAGAATAATTCAAGGATACTCAGTAATGTTGCAACGCTACACTATTGACGAACGAGCACCACCTCTGCAACCCCACGACAGCCATGCAAAGTGGTGGAATTCATCAGGGAAAAAGAATCTCCATGTTTAAGTAGCCTACGATGAAGGGTGGGGGTTTTGATGTGGAGGTTTTCTCAAGCCAAGGGTAGGTCCAAGACACACATATAGTATGGGGGTCTATGTATAGCTAATGATCCATAAAGCCAAGGGCCTATATATAGTATGGTTTGGTGGAGATGAGCATGTTGATGTTCCCAGGGTCATTTGTGATTCATGGGAATCAAATGATGAGTCAAACTTATGTAGAATTAGAGAGAGAGTACACAGGATGTGGGTGGAGCTTCCAAATCTCACTATATGAGCACTATGTGAGAATGACTGAGAGCTCCTTATTCTTTGTATGTATAAAGAATAAGGAGATAGATGTGGGTGGTTGGACATTGGCCGGCGAACATGGGTAAAGCATGGTGAGGCACACTGCCTTTACCTAACATTATCCCACTGAAGGTTGCGTGCCAATACATGGCGAGAAGAGTAGTCTACAACTAGTATATACAAGAGGTGAGAGAAGACAACTCTCAACCTATGCTCATTGGCTCACTTTGTAACCGCTCTAGCGTAGATGCAACATGCATACCGTTAGGGCTAGAGCTACGATGAGACTCTTGATGAAGGTATCGAGTGACGACCTGCATGGCTCCACAATACACAATGCCAGTGTTAGTCATCGCACAACTGATAACTCCCACAACAAATACACGAACCACATAAGCAAGATCACGTCTCAAGACCAAAAGGTCAGACATGAGAGACCCAAAAGCCGACAAAACATGCACTATGTGTACCAAACTATCCCTCTCAGCAACCTTAGTGTCATACGCATCCTCATCAAAAACCACCTGACTATGCATCACCATGTCAGCATTATCTGGCAAAGGCTTATCTGCTGAGAATGAATGCAAAACAAAAAAATCAGCACCATTGCAATCACACACAGTTGTTTGAAGGACATTGTCGCCCTCAAACGTATCAAATGCATCATAGAATAATGCAACGGTCTCTGGATCAACTTATGGCACCTCAACTGATGACTGACAAAGATATGCATGCCTAGAGATACCACTCTCTAGGTGAATGTCACCACAGGACAAATGCACAACCTGATCTCCATGTAACATATTCCTAAAAGAGACACGCCTCGTCTCTCGCTCTAAACATGATTGCAAATACACAGAGACTACACTGCCTCATGTGTCAAAAATATGCAAAGGCTATACTAGACCACTCCTACCACCTCTGGCTATCACGAGTGATCCCCTATGCATCTGGAAAGACTGCTCTCTAAGCCGTACACAATGCCCACTATGCTGCAACTGATGCACTGAAATGAGACTCTGACTGAGTCTTGGTACATAAAGTATATCTTGTAGCATAAGAAATGCACCGCTAGGTAAAGACATGAATACATCTCTAGCACCCTCTATGTGATATGCTGAACCATCAGCAAACTGCACACAACCAAGTATCCCACTAGAGAAAGACCAAAACAAATCACGACGTGGCATCACGTGAAAAACTGCATGCTCGTCTATTAGAAAACACATAGACAATGTGCTATCCCAAGACACAAAGTAGTATGAAGGCAAGCTAGACTCAAAAGTGATATGCCCATCACATGCATACTCTCCAGCATCTCTCCGAGTCATAGTAGCACCATGCATTTGCCTCTTCCACTGCCTCATACGCCTGAAGCAGCAACGCCTAATATGCCCATCGTGGCCACAATGTCAACATGTCAATCGCGATCGTGAGCAAGAACCGCCTCTAAAATGAAGCGCCTTTATATCCATGTCAAAACTATGGCAAACAATTCTTGAGATCACAAGACTCTCCCACCCGAGAGCAAACCACTGTCTCAAGCAAAGAAGGATACACACCTCCTCACTCCTTGCGAGAGTGGATACAAGGACACCAATTTATGTCCAGACTAACAAAAGTTTTCAAAGTGACAGTATACACTCGATCACTATCAAAGTGGGAATATATCGACCATTGTACAAGATGGCACAACATTGAAAACTTTTATGGCAAGAAGATGGGGAAAAACAGACAGAATTTCCTTTTCAAAATGAGTCAAAACTCAACGAAAACCTTAAGCCAAAACACTGCAGATAACTGCAAGAGTGGGAGTCAACTCAACCATTACACTGTCAGAGAGAAAATTGTGAATACGTGAAAACCATGGTGAGAATCTGGGAAAAAATCAGAAGAGTTTCACCTGGAAGCTGAGTAAAAACTCAAAAAATCTCACCAAATCGCATGAAAACTAGGCACACAGTCTCTCAGTAAAATAGATCCACAAATGGTCTACACACGTTGCCAAAAGCATGGCAAACTAGCTCACTCATGATTGAGTGGCTCTATGGACGTGTACCTGTCCCGAAAAGCCTGTAAACCTGTAAATCTGCTACCTATGAGCTATGTCAACTCAAGCTATATCCACATATGCATACATACCATGAAACTGCACCAAATTGTGCAAAAACATGCTCTCTAGTGTTCCACACAAGCTACTCGCAACCTGCAAGCAAAACCGTTGAAGAACTGACAACTACTACCTCATCGATCACTAAACACGTTGATCAAAAAAACCTGTCAAGAGCTGTGTGTGCTTAAGGGAGAAATCCGCTCTGGAATGGTCCGTCAGAGCCGAATCTATCGGTATGTACCGTCGAAGCTCGAAACTGGAGATGACCCTCGAAGCCGTAAAGCCAAGGATGGTCATCGGAGCCATCTGCCATCGTCGGCAAGAAGTTCCAATGGTATGGCTACATGTGATCAAAGTCGATAAAATGCTCGATGTTGGCTTCCGCCTCCGGACAAAAGCGTGCTAGTCGAATAGCCGCAAATTGGTGTCAAAACCGATGCGCCAAGCCGAGTCGTCAATGCTCAAGGTCGTGGAAGACGAACTTGAATCAATGTCGGATAACTCTGAGCTTACTTGCCTGCATGTAGCCAGTGTGTTCTCGCACAATTCGCTTTCTCTCAATCTCCTTTCACTCTCTAAGCAGTTGTACACCAAAATGTCTTTAAAAACATAGTTTCTGTGTTTTGGATTTTTGACCCACCTGCAGTACGAATCAGAAAACAATTTCTTCTATAAAGTTGTAGATCTTGAACAGATCTATATTTTGATTTTTAAAAAAAGGAAATCGAGGCTTCCTAGCTCAAGTGATGGCCAAAATATTGAACAGTTGTCAAGCTGCCAAACGTGAGCGACCTGCTTCTCAAGGTCCCTAACTCACAGAAAACTGGATCCCTCTCTCCCCTTTTGCCTGGTGGAGTGTAAGCTCTTATTACCTTGTTCTCTAATATCTACTTTTTGAGTCTGTGTTGAACCGCCTCCGATCCGACGCCGCCAAGCACCAACGAACTCCGTCGCGATCGAGAGATCGCCGCTGCTGCCTAGTTGTAGCTCTAATACCAATTGTGAGTATGCGAATGCGGTTCGTGTGCGGAGAGTGAGAAAGAGAGAGAGAGAGAGAGAGAGAGAGAGAGAGAGAGAGAGAGAGAGAGAGAGAGAGAGAGAGAGAGAGAGAGAGAGAGAGAGAGAGAGGAGAGAGAGAGAGAGACAGAGAGAGAGAGAGAGAGAGTACACATGATGTGGGTGGAGCTCCCAAATCTCACTATATGAGCACTATGTGAGAATGAATGAGAGCTCGTTATTCTTTGTATGTATAAAGAATAAGGAGATAAATGTGGGCATCCGGACGTTGGTCGATGAACATGGGCAAAGCACGGTGAGGTACACCACCTTTACCTAATAGAGATTACCTGATGGTTTTCAAAAAGAGACAAACCGTTTAAAGAAAACCCGGGGGATTCACTCTATATATAAAACGGCATGCCACGTGCGATTGGACAAATCTGATAAAACCCCTATATACGACTCATATTAGGGAATATGACCCTCCTTTCTACGCTTATACGACAATCATTGCAGAAAATTATCATACCCCTATATTACATATAAAATTTAGGTCTCACATGATCTAACTGAGTAAAACTAGTCAAAGAGCGTATAGCATAGTGACTGGCAACATACTAAGGAACCACTTATGTTGATAACTAGATGTACTCTCAATGTGTCTTAGTTTGACTTTCAAACTATGTACCCGTTCAGCTTGCACTCTAGCTACTCATCCAATTCTGCCCCATCTAAATTACTCAGAAAACATGGTCATATAGTTGTGCTAGGTTCTTCGTGTAAATTTGCATCTATACAAGCTCTTTATAGCTTTCATCCCTCAGCAAATGAACTATAATCACATGGATCTTACAAATGTTAGTTCTTACGTGGATCTTTGTAGCTATTGACTCAAAAGTTCAAGGGAAGACTCTTTTGGGAATCAATGATTTCAAAACACAAAAACTTCCTCTCATTTTTTCCTTTTCTCACTCCCCCCCAAACAATAAATATGATGCCCCGTCCCTTATTTTTAAGCTTGGGAGATAAATTATTGGGGTCTGCCCCTAACTTATACGCTTATGTAACTTGTAAAAAAACCCCCTCCCTTGCACTTACGTGGTACGATAAGTTTTCTATGGTGAATTCCCCCGAGAAAGAAAAGTAGAAGAAGAATCGGCAAATTTCTTTTGTACAGACAATCTCGAGAGACCTCAAAGACCTAATAATATTGCTTTAATATGAAGCTACATAGGTACAAGAAGAAGCCAGACAGTTCTTTTAGCTTGATGGAGGAGAAATAGAGATTTTTTTTAAGGCAATCAAAACAACCTCAACTAGTATACAAAAACCTGCCACTTAAACGGGAGTTGAGATCTCCAAATGGCACCTAGTTGCAAATGAAATATGAGGATTAACAAAATTGAGGTCTCTACTGGTGAGAACGACCCTGAGACTTTTGGTAATCACTTAGAATAATTCAAGGATACTCAGACTGACGAATGAGCGTCACCTCTGCAATCCCACGATAGCCATGCAAAGCGGCAGAATTCATTAGGGAAAAAGAATCTCCATGTTTAGGTAGCCTACGACGAAGGGTGGGGGTTTTGATGTGGAGGTGTTGTCAAGCCAAGGGTAGGGCCAGGACACACATGTAGTATGGGGGTCTATGTATAGCTAATGAACCATAGAGCCAAGGGCCTATATATAGTATGGTTGGGTGAAGATGAGCATGTTGATGTTCCCAGGGTCTCTACATTCGTATCAAAGCTCAAGGCAACAGAGGAGGAGGGGGAGAAGAATCGAAGGTCGTGGAGTGTTTGCATGAGGCATACATGGATGCTCTCTCTCTCCCTCCCTCCTCTCTCTCTCTCTCTCTCTCTCTCTCTCTCTCTCTCAGACAAGGCATGGGAGCCGACTTGCATGAAATTGCATGATGTCTCTCTGCATAGATGCACGCCACCATTCTGGAGCCAGATTCATCTTTGCACGGTGGCCAACTGACATCCTTGTGTGCTATCTCTTCCTTTCCCCTTTTGCACTACTGCTTGAAGTTTTCCATCATTGCAACTTGTGGTCAACAAAAGGTCACTTAGGTGATGTTTGATTTTTTTGGCTAATGAAAATTCCCACAAAGGGCTCGACAAGGGAATTCAGAGCCTCATATTCGAGGCATTAAGGGCCTTGAAAAGGACTCGTTGATCTCAAATTTTGTTGGTACAACTCTCACGGAGGGTGGAGCCTCAACAAATAGCGGATCCCAACAACCAATTCAGCTACAAGCTCAAATTTTTCTTTGACCTTTTTTAAATAATTTCTAAAGGCCTTATTCCCACACAATATGGGATTATAAACAGCAAAGCAATAGTGATTGATCCATTAGTCGAGTTCCAACAGGTTTGATATGCAAGATGCATGTGTGCTTCTACAGCACGTGTCGGAGGCTGGGGACTTGCTGAACATTTTGTACGAGCCACATGAATGCTGCAATCACACAATAAGACTATCCTAGTAAGTTCAAAGGGGAAATGGTGTGTCACTCACCACTTAATGCTTGCTTGCCGTTGTGAAGGATTTCGTGCCGCGAAGAAGAGGGATCTACCACTGCCGTGCTCAACCGCCTCACAACCGCCAACCTATCCCTATCAGCAACCTCAGTGCCATATGCATCCTCATCAGGAACCACCTGACTATGCATCACCATGCCAACATCATCTGGCAAAGGCATATTTGTTGAGAATGGCTACAAAACCAAAAAATCAGCATCACTACAATCACACACAGCTATCTGAAGGACAATGTCTCCCTTAAACATATGAGATGCATCGGTCTTTGGATAACTGATGTCACCTCATCTGATGATTGAATGAGTTGTGCATCCCTAGAGATACCACTGTCTGTGTGAACATCACCATAAGACAAATGCACAACCCGCTCTCCATGCAGCACATCTGCAAAAGAGACATGTCTCGTCTCTCGCTCCACGCATGGCTGCAAAAAATACACTGAGACTACACCACCTTGTGTGTCACAAATATTCAAAGCGTATACGGGACCACTCCTAGCACCTTTGGCTATCACCACTGATCCCCTATGCATCTTAAATGACGGCTCTCCAAGTAGTACACAATGTCCACTACTTTGCAATTGATACACTAAAATGCGACTCTAGGTGAGTCTTGGTACATAACATACATCAGGTAGCGTAACCAATACACGGCTAGGTAAAGACATGCCCCGGGGGATTCACCATGGAAAACTTATTGCACCACGTAAGTGCAAGGGAGAGGGGTTTTTTTACAAGTTACATCAGCGTATAAGTTAGGGGCAGGCCCCGGTAATTTATCTCCCAAGCTTAAAAATAAGGGAGGGGGTATCATATTTATTGGTTGTGGGGGGTGGGGGGAATGAGAAAAAGGAAAAATGAGAGGAAGTTTTTGTGTTCCAAAATTATGGCTTCCCAAAAGAGTCTGCCCTTGAACTTTTGAGTAATTTAGATGGTTTAGAACTGGACGAGAAGCTGGAGTGCAAGTTGAGCGGGTGCATAGTTTGAAAGTCAAACTAAGACACGTTGAGGGTACAACTACTTATCAACATAAGTGGTTCCTTAGTACCAAGCTTGATGAAAATTGTCTAGTGACCTTAACATAAGGTGCTTAATAGATCTGTGTCAAAGTTGGGACAAAAATTTGCAAAAAATTGTCAAAAGTAAATAATCGCGATTATTTACATTTGCTTCAAAACTTGGTGATTTTGAAAATTTAAGTATACCACACGGTCAAGCACATCAATTGAACCCCACAAATCAATTTTGGTGAAAAGGGATCTGTGGATCTACCAGCTTACTTGTTTAGAGATTGTTATTACAACAACTTTGTCATGATGACTCCTGAGGAGGTAGAACAAACCAAATACCAGGGGTATTCCATACGGGATTGGATATTGGGTCAAGGACCAGAAACCACTCTAAGAGACGAACATTGTGAGAGATCATCTGAGAGTAATGTGAAGAAACCAGAAAGCACCTCATCATGTAGAAAAACGGGTGACACTAAGGCCAGCCCAGGGCTACATGAGTCGCTATTTCTGACAGACTGGTTTGAAGGACTCGAAACAGAACCAACTCCTAGAAGACCTGGAGTTGAACCAAATAGACGTGTCAGACCAGCTGATTTCCAAACATGGGTCAAAAAATACACTGGATCAGGGGATCCGTATGACCACTTAGCAAGATTCAAGCAAGTGCTAAGAGCAAAGCGTATATTCAATTTTCATACTCAATTCCAAGGGTTTGGAATGACATTAGAAGAAAAAGATTTGACATCGTTCCAAAACATTCCACCAAGATCAATCATGGATTTGAATACATTAGCTCAAGGATTTGTAGCTGCTTGTTCTAAAACGGGGATTAAACATAATACGGTAGCTCAAATATACATTAAACATGGTGAGTCTGTTAGGGATTGTGCAACTCGAATGAAACAATACATTGCCAGATGCCTAGAGATGGAGATACCTACGGAGGAGCTACTTATTTCATTGTTTTTGGAGGGACTGCTAAACAAAGAACTTCATGCTATAGTCTATAGTAAAAAGCATACAACCCTAGAGGTGTGTGTGTCTGATGCTATTGACCTAGGAGACAAATGTGATATATTTAATGAAGAGGATGTCCCTAAGGATAACCAAAGTGATAAGAGTGCATCCACAAAACCATCACAAGTGGGAACGATTGATGCGGCACCACTCTTAGCCATGGAAGATATGCTAAAAAGGATGAATGACATGATGAACAATATGCAAAAAGCACCTATGAGAAGACCATGACAGGGGACATCCCCACATGGACAACCAATTAGGCCACAAAAATGGTGTGCAATCCGGGGGAAATGTACCAACCACGAGACCCATGAGTGCTACTTCAGACCAAAGTATGACGGGAATGTTCAGTACGTGCCCATGAGGCCACAAGAACAAACCATGTACAGATATTAGCCTAATATGGCTCAAGTTCAAAGACCACCAATGGGTATGGAGATACCTCAACCTGTGTTGGGACAACAACCTCCTTATCCAGGACATAATGTGGTGCTTGTAAAGTACGTGCACTCAGAAGCAGTCATAGATGAAGAAGCATTAGTGCTTGTTACACCCTATGCAGAGCCTAGTCCATCTACAGTAATGGTAGAGGGAGATTGGTATAGTCCACAACCACCACCAATGAGGGAAACCATGACTTATGCTCCACCAGAGCTCCCACCAATGTATTATGTAGCTAATCAAGGTGTCATACCTCCTATGGGAAGACCCATGATGAAGCCGAGAATAGGAAATTGTCATAACTGTGGTGTTGATGACCATTGGAAGAACGAATGTCGAGAGCGTGACAAAAACCTCAAACCAATTGAAGCCTATTGCCTACAATGTTGCAAAAAAGGAGGACACTTTTGGGAAGATTGTCCTAAGAATCCTTTGAACAAGGGAAAAATTGTAGTCAATGTAGTCCAAGTGATGCCTAATATCTCATCAGAGAGCGAACCGATTGTTCCAATCAAGGTAATCACTAGAGCCCAGGCAAAGAAAAAGAAACACAATTCCTTTGATGATTTGGAGAACACAAAAGTTTCTTCTCAAAGAATCAAAAGGAGCAGAAGCAAAAGATATGAGATAAGAAAACAAAAACAACGGGTTGAAAACGAAGAGAAAGCAAAAATTCTAGCCCAGGACAAGTTGAAAGAAACTGGTAGTGAATTTAAGAAAAGAACAATGAAATTTGGAGGGTCCATTCTGGTTGATAAAATTTTTGAGCCTATTAATGCTACCTTGTAAGCCTACCAAGCCGGACTAAAAGTAGGCCAAAACATGGAAAACAGATGGAAAAACTATCCATCTCCAAACATGGAAGCAACTAAGCTGGAAGCTTATCAAAAATTGATAAAAATCACCTAGGAAATGCTGGATGAACAGAAACCCAAGCTTGAAAGTATTGCAAAACCGGAAGAGCTAGCAGTAGAAGAAACGAAAGCAAAATCGGATGTGGTGGCCGAACCCCACCTTGAAACAAATGAACGAGAGCTCATGGTGCCGGACAGTGAAGATGTCTTAGACGGAATTCCATTCGTGGAGGAAGACTGGCCAGGACACTTATGGGAAAAGGTAAGGGAGATCAATGATGGGAGCCTAACTTTAAAGTCAGCTCCTATAGAAGAAGTCTGGTTAGATAACCTACCATCTGATATGAACATGGATTTACAGTCCTTGTATGGGGATTGCCGATCAGAGGCTTCAAGAATATCTAAACCTTTGACATGAAAAACACTCCCTTTTTACTTGGGAGATCACGAAGATGAATCCATCATTTGCAAGACCACTCAAGTAAAAAGAGCGAAACAGACCCTAAAAGTGGACAACATTTACTCAATCATATCTACACCTATCCAATGCACTCTTACTTTGGGAGAACTATTGAAACTCAAGCCATACTTACGGAATGATTTACAGAAAACCCTAGAGAAGGTGGGTATAACGGGGTTAATCTCTAAGAATCTAGGAAACTTGAAAAATGAAACAGAATACAAAGAGATACGATCAGTTCCTATGAACAAGGTCAGAGAATATTATGAAGTGGAAGAAGGAAACACTACCCTCCCAGTGAAATATAATGACATTGAAACCATGGCAATACTGGATAGTGGAGCGGGCATAGCCATAGCCACTAAAGCAGTATGGGAATCGTAAGGACAGCCAGCCATTAGACAAACGTGAATGAAATTGCAGTTGGCTGACGGACACATTGAAAGACCGCTGGGGCTACTAGAAAAAGTGATATTCAACTCCTGTGGAATTGAATATCAACACACTTTTGCCATAGTAGACTTTGGGTAAAAACTCAACTATGAAATCATATTGGGAAGACCTTTTATGTGACAGGGACAACTTATCCAAGATTGGGGAAACGATTATCTGTACTTAAAGCAGGTGGGATCTATAACAAGGGTCAATCTGAAGGACCACGTCTATAGAGACATCTTGAAAACACCCATTCAAGAGTTTGATTTAGTCTCTTCGGCTGAAACTAAACTTCCATCTTGGCTAAACAAAGACACTCCTCTTTGGATGTGCGGAGCTTTCGAAAACGGAAGCTTAAGATGAGAGAATGTATCCTAGAAAGATACTGTACAAATGAAGCCTACATACATGAACCCTTTCCAGAGCATTTATTCGAACCATTCGAGTGGACTCAAATATTAGCGACAATGGATGTATGTGTGAATACGTCTATGCCTACTCAATTTTGCAATGAGGATGGCTACGACATAATTCCCATCCAAATGATGTCAGTCCTTAACATTGAAAATAAGGATGAGTAAACAAAGGACTTGATGAAAGCTCAAAAAGTCTTTTCTGACCTCTATTGCGATGCAACTGATGAGTTGGATGAACACGCAGCTACCTCTGAAGATTCGGGATCCAAAAAAGAACATACGAGAGCTCAACTACTCTTAAGGGGAAGGGAGGATAAGTTTTTTGACTTTCCAAACCAGCAATCAAGAAGATAAAAATGGTATAGAAGAAAGAGGGACACTAAAATTGTGAAAGAACGACCTATGCCATCAATCTCCAGTAAAATACAATTCTTGATGCAGATAGATGCTAAAGATTGTGTCAAGGACAAAATAACTGGCAGATATCCTTTGAACGAAAAGTAAAAAATGTCTCAGACATCGAGAAAAACAAAGAAGGGTACTCAAGAAGAACATCAAGATAAAACACCACTCATGACCAAAGTCAAGCGGAAAAATAAATATCAAGAGTTGAAAAAAGCTCTAAAGGAGATATACACCACCGAAATGGAAACCACGGAAGAGGCTGGGAAGGATGTAATGCATGTTCCATCTCATTACAAAAAGTATACTCTCCAAGATCTGAAAATCATAATCGAACAAGCTGTTAGGGAGCTACGGAAACAAGGCGAGTCTTACGAAGGACCTGAAAACGCTAAAAGGGTAGATTTGGCTGAACTAGGAGAAGAGCCTAGGCCGGATTACATTGCAAATGACCTAACAGAAGAAGAAGAAAATATATTTGCTAAGTGTGCTAAAGAAATATCGGGATATCTTTTCTTGGTCTTACAAGGATCTCAAGGGTGTTGATCCAGAAATCTGCCAACATACCATACCCATGAGAGATGATACGAAACTAAGTAGACGGAATCGAACACACTGATTGGGTGTCCGCAATTGTGGTATTACCTAAGAAGAATGGGAAATTACGAGTGTGCGTTAATCTCAAAAAAGTGAATGCAGCTACCATTCGAGACAACTTTCCTCTTCCGATAACGGAGTATGTTTTAGAACAAGTGGCAAGAAAAGAAGCTTACAACTTCTTAGATGTATTTTCGGGATACAATCAACTTTTGGTTGACCCAAAAGATCAGCACAAAACTGCTTTTGCAACAGAATGGGGTATATTTGCCTATCAGGTTATGCCGTTGGGTTTAACCAAGGCTCCAGCCACAATTCAGAGATTGATGAGCCATGCTTTCAAAGAGTATCTTCAGAAATTCTTGGAAGTATACATGGATGATTTATGCGTACATTTGTCAATCCGAGCTGATTATTTTGAACACCTCAAAAAGGTATTCGAGAAATGTAGACTTTATAGGATTTGCTTAAACCTGGAAAAGTACACATTCGTGGGAAGACAAGGGAAAATTCTTGGATATATAGTGTCTAAAAATGGCATATCCACCGAGATTGAAAGATTCATATCATTGCTGATTTTCCTATACCAACAACAGTCAAAGGGGTACAAGCCTTCATGGGACATTATGGATATTACCGACGGTTTATCTACATGTATGCTATAATTGCAAAACCCATGTATAGCTTGATTATGCACTTTGAATGGATCGAGGCATGTGAAGAATCCTTCATGAAGCTTAAGAAATCTCTCACCTCAGCTCCAATATTGAAAGCACCCAATTGGGATAAGTTATTCCACGTACATGTAGATGCTTCAAAATTTGCTATTGGTTGTATACTAGCCCAACCAGGAGATGGGAAAATTGACTTTCCTATTTCTTATGCTAGTCGACTATTGAATATGGAAGAAAAGAATTACACCACCACTGAAACAGAAGGACTAAGAATGATCTATGCCATTAAAAAGTATAGACATTACCTATTGGCCAACAAGTTTGTGTTCTTTGTGGACCACCAAGCCTTGTTATATTTGGTCAACAAGCCATGCAACACAGGAAGAATAGTGAGATGGTTCATCATTCTTCTTGAATTTGATTTCACTGTGGTTGTTAAAAAAGGCACTACACATCAACAAACAGATCACTTGTCCAGGATTGTTTTAGGAGAATCACCTAAAGGGGTAGATGATGATCTACCAGATGCCTATTTGTTCTCCGTGGAAATGATACCTAGATGGGCGGAAAAAATTGTGTCATTAATGACAATAGCTCAAGTGGCCATGGATTCACCACTTCCTATCACAGTTGATTTAATCGAGTAACCGGCTACGTATCAGTTACTAGCTGGGAGGCTATATAAAAGAAATCGAGACAGAATATTGCTTTTATGCATTAATCCTAAAGAAAGAGATCAATACTTAAGTCAAGCACATGTTACCATAGTAGGACTTCACGTTGCGGAAGACCAAACTATGCAACGAATCTTAAGACTTGGAGTATTTTGGCCGACTATGAGGAGAGATGTTTCGATCTTTTGTAAGAGATTGCCCACAATGTCAGAAACAACAATCCATTCCTCATGTAACATTGTTTCAAATGTCACATGTTCCTAAGTGGAGTACCTATCTGGTTACTTACTTATCGAGCCGAACATTTCCTAAGGATATGAGTAAACGCCGTCAAAGAGCAATTGAAACGGAAGCAAGAGACTATGCTCTTATTGGAACCAATTGTATCCGAGAGGTAAGGATCAACATTTGTGTCTTTGTGCAAATAAAAACGAGTATAGTCCGATTATAGAACAAGCACATGCTAGATTAGCTGGAGGTCACTTTTCTAGTGAGACCACTGATGGAGCAATCTTGATGGCAGGCATATGGTGTCCAACACTTTTTGCAGATGTCAAAGAATATGTTCGAAGATGTGATGCTTGCAACGATAAAAAATGCCAACCCGGGTAGATAACGTGCCCTTAAGACCAATTATGGGGGCTAGAGCGTTTGCAAAATGGGGTATAGATTTTGTTGGACCGATACAGCCACCCGCTTATAGAACTCAAGCTCAATATATCATTGTAGCTACGGACTATTTGACCAAATGGCCCGATGTTTTGGGCCAAGGCTAAAGTGACTCAAAAGAATGATGCCAGAACCATTGCTGCATTCTTATATGGTATGTATTCGTAAGGTATGGACTGCCAATAGAGATTGTCAGTGATCGGGAAACTCATTTCCTCAACGAGGTAATAGAGTATCAGTTTAATGAGTTTATGGTTATCCATAACAAATCAGCTCCCTATCACCCACAAGAAAACAAACAAGCTGAGCATACGAATAAAATTCACAGCTTGGTACTGACCAAAGTGGTTAGTTTAGGAAGGACCGACTGGGAAATGAATCTCCATGCAGCTCTATGGGCTTATCGAGTTTCATTCAAAACAACTTTAAATGCTACGCCCTTTAACCTTGTTTATGGTCTTGATGTCATAATGCCAATAGAATTTCTATTGCCAATGTTAAGGGTAGCACAGACTCTTGAGTGGACTGGACATGAATTTTCAGAAAGACTTGAAGATTTGGAAAAGGTAGAGAGCAAAGGCTAACTGCTGTAGCTCATATCTATGCACAAAAGAGGAAACAAAAACAGTCCCACTTAATCACCAAAATTTTCAAGAAAGGGGACATAGTTCTAGTCTAAGCCCTTAAGCAACACATTCCAAAGTTTAAGAAAAAGGAAAATGGACCATTTATCATTGAAGATGTATCTCCAAGTGGAGCAGTAAAATTGTCAACCATAGATGGTGAACCAATGGCTAATTGGATTAGTGGATGTTGTTTAAAGAAATACAATTTTCCACTAACCAATGAATTGCTAGAGAGAATGCACGCAGCCAAACAAAGGAAGATGAAGCGACAACAGGTTATTCACGAAGCCCAAGAGAAAGCTAGACTTCGGGTGCTCAAGCGTAAAGCTGCTCGCCAGAATCAACAGATATTGATTCCCATCAACACTTTAAGACTAGATGATCGACAATGGGAATTACCTAAAGATGCAGTTTCAACAGATGACGATTGGTTAGATGGAATGGATCTCCACATCAAAGTACATCTCAACAATCATAGCACCAATGATTTGGTAAACACAGGAGCTAGAGTGAATGCAGTCATTGATTCCACATACAAGAAAGAAACAAGTCAAGCATTGACCGCAGGAATAACGACAATCAAAGGATGCAACAAGAACCCAACTCCAACATTGGGAGTAGTCAACTTGAACGTGGTAGTACATAGATGCTCATGTCCGCATCAGTTTGTATGCTTGCCAGGTGAACACATGAATGAGACGATGATTCTTGGCATTCCTTGGATGCGTACATACAAACCAGTACCAGATTGGGATACAAATAAGCTAAAGTTATCACTTAAGGGAGGGCAGCTCATTGTTCCTATTGCACCTAGCAAAGAGGAATGGAAAAGATGCAATCAGAGTACCAATCCATGAAGTAAATCTTCTCCATCCCCTCGACAAACAAATGCTACAAGTAGCATGCAAGGAGTCAGGCAAATCAGGATACCAAAGGCACAACTTGTAGATAAACCAAATCAGATATGGGTGCGTAAAATTTCATCAAATAAACCAAAGATGGTTCCAAGGATTCAAGCACAGAATCGAGCATCTATGAACAAGGAACCTACCATGAAAAAGGTTTGGAAGAAAAAGGAGCACTTATCTTCTCCACACAACGTGAAACCAATCAAACAGTGGCCAATTAAGTCTAAACAAACACTCAAGAATCATGCACCAAGGAGACTGAGCTACCAGTGGTGAGAAAAATCTCGACAACCGTCTAAAATGCTTCCCACAGCTCAAGCAATTAGTGTGATTAAACAACTAGATGGTACTATCAAATAGAGAGCACAAAGGCTATAGGATTTTCTCTTTGGAAGACATCAATAACAAACCTCGACAATAGAAACCCTTGAGTTAATTACTCAAGACCCAACTCTTGCACAGCATATTGAGTTTAATTGCATTGATCTTCATATCATGGTAGAGTCAATCAGGGCTATGCATAGACACAATTGTTTGACCCATGCACGCAGTCATCCCGGAGAACGCCATCTAGGAGGGGTGGAAGGATACTACCAAATACTAAGTAATTAAGGGCAATGTTTGAAGAGGGAGGAAAAAGTTTCATGTTAACGTGTGATTTTTGCAAAATTACCTAGTAATGCCCTTATAATTCATCAACTGGGAAAAAGTCACTGATAATATCTTCCCGATGAGTGTAAACAGTGTATATACTATCAGAAAATCATAAAAAATAGTCCATTTTTGGGTATTTTTCATCATTTTTGCTGATAGGAAGGCTTAAAAATGGAGAAATCCAACAAAAAACAATAAAGCTGTGTTTTTCAAGGGATTTTCATAATTATTGGATTTTCACTTTGCTTTTTTTAGAGCATTTTTCTATTTTCTTTGATTTTTCTAATAAAAAGGTCAAAAATTAATATTAATTAGCAGGAAAGCTCAGATGGAAAATGGAAGACACAATGGTGATAAAAAAGACAAGGCGGACAAGCACAAAAATTTTCAGCAAACTCAGAAGATGGAAGCGGGAAGCCTAAATTAGGCAGCCAGGCCTACTTCTGCAAAATTTTTGCAGAATGAGCTACAGGAATCCAATTTGGGAAATTTTTGAGCCTAACATAGATTTCACGTCCTAATAGGACTAATGGGGGAATCTGGGAAAATTTGGTTTGGGAAGTCCGGGTATGGATAGCCAGAGTAGGCTAAAACCACCTCATTTCCATTTTGAGCTTTGCAGAGAGAGCATTTCGGCTTCTTTCGCGCGTCATTTCCGGAGCCTACAATTGACCTTTTTCAGCGCTGTCTCACATGAGACATGACGGGTAAGTTCCTTACTAATCAATGATCCATTTTGTACGGCCGATAGCTAGTCTAAAGCCCTAGAAAAAACCCTAGAAGCCGAGCAGTGCACGAAGACCTACGCCCTAAAAGTGACCGTAGCACCCTGCCAGCTTGACCAAATCAGATGGGATTTGAACCATAGCATGCCCTAACATGATAGAACCATTCCATACCATCAGATGATCATTCGGCTGGGGTCCAGAGGGTCCTTAGTACAGAATTAGGGTTTTTCGAGAAAGGCCAGAATTCCGACCTGACTCCACAGATGTCTTGCTAATGAGGTTCATATACAATGTATATGATTGGTTTGGAGAAATCCATCAAGTAAAGCTCTCGAAAAGCGGAAAACGGCTCGAAGGTTACAAAGTCAAATTCGACACACGAGGCCAAATTGACTCCAAATGAGCCAGAATTGGACAGGTAGCTCCACGATGATGTTACGGACAAGTCCAAAGCCTCAAAGTTGACAGACCAACCCAACAGACAGAGTAGTCACAAAAGACGGTGATTTCAGAGTCAACAGAGCACAAAGTGATGTCGGCATAACCAAACTTGACCAAATTCAATTTCGCGATTATTTACTTTTTGGCCAAAATGGGGCAATTTTGAAAATTTGTTATCATACATCCAAAGTAAATGATGTGATAAGACCACTAGCCAATTTTGAGTCAATTTGGATTTCAAAATCTCAAATTTGGATTTCAAAAAACCTAGAAGCCGAGCAGAGGCACTCAGATTGCCGACTGAAGGGATGATCATGCAGGCAAGAAATAAGAAAACAGCAGGTACGTTTACAAAGAAAACAGCTACGCCTACATTTGTCGATCTCATCCACAAGCAGGTGGAAGAGCCAGCCCGTTTGTACCACCAACATTTCCATTTCCTAGCAAAAAGGCCACCAAGATACACGACACCAAATCACGCCGTGGACACAACTTTTACAAAAGTTCTGAAGTCAACCACTAGACAACGTGTGGACCACGTGCAATATGTGTTAACAACATTAAAGGCCACCAAGAAGGAGGGAAAGATAACCTACTTGGGTGCACCTAAAGTCTTGACTAGAATAGCCTATCATGCCATCAGCATGGCTAACAACCTACCACCTCCCCCGGATCAAAACACATTGATCTTGGTAGCTCCACCCTCTCCAAGATCTACAAGATCTGGTAAGTGATCATTTAAATCAGGTGATGATTCCAATGACAGTTCATCCGAGCAGCATAGCAGTGAAAGCTCTGACAACGAAGAAAAAAGAGCTAGGAGGGAAGAGATGAAGAGGAAAGCAATGGCTTCCCACCAAGAGGAGCCAACTCAAAAGCAAGCGAGATTTGAAAGAGAAAAACAGGCGTATCAACGCACTAGGCAAGCGCAGGGAAAAGACTCGGAAAAGTGGGTACCTATCGGCGTGAAGGGACTTTGAACGAAACATCATTCGAAGAAAGAGGCCAAGGATCCCAAGGATCATTTAGAAAGAATGTACCAAGAGGCAAAGGCCTTGAAGCTAAAAGAGGTGGAAGAAGCGGCCAAGAAAATTGAGGAAGCAGCAACTCAAGAGCAAGGCCACGCATCTCACCGACCCACCTCCCCGCCGCAGGAACAACATGACCAGCCCATGCCCACCTCACCATCATCACCGCCAGGACAAGAGACCACTGAAGAGGCCGAGACTAACAAGGAAAAAGAGTCTGAGTTCACCCACCAAAAGGAAGCGGAACCGACACCAAACTAGAAAACCGAGGACACTCACAAAGAGGCGGATGAAACTAATAAAGAGCAAGATACAGAAAAAGAGCAAACCACTACACATGAGGAAGCAACCAAAACTGAGAAGGTGGAAAGGCCTACAACCGTGGAAACGAAAAGGATTGAGACCACACAAGTTGTTTCCACTCAACCAAAAACTGTCGAGGTTTCAAAACCACAGGATGGCAAAGGAGAAGCAACCACCTCTATAAAAACACCAGCAATGACAACACAACAAGAAGCAACACAAGAGGCTGCCGGCACATCCGAACTAGCAAGACAAGAGGAGTCGCAATCCAATGATAAAGTCATTCTACAAGTGAACGAGTATGCAAGGCAGATGCAAATCATGATGGAGAAACTCCGCTCAGCAGCCTTTAACCGCAGTACTAAAGCCAAATAATTATAAATGGTCATCGATGATCTTCAAGGCGAGCTCGACGATAGAATGGCTACTATTATAGATATCCAAAGGCAAGTACAAGAGCTCAAGACTGAAGAAGAACAGCATCAAATAGCACAAGACAGCCAATAGAAGGAAATGGAGGAGTTGGGTGACCTCCTGACTAAGCTATCTTATGCTTGCAAAGTGAAAGATGAGCAGTTGACAAAAGTGACAAATGAACTTCTCACCACCTCTCTGTCAACTCAAAAGATTCAAGTACAGTTAGCTGTAGCAAATGCATCACTGCAGTATTTGGAACAAAGGATTAATGAAAAGCCCACTTTCTTGCGGCAATAAAGAGAAAATCCAGCCGTGGCCTCAATCAAGGGAACAGATGAGGTGTATAAAGCACTTGAAAAGAAAAATAGAGATTTAGAGCTGGAGTTAAAACTGGAGCAGTCACAACGCAGAGACCTGGCGCTCATACGGGTCCAAAGAGAGGAGGAGCTCCTTAAATAGATTGCAGAATTGAAAAGAGTAAACCAACTCCCCAGAGATGGAAAGCCAGATATACAGGAGGAGGCAGGCAGTTTAGAGCCGCCCCAAGTGGAAATCCCCTCGGTCTCAATTTTTGACTTTGAGAAACAGTCTACAGAGCCGAGCCGATTGGGGGAGAAGATTTTCAAATCCAAGTCACAGAGAAAGACACAGTGCGGATAGTCCAACTGTCAAAGACTGAAGAAGATGCACTAAAGGAGAAGATCACCTTGGAGGTAGATGAGCAGTGGAAGGTAGCTATGGATTGGCAGTTGAGAGTTTTACACTCTTTCAACGTCACACAGCTCACTCCCAATCAAATCAATACTCAATGGCAGCAACAATCCCTACCATACCCTCTCATCAAGGTTGAACTCTTACAGGTAAAGGAAAGGTTACACCGAGATATGCAAGAAGATGGCGCAGATCAGGAGCACCCGAAGTGGCAGCTAAGCTGGTTGAGCAAGAATCCAAGATACTTGATTCTGTTCACGAGAGCACCTGCAGCCATACAGAAAGGCCTCTGCTATGATCTAAGTGGGAAGCCCTCAGAGGAAGTTCTTTATGGATTTTATGCCCGATGCGTGTTTCTGCCCTCGCACAATATGCTAGCTTTTGAGGAGGCCTTCTACACATGGTGAAGGAAGATATTTGTGCCGGTGATAAGCAACTTCACAGCCTGATTTGTAGGCTACGCGGTAGTAGAACTCAAAAACAAAGTCACCATCCAGTTTTTGCAAGTGCCAGACAAAGAACGCAAAATTAGATATGAAAAAGCACTGGAAGTACTGAAGGACTGCCTCGCCCGCCGTCAACCTGAAGATTACTTCAGCCCATAAAGCTGTGTCAAGGGACGACACAGGCGAGGAGGGGGGGGAATGTTAGCAGCAAGCTAACGTGGACACCATTTTTCGGAGTTCTCCTTGTAAAAACAATTATTATTTTGATAAATCGAGAATATTGTAACTCCTGTTTTCTTGATAAACCTTGTAAATAATGAGCCGAGGCTACAAGCTTCTAGATTGTATCAGCCATCCAATTCCCAGCTTTGGTAGAACTCCAGATTATTACTTTTGACCACCCAAAAACCTTGGCTAAGGTATAAAAGACAATTTTTGTAAGTTTTTGGATAAGAAATACACAACGTGAGCTAGCGGCGCTCACTTCTCCTTCTTGGGCTTCCTACTCCCTCTCCGGTTGTCACATTGCAAATGCATTTGTTGCATTGCAACCACAGGTAAGAGCTCTACGCATTGATGTAAGCCATTCACAGTATTTCGTAGCTTTTGGTGTCACCGACCCGCGGCCTAATTTCATCATAAAGAGAAATTTGCATGTTTAAATCAAAAACTAAGTATAGGCATGGTATTGTGGTATCATTGCTAATCATTTAGATGCATTTTATACCGAGATATACAAGAAGATGGCGCAGATCAAGAGCACCCTAAGTGGCGGCTAAGCTGGTTGAACAAGAATCCAAGATACTTGATTCTATTCACGAGAGCACCTTCAGCCATACAGAAAGATCCAACATTTTGTCATGTACCTCGAGTAACGACATGGCAAGCACACGAAGCACTGCAGAAGAAGAGTCCAACATGGCTAAACTTCCCAGACTGCTAGCTCGCGAGAGAGGTCAAGCAACAGAAAAATACATGGTGAAAACCCTAACGGGCGCCATGACATTCTTCAAAAGTCTGCCAAATCTCTCCTGCGCAATGCTTTACAAAATCTGCAGGATGCTACTTACTTGCATGCAAGTGTTCAATGATCGTGAGTAGAGAGGAGCCCCGTGGCTCTCATTTTTGGAAGAAAACAAAGGCCTCTGCTATGATCTAAGTGGGAACCCTCAGAGGAAGTTCTTTATGGATTTTACGCCCGATGCATGTTTCTGCCCTCGCACAATATGCTAGCTTTTGAGGAGGCCTTCTACACTGGCTTTTTCACCTGGCAAAGGAAGATATTTGCGCCGGTGATAAGCAACCTCACAGCTAGATTTGTAGGCTACTCGGTAGTAGAACTCAAAAACAAAGTCACCATCCAGTTTTTGCAAGGGCCAGACAAAGAACGCAAAATCAGATATGAAAAAGCACTGGAAGTACTGAAGGACTGCCTTGCCCGCCGTCAACATGAAGATTACTTCAGCCCATAAAGCTGTGTCAAGGGACGACACAGGCGAGGAGGGGGGGAATGTTAGCCTAACGTGGACACCATTTTTCGGAGTTCTCCTTGTAAAAACAATTATTATTTTGATAAATCAGGAATATTGTAACTCTGTTTTCTTGATAAACCTTGTAATTAATGAGACGAGGCTACAAGCTTCCAGATTGTATCAGCCATCCAATTCTCACCTTTGATAGAACTCCAGATTATTACTTTTGACCACCCAAAAACCTTGGCTAAGGTATAAAAGCCAATTTTTGTAAGTTTTTGGATACCAAATACACAACGTGAGCTATCGGCGCTCACTTCTCCTTATCGGGCTTCCTACTCCCTCTCTGGTTGTCACATTGCGAATGCATTTGTTACATTGCAACCATAGGTAAGAGCTCTACGCATTGACGTAAGCCATTCACAGTATTTGGTAGATTTTGGTGTCGCCGACCCGCGGCCTAATTTCATCATAAATAGGAATTTGCATGTTTAAATCAAAAACTAAGTATAGGCAGGGTATTGGGGCATCATTGCTAACCATTAAGATGCATTCTGGGTCGAAAATGACTAGGTCAAAAATTCAGTGCTGTTAATAATCATGATTTTGAAACTTGACCTAAGTGCGGTTTGAGGCCATAGGCATGTGTGCTTAGGTCTTGTTAACTTGTCCTAAAAATTTTGTTACGTTTGGATATCATTTGATGCTATAACGGATGTGATTTGCTTGCCGATGAGCGATTGGCTTTTGGTGATTTCAGTCACTTGAGTGTAGCTTGAGTTAGATGCAAGTTGTTAGTTGTTTTCCAAGAGATTGACAACCTCTTGTAGCCTCTATGCACTAGTCGAGTCAGCTTCATCACATGGTTTGACAAATTAATCGTGGTTCTCGCTAATACAGCAATAAATAGGATGGTGAGGTTAGACATGCGTCCCACAACTGTAGAAAATCCACATGCAAAACATTGCATAAGAACACACTATATGTTGTGGAGAAGGCACTTTCCATTGGCATCACAAATTGTGAGGCCTTCTTGGAGAGCTCACAAGGCTTTAAGTTATGGTGAACGAAGCCCATGCATGCGGATCTAGGTGTTTTTTGTGGCTATGCCAAATGGCATACCAAGAAGTAGTCAGAGGCCACTAGCACTGATGGTAGTTTAAGTCGCCCCTTTGGGGCTTGATCACATGCAAGCAACCCAAAAAGGACCAGCTCTTTATGCCATGAGATGGGGAATATTCATGTAAGGTATAAAAAGGGGGAGGGGTCTTGACACAACACCCTGACAACCCACCCCAACAAGGTTGAATGGATGTTGTGGTTGCGAGAGCTTGAGAGGCTAAAAATTAAAAAGGGGCAGCATTCTTTTTTGTCTGCTATTTTGGTAGAGATGGCCACAAGCAAGCAAGGAGCAGAAAAGAGGTCTTGTGGCATAGTTGGGGAGAATTTTTTTTTGGCGGACAATGCTTTGACGAGGAAGAAGGAGGTGAAGTGTGTGGTTGAAAGGGAGGGGGAATATATATATATGTATATCTCTCTCTCCCCCCCCCCCAGTGAAGGGGAACAGGAGAAGAAGCAAAAGGGTTTTCTATAGGGTTCTTGCTATGTCAACAAAGGAGAAGAGGGCAAGAAGAAGGAGAAGAGTTTTCACATGGGTTCTTGCTCTCTCAATTAAGGTAAAGAGGGGAAGAATAAAATAAGAGGCTTTTCTGGTGGTCTCATCGAGTTTTGTCATTGGTAGAAGTAGGGTTTTGACCGTTTTGGGTCAAGCAAGTTTAGCAAGGTTGGATTAGACCAGATTTGGGATTCTATTTGAAGCCAATTGTTCAATCATTGGTGGTTTCTTATTGGGGAATGTGCAATCGGAGCATAAATTGACATACCATGTTTATGGGTGCTTTGTATTATTTGGGTGTGTGAGAATCATCAATTAGAATCTTTTATTGGCTTCCCTTTTCATATATATATATATATATCTAGTCTGTATCAAATCACAATTATTTTGTGCAAGTAGCTATTATTATCTACGTCTACATTGTTTCCTCTATGTTCCCCCCCCTCTTGCATTTCTCTTACAGTCCTAAACGTCCCACCTACCTAGTCACCCTTGGAGAACCGCATACTCCAACAATGTGCAAAAATAACAGTAAACATTTAAACTACATATGAAATTTTTCTATTATAGCTACATGCAAACACTCCATTGAAATTAACATGACTTTGAAATCCATTGATGACCTCATGGCATGCCCCTACATGAAATGGTAGGTTGCAATCACCATGAAAGTGATTATTGCTATTTAATGTGCATCCATGATGGTGGGTGATCTCAATCATTGCACATATCAAAGAGAATCTCTGCCAAATGAACCTAATTTGGCATTGATATGCTAGCTTGACTGCTCTAGTATGGCAATATCAAATTGTTTGACACATTGAAATCAAAATTTGCATTTATCAATTTCCCAATTGGTTTCAACGTGTTGCTATGATACGATGTGATATGCTTTTATGGAATGATTCAAGACACTTCAAAGACTTTGAAAAATGTTTTTTTATTATTTTGAACCCCTTGGATGTAAAAAAAATCATGCTTGTACAAAGTGTACAAAGTTTGTGTGTCCCAGCTATCTGTACACATGCGGGCCAATTGTGCAAGGTACATAGTTTTGCTAGTTTTTGTACATAACAGTGTTGTGACTTCAAAGATTAATTAACTACACTTAAAGTATGAAGAAAACTGACTCAAAACATGGTCACTATCATGTTTTTGCAGAAACTATATAATGAATAAGTGGAGAAGATGAATGAATAGAAAAAAATACATTTCATATCCCTTGTAGTACATAAGACATCACTTTATAAGCTGCATCCACAATCAATTGCTTGAAGGTCCCAGATTTGTAGTAGTGCTCTCTTGTACGGGTAAGAAATTATTCACCACGTGCACTAGCTGCTCCGTTAGCTTCTCTTCATCCACCTTTGTGTTTGACAAGTGATGGTGAATTTGCTCAAGGATTTACAACAAGCACATCTTGAGCTTAATACACATTTTGTTAAAAGCCATACATTTACATTGTTGTATTGACAACCCAAACCTCTAGTATTAAGAAAGCAATCAAAGGATAACTTCTGAATTCAAACAGGAAAAATAACTAGGTTATTTGAACTTAGTTTTTTCTTCCAAAATAAAATTTAAAATCTAGGTAGCAAAAACCTGATCATGTAGCGACATGTTGATCATAGATCTATAATCTCTTCTTAAATTAGAGACCATATATAGGAGGTATGGAAGGCTAGAAATCATAAAGTTACCCACCTTCTTGGGGGAAATGCATCCTTTGACCACTCTTACACCTCACTTACAAACCCACCATTCTTGCACACATGGCATGCACATGTTTGTCAAATTTTTAATCACCTCCACAACCTTATGCTAAATAAAGAGGCCCTCCTAGACTTCATTCTCTTTCTAATGTAAGCTCCTTTAAAGAAAAGATAGTGAGCCCCTCTATCTTAGGGACTTCTAACAGAGGTGTTATCTGTTTGTGATCTTCAACTTTTTTTCATAGTGGAAATGAGTGAGAATGCCTCCTAGACTAGCTCTTATGCAGCTTTCCACTTGCAACGTATAGTCAAACTCTTGCAATATTGTGAGCCATTTTAGAATCGTAGAAGAAACATCCATGTGTTGCATCACATAAGAAAACACTTCCTCCATTGTTAAGACTATGAATGGTTTAGGAATTAAATAAGAGCAAAACTAGGTAGTAGCAAACATTAAGGCAATCACCATGTGCTTGACTGCCATGTATTCCTTCTCTCATGGAGTCATTATGCAACTAGATAAGTAGATAGGGTGCATGAAAGAAGTCTCTTGAGGATCCTCATACAGTCCCAAGTGTGTCATTGCGCACACTAGGGTTAACATAAAATGGCTTGTCCAACTTTGGAGGTGAAATGGTGGAGAGTGAGGCTATAATATATTTCACCTCATTGAATTTCTCTTTTTTTTCTTCAGTCCAAATATTATACCTACAACCTGTAGTTCATTACAACCAATTACAATGTTGGAAAGCTGAAATCCAAGCTCAAAACATCCCCATAATCATTTTGGACTACATAGCATCAATGGTATACATCAATACATCATATAGATCACCTTAGTAATAGCCATAATCAATAGGCATGAGGATAATCCTTGTAGAATGCATTGAAACCCGTTCATCTCAACTCAGCTCCAAAATGATCTACAATCAATAGGGAAACATCCTCGAATGTACGAGCATCAACCAATATGTATAGGCATCATGTATGCATCATCACTGAGCATACATGATGCCTATACATCATGTATGCATCATCACTGAGCATGAAGCATCAATGACACGAGGCTTCCCTATTTGAGAGCTTGTTGCCTCTTGAAGGTGGAGGTTGGATGAAGTGAATCAGGTGATTGAAGTCAGTGACTTGAATAACTCAACCAAAAAATCAAATCATCCTCTTTAGAGAGTCTTCAAGTCCAACGTCAGGGTGAGAATTGTTGACTGTAATCCCTAAAAGTGGAGGAATATGGACCGGGCTCTCAAATGGAGGAATATTAGTTGACAATTCAAGAGATTCATCAAATTTTGTGATGCCAGTATCCAAACTTGGAGTGGAGACACAAAATCTCCTCGAAGGGGGAGGTGGCTCTTGTCCTTGAAGTGGGGAGAATGAATGCAAGCCGTCAACAAAGAGATGGAGACCTTGGCATTGGAGGAATAATGCACCTGATGTGTAAGCTTTTACCAGCCTCATTCCCTTGCTCCTTCAAACCTCGCTGTGATACTAGCTTGAAGTGTCTTAAGATATCAACAAAGCTTCTTGTATTCTTCTTTGGACGATGCAGATTAGCAAACATGGGAGCATACATAGCATGCGTGGGTACAATATGCTACATCTCTTTTTGGTTTTTCATTTATCTCTCTCTCTCTCTCTCTCTCTCTATATATATATATATATATGTGTGTGTGTGTGTGTGTGTGTGTGTGTATGTATGGGAGAATAGTACGATACTCTAAAGAGGTATATTCACACATGTATAGGGTGAAAGCATGGTGACCTTTATTCCCAAAAAGTCTACTTGCGAGATGACAATGTTCAACATGCCAAAGCTTATAGAGATTTCATCATTGACTCAACGAAACTGAGCTTACTTCTATAGGAATTGAAGTGACATTTAATCGCTCTCTCTCTCTCTCTCTCTCTCTCTCTCTCTCTCTTTCTCTCTCTCAGAGATTAAGATTTCAATGAAAAAAGGAGATTAAGATTTCAATGAAAAAAGGATCCAAAGTACAAGATGTACACAAAACTGAGGCCAAGGCCAAGATCAAGGCCGTTGCGCATTACAGTTGCGCATAGACAGTACTTAGTAGCACATGGATCTCAAAATGCCACGAAAAAAAAAGTTTGCTTGTAAGCTCTAATGGAAGGGGTGAGTGTGGTGGTACTTTTGCCCGGTCGCACGGCTATGGCTGCTCGTAGAGGCTCAATGATGGTGGAGGCCGTGACGAGGACGATGATGGCCTGCAATATCGTGATGACGAGAGGCCGGTGCGCTGTTGGGATGGTGATTATGGTGATCGTCATCATGATGGCGGTGGTGATCATGACCATGATGATGATGCCCATCATCATTATGATGGCGGCGATGATCATGACCATGATGATGATGATGATGATTATCACCATGATGAGGATGAGGATGAGGGGCAGGTGCATGCTCCATATGGCCGTGGTAGTGATGGGACATATGACCGTGGTGGTCCATATGGTCGTGGTGATGGTCACGGTCCATATGCTCCTGATGATCATGGCCGTGGTGACGATTATGGGCGTGGACGTGCTGATGGGGAGGATAAGCGTTCATGTCGCCGTGGGGATGACGCTTCTCATCTTCATGAGCGACGGCTCCGTCCATAACCAGAGAAGCAGCAGAGATGAGGAGGAGTAGAAATAGGGAATCATAAATCTTGCTGCTGCTGCAGGTGGCCATGATGCTCAGCAGAGACAATGGAGAGACTAACGCTGCGGCCCAGAGCGATGGTGATAGACGAGACTGTGCTACGCTATGTACTTTGTATTATAAGGGTGATTCTCTTGAAGTCGGCACTCGGGACACTTAATGCCCACTTTTTGTAAATCTTTATTACTACTTGGTGAGCCAAAGGCTCTTTTGAATTTAAATTAAAACAAAAAAATCGCCGCCATGAAAAGCTCTAAATAAAAAAAACTCCATGTGAAAAGCTACCAAGTGAATAAAATAAAAAAAGTACTATGCGTTGGTCCCTTGCTCTCAAAGCAAGTCGATATTCTCCACAAGCAGTTCGCAGGTTCCCCAGAAAGGCAGCTCGGAGCTTTGTCTGTAGGTTTGTCTTCGTCCACTCTTTGCGACAGAGAGAAAAGAGAGAGTGTAGGCTATGACGCTCGTAGGCGATGATGACTTTGTTCCTGCATGAGCTTTAAGGGAACCATCAAACGCAGAACCTACTTGTTCACATAAAATTGAAGAGCCATGAAGAAAAGCCTACCTCGTCGACATTACGAGAGCATTCTTTAGTAACATATATAGAGTCTCCAGGCCAAGTTCCTTTCTATTCTTTCCAATAGTACAAGGTTGACAATGTCTTCTTTGCAGTGAACCCTCAATACCTAATTATAAGCCTACGAGCGCCTTCCCCACATAGTGATCATAGAAACTTTGTGTGCAACAAGACACAGTATGTCCAGATTCAACTACCTTACTCAGCTTGTTTCTACATGTGCAGCTAGTCACATTGCCAGTATTATGCTGCTCCAAGTATAGCTCGTGTAGATTCAACAACCCCGTGCCCTCGACCATCCTTCAATGTTCGTGGAAATGATATGCAGCAGGTCTCCATCCCTAATTCTCAAGATTCACACCAATTCTTTTATGCGTTGTTTGCCCATGCAGCAATAAGGTGGGGAGAATTGGAAAGGATCCTACGAGCAAAGGTCCATGTACGCAGTAGCTATCAAATCAAGTTCAGATGGCTGCAAATGGCAGACATCAGTTAGGTATTGTAGCCAACACAAACCCTCATTTTCTCTCGGAGGAAATTAGCTACTCTAAGGCGGGCATTGAAAATCTATTCACATCTTCTCAAAGGTCTTTTGTGTAGCAGGCGGTCCAACAACGACTTAACATTCCATAGCACAGAAATGCTGCTGTTAATATATTGCCTGAGTGAGGAATCAATTTCAGCATCAAGAGGACAGAGTTTGTGATCTACTGTCGAATGCATTTTGCAACCTCAAGATTCTAAAATTATTTTATTTAGTTATACACTCAATATATCATATATGTTGGGTGCCAAGCGCCCTCTTGTGAAAATACATTCCTCATTATGTTGCATCTTATCTTGATTTTCTCCTATAGATGAGCAAGCTCTCTTTGCATCTCTTACTCGCTTAGCATATAAGATCCATTACATCCGCAAAAAAACAAGTAGGGTTGTTTGGACATAGGATTGGCTGGGGTGCTACAAATTGGAGGGCTTCCAAGGATTGAGAAGGAGAGTTGGCTGCATGGGGTGGTGACAGCGACATCGATTGGACTGAACATATGGAATCTGGTTGTATGCAAAAAAGGACTAGATTTTGTATAGGCTTCATGCCATGACCTCAATTGCATCATTAACTGAACTACTAGTACCTATGTTGTAAGCATTAGATTCTACATATTTTGGAGAGATCGCACGTCCCTGAAAACCTTCGATGGTTGTTGGGCCTCTTGCACACGTAAAGTGGTTATTGGAGGCCCAAAATCGATGGATCTTTAGGGTTGGGTTCTGCTCAGTACTTCTCAAGGCACGGGACTCACGGTGTCGTGCCGATTTGCAGCCACGGGGGGAAAGACAAGAATCTGCCAACATTTTCAAGGTTTTGCCAAACTGGTGATTTATGCCAGATTTTGGCATAATATCAGGAAATGATTGGAATGTATGCATTATGTGGGATTTGTAGACCAAAAGTGCCTCAAAGTGAGCCAATTGGAGAAGGGCTAGTTTTCTACTTAGAAATGCAAAGCTTGAAGTGTTGAAGGAACAGGTCTAGACGGCTTATCAAACAGAGCTACGGACCCCAAGATATTGAAGTATGAAGGTGCAATGCATTGCAGATTCTTGATGGGCAACGCAATTGGGGACATGTGGCCAAGTGGATGATGGTGTATAGACCCATAGTGCTAGATTTATGAAGCTTGCTCATCTTTTTACATCAGCAATCTGAGTTTCGGATGTCAAGTTATTAGCCGTCAAAGTTTTGTCGGGGCCAGGTTTGTGTCAGTTTGCTTGCTTTGGAAAGAGTGCCCACAAAGGTTGTTGGAACTTGGTGTAGTCTGCAAGAGTAGTCGATAGCATTGAGGGGAGCAAAGCGATACCTGGACCCCAACGGCCTCTAAAACGACGGGAGCCAATGCACGCCTCGAGCCGATCACGGTAAAGCGAACAGGGGGCACCACCTAGCTTTGAGCGGCTAGGACGCAGACCAGGGTGATGTGGACACCGCAAACTTACACACACACACAC
This sequence comes from Adiantum capillus-veneris, assembly GCF_014529385.1. Taxonomy (NCBI): domain Eukaryota; kingdom Viridiplantae; phylum Streptophyta; class Polypodiopsida; order Polypodiales; family Pteridaceae; genus Adiantum; species Adiantum capillus-veneris. The sequence continues at coordinate 52,514,986 of NC_140954.1, forward strand.
AGAGCATTGACAAATGATGATAGGGGAGAGGGGGTGTTAGGCCAGTGGTCCGCCAGGAGGAAAACAGAAGGGGGGGGGGGGATATCTAAAAGAGAGAAAGTGTATATACAATATCTGTGGCGGCCCGCCGGAGGGTGTGATAGAGGCACCAGTGTCGTATGCGCCCACCAGGCCGGGTGATGCAACAACAGAGTAGGAGAGAGAGAGACAATATTGGTGGAGCCGATCAGTAGGAGAGAGAGTCCATCTTCTGGCGATAATGGAGGGGTTAAGCTTGGCAGGGGGGTGAATGGTAAAGAGCTTCTTTTTGTTTTTTTTTTCCTTCTTCTTCTTTGGTAATATGGCCTCCCTTCCTTAGGGTGTGGTTCTCGCGGTCGCAGTTTCAAAAACCGGCCGTCATTAGCCCTCCCATCTGGCTAGAGCCATTCATGCTTCTAGCCCTTCCTGTGCATCTTTAGTTGTGGAGTTAGAGGGTTCCCCCTCATCTAAAATGTCTAGCATGAACTCTAGATCAAACCTAAGGAAATACCTTTTCAGTCTCCATCCATTGACTTTTGTCTTGTGAATTCTCCCATCTACTTCCATCAGCTTATAGCTGCCATTGTCATAGTGCTTTTTGACAATGAATGGTCCCTCCCATCTGGGTTGAAATTTCTTGTCCTTCCTGGTGTCAAATCTGTTGTCGTATTTTAACACCAACATGCCTTTCTCCAGGCCCTTTTCCTTAAGCCCTTGATTGAAGGTGAGCCAGCGTCGCTCTGCCTGCGCTGCATAGTGATTGATTGCTTCTTCCTATCTAGTTGGAGCCTCTCCAGATCCAGGATGTGGTTGCGGAGATTTACAATTGGGCGCTGCATTTGGCTAGCCAAGACTCGTAAGCTGGCTATTTGTATCTCAATGGGTAAAATTTCCTCCTTCCTATAAACTAGATGGAAAGAGGTGAAACCTAATGATGTTCGGAACATCGTTCGGTAGAACCATAGAGTGGCCATGAGATGTTTATCCCAGTCTCTTGTGTGATTGTTCACCTGTTTTGTGATGATTTTGCAAATCATTCTATTTACCTTTTCTACTAGGCCATTGCACTATGGATAGTATGTTGTGGAATGTCGGCGTGTGATGCCTAACTTTTTCATCAGTTCCCCTACCAGATCGCCTCTGAAACCTGGTCCCCTATCTCATATTATCTCTAGAGGAGTGCCAAAACGGCAACAGATGTGCTCAAAAATGAACTTCGCTACCTCTTGGGCTGTAATGCGGGTGGTGGCTATTGCTTATGCCCATCGGGTCATGTAATCTACGCCCACTATGATGTACAATTTACTTGATTGGGCCCTTGGTAAAGTACCGATTGCGTCTATTCCCCACTTCTCAAATGGACCATACAAGATGATAGGAGTCTATGGCTCATAGGTTAGTGTGCGATCACTGGCCACTTGGCAAGCCTTGCATGTTTTACATCAATGGTGTACATCCCTGTTTAGACTAGGCCAAGAGTATCCTGCCTGTAGAATATTCCTACTAGTGATATCTAAAGAAAAATTACCGCTGCAGACGCCATCATGGCAACTTGAAATTACCTCTGTGATCTCACTAGAGGTTGGACCTCGCCTGAGAATCTGATCCTTGCCCTTGCAATACAAGTGGTCATTTACAAGGTGGTATCTGGTAGCCTTTCCTACCACCCACTGTTTATGGCCTTTGGTGTACCCTTCTGGACATTATCCTGTATCTAGAAAACTGATGATATCAGGCACAGCATCTGTCTCCTTATTTTTTTCTCTAGGGACATAAAATAGTTTCACTACTTCAAATTTCCTTACAAGATCCTTAACTTGGCATAGTTGACCAAGTAAAACCTTATTTTTACAATCCCAAGTGCCATTAATCTGTCTTATCAAAATCAAAGCACCGCCAAACACATTTAGGCGCTGAATTCCTTGTGAGATACACTGTTCCAACCCAAGAATTAAAGCTGCATACTTTGCTTCATTGTCGAAGTGGGAGTGTAATAAATCCCGATGGAGAATACCCTTTCTTGTTGCTCATTGAAAATGACTATGCCATCTGCAGACTGGTCCACTGTTCTCTTGTATGCTCCATCAAAGAAAAGAGAGTGATCTCCTTCTAGCTTAGGACTTTCTACCATTGTTGTTTCTTCTTTTTCTTCCGTGTTGACCTTCAGCTTCTTCTGATAATGGCGATGAGTAAGAATTACCGCTAAACTAGACCTCGTGGAGTTTTCCACTTGCATGGTGTAGTCGAACTCTTGTAATCTAACCTACCATTTAGAGATCCTAGATGAGACATCCATGTGTCGCATTACATATGGAAAGACCTCCTCCATTGTCAGAATTACAAAGGTTCTAGGCAGAAGATAGGAGCGGAACTTTGTCGTAGCAAACATTAGTGCAAGAACCATGTGTTCTACTTCGGTGAATCCCTTTTCTGATGGGGTCATGATACAACTAGAGAAGTAAATAGGACGCATGAAAGAAGTTTGGGGGTCCTTTTGCATTAGTACGGCTTCGAGTGTATCACTTCCTACACAGGGGTTCACATAAAATGGCTCATCCCACTTGGGGGGTGAAATGGTAGGAAGCGTGGCTAGGATTTTCTTCACCTCGGTAAATTGCTACTCATTTTCTTCACTCCATGAGAAGACATCCCTTTGGGTGACTTTTTGTAGAGGGAGAACCACTTGAGATAGCAAGTGAATGAACCTGCTTAAGTATCTTACCTTTTAAAGGAAAGAAACCAGCTGCTTAGCTGATACCAGAGCTTGAATCTTGCTAGGGTCAGCCTCAATCCCTTTTGCTGAAATTACATGGCCAAGGAGGGTGACCTTGCTTTCACCATGTGACACTTAACCACGTTGAGTTGGCCACCCAAGGTTTGCAGCTTGGTTAAGCCATCATAGACCTTACTTAAATGGAGGACTCGTGAACTATAGATGCAAAAATCATCTACAAAAACCTGTATTGACTTCTTTAAGTAGTGCCTCTTGTTTGATTACACCAAGTCTTCTGAGCTTTTGTACCACGGGTTTACTGCCTTCCTTGAGTTTTATGTGGTGTTGTACTACTGTGATTCCTATGATCTTATCATAGGCATCAATGAACAGTGTAGTGAAATTACCCAGCATGGAGACATATTCCTTCCTTTCTTCATCGGTTAACTCATTTGAGAGCATCCTTTGTAATTTACTTGCATCCTCTAAGGATTGCGTACCTGATGGTTCCTCTTGGTTTTTCAGGGATGTTTCAGATTGTGTCAATCTTTTTGGGTCTTTGAGAATGACCCCCATCACTTCAATGCTAATGTCACTCCCGTCAGTGGTGGTTGTCTCTTCTCCTGAGGTAGACAAATAGTCACTGGTGGACTCATTTTCTGAAGCCTCCAAGATCATGTTGTGCTGCTTCCCAGTTCTCATGTCATAGAATATGGAATTTCCTTTAGCATCCTTCATCTGAATCATTCCGGTGCTCCAGTCTTGCTTAGCTTCCATAGCCATGAGCCATGGTCTCCCAAGAATGATAGGGTAGCCCTCCCCTTTGTGTGGCATGACAAAGATGTCTACCTCCACTTCTGTATTGAATTCTTTTACTTTGACGGCATTTACAATGCCTACACATTTCACTCTTACATTATTTGTCATTTTGGCTTGGCAGGGTGCCGGCCTACTCACCTTTAGACCTACATGGTGCATCATTTTTTCACTCATGACGCATATTTGCACGCCACCATCTATGTAGATGTTTGAGATTTGTTGCCCCTTGATGTGGGCATTTATAGTTGGTAGGATGTCATTTTTTCACTCATGACATATATTTGCACGCCACCATCTATGTAGATGTTTGAGATTTGTTGCCCCTTGATGTGGGCATTTATAGTTGGTAGGATGTCATTGAGATACCTCCCAGAGATAGCCCCAGCATCCTTGGTCTTGATTTCCTGGTACTCACCATTTTTGTCCATTGCCTCTTCATTCTTGGTGCAAGGTGGAGTAATTGGGGCCAAGTTATCTTTGGGCCCTACATCAACACATCCTGAACTAAGTCATAGGGTTTAGCATACTCACCTAGTGAGAAATCCATGATTTCTATCTTCTGTAGCGGTTTAGTTGCTTGCTTGCTAGACTCGGCCTTCCCTTTCATTTTCTCTTCTCTTTGAGAGGCTTTCTCGTGCCTGGCATGCTTCACTCCCATAGCATCCACTTCTTCTACTTTTGCTTTCCCTTTGTGCTTTTCTCGAACTGGTTATTCTACCTTTGCCTTCCCTTTAGCTTCTAAGCTAATAACACTCACCACTTGGTTTACAACAGGTGGTGGGGGTAGTGGTGGAATAAGAGGTTGCGGTAGTTGTTGTTGTTGTACATGCGGTTGAAGGATCTGGACCGGTGGAATCAATCCTGGTTGCCTGGGTGGTGGTGGTCTTGCCCTTGGCGGAGAGATCTGATTTTGTCTCCCCCCTCTATTGAAATTCTGCCTCCTCAGATGTGGACAATAGTACATACCATGGCTGTCTTCCCCGCAATTGTAGCAGTGGTACTCTTGGTTTTGCCTTCGTTGTCCTCTTCCTTGTTCTGGATTTCTGACAGGTGCATGCCCTTACTGCACCATATGCACAAATAAACTCTCTAGTTGGGTAGTGATGCGACTCAGTAGGTCTTGCTGCTCCTCTGATGCCTCTTGTGGGTGGGATCTATGAATGGTTGTTACACTCACTAGGGTTGGTCGGACTGAGCTTGTTTTCTCTGACTTGTTTACTCTTGCTTGCATGCACATCTTCTTGTCTCTAAGGCGGTCTACTTCTACTGCCAACTCATATGTTGCAGGAAACCTTCCCTTCACCTTCTCTCTAAGCGGCGACCACAAGCCAGCAATGAAACAATCCTTCTTCAGGAAATAAGGCGCTCCTTCGCTTTCCTCCAGTGAGGCAACCCATCTCTCCCATAAGTCCACAAACGTGGACTCGTAGGTGGCATACTCTAGCAAAACCCCCTGCTTTAATTTCGATAGTAGTTGCCATAGCTTCTCTGAGGTTGTGCCTCCACCAAACCTATTCACAAAGGCAGCATGTAACACATCCCATGCATTTTTGGTAGCATGGGGCAATGCATTGTACTAGGACTTGGCCTCTACTTTCATCAGTAGAGACAAAATTCAAACCCGTGAGGCATCGTCATCGTTGTTGGAAACCACACAAGCGATGTCAAAATCATTCAGAAAGTTGGTGGTGAGATCTTCTCCCTTCTTGCCACTGAACGTGGGGAAAGATACACTTGCCATGGTAGTGACTCACGAAATTACAAACTTTTTTTATATATTAATGACAGCAGCTGGTCATAGCGGCTTTTTACAGAGTTAGGTGGATAGATTAAAACAAGATAAAGATAGAAACATTGAAGGAGTGGGGGTAATCCATTATGGGGAGAATGATAGGGTTTGGGGAATTAAGGATTTTTCCTAGCATCGTCGCACTAAATAGGTACACGACCTTCTGTTGGTAGAAGATTTTCCTATCTACATAGATATTCACATGCATATGCTGCAGGAATCTAAACGGGAATGTTGTCAACCCGTTTTACATCATGCACAGAGGGTGGAGTACTTACTTATACTCTTACCGTGCCAGTGTTGGTGAGTCGGCACATTCATAGGAGGTCGTCGCCTTTCATGGGCTCTACCTTTCTTTTGTAGCTCACCACGTACGGGGTGATGGCGACGCGTTTGACCACTCCCAGCCTTTTGGCTAGCAGCAACTGCAGATAATACTGTAGTCGGCGTGCTACATGAATTCCACTCCATTCAGCTATAAATTCGTCTCCAGACCACTGGGTCTCACTTGTGGTGGAGAGCTTTTGCAAGATAAGTTATACAGGGAGAGAAGGAAGACCCTCTACACGTCTTCCAAAATAGAGAGAGACGAACCACTCTTCCTTAGGGCATGAGAACCTTCTTACCACTTCTGCTTTAGGATTTTGTAAGTGGACTGGCAGCACTCGCATGCATCGTGCGAATCGGTAGGCGACCTTCCGCCGCTTAGCTTCGGATGCCTTCCTCTTTGGCAAGTTGGGAATGACCCGGCTCTCTGAGCTTGAAGCACTCGCTTGGCTAGATGCTTCTCCCTTTGGGGTCATGTGTTTTCAGACTGGCTTAGCCTTTCCCTACCTTTGGCTTGAGCAGCCCCTTTAGGCCATTTTGGAGTAGAGGTTATAACTTTGATTGCAGGTTCCTTACGATAGAGAGGCCTTACCATTTTCTTTCCCACATTCATGTGGATGACTTCTTCGTGGTGAATGTCTATGTAGACGATTTCAGCCCCTTCGTTGCCTTTGTTGCTGGCACTCATTGACAGCGTGTTTTGGTTGACAACAGTGATAGCACTTCATAGACCTCCCACCTGATGCCCTTAGTTTGTGGTTAGAATGAGCAACACAAGATGGAGAGCTTACCTCTTGAATAGTGACGACACTACAGCCTGGCAGTAGTACTTCAATGAAGGCGGCTAGTGCCTCCTTAGTCTCCTCCTCTTCCGTCCTCCAGTTAGAGAATTCCTTCAGCCATTCGTCTATGATTGATGGCGTGCGTTACTTTCATCATTGTAAACTAAAGGTCTGGAGTTCGATCCTTAGTGGGGGCACCAAATGACAGGAGCAAAGCGATACCCGAACCCTGACAACCTCTAAAACGCCGGGAGCCAATGCACGCCTCGAGCCGTTCACGGTAAAGCAAACAGGGGGAACCACCTAGCTTTGAGCGGCTAGGACGCAGACCACGATGATGTGGACACTGCAAACTTACACACACACACACACACACACACACACACACAGAGCATTGACAAATGATAATAGGGGAGAGGGGGTGTTAGGCCAGTGGTCCGCCAAGAAGAAAACTGGGGGGGGGCGGGGGGGTATAAGGCCAGTGGAATGTAGACGCAGGGGGGGGTAAGGGAGGAATATATTATGGCGGCCCGCCGGGGCTGGGGTGTGGATGAGCAAAAAGAGAGAAGGGGGGGGGGGGGGGGGGGGATATATAAAAGAGAGAAGGTGTATATACAATATCTGTGGCGGCCCGCCAGAGGGTGTGACAGAGGCACCAGTGTATTATGCGGCCACCGGCCCGGGTGATGCAGCGGCAGAGTAGGAGAGAGAGAGAATATTGGTGGAGCTGAGCAGTAAGAGAGAGAGTCCATCTTCTAGTGATAATGGAGGGGTGTGGCCAAACTGGTGGCACCCCGCTAGTGGTTAAGCTTGGGGGGGGGGGGTGAATGGTAAAGAGCTTCTTATTTTCTTTTTCTTCGTCTTCTTTGGTGATATGGACTCCCTTCCTTAGGGTGTGGTTCTCGCAATCGCGGTTTCGAAAACCGGCCATTAGCGTATGAAGCTAGTAGGAAGAAACGGCATGTTAATTAGGGCCTAGAGCGCCCAGTTATGGCTTGTCAGAATTTGGGCAGTTACTCGAGAGAAGGTTGCAGATGATTTTCAAGTTTTTGATCAGTTCCATTGGAGGGCCAGAGAAAGTCCGAGGGCAGTGGGGTTTGCACTGATTGAGTTTTAGGTTGAAGACTTTCGGGTGGGTTTCTTTTGGTCCGACAATTGGCCTTGTGAGCAGTCAATGGCAAAGCCTCAAACTGAGGGGAAAAACAAAAAGAAAAAGATATGTATATATTTTCTTAAGAGGCCTTGAGGCCTTTGGAAAATTCAAGGCACGAGGAAATGCCACGTAGCTTGCAATTATCCCATATGCAAAACAAAGGGTCTGCGGGGCAGGGTTATATGGGCAAAAGCGTGAGCCTCAATGGAGATGTATGATGGGAGTGGCAGCTCCTTGAGCACGACGATGGTAGTTGTGCTATGTCGCTGTGTAGACCGTGCATGTTGGTGCAATCGGGCGAAGCCAGGTGGTTTTTGGCCGGCGACAGCCAGCATTGGTAGCGTCCGGTGGCTCTAGATGAACGGGAGGCGGAGATGACATGGCATTTCTTAGGTTGGTGCCTTGCGCACCGTCCCTTTTGAATTCAAGGTCAAGGCACCCCCCCCCCCCCTAGCGAGGACGCTATTGCTCGGGTAGGGGAGGTGTCCCCAAGCAGGTGAGTAAGTGAGAAGGGCATTACCAAGGGGCCTAAAAGGCCATTCTAAGAGCCCATCAAAGGGGTCTCGTGGAAATGCAAGGGGAACAAGAGAGAGGGCAAAGCAAAGGAGCAAGGCCGTCCAAAAGGGGGAATGCAAAGAGGAAATGGGCGACCAAACGGGTGGACAGAAGACGAAAGTGGATGCACCATGCAAGGAGATACTAAAAGCAAAGTGATCCAAGTGCAAGGAATGCAAGGGAAATTCCCAAAGGAACTGAAAGAGGAGGGCACGAGCAAAGAGAGATTCATTTTTTTCCTTTTGGGGAGATTGGGACCTCTATAAAAGGGGTATTTTTGCACTAAAGAGGGGTTGGGATCTTTTAGGTTATGGTTGGATTTTTGGGAGAGGTAATATCTTCTAGCATTTTCGGGGGAAGAGCTTTTGGGACGGAGAACCTGCTAAAGTAGAGGGGAGTCCTTCTGCCTGGGAGCAATTGGAAAAGCCAAAGCACCAGGAAATGAGACGGTGGGCGGCCTGGGGAAGAATTCTAAAGCAAGGATTACAATTCGAAAGGCATACTAGTCGGGCGTATGCAATTGGATTGGAAAAGCGCAGCTCAAATTCGTATAGTGCATCTGCTGTACCACAACTCTTGAATTTGGAAGCTTTGTTTCTTCATCATATCAATACTTATTGTTCTTACTTGCAATCTTTTCTCTCTACTCTCTTAAATCTTCAGTACTATGTGTATTAACCTATTGAATACTTCTACCTGCACTCTATTATCCTAGTTTGAACGTGTGCGAAGCTCTTGTCTACAGCCAGAGGCCCAGTACTTTCCCGGTCAACCCTAGAGAACTGCGCAATCCAACAAATTTGGTGAACCCGATGCGAAATTGACCATGGTAGATGGAGCCATACATGGTGACAAGCTAATTGAAAGGGGTGCAACAAATTATAGGGCTAACGGCTGCTGTTTTGTAGCAGCACAATTCAAATCAAGTGCATTTTCTACATCAAAATTTTGGTATCGGTTTGAAAATTGAAAACTGGGAATTTGAGCAGTCTGCAACTAGATGAATTTCAAGAGCAGAGCAACCTAGAAGTTTTTCAAGTATCAAGATCGATAATAGAAAAAAGGGAATTTAAAGAGGCGCAAAGCTGGAAGCGGGAGATGGTGGAGCAATTGGCACTTGAAAATGCCAAATGCTCAGTTTTTTATCAACAGGGGTTTTTTGATGACTATGATCCTGCAGGTTATTTGCAGTGCTATGAAGAGGAACTAGAGATGCATGGGGTGCCAAAAGAGAACCGGAGTCTAAAGTTTGATAGGTTTGTGATTCCAGATTTTATTGAGCACGTCCAAGAGCTTCTGCAACAAAATTTTCATAACTGGAGCAATTTTAAAGCTGATGTTATCTGTGAACGATGGGATCCAAGCATGTATGAAGATGATGAGAATTGTGGTAATGTGCCTATTGTGGTTTGCAATCAGATTCAATCTAAGCTTGACAGTGCTATTAATGAGTGTTTTCTTGAGGATGGAAGGTTATTACAGGTTGAAGATGATGAAGAAGTTGCTTGGGCAGTCTATGCAAAGCTGGGGATTGCAAATTTCATGATGAAGGTGGAAGCTAAATACTTGCAGGGTCGACAAAGGCATGATGATTCACAGGGTTTGTCCACACATGAGGGTTCACAAGCTCTAGATGTGAATGAGCATCTATAGGGTTTAGATACGCTAGATTATGAGGGCTTCAATGATCAAGAAATTGTGCTTGAAGATCCACAAGGTGATGATTTAGAGGGGGTGCATACACCTTCTTTATCAAGATTTTGTGATGCAGGGGAGATAATGTGGCAGATTGATTCCCGATTTGATGGTGCTTATTCTGAGGGGGTGCATGATCAAGTGCAATCTTTTGGTGATGCCTATGATTGGGATCATTGTGCTGATCATATGGATCGAGCGGTAGATGCTATTTTCTGTGATCATGCTGAGCTTTGTGCTACAGAAGTTCAAAGATACTTGGATGAAGAAGAGAAAATTCAAGATCAATCTATAGCAGGTATGGCTAGTGTTGTGCATGCCATATGTAAAAAGCCTAGTTTGTTGCCTAAGATGTGCAGAGTAGAGAATTCCTTTAAAGCGGTGGACCCAGAGCTTATGAGTTTGTTGGATGAAGCTGTGGAAGGATTTACATTTATGGATGCTAAGGGTACTGAGCAACTTGATTTTGTGCATAATCAAGTTTATCCAGATGCAGCCGATGAGGATCTTATTCAATTGCTAGATGAGGTTCTACTAGATTTTGGCTATGTACAAAAAGGGGAATCTTTTCTTGATGATTCTTAAGAACCACATGAAGCGAGTTTTTCCAGGGTACTCACAGACTCGGACGAGCAAGACCAAAATTTTACTTCTCGAGGGGATGAAGCTACATTACTAATGCTCCTACCTATAATTGATGATCAACCATTGACAGAGTAGGTTGCACAAGGGATATGGCAATATTTAATGATGCCTAATGCTTTATGGGATTTGATGTTAACCTATGATATAGGGGAATTTTTGCTAGCTTTTGATCCAGGTGGGGCGATTTCTATGCATGGTCCAAGCCAATTGATGGATATGCCATTTGATCCGGGTGGAGCTGGATCTGTTCATGGTCTGGAGCAATTGACTTCTATGCCATATGATCTAGGCGGTGTTCATTATGGTTTATGGGCTAATTTATACTTATGTTCTACTATTGGGAAATTATTATATTTTCCCTAAGATCCTGGAGGCGGACATATTCTAATGAAGCCACAGGTTGGAATTTTTTCAAAGCATGCACACAGTGGGGTAGTGGGTATGTATTTATAGGTTCATGTTTTTTAAGTTGAATAAATATTGGCACATACCAAAGGATGTGCAGATTTAGAGGGGGTGGATGTTGTGCCACTTTGTGGGCACGGGGTGAAAGACAAGAATTTGCCAGCATTTTCAAGGTTTTGCCAAACTGGTGATTTATGCCAGATTCTGCCATAATATCAGGACATGATTGGAATGTATGCATTATGTGAGTTCTGTAGACCAAAAGTGCCTCAAAATGAGCCAATTGGACTAACATGTGAAGAAAGGAAGAAGGGCTAGTTTTCTACTTAGAAATGCAGAGCTTGAAGTGTTGAAGGAACAGATCCAGACGGCTTATCAAACAGAGCTACGGATCCCAATATATTGAAGTATGAAGGTACAATGCATTGTAGATTCTTGATGGGCAACGCAATTGGGGACATGTGGCCAAGTGGATGATGGTGTATAGACCCATAGTGCTGGATTTATGAAGCTTGCTCATCTTTTTACATCAGCAATCTGAGTTTCGGATGTCAAGTTATTAGCAGTCAAAGTTTTGCTGGGGCCAGGTTTGTGTCAGTTTGCTCGCTTTGGAAAGAGTGCCTACAGAGGGTTTTGGAACTTGGTGTAGCCTGCAGGCATAGTCGATAGCAAATGAAGCTAGTAGGAAGAAATGACATGCTAATCAGAGCCTAGAGCGCCCAGTTATGGCTTGTCAAAGTTTGGGCAGTTACTCAAGAGAAGGTTGTAGATGATTTTCAAGTTTTTGATCAGTTCCGTGGGAGGGCCAGATAAAGTCCCAGGGTAGTGGGGTTTCCAGTGAGTGAGGTTTAGGTTGAAGACTTTTAGCTGGGTTTCTTTTGGTCCGACAATTGGCCTTGTGAGCAGTCAATGGCAAAGCCTCAAACTAAGGGGAAAAAGATATGTATATTTTTTTTAAAGAGGCCTTTGGAAAATTGAAGGCACAAGGAAATGCCACGTGGTTTGCAATTATAACATATGCAAAACAAAGGGCCCGCGGGTAGAGCTATAGGGGAAAACATGTGAGCCTCAATGGAGATGTATGACGGGAGTGGGAGCTCCCTGAGCACAGTGATGGCGGTTCTCCTATGTCGCTATGTCGGCCGTGCTTGCTGGTGGAGTGGGGCGAAGTCGGGTGGCTTTTGGTCGACGACGACCGGCGTCGATAGCGTCCGGTGTCTTTGGATGAGTGGGAACCAGAGATGCTGTGGCATTGCTTAGGGTGGTGCCCCACACGCCGTCCCTTTTGAATTCAAGGTCAAAGCACCCCCTCCCCCCAATAACGAGGTCGCTATTGCTCGGGTAGGGGAGGGGTCCCGCAAAGCAGGCGAGTAAGTGAGAAGGACATTATCAAGGGGCCTAAAAGGCCATTATAAGAGCCCATAAAAGGGGTCTCGTGGTGATGCCAGGGGAGCAAGAGAGAGGGAAAAGCAAAGGAGCAAGGCCGTCCAAAAGGCGGAATGCAAAGAGGAAATGGGCGATCGAATTGGGCGGACAAAAGGTGAAAATGGATGCACCATGCAAGGAGATACTAAAAGCGAAGTGAGCCAAGTGTAAGGAATGCAAGGGAGATTCCAAAAGGAACCAAAAGAGGAGGGCACGAGCAAAGAGAGCTTCATTTTTTTGGGGGGGGGGAGATTGGGACCACTATAAAAGGGGTATTTTTGCACTAAAGAGGGGTTGGGATCTTTTAGGTTTGGTTGGATTTTTGGGAGAGGTAATATCTTCAAGCATTTTGGGGGGAATAGCTTTTGGGAGGGAGAACCTGCTAAAGCAAAGGGGAGTCCTTCTGCCTGGGAGCAATTGGAGAAGCCAAAGCACGAGGAAACAAGACGGGGGGTAGCCTGGGGAAGAATTCTAAGGCAAGGATTACAATTCCAAAGGCATACCAATTGGGCGTATGCAACTGGATTGTAAAAGTGCAGCTAGAATTCATACAGTGTATCTCTTGTACCACAGCTCTTGAATTTGGAAGCTTTATTTATTAATCATATCAATACTTATTGTTCTTAATTGAAATCTTCTCTCTCTTCTCTCTTAAATCTTCAATACTATGTGTATCAACCTATTGAATACATCTACCTGCACTCTATTATCCTACTTTGAACGCTTGCTAAGCTCCTGTCTACAGCCAGAGGCTTGGTGCTTTCCCAGGCAACCCTAGAGAACCGCACACTCTAACAACGGATGTTCAGAAGTGGATGCTCAATGCAGAAAACAAATCTATTGATCTTGAAAGTGAGGTTGTTGTCAATGGCATCAATAGATCTTTTACAGTTTTTGGTGACGAGCTTGAGACACATTCATTACACCCTCACCTTCGGGCGGTGTTGAAGAGAATTGCTACTTGATTGAGACCTTTATTAAAACCCGTTGGAAATAACATACATCAAACGAACTGACAAATTTGACATTGTGTTTCCTTCACTCGCAGGTTGATGTGTTGACAAGTATAACATGGGGCATTTACAAGTTCGAGTTGGTCATAGCTGGCCACAATGCCTAGTAGGCAGCTAGCTAAATGCAAGGTAGTATGAGATTCATAACTTCTAAATATGACAACGTCCCCGCCACTTTTTGGCTTTGTTTTGAAGGTGAATGAAATTGAGGGGAACGCCACCCGTACTTATGCCCATGAGTGTCACGTAGTAGTAGTTTGCTTGGATTATTGATGAGCGGATTGAATATAGTACCTTCTGCTATAGGGATGCCAATCTAAAGATGCCCATTATCATGTGTTGTTAGAAAGCACAATACATAACATCCATTACTCAGCAAGGAGGCAAGAAGACATAATTGATGCCCGAAGAAGCTTAGGGGGGGGGGGAGAGAGAGAGAGGGAGAGAGAGAGAGAGGGAGGAAGAGAGAGAAGGTAATATTGTTCAAAGGACATAGAACATAAAGTTACATATGTGTGTTTTGTGTATGGCAGGGAGGACATATATTCACAACACTACAAAGTTCCATTTGCACAAGCATGACTCTAGCTCGACAACACCACAAGTTCCATTATCTACATCCAGTTTCCCATGCGCATGTGTTTTCTTGGCGCAACACATAAACGCTACAAGGCAAGGCATGGCTTCCGTTTCTTATAATTTTTGGAGAGACCACAGTGCGAACTCTCCAGCATACTTTTGTACGGAACCTTTGTATGAGGTGCATTGTATACTTTGCACTTTCAGTCTATGACACTTCACTACAAGATATATGATATGTTTCAGTATTCACATTTCTTTTTTGTAGCTTAACTCAAATATCGGCCTATAGAGTGTACGGAACCTTTGTATGAGGTGCATTGTATACTTTTCACTTTCAGTCTATGACATTTCATTACAAGATAAATGATATGTTTCACTATTCACATTTCTTTTTTGTAGCTTAATTCAAATATCGGCCTATAGAGTGGACAACCAAAAAGCATCACTACAACATTGCAGGTTAGTAAAACACATCATTTATTTTTGCATTCCATTCATGCTTTATCTATTTGCTTATTTTAAAATTTTCTGCATTATTTCCTTTGCTTCAGTTTATTTGGATCTCATTTTCAGAACTATACACTCGATGTCGATCAACATCTCCACATGTTATTTACACATGAAACTCTTTGCAGACGGTTGCTAGCCAATGCATGTGATGTTTTATAGTAGTGAATACACAAGTAGTGAATGCATATGGTGTATTGCAATTGCGAATTCACCTTGTGCATCTTTACTTTAGCTCTAAATAATTGATACCATACTAGGTGTCTAAATAATTGATGCCATATTGTATATGTCCTCATTTCTCCTATACTAGGTATCAATATGAAGTTCTCAAGACCTAGAAGATTATAGTCCAAGAGTCAGTAAGCTAGGGATAAAATTGCAACCAACTTGAAACTAGCTTATCATCCATATGCTAGGTCGTGGTTTGAAATTACCGCATTGTATAAAGATTGGAGCATGTAATGTGATATCTTTGCTCACAATCTAGAAATATGTCCCTCATGCACTATAACAATAAACAAGGTCGACATACAAATAAAATAGACACTCCTAATACCCTCACTTCTATATTATTGTCAGGTGTTTTTCCATCAGAGCGGCAACCACAAGAATTAGCAGTGTTACATCTACAATCCATTACCAGTTCAAGATACCAACCACAAATCAACAATATCCCCTCTCAATTCATGATACTGGTGAGTGATATTGGGACATTAAAGAGGCAAATATTATAATTATAGAGGAGCTATACATATTAGGCCAAATGACTTTTGACCTTATCGTAAGGAAAAATGGCAACATAACAAGCACTACATTGGCATATTCCTTCAACAAAAAACGTCTTCTCTTGCTCAATGATTTTGCCCAACTATCCCCAATTTGTAGCCATGCATGAGATCTTTGTAACACATGCCATATCACAAGCTCGGTCCACTAGCTAAATGAAACTTTGAACAAGATGTCATGCTCTATACGACATGCAACGGACCCTGAATTGCTTTAGTTCTAGACCATTGTCTGTGAAAGAAAACCAATGGTAGATGAGATCAATTGTACCTTGGGTGCATGTATTATAGATGAAGTGAATGCGAATGACTACATCATCAACTCTACTATGATAATTTGTACTCACAGATCAGATGTCCAACTTCAAGCAGGGCAACCCCTAATCTTGGGACCAATGTTTCAAGATCAATAACTTCAAATTCAAGAGCTTTTAGAGAAAAGCACACATCAAGCACAAGTTGTAAGATCCAACTATTCTGAACAACAGAAGCAGGAGCTGAAGATCAGCATGCTTGAAAATTTTGATGGAACTAGATCAAAGTTTAGAGGTTTTATCCAACAAGTTAGTCTCTTCATTCGAATGCAACGAGAGTGTTTTCCAAATGATTCCTCTCTAGCAGGCCTCATTGGGACCCTCATCTTGGGTAAGACTCTCTCTTCACTTGCTCCCTTGCTTGAAAAAGAATCTCCTCTCCTTCATGACTTTGAAGCTTTTGTGCGGGAGTTCTCTGCAACCTCTGGGGATACTGGTAGAGCAAGGGTTGTTCAAGCCAAACTTAGAAATCTCTGCCAAGGATCAAGACCTGCATCCATCTATGCATCCAAATTACGACATCTCACCTGTGGATTTACTTGGCATGAGGAATATTTCATTAGTTAATCTTGATGGGGATAAAAGGATGACGTAAAAAATCTTTTATTGACTATGCCAAAAGTTTATACACTAAGCGAGTTCATCTCTCAAGAAATAGAATGTGATAATCGACTATTTGAGAGACGACAGGAGAGGCGTCTTGGGGCACCATTGCGATCCCAAACAGAAGTGACACATGATGGTTACACACCTCAACATGGCCATGAATCAAGCATTGAGCCCATGCAAATTGATTCAGCACGGTTTCATCCTCTCTCAATCCACGATAAGCAAAGGCGATGCATTAATGGCTTATGTTTGTATTGTGGAGAGCAGGGGCACATTGTTCAATAGTGTCCAAGGAGAAGAAGGATGAAGGATCATGGTGCAATGGCCTCAACATGTTCGTAAAACATGGACGTACAACCTCAATAGAGATCGTCTGGTTGTACAAAAGACATGCAAAATAAGGTCTCTTTCTTCTTGCTGATTGCACTTCAATTTTCATGCTACCAGTCAAGATCCATATGCTGGGTAGGCACATCGATTGTGAAGCATTAGTATATTTTGGCATAATGGCGTGCTTCATGGAAAAAGAATTTGAAAAAGAACAGGGCATACCACTTGTGGAGAAGTCTAATCCAACAATTGTAGATGTCATTGATGGTCGTCCCCTCGCTTTAGGGGATGTCAGGTATGAAACTCACCCCATAGAAGTAACATTAAACGAGCATGTTGCAAGAATAGCGTTCAATATTATACAAATCCCAGGGATTCCAATTGTTATTGGGCTACCATGGCTTGAATTACATAATCCTAACATTGATTGGAGGTCTCGGAGAATTGAACCACGAAAAGTCCAAAAGAAGAAGTGAAGGCATAATAGGACTATATATCTTGGAGCCAAGGTCTTCATGCATGCAACTAGAAAGTATCCAACTTTCTTGATATTTGTAACACCGACCGACACGTCAACAACAAAAATCATGGAGGCATTCCCATGTCAATATCAAGATTACAATGATGTATTTGAGAGGAAAAATGCAGACCTCTTACTGGAGCATCGACCCTATGATTGTGCTAAAGAGATTCAAGAGGGAACCCAACCCCCTTTTGGCCCAATATACAAGCTATCTCAAGATGAATTGGTAGAATTGCAAAAAAATATTGATGCAAATCTTGCTAAGGGGTTCATATGGCATTCAAAGTCCCCAATGGGAGCGGGAGCTCTAATACTCTTTGTAAAAAAGAAGGATGGAGCTCTCCGGATGTGCGTGGATTATAGGGGCCTGAACGAGATCACCGTCAAGAATTGCTTTCCCCTTCCCTTGATCCCAGAGCTTCTTGAGCCCCTTGGCAAGGTAAGAATATCTACAAAAATAGACCGTTTTGGTGCTTAAAACCTAGTCAGAATCAAAGAAGGTGATGAATGGAAGACAACCTTTTGCACAAGGTATGGTCACTTGAATATACCTTCATGCCATTTGGTCTCACAGATGCCCCATTAGTTTTTCAACATTTAATGGATGACATCTTTCGGGAGTATTTGGATTATTATGTGTTAATAGACTTGGATGATATCTTGATATTTTCCAAGGATCAAGAAGAGCATGAGCACCATGTACGGTTAGTGCTTGAAAAGCTTCGTGCATCAGGGTTATATGCAAAGTTGGAAAAGTTGTCTTTTCATCAATCTAAGGTGGAATTTCTTGGTTATGTTATCTCTAAAAAGGGAATCTCCATGGATCCAACAAAGGTTCAAAACATCCTTGATTGGGAGACACCCACCTCGGTAAGAGATGTCCAACGTTCCCTTGAATTTGCAGATTTCTATCGTATCTTTATCCAGGGATACTCCAAGGTGGTTACAGCACTCACAAGGTTGACAGGCCATAATAAGTTTTTTTGGGACTCAAAGGCCATGAAAGCTTTTTAGACCCTCAAGAAAGCTTTCATGACCGCACCCATTCTAATTCACGTAGATCCTTCAAAGCCTTTCATCCTAGAAACAGATGATTCACATTTTTCACTTGGTGCAATTCTATCCCAAGTAGGTGAGGACGGTCGAGTACATCCAGTGGATTTTCATTCCCGTAAGTTCCTAGCTGCAGAAATCAATTATGAGATCCATCAAAAAGATCTCTTAGCAATCATCGACTCCTTTGACACTTAGTGTCATCTACTTGAAGGAGATCCTCATGAGATCACTGTCTATACAGATCACAAGAATTTGGAATACTTCATGGAATCTCGTGTCTTGAATCATCACCAAGCTAGGTGGAGCGGTATCCTATCAAGGTTTAATTTTATTATCTCTTATAGGCCTGGCCTTCAACAAGGTAAGCTAGATGCGTTATCAAGAAGATCCTACCTTGCACCTAGAGAAGGCGACCCAGCATTTGATCAACAAGAGACACTGATTTTGAAACATGAGCAGCTTAAGCTAAACTTCCACCATAAGCCAAGCTCATGAAGATTCTACTTTTCTTTCTAAGATGAAGACGCAAATTGCCAAGGACCCACTTGCTTAGAATATTAGACAACAACTACAAGGACAAGGGGTTAGGGAGGACTTTCAAGAAATTGATGGACTAATTTACTATAAGGGTCTTCTTTATATTCCACCAGGACCCACACGCTTGGAGGTACTTCATTAGCGGCATGATCTTCCATCAGTAGGACATTTTGGTGTTAATAAGACAATTGAGCTTCTCTCTCGTGACTTTTGGTGGCCTCAAATGTGGAAGCTTGTCAAGGAGTATGTAGGCACTTGTGACACTTGCAATAGATCAAAAGCCCCTCGTCATCGTCCTCATGGGTTACTCCATCCCTTGCCCATCCCAAGCAAACCATGGTCATCCATCTCCGTGGATTTCATTGTAGAGCTACTCTTGTCACAAGGATTTGACTCCATTTTAGTAGTCGTGGACCAGTTTTAAAAAATGACACACTTCATTCCAACCACTAAAACCATCACCAGTGAAGGTATGAACAAACTCTTTCTACAACATATCTATTGTTATCACGGATTATCGGATGGCATAGTTTCTGATTGAGGCCCACAATTCATCTCTAGCTTCTGGAAAAGCTTATTCAAGCTACTCGGAGTACAAATCAGCCTCTCTTCCAATCACCCACAAAGTGATGGACAAACAGAGAGAGTAAATCAAGTTTTGGAACAGTATCTCCATTGTACTTTCAACTATCACCAAGATAACTAGGTTGAGCTCCTATCGCTAGCGCAATTCTCCTACAATAATAGTTTTCATGCCTCCACCCATCACAGTCCATTCTTTGCTAATTATAATTTACATTCCAAATAGGATATCCACAGACACCATCAAGTCAAGAATCCAGCTGCTATTCATCTTGCAGAATAGTTATCTGCAATTCACAAAGAACTTACAATTCATATCAAAGAAGCTCAATCTAAGTATAAGGAAAGTGCAGATCTACATCGCCTAGAACATCCAAAATACAAAGAGGGGAATACAGTGTGGATCGTTCGACGTGATCTGCATTCATCTTGTCTACTCGATTATCGAAGCGTTGGCCACGTTTAAGATTATCCGTCAAGTCAATCTAGTTACCTATCGACTATAGTTTCCCTCATCCATGAAAATCCATCCGGTCTTTCATGTCTCAATCCTAGAAACTTGTCACACATCTAACATCCTAGAAAGAGTCCTACAACCACCTCCTCTAGTTGAGATTCAAGGACATGAAGAATATGAGGTCGAGAAAGTCCTAGATTATCGAGTTTTGTGTGGCATGTTACAGTACTTAGTGCAATGGAAAGGCTATGATGTTAGTGAATGAACTTGGGAACCAGCACACAATCTTCAACATGCACCTCTCAAAGTCCAAGAGTTCCATCAACATCATCCATGGAAGCCCTACCCAAGGAACACCAGCGCTCCTTGTAGAGCTCGTCGCTAGAGGAGGGGGTAATGTCATGGATGCTTGAGAGTCAATGTTGATCATCGTTGATGTCATCACTTGCATCATCGCCTATGTCATCGCCCGTATCATCACTAGAAGACTCTAGAAGAATCTAGAAGGATCTAGAAGATTCTAGAAGTATCAAGGAGATTCTAGAAGCTTGGAGAAGATTTTCAAAGAATCTAGAAGTTTCTCGAAAGCTCTAGAAAATTGAAGAAGGATCTAGAAGGTTCTAGAAGAACTAGAAGGAGCAAGAAGGTTCTATAAGCTTGGAGAAAATTTTGGAAGAATCTAGAAGTTTCTAGAAAGTTGAAGAAGGTTCTAGAAGAACTAGAAGGAACAGGAAGGTTCTAGAAGATTCTAACCTCCTCAAGAAGAACCTAGAAAATTCTAACCTCCTCGAGTAACCTCCTCAAGCACTAGTATAATCAGGGGTCTTGGGCCACAAGCCCCTCTATCTTGCCAACACCAGTTGTGAGGCTCCTATGAGGAAAGCCCTCTTATAGTTCTTGTCTTATGTTCAAGACTTGTCCTTGCAATCAAACCTTGTCTTGTAATCAAAGTCTTGTATCTAGCTCTCTTAATAAAGTATTAAGTCTTGTAATCAAGACTAAGCTTATCATCAAGTCCCAAGTTCTTGTACATTGTGAGCACCTCCTCTTGCTCTCTTCGAGCTCTATACGTCCTCATAACACCTTTAGTAGTGGATCCTAGACCCTAAGTTCAATGAGCTGGATTTGATCGCAATTGGCATGCACTGCATGATCACTGAAAACATCCACTTGAAAATCGGTGTGGAAAATGGTGCAATGATGCGATAACACAAAACACAAAAGGTGAAAATACATGTATCACTTTTCTCATTCATTGTACCGGGAATAGCTACAAAAGAAGAAAGGTAAAACTTTAATAAATACAAAAGAAGAAAGACAAAACACTGGCACTCGATATCCACCTTCAAAAATGTGAGCCAATGTTCTACGCTACCAATCATTCAATTAAAAATTTCTTTTTAAAATACTTTCCGTTTGCGAGAATTTATACTAGACCAAACATTCATCATTAGACATAGTGGTGCAACCTCGCTTGGATATAATCTCAATTGTAACCATCCCTATAATCTCTAATAGTTGATGCACTAAACTTTGTCTCCTCCCATAAACATTATAGAATTTTTCAAATGTATAGCCCTTTCACGCAGTGCTGCCCTTTCCAAAATTAGTCATTCTCTTGTTCCCTTCACTGCTAGATGCTAAATGTCAATTTTAATGTCTTGTTATATTCTATAGATACTATATAGAAACACTCACAAAGCAAGACTAGTTTTTTCGACCGGTAGACTATTCGCTACAAAAATGTCTAAAATTTGAGCTACTACTTTTCCATTGTTTGTGAGATATGAAGGGCATATTCATAATTTTTTGTTGTCCATGAGTTTGTGCAAATATGGCATCCATTTCTCAAAACAAATAGTGTTCTTTTCTTAAACACTAGACATGAGAACACTTTTACCGCCTAGGTTAGTGGCTACCTAGACTATCTCGTTGAGCTACATGTGCTTAATATACTTTCTCATTGTCATCAGAAGGCTCCCATACTTGGCATGTTGGTTCCCTTTTAGGCTTAGATCTCTCTTTTGCATGGAGAGATCATTAATGTTGTTGTGTTGGGTGATGGAAATGAAAGAGAATGCAGAGTATTGTGCTACTTCAAAGGGTGCTTGTCCCACATTGAGCACAATGCTGCATAGCATGGGTCCCATACATTGCTACCATATTGATTCTCTAGCTCAAACATCCACACACTTCTAATAGGCACTTATGAAATGGAAAAAACATGCAAAACAAAAAACCTAGTGTTAAAAAAAAGTCGTTTCTAAAGTGGTTATTGGGTCCACCTTAAAATATGTAGCTATAGCACCTGGACTCATCAAGAGGGTTTTAAAAAAAAGTAATAGGTTTACATCAACATAAGAGGTTTTAAAAATAACCTTTCATTGGAAAATAATCTACAGGTTTTAAAAGAATAAGGTCATTTATTTCATAAAATATGCATGTGAAGAGGGATCACTTAAATGCTCGTTGAATGCATGTGCAATAGAGGGTTTTCTAATAGTGGAGGCCACGAGATCAAGTAAATGCAATTTCTACCTCTGTTTTTGGTAAAGAAAAATTTCAAATACTACTCCACTTTTCTCTATTCTTGTGGTCACTATCTACTATCAAGAACATTGCTTTGCCTTTTTGTGTGTTCTTAACTAGTGTATGTGGAAGTAAGAAACCGTCCTGATCTTAAAACGATAAAAGTTTTATAGCTAAGGAAAACACATATTCTCAACATGTTAACTGGTTTTAATGATATATCCAAATTACCTCTTTCTTGGTTGTGTAAAACTCAATGGCATTCCTTTAGTCTTCAACCTAAACTTGAGCCACATTTGCAGGTTCTTAAGTCCCTTGCAATATACATTGAGATTTCACCAGATGTGTAAGATTGTCAATTCCAAAGTTTGACACACTTTTGAGAGTGTTTAACACACTTTTACTGGTCCAAACTCAATTTTCAAAGTGCAAATGAGTTTCTTATCATTAGCGCAATCTATGGTATGGACCTTGAGCTAATTGGACGTAAAGCATGGATCTCACGATGTAGCTTTGGTCGCTAATGATGCATATAACCTTCATTATTGGGTTGATAAAAATATTTTGCATCATGCCTGAATTTGTGATATTTGTATCATTTTTTGGTCTTCTTCCCTTGTTGATGAGGATTCCAAGGTTGTTGAGGATTATGTGTCTTCTTTTCAAAGTTTTTTTGATGCTTTCTAGTTGCAAAATAAGACCCATGGACTCTTGAGAATCAATGGTGTATTCTCTAGTTTCCTATTGCTTAATCTTAGCCACGAGATTTTGCAGCTTCAAATTTTCAACTATTTCTCGAGTAGTTATAAATGTTCTCCAAGGTGCAAGGAGAGATGCTAATAAAAGAATAGGTTGCATCTGCTTTGAGCTAGTTAGTCCAAATATAAGAACTTCATCAAGTAAGTTTCCTAGAACTTGAAGGATGACTGACCTTCTGACATACTAGTGCTAACTAGCCTCTCAATAAGGGTAATGTGGCAAACAAGGTCAATATTCTTATAGCATTTCTCAAAGAATATCCAAATAGCATGAGCAGTAGGAAGGGTTCTTACCATTTGAACCTCTCAATCTCACTTTTCTAATATACAAGTGTGTTGAAATGGAGGGAGAGAGAGAGAGATGACTCCATAATCTGCAAGCCCCAAAGTGTGTGTAGAGCACACACTAAGTACACATATATAGTGGGGACACCTAGCTATATATAGAATAGGGGTTGGTATATATAGCTCCAACACCCCCACTCAAATAGGAGTCCCTAACTATGGATGAAAAAACCCTTGGGGGTAACAAGGGAAGAGCCCACAACACCATATACATGCACTGTTATATTAACAATTCAATGTTTTCAAAATTTATTTTTCAGGAGCTACATCACTCCATAATATACAATGTGTGCTTTCAAGAATCTTTGGAAGTTCAATAACCCTATATATACAATTGATTTGAAGCAAATTCTTCAAGATCTTTGAGCCGCTACAATATCTTTGAGCCCATATACACACTTCTTGACGTGCCTTTCATCCTGTAAACAACATCAACTCAAGAAACATATCAAGACGTGAAGGTTAGAAATAACTACATCACATTGTCCTTAGAGATGCTTAACGACACCGCTCTAGAGACGACATAGAAACAAACATAATACCAATGCAATCACATATGAAGATGACATAAAAACAAACGTAACATCAATGTAATGACATGTGCACACATATATACAAATCTAGCATGTAATAAAAACATTGGGGCCCCCAAGATGTCAACTGACAATTTTCATCATCACGGCTTTACATGCCATGAAATTAGAGACCGCTCATAAAAAATTTTGAAATAGGAATGATCATCATGGGTTTACGTAGCAATGCATCAGAGACACTTTCAACAAATAAAACATTTGAATAACAATAATTATCATGGATTTACGTACCATGGAATCATGGTTCTCACCATGGCATTTAAGACATTTTCAACAAATCAAAGAAAGGCAATCATCATCATAGATTTACGTCCCACAGCATCGTGGTACTCACCATGGTAGTCACAAAGTCATTCTACCATTTGCTAGACATCTTCGACCACTACGAGAATTAGAAGCCTGTCACATAATAATCAATTATAAATAGATGACTCCATGGAACAATTGATTCATAAGGAAAACCTCTTAGACAAATAAACAATCATCTTCACTTGGCTAATATAGACATTCACAACCTCTTACAAGATAAATATACGGTCACTTACGATTGGCTCCTATCCATAGCTGGTGAAAATAAGAAAAACTTGAGATTCTCTCGGTTTTTAGGTCAAAATTTGAAGCTTTTGCACTAAAACTTGTGAAAAACTATTGAAGCGAAGAGCAAAGTGTGAACGACTGCACAATATGTGCTAATCAAAAATTTGGGGTATTATTTTTGGGCTATGATTTATCGTAGTGCTTATAGAACATCCGAGATAATAATATCTAGATAGCACTTCTCTATTTTGTGCTCAGGCAAATCTTTCAACTTTGTGCAAACCCCAACCTTCTGTGTAACTTCCTCCACCCACATGCGCCCAAGGTCAATCTATCTTCCACCCATAGTACTACTAGCCACTCAAATTTATAGGTAAACATATAAAGTACACACTCATAGGTTGATGTTGTCTCATCGACACACACAGTTCTTGTAACTCTATCACAAATTAGTTGAAGGGATAGGTTCTCTCCACAGCCTCCTGGTGCGACCCATAAGGGTATTCCTATGATATGGCTACTCTCTAGAACCCAAAAATACCTGCGATATGGCTATGCTATCCAAAACCAAAAGCCACTAGCCTCTTTGCTTAACCATAAACAAGTTTCCATGGATTGTGTGTGCATGTGAGTCGTGTGGTTTCCAAAACACTGATTGTGTTTCTTTCATGTTGATACTAACACAACAAGAAATAAACACAAAAACAAAGCTTCTTTGATCAACTTAACAAAAGAAAATCACAAGAAAACTTATCTTTCATGTCTATGCTCTCCATAGCTCTAATACCATGTTGAAACGGAGGGAGAGAGTGCAAGTAGACAAAAAGAGAGAGAGAGAAGACTCCACAATCTACAAGCCCAAAGTCTCTGTAGGGACACACTGAGTACACATATATAATGGGGACTCCTAGCTATATATAGCATAGGGGTTGGTATATATAGCTCCAACAGAGTGAACCCATCCTCCATTATTTTGGCGATGGGTAGACTATTGACATCATTGGTCCAACAATACTAAACTACACAAACGTCTAAAAATTGAGCTACTACTTTCCCATTGTTTGTGTGATATCGAGGGCGTACTCATATTTTTTGTTAGACACGACTTTGTGCAAATACGGCATGGATTTTCTAAAACGAATAATTTCTTTTGCTAAAACACTAGACATGAGAACACTTCTACCGCCTGGGTTAGTGGCTACCTAGACCATCTCATTGAGCTACATGTGCTTGGTGTGCTTCTCAATGTCATTATAAGGCTCCCATACTTGGCATGTTGGTTCCCTTTTAGGCTTAGATCTCTCTTGTGCATGGAGATCATTAACATTGTTGTGTTGGGCGATGGCAATGAAAGAGAATGCAAAGTATTGTGCTACTTAAAAGGGTGCTTGTCCCATAATCAACACATTGCTGCATAGCATGGGTCCCATACATTGCTACCATATTGATTTGCTAGTTCAAACATCCACAAACTTCTAGTAGGAACCTATGAAATGGAAAAAACATGCAAAATCAAATACCTAGTGTTGAAAAAAACTCAATTTCTAAAGTTCTCATTGGGTGCACCTTTGCTAGAAAAAACTCGGTTTGTAATGTACTCATTGGATAAGTCTTAAAATATATAACTATAGCACCTCGTTTCATCAACATGAATTTTTAATTTTAGGAAAGTAAGAGGTTTACATCGACATAAGATGTTTTAAGAATCACCGTTGGTAACAAGTATACAAGTTTTGAAGGAATAAGGTCATTTATTTGATAAAAATAGAAGGTTTTCTAATCTAAGTGAATTCCATAAGCTTAAGTAAATGCATTTTCTACCTATGTGTTTTGCAAATAAAATTTTCCAATACTACTCTACATTTCTCTATTTTCATGGTCATTGTCTACTATCAAGAACATTGCTTTGCCTTTTTGTGTGTTCTTAACCAATGTCTGTAGAAGGAACTGTCTTGACCTTAAAATGATGAAAGTTCTACAATTAAAGACATCACATAAACTCAACATGTTAACTAGTTTTGGTGATTCAATTTTCCTCCTTCATGGTTGTGTAAAATTCAATGGCACTCCTTGAGTCTTTAACTTGAAACTCAACCACACTTGCATGCTCAAGTCCCTTGCTATTTTCATTGAAATTTCACCAGAGTGTAAGTTTATCGATTCCAAAATTTGACACACTTTTGAGACTATTTAAATACTGAAGTGGCTAAGAAGAAGCTAATTCTAGAATCTAATCAAAAGGGTGTGAAAAACACCATGGATTTAGAGACTAAGGCACAAAGTAAACCAAGAAAATCAAGTATCAGCAATTTCAAGAAGAAAAAAAGCTTCATGAGGTGTACCTATCACACGTTGGTACAACTAAATTATGTCGGTCCAGAATAATGGCTATAGCCTCGCTATGGAATCATGGAGATACAAGTCGAAGCGGTGGAGTTGGTGCCAGATGCCGATAGCGGCAAGCTTGATCATGATGTGTATGCCAACCATGGTAGTTAGCAGGTCAAAGATTGGGTTTTAATCTCTAATGATTGGTATGTTTGCAGATGCATAAAACATGCTATCCGATTGCTCTATGGTCCAATTGTTTGGCCACAGGGTTCTTTTTGGAGGACTGTTTCAAGGATTAAAGATTGAACGAGGCTATTTGTCATGATTGCGGCAAGTTTGGGGTGGTCCACAATCGGAGTGACCGCCACTATCAGCAAATGACAAAGTAATTGAAGTGAGACTCAAAAGGGGTAGCTAGGGCTACTTGAAGCCGGGAGTATTTGAACGCGGCTACTACGACCTTGAGTTATACCCGTTTGGCGGTGCTTTGGATTGCGGTCGTCCTCGGGTGGGAATAGCATGCTAAGTAAGTAAAAAGCTTGAATGCTAAAATAACTCCATGCTTAAAACAAAAAAACCAAAACGGGCTGCAGTTCAAGCTGGCGGGCTGCATGACAGAGAAAAGAAGCACGAGCGCCATCTGTCTGGAAAGCATGGCGGCCAGGAGGAAAGTGGTGCCAATGGGGGGTTGCCAAGGGCGTGGACACAGGAAGAGAAAAACGGCCATGCAAGGGCAATTCCAGGGGGAAGAGAGGATTGGGAGGAGCCTGTGAAGCAAGGACTGAGGGGCCGCCAAGGTCGATCAACAACAAGGACCAGGAGGGGCCATATGCAGTGCTGAACAGAGGAGCTGCTATCAAAGTCCTGGTTTCTTGCAGAAGGAGGCGACTTGAGGCCTTGTGCAGCTGACGAGGGAAGCCAGGGATCAAGTTGGCGGGTTGCAAAAGCCGCAAAGGGCTGCCATAGAGGAGATGGGCCGCCAGAGGGGGGCCAACAATAGTGGTGTCGAACTCAGCCCGAGAGTGCTCGATTGTTTGCAGATGGTCGTATGATCTTGAGGGCCATCAGCTCTACAAGAAGGAAAACAATCCTTATCATAAAGCCTTGAGGTTCATGACATCACTGCAAAAGGACAAGCCAAGGCTATTGAGAGCATCCCATGTTTATAGCTTATTCTCAAAATTGCTTTGTAAGTTTGAAGAAAATTGGCATCGACTGAGTTTGTATATGTTGCTTTGAAAGCAATCATAGCCCTATCTAAAGCTCATTGCTCTGCTTGCCTCATCTATTTTGTATTGGTGTCTTCTCTTGTGCTCAAATCCTGATTCCGTGTGTGTTTTCCGAGGAGTAGGTAGAGCAAAGAGAGAGAGAGAGAGAGAGAGAGAGAGAGAGAGAGAGAGAGAGAGAGAGAGATAGATTGTGTGTGTACAAGAGGGAGCAAGAGAAGAGTTGAATGATTGTGGCTATGTCATCTTTCTTGGAAAGTGTGCTATGTGTTGAGCTATTGACGAGTTTGTGTTGCTAAGATGTATATGGCTAGGCGGGTGTAGTCGTGAATTGTGCAAATTAGGAGCTTACTAATAAAGCCATACAGAAAATACAGGGTGTGTGAGTCTATCCGAGTGGCTTGGGGTGTTGGATATCTGATGGGCTATAGAGAGGCATCTAGTTTGTGTACTATGTGTGTTCCCATTTCCCCCATTCCAAGGTTCTCAGTAGAAGGATATTATGTGACTTCAAGAATTGTCACAGTTTTATCTATACAGGGTTATCATTTAAGGAATGTCAATAGAATATGTACAAACTAAAAGAAAAAATTTCTCTATCATTGCAAAAAACTCACGAGGTAGGGATTTAAATACCCCTAGAATGCATGGAGTATAGCAATTTAAGATATTTAAGTTTTCATCGTATGGCATATTAAAATGTGGGTGTTCCCAAACAAAATTGAATGATTAAGACCGGAGTGGGAATCTATGGAGGATTCCTACAACTTCTTAGATAGGCTCTTTGTCTATAAACAAGAGTGAAGTGTGGTGCAACCACACTTTTGTGGCTTATGCGTGTCTTTGTTTTAAGCTACATCACAAGCATGTAGACCACTTGTAGGCTAAAGAAGTTATCTAATGTCATGTATATAGAATTTCACATTGCACATGCCAAAACCGCACCTACTCCAAAGCAAAACCAAATTAGCAGAAAGGATTTCACATAGAGGACTAATTTCATGACAGACTTTCTCAAATGTGACATGGTCAAATGTGCATCAAATCACCCCACCAGTAGCATTGCACTATGTTGGAATGCCACTAAACAATAGAATAGAAGACCTCGTAGTTGGCATGCATTTTTTAAAATTTTATTTATATTCCATTTTTTACCCACATAGTATAAAGCTAAATCACTCCGCAAATGGGATTTAATTCATCAAGGCATAAATGAAGTTGTCCATGACTACACTAATCGTTTTTGTTGATGTCTCATCCATCTTACAAGAAATTGACCATGTTAGCCGCAAGAAACAAAATCGTAAGTACATATCTATGCTTTAGAATAGTTTTCCTTTCACTTGTGCAATGTGATTTTGTGAATTCAAGGTGATTTGTATCTTCAAGTTGTGTGAATTAAGATTGTTTGTGAAAGCGGTTTAATATGTCTTTCATTGCCAAGTTCTTGTTCATTGTAAGAGGGTATGGTGGTGAGAGGTGCCCCGCCACAACCCTTAGATAACATGTGTGATATGGAAATGGTTAGAATTCACTAAATATTGCTTTAGTTTTGAGAAATCTTTGTAATAGCGTTGTATCAAACAACCTCCATTTGCAAGTTTCAAACTAGGTATTGCATAAACTTCGTTCCTTTCTCCCTCCCTTTTCTCTGCCATTCTTGGTCCACTTGTTGTGCATCTTTGTGTGAATCACTTGTTTGTGATTTTTTGTGCCTTCCTTAGGCATGGAAAAACTCTCTTGCGTCCTAATTCACGTCCATAACCTGGTGGTGCCCCTTTTCTTGTCTGGGTTTTGTTGTTGTTTTGTTATTTTCTTGTGTGCTTATGGTTGCTCCGGCCCCAATTGAACATCATGGGAGCCTTAAGGAGTGCTTAGTGCTTCTCTTGTTGCCCGCTCCAAACCGCCTCAATTTTGGTGCCCCCACTAAGAAGGGCTTTGTGTAAGTTATTGTTTCATGTTGCATGAATACTTATCCTTTAGCGTTCAAGTAGCTTTTAGCGTAATCAAGTAGGTTGCATGAATCACAAATGATGCATTCATTCCTATTGCAAGGCAAAAGGTACACTTAATTGTTAGCACAAAGCTACAATTCCAACATGTAATTCATAGAATTTTAGGTCCTCATAGGCTAGCTGAAATAACGTGTCAGTGAATCCTTTTATCTAGGTGAAATATCAATTTAATGTGTATATCTTTGTTCTATTTTAAGGATTAGGTCATGCATAGATCTGGATAATGGGCCAAAAATAGAGATTTACCCTTTTCATTTTACACCACAGATTAGTATAAACATTGTAATTAATAGGAAGATCCATTTTCAACAATGTAAAGATTTTCAAAACTAGAAAATGCATGTAGATCCTTATCGTTCATATCATGCCTCTAAAGTAGTACAACATCCACTTCCTATTACCCTAAACATCCTCTGGTGTGTGCAAACTTCAACAAATTTTCAAGCATAAATTTGTAAACACATAATCACTGTCCCACTATAACCATACCATCTACAATCTCCCAATCTGCATTTGAAGATAGAAAACTCACAAAGAGTTTTAAAATATCAAAGTCAGTAATGGAAAAAAGGGTATTTGAAGAGTAAAAAGGCTAAAAGAGAGAGATGTTCAGCAATTACCTCTTGAAAATGCCAAATGCTCAGTGTTTTATAACCCGAGTATTTTTTATGGCCACGATATTTGGAGTGCTACAAAGAGGATCTAGAGCTACATGGAGTACCAAAAGAGAAAAAGGTTATCAAGTTTGATAGGTTCGATCCCAGATTTTTTGAGAAAGTTCAAGAGCTTCAATAAGACAAAATCCATAGCTGTAGCAAGTTTCAAGCTAATGTTATTTCAGAAGGATGGGATCCAAGTATTTACAAAGATGATCTGGATTGCGTTGATGTGCCTAACTATAAAGAGGGTTGCAAGAAAATTCAGGGTAAGCTTGAAACCTTTGTAGATGTGTGCTGCCTTGAGAATGACAGGCTATTATAGCTTAAAGACGATGAAGAACTTGTCAGAGCTATCTATGAAAATGTTGGAATTGTGGATCATTTGCCAATGGATAACGCTAAAGACTTACATGGTCTAAAAATGCATGACATTTTAAAGAGTTTGGACACACATGAGGACTTATAGGGTTGGAAAAGGCACGAATAGTTTTAGGGTATGTACACACATGAGGATTTAGAGGGTGTGGATCTACATGAGAATTTACAACGCTTGATTATATTAGATTTAAAAGGCTTGTACATGCAACAGTATGGGTATGAAGATCTGCAATGTGATGAATTAGAGGGGGTGCAAACTCCTTCTTTAGCTAGGTTTTGTGATGCAAGGGTCACAATGTAGAAAACTGTTGGAATTAGGGTTGTAGAGACACATACACAGCTTGGAGAAGATGAGGGAAGCTCAAGGCACACAATAGAGAGTGTGTTACTTAGTGTGCAATGGAAAGATAGATAGCCCTAGAGTGATGGGCGTCTATACAATACACGAGGGAAAAAACCTCCTAAAGAGGAAAAAATGCCCCAACAGTCCTAGTGTGTTCACACACATCACTACCACATGTATATGGTAGAAAATCCCCCCTGGCATGATGCAGTGAACGAGAGCTGGCACATGAGTAAAGCGAAGTGCCATGCCTGAGGACATGATGAGTCGACAAAGGGGAGTAAGCCCAAAGCTTTGCGGAAAGCTTCAAGCTTCTCACGAGACAATGCCTTTGTGGAAAGATCTGCAAGGTTGTCCTGTGTTGGCACATAAGCCAAGCTGATCTCTCCTCCTGAGAGCCTGTCCCTGACATAGTGGTAATGCACCCCAATGTCCTACCAATGCACCTCCCTGGGTTTCTCGCAATTGCCAATGCGCTCTGACTGTTAGTGTAGATAGTGTTGGCAGTGTCCTGTCCAACACCCAAATCAGCCATAAGGCGTCTAAGCCATACACACCTAACCGTAGCTGTGAAGACAGCCCTATACTCAGCCTCACAACTCGAAGTGGCCATAGTAGGTTGCTTCTTGCTCAACCATGATATACATGAACTGCCAAACATGAAACAAAAACCGCTTGTGGACACTCGCGTGTCAAAACAACCAGCCCAATCTGAGTCCAAAAAAGCATGTAAGCCTGGCAGCAATGATCCCCCCTTGGGATAAAACAAGCCAAGATTTAAAATGCCACTAAGGTAGTGGAAAATCCTCTTGACAGCTTGACAATGCTTAGACACTGGGCTATGCATAAATCTGCTGACCTCTGAAACTGCAAACTGAATATCTGATCTTGTGTTGCATACATAAATAAGGCATCCAACAGTAGTTTGGTAAAGAGTGACATCATCAGGATCACCAACATCATGTAGACTCAACTTCAAACCAGTTTCCATGGAGGTGGCAATAGGTTTTTAATCCTCAAGTCCAAAATTACATAGCAATACCACCATCACACTGCTTAAACTGTATACTCAAGTAATGATGCAACAGCCCCAAATCTTTCATCTTGAAAGTAGCATTCAAATCAGCCTTAAATTCAGCAATATGTCTCTCATTTGGTCCAATGATCAGCAAATCATCTACATAAAGAACCACAATGAGAAGTACATCACCCTCACTTTTTACATACAATGTGCTTTCTGTTGGACTGTTACGAAAGACTTGTTTGACCAAATGAGTGTCAGCTTTCTCATACCAAGCACGATGAGATTGCTTCAACCGATACAAAGCCTTCTTACATCTGCACACTTTGTCCTCTTGTCCTTTCTCGACAAAACCACGAGGCTGCGTTACATAAACTTCCTCAAATATGTCACCATTCAAGAAAGCAGTAACAATGTCTGATTGGTGTACATCCCAACCAATGAGCTACCAATGCACATAGAAAATGCACAGTAGTCATACAACAAGTGGGAGAAAAAGTCTCTTCATAATCTATGCCTTTTTGTTGTGCATAACCCTTTGCAACAATTCGAGCCTTGTGGCGATTAATCTCACCATCCGGCTTGTGTTTCAACTTGTAAACCCACTTCATACCAATGGCCTTTTTGCCAGGAGGCAAATCACATAAAGTCCATGTGTCATTTTCTATAAGTGTATCATATTTTGATTGCATGGCAGCCATCCAATTTTTTGAATTTTGTGCTTCATCAAAAGACAGAGGTTCCTCAACATCATGTAAGCTAGACACATCCAAAGCATAACAATCTGATGCATAAGATGCATGGCAAGAGCCTAAACGAGTACGACTAGACAAAGGTGCATCCAATTTATTGTCACGCAAAGTGCGCACCATCCAATTTATTGTCACGCAAAGTGCGCACCATCCAATTTATTGTCACGCAAAGTGCGCACCATCCATTTTGGCATACCTCTAGCCTACTCATTTTTATCCCTTTCCTCATCAAGTACATCATGTATATCTCCATCAATAATAGGCTGATCTATAACATTTTCAAAAAACCCCATAGGATATATATTTGCCTCATTGGAATTTACATTCGTATTTCCACCATTGAAAAGAGGCAACAAAGTGTCATAAATGTCTTGTGAGCTTACATTACTGTCTCTAGTACATGAGAACAAGGGCTGAACACAATCTTCCACAAACACTACATCTCATGAAACCAGAATACGCTTTGTTTGCGGATGATACAACCTGTAACCTTTTCTTTCAACACTATAACCAACAAAAATACATTTGACAGCCTTATCATCCAATTTTATACGCTTTGTTTGTGGCACCAAAGCATATTCCAAACAGCCAAAAACATGCATGTGCTCAATAGAAAGCTTTCTGTCATGCCATGCTTCATATGGAGTAATAGACTGCAAAGCTTTCGTAGGACACCTGCTAAGTACATAAGTGGCACACATGATGGCCTCAAGCCAAAAAGAATGTGGTAAAGATTGAATTTTGACCATACATCATGCCATTTCTGTAAGTGACCTCTTTTTCCTCTCAGCAACACCATTTTTTCGAGGCATATAAGGCATTGTACATTGGTGTTTTATCCCACGACTTGCCAAAAATGCATTAGATTCATGAGACATATACTCCCCCCCTTGATCGGAACGGAGGCTGCCCATAGTACATTTCGAGACATTTTCAGCCATAGCCAAAAATTGTTTGAAGCACATAAAAACTTCTGACTTAGCTTTAAGCAAAAATACTCATGCATGCCTAGAGTAATCATCAATGAAAATCACAAAGTACACGTAATTGCCCAAGGACAGAGTTTGCATGGGCCCACAAACATCACTATGCACAAGCTGCAACTTGCATGTGGCCCTAACTGAACCATCCTTTGGAAACTTAGAACACTGCATCTTACCCAAAATACAGCCTTCCAAAACATGTTTGACAGGTGCTTCAAGAGGCACCAAAGAAGCAACCATATCAGATTTCTACAAACGCAGCAAACTGACAAAATTCAGATGACCAAAACGTGCATGCCAAAGTTTTTCATTTGAAATAGCCCTTGAATTTGCAACTGCAGTTGCAAAATTTTGTCCACACTTGTCATACAAAGTGAGCTTATACAGGCCATGGCACAACAGCCCAAATGCAACAATTTCATCACCAAAATTGAGATCATGAACTGTACATCTGTCATCCACAAATTTGACTACAAGTCCAAGTCTAACAAGTGCAGATACAGACAAAAGATTCTTCTTGATCCCAGGTACATAAAGTGCATCAACAAATGTGAAAGAACTGCCATTTGCAGCAGTAAGCACAATCTTTCCAACTCCCTGAACCAGATAAGAGGCATTGTTGGCACAAGTGACTGAATTCTCATTAGGGACAGACTCAAGAGAGGTGAAGAATTCATGATGTGAGGTGATGTGCTTTGTAGCACCACTATCGAAATACCACACATGTGAATTTTCATCAATTGACAAGCATGCATCATGGACAACAGGATTGTAAGTGCACTCTGCGCTAAAAGCCCATTCAGCATCAACATCAGCAACATAGTCTCCTTTCATAGAAGACTCGACAATGACTGCATTTTTAGTGGAACCAGCATTTGCAGTGGAACCACCCTCTTTCTTCTTAGCCTCTTTGGCCTTCAACTTGAGACACTGCTTGATCAAGTGATCATTAGCTTTACAATAATGGCAACTTATCTTCTTTTTTTCCTTATCACCAAAATTGCCAGACGAAGTGCTATCAGCAGAAGCATTGGGAACAAAAGTTTTGCCACTCGTAGCAGAACCATAAGAGGTGGTTTGATTGCTATTACCACACATGTGAATTTGGAGCAGGTAACAAGCATGCATCATGGACAGAAAGATTGTAAATACACTCTGCGCTAAAATCCCATTCAGCATCAACATCAGCAACACAGTCTCCTTTCATAGAAGACTCGACAATGGCTGCATTTGTAGTGGAACCATCATTTGGAGTGGAACCACCCTCTTTCTTCTTAGCCTCTTTGGCCTTCAACTTAGGACACTGCTTGATCAAGGGATCATTAGCTTTACAATAATGGCAACACATCTTCTTTTTTCCCTTATCACCAGAATTACCAGAGGAAGTGCTGCCAGCAGAAGCATTGGGAACATAAGTTTTGCCACTCGCAACAGAACCATAAGAGGTGGCTGCATTGGTGTTACCACCCTTTCTTTGAGAAGCAATAAAAGCCTATTCAACTGCATGCTGTCTAGTCCTATTTTTTTTGGAAAGTGACTCTTGCAACAGCAATGTGCATAATGCATCAAACTTGACAACTTCAGGATTTCCTTGGGTCATAAGTCTCCAAGTACTAGAAAAAGTCTGGTAAGAATCCGATAAGGCATTAAGAACAGCCTGCACAAGGGAACTGTCTGAAATGACTTCACTTGCAGAAATAAGTTGCTCATTGATATCCTTTACACCAGCAAGGAAAGTGTCCATATCATCTTCCTCATGCATAATCTTTGAATTCCAGCTCTTTACGCAGCAAAACAATTTTAGCCTCATTGCGGAATGCATAAAGACTAGCCAAAATATCCCAAACCTATTTTGCAGATTTTGTTGAATGAATGTGAGAAACAATGGTGTGCTTCACAGACAACACAATCAATGCATGAGCCTGCACATCCTTTACATCCCAACGAGATTGTTCTGTCATAGGAAAAACAACTCTAATAGCAGCAATCCTTGTAGCAAGACCTGCAACATCCTCAGCATCGCCTGCATTCTTAGAACCATGATGTACATCAATGCCCTGCACAATATTCCAGATGCCTTTTGACACAAGAACATGTTGCATCATGTTAGCCCACATAGGGCAATTGTCCCCATCCAACCTGTCCTCAGTAGCAAACATGTTGAACACATCTGTGTTGTTGTCAATCATGGTAAATGTTGCACCTGATGTGAAAATTGTCCGAAAAGAGGAGAAACTAAGCGGGAACAACCGGTGCTATATAGCACAAACCGTAGAGGACTGTAAGGAACCTATTATGCAAAAAGAGACACTTACAAAAATTCTGCACAAAATGACGGAATAGTTTGTGCAGTACCGTCTGTAGTGGAAACAGAGGCGACCTGCGACGAACGCTCACCAAAGCTCACTACAATTGGAGAAAGTGAGCAGGCGTATGCTGGAGCAGCTAGCGACTAAGCCCGAGAGGATGCAACCTGCTCTAATACCAATGGTTGGAATTAGGGTTGCAAAGAAATGTACACAGCTTGGAGAAGACAACATGGCTAGTATGCATGTCGTATGTGGAAAGCCTAGTTTGCATCTTGAGATGTGCAAGATAGAAGAATATTTTAAGGCAATAGACCCAGAGCTCATGTGATTATTGCCCAAAGATTTGGAAGGATTCTCAATTACAGATGCTAAGGGTACCAAGCAATATGGTTTCATGCATGAGGTAGTTTATCCGGATGCGGATGATGTTGAGCTTATGCAATTGCTCGATCATATGCAAAATAGACAATTTGGTTTTTATTATTCTTGGGAGTCAAATGAGGAGGGTTTTTCCAGACAACTGATGTATTCAGATATGCATGACCACAATTCCAATGCTTGAGGGGGTGAAGTTGCATTACCAATGTTGTTACGTGTAATAGAATTCTACAAATTGAGCAAGTTGCATAGGGAATATGGCAATATCCAATGTTACTTGATGTTGTAACATTTAATGGTCTAGTAACTTGTGTGTAGTAGAAAATAGCATGATCATAGTGAGCATTTCATTAGAATAGATTCCTAATGATAATAACAAGAGTGCTTGTGTGGAGAGAGAGCAACAAAAGTATAACACCCAGTTAGATAGCATGAACAATACTTCAAAAGAGAGAGAAATTAAGCAATTGACAACAA
Source organism: Adiantum capillus-veneris (assembly GCF_014529385.1). Classification (NCBI taxonomy): domain Eukaryota; kingdom Viridiplantae; phylum Streptophyta; class Polypodiopsida; order Polypodiales; family Pteridaceae; genus Adiantum; species Adiantum capillus-veneris. The sequence continues at coordinate 52,552,244 of NC_140954.1, forward strand.
TTGAGGACCAGAATTTCATGGAGCCGGTCCCCCCTCCAAAAGGCTTTGTATTATGGTTTCTCCCATGAACAGAGACATTTTACAATACAATTCTTTGTGTTCCAGATGGAAGCTTCAAGCACTAAGCAAAACACTTATAAAATACAACATCAATTCCTCACGATCTTAGACCCAATACCTCACACACCTTCGAAGATGGTGAGAGCTAGCGGGGTATGAGAGTAGATCGAGAGGAAGAAGGAGTAGTCTTACGAGAAAGATGTACATCTCGTCACATAATCACTCATATTAGCATAGCTTAGCTTAGTAATTATCATGGTAGAGGAGATGAGCATGAATTGAAGCTTGGCTCTTGGTTGGATTTGCATCACAAAGCCAAGAGTTATTGGTGTAGGCCTCCCTTTCACAAGCTTGGAGTAGGTGGTAAGATTTCCATTAAAGCTTGAGAAGGAGAGAGAGAGTCATCTTGCTTCACACATTGATTTTGTGAGTGTGTAAGTGAATAATGCCTTGAGAAAATCAGCCCCCTCTCTCTCTTGGTCGACCCCCCTTCCTAACGCTCATGCTACAGCCCTATTGGACCTCCCTAGGCCTAGCCAATGGAAATTAAGTAGCATAAGTGATAGCCTTCTGACATGTGTCCACCTTTCCCCTTTTGTGAGAGCTTTAGGTAATTAATTAATTCAACTAAACTCTCATTGGACACCTTTGCCTCTTGGCCAATCGGAATCATGCAAGCCATTGGGTTGTTGAATGCTCATTGGACCCCTTGGGAGACTATCCAATAGTCTTCAAGAGAGCTCAATTCTCATTGGCTCTTTTATTAGGTGTTTTTAAATTAATTAAACTAGATTTACTCTAGCCTAATTCTCATTGGTCCACCTCCAAGGACATCCAATAGGATTTGAGTTTACCTTGTGGGCATCTAGGCTAGAGAGCTGACATGTGGCCCTCTTTCCCCTTGTGTACAAAGAGAGCTTGTGTGTGTGTGTGTGTGTGTGATTTTCTCTCTCATCCCCTACTTCTTGGGCTTTCCCCCTCCTTTGTAGGCCTTGAGAAAGACTTTTGGGACACACACAAAGCATCCAATTTCCCTAGGCTTTTGACCTTTGGACACAACCTTTGAATTTTGGAACCTTAGCATTTTGGAGGTCTTAATGGGTTGAACCTTAGGGTCTTTTAAGCCCATTGTTTCACATTTCTCTTTTGCAGATGGCCCCCCCTTTGGATCCCTACTATGGCCAGTCTGCTAGCTTAACCAATATTCTAGCTTTTTCTCCCATAGCACTTCCCCATATTAAATGATCAGTTTAACATGAGAAAATAATTTAGTAGAATTAGATATTGATTATAATGACATGATGCTATAGGGGATTTGATGATTTTGATGCTATATGGAATTTGATGTTACTTGATATTATAGGGGAACTAGTGCTATTGCTTGATCTGAGAGGATATGGTGGTGCTTATGATTTATGCCATTTGTTTTGGGAGGAGATAGATATGAACATGGTCTGGGGTGGTTGATTTATATGCCATATGATCTAGGTGGTGTTCATGATGGTTTATGGTTTAATGGATGCTTATGTTGTACTAATGGAATTTTTTGGTGTTTTTCCTATGATCCTAGAGGAGGGTATGCTCACATGAAGTTGCAGATGGGAGATTGTAGATGGTATGCTTATAGTAGGGCAGTGATTATGTGTTTACAAATTCATGCTTTAAAATTTGTTGAAGTTTTCACATACTAGAGGGTGTGCAGGTTTAGAGGGACTGGATATCGTACCTCTTTACAGGCACAAGATGAACGATAAGAATCTATGTGTATTTTTGGGTTTTGAAAATCTTAACGTTGTTGAAAATGGATCTTTCTATTAATTACAATGTTTATACTAATATGTGGTGTAAAATAAAAAGTATTAATCTCTATTTTTGGCCCAGTAACCATGGTCTATGCATGACATAATGCTTTAAATAGAACAAAGATATACACATCCAAATTGATATTGTACCTAGATAAAAGGACTCATTCACGCGCTATTTCAATTAACCTATGAGGACCTAAAATTTTATGAATAACACGTTGGAATTGTAGCTTTGTGCTAATAATTAAGTGCACCTTTTGCCTTGCAATTAGAATGAGGGGATGATTTGTGATTCATGCAACCTACTTGATTACGCTAAAGTCTACTTGAACGCTAAAGGATATGTATTCATGCAATAAGAAACAATAACTTACAAAAAGCCCTTCATAGTGGGGGCACCAAAATTGAGGCAATCCGGGGTGGGCAACAAGAGAAGCACTAAGCACTCCTCGAGGCTCCCATGATGCTCAATTAGGGATGGAGAAATCATAAAAACAACAAACCCAAACAAGAAAAGAGGCACCACCTAGTTATGGGTGCGAAGTAGGACGCAAGAGAGTTTTTTCATGACCAAGAAACAAAAAATCACACACAAGTGATTTTCACAAAGATGCACAAAAAGTGGACCAAGAATGACGTAGAGCAAAAGTAGGGAGAAAGGAATGAAGTTTATGCAATACCTAGTTTGCAACTTGCAAATGGAGGTTGTTTGATACAATGCTATCACAAAGATTGCTCAAAACTAAATCAATATTTAGTGAATTCTAACCATTTCCATATCACACATATTATGTTAGGGTTGTAGCAGGCACCTCTCAACACCATACTGTCAGATGCTGGACACACCCTACGGAAAATGACTGCTCGACGGATTATTATTTTTTGTAATTATTCATTGATTGAGAAAACCCGACATTTCCCCTTTGTAAAAATTGGGGTTTACAAAAGTTTCCAGATTGTATCCCAGTTTTGATATTTAGATTGTGTAGATGGTTAAATTGGAACATTAGGGTTTGAGATTGTAAGGTATTTATACCACTTTTGGACCTTAATGAAAAACCTTTGTCAATCTAAAAAAGAGTAATGTCTGTGAGTGAGCGTACTGTGTACGAGAGAGAGTGAGAGCTTCATCTGGTGATTCGATGAGCATACGTTGTCCGTTTTCGCATTTTAGCATATCCACGCGTTCGCATTGAGTAGAGCTACACATTAGGAACTTTAGTTTTTGAAAACGACGACCTGTAAATTTCGGCCCGACACCCTAAGTGATTTTGCACCAGGTATTTAGGGTTGGGATTTTGGTTCATGGACCTTAGGGAGAGCGACCTATTGGTATTAGTAGGGTCTCCTTCAAGTTCTATGGCGTTTCGAGACCGTTTGATGGGTATTTGGCTCTAGAAAGCGTTGTAGAAAATCTCCTCTTATGCATTCCTGAAGGTTGTAGCTTGGACATTGGGTAGAGACCTCTGTAGGAATTAGTCAAGAGCCGGTCGAGTGTAGATTGACACCTTATGCTTGCTTCCACGCTCCTGGGGGTCAAGCTTCGTCCTTAGCTGACAAATCTTGTTAGGTGAGTTCTCGCTGTGCTGACGTCTGCCGTGGCGTATCCGCCAACATTGGCGCCGCTGCCGGGGACGAAAACCCTAGGTAGGTGAACGAGACTAGTCCTTGAGGATAGGGATTCTCTGGCTTGCCAGAGTCTCGTTTTACATTTAGATAGGATTAGAGGGTGGAGGACTCTCTAGGTCTTAGAGGGAGTCTAAGGAGCGTGTGTCTGGCCTAGATCCTTCGACTTAGGTAGACTTAGATAGTTTTAGGTATTAGTTGAGTGTAGAGAGTAGGAGTTTGAGTGGTAGAAGCGGTGAAAGGAGAGCTTGAGAGTACGAAGAGGCCAAGAAGCAACCAAGACACCATTATCACCATTTCACATGATGAGTAGGAGTAGGGTAAGTAGAACATCATGATTCATGATCTAGAGCACTTCATGCATGTTATACTTGCTGTTAGGTTCATCACAAGGTTGTAAAAGATGCAAAAGAGTGTTTGAAAGCTGAAGTGAAGTTCAAAAGTTGTTGTGAGTGTTTTTGATAGAGCTGCAGAGCATCAGGAGCATTTCTGTCAGGAAAAAAATTAAATTTTAAGCCAGGAGACATCCTACGCGTAGGATGTCTACAGACTGATCTGGTGGGAATTTTGAAATTTTGAGTTGACTAGTGTGTTCAGAAGGTAGGTTTTACCCTATTCTCACCTAGAAAGTGGAAATTTGACCATATCTTGACAGGATAAGGCCAGATAGACAGATTGCCAAACATCCTACCCAAATTGTGCAAAGGTATTATTTTAAGACCAAAACCATAGGATGGTTGCATGAGCATGATCTGCATGATATATTGAGTGACTGAGAAAGGTTTCATCTCAATTGGGTGAGAAAATTGAGTTCTAAGCAGACTTTAGCATCTTTAACTGAAAAAGGCTAGAATAGCTAAAATTGGGGTCTTTTGAAATCCAAACAAAAATCTAAGCATAGCACTGAGTTGCTGACATCAAGGGGAAGCTGTGGCACAAGTCTGGGGTCAAACAGGCCAAATATACATCCTACGCGTAGGATGTGTTTTGGGTGATCTGGCACTCCAAACTCTGATTTGAGCATACCAAAGTGATCAGCACCCTAAGGGGAGTCTATTCTTTGAAATTGAAGTCATTTTGATCAGTTAGGCATGCTACGCGTAGAATGTCTAATGCATGAAATTGAAGCCAGAAGCTGAGTGTAGGCATAGCAGGGTGTTGTATAGCCAAAGGCAAGCCTCGTAGTCACTTTTCATCCAAATTGGAGTTGATTTGACTGGTCAGACCAACATCAGGCTGTTGGAACAGATGTCTGATCCATTGACCAGCTTATAGGTGTCCAAACAAAAAAGTAAAAACAACTGTGGACTTAGCACATCAAGGGGAGTTTATAGTGCAAAAATCCAGGCAAAACAGAGCAGGAGACATCCTACGTGTAGGATGTCTACTGGGGCTTAGGGAAGTGAAAAACTGACTGAGGACATACAATGATGTTCCATTTGACTTGGGGGTTCCAAAACTTCTTTTAGAAGTGAATTTGGACCTTGTTTGGCCTTCTGACGGAGCAAAGGCTGTTAAGTATGGAGCCTGATTTACCCTTGTAATTTTCTGTGGTAAAAGCGCACATTTGTAAGGCCCCCATTATGAGGAGAAGCCATCGTGCGTGAAGGAAAATCACTCACTAGAAACCAAAATTTTCACGGAAAACAACCGGTCAGTTGGCTAGTGGCCGGTAGTCAATGGCCGATGGTCCGAAGTCAGGTCGGAAGTCAATGGCCGGTGGCCGGTGACCGAATTCAAAAGCAGACTTGTCTTCTCAAGGGCGGCCACACCTGGGCGGATTGGAGGGTCCGATTTGGACTTATTCGCACAAGGGCGGCTACACATGGCTGTCTCTCATAAGAGAGGGCATCCCTTTTGGCCTATAAAAGGAGGCCATTTCTACACACATTTCATAGTGTGAAGTTGATGCAACAAGGTGAGTGTGAAGCAAGGCGGGAGCTCCATTAAGGGTATAATCTCTTTGTAAACTACTTCTTGTTTTGAAGTACTAAAGCCATTGAGTGGCTTCTTTCCCGTGGACGTAGCCCACATTGGGTGAACCACGTATATCGTGTGTACTCTCTCTCTCTCTCTCTCTCTCTCTCTCTCTCTCTACTCTATAATCTCGTGTATATAAATCTGTCTCTCTCCATTAAGTAATCTACTCAATTATCTATTTAGCTACGTCTTATTTCCTAACAACTGGTATCAGAGCAAGGTTTGCTCGTAGATAAATTATCTCAAGGAAAGGATTCCTTGAATTGAGTGGGAGTTATGGCGGAGGAAGGGAAGCTCAAGATTGAGAAGTTCAACGGCAAAAACTACCAACATTGGAAGATGCAGATTGAAGACTATCTCTACAAGAAGGACCTCTATTTGCCAATAGGCGGTCTTGCAAAGAAGCCCGCAACAATGGCAGATGAAGCATGGATTGTCCTTGATCGAAAGGCACTGGGAACAATCTGGTTAAGCTTGGCGTCAATGGTGGCCTTCAATGTTTCGGAGATGAAGACCACGGAGGACTTGATGAAGTCACTTGACGACTTCTACGAGAAACCATCGGCATCCAATAAGGTATTTCTTATGAAGCGCTTGTTCAATCTAAAGATGGCAGAGAATGGTTCATTTGAAGAACACCTAAATGAATTTAACACAAACATAAGTCAATTTCGATTAGTGAAAATCAATTTCGATGACGAAGTGAGAGCTCTCCTTATACTATCATCTCTACCGGATAGTTGGGACAGCCTTGTGATGGTTGTAAGTAATTCTATCTCTGGCACAAATACTCTTAAGTTTGATGATGTTGTGGGTGTTCTCCTAAGCGAGGAAATGCGAAGGAGAAGCACAGGAGAATCATCAAGTGCTGCACTATCAGTGGAAACAAGAGGAAGGCTTAAGGAGAGGTTCAAAAACCAAAAGGGTCGTGATCGCTCAAGGCGGACCAAGTCACACACAAAGTCAGTTCTTGAATAATGGAACTGCGGCAAGAAGGGCCACTTCAAGAAGGATTGCTGGTCCAAGAAGAAGAAGGAGACAGAGTCTCAAGACAACAAGCCAACATCGGAGGCCAATGTGGCAGGTAAAGTAGAGCAAGATGCTCTAATTCTCTCATTAGACAATGTGTCTAATTCCTGGATAGTAGATTCCGGGGCTTCATTCCATGCGACACCACACAAGCAACATTTCCAAGACTACACCAAAGGTAATTTTGGGTATGTATACTTGGGAGATGATGAAGCTTGTGAGATTGTCGGCAAAGGTACAGTTTCTGTCAAAACTGCTAACGGTAATGAATGGAAGCTTAAAGATGTTAGGCATGTTCCTTCTCTTCGCAAAAATTTGATCTCTACAGGACAATTGGACGATGAAGGTCACAACATTGCATTCGGAAACAAATGGTGGAAGATCTCAAAGGGATCTTTGGTGGTTGCCAAGGGTGAAAAAGTCGGTACACTTTACTTGTGTACTGTTAGCACGCAACCTTCAGCTTGTGCAGCAACTACAGAAGTTGACAGTGCAGTGTGGCACTACCGACTTGGGCATATGAGTGCCAAAGGAATGCAAATCCTTCAAACAAAGAAGCTTCTACCAGGTTTGAAAGAAGTGGACTTAGAGTTCTGTGAAGATTGTGTTTATGGTAAACAAAAGAGGGTAAAATTTCAAAAATCAGGAAATGAAAGAAAAAATAAAAAACTTGAGTTGGTTCATTCTGATGTTTGGGGTCCTGCAAGTACACCATCACTTGGTGGCTCATTGTACTATGAAACATTCATAGACGATGCGACTAGAAAAACATGGGTTTATGTCATGAAGAATAAATCCGATGTATTTTCCATATTTCAAAGGTGGAAAGACTTTGTGGAAAATGAAACAGGTAGCAAGGTTAAATGCCTCAGATCCTACAATGGAGGCGAATATTGCAGCCAAGCTTTTGAAAGCTTTTGTGCTAGCAATGGCATTCGGAGGCAAAGGACAACCCCAAGGACACCTCAACAAAATGGGATTTCGGAAAGGATGAATAGGGCAATCATGGAACGAGCACGAAGCATGCGGCTACATGCAGGCCTACCACTTGAGCTTTGGGCGGAAGCTGTAAGTACATTTGTGTACTTAATCAATCGGTCACCCTCAACGGCATTGGATGGGGGAATTCCAGAAGAGGCATGGACAGGTAAACCGGTGAATTATGCATTTCTCAAAGTGTTTGGGTGTGAGGCTTTCATGCACATAGATAGAAGCCTAAGATCAAAGTTAGATGCAAAGTCGAAAAAGTGTTTCTTCATTGGCTATGGAGAAGGAGACTTTGGGTATCGCCTATGGAATCCTGAAGATGGTAAAATCTTAAGGAGTAGGGATGTAATTTTTAACGAACAAAATATGTACAAAGATTACTTAGAAAGAAAACAGACAAAAGAAACAGGTGATGAGTACATGGAGCTTGAGGATGGTGAAGACTCAAGGACTGCAAACGGTGACAATGTGCAACAACGTCAACCAAATGAGGAGCCTCAACCTATTCCCCGAAGATCTACAAGAGCAAGTAGACCTCCAAAAAGGTTTGTTCCTTCCTTCAACCATCTCTTGATCTCAGATTCTGGAGAGCCGGAATCATATGAAGAAGCTATGCAACATGAATCCAAAGAAGAATGGACGAAGAGCATGCAAGTGGAGATGGACTCACTACATCACAACCAAACATGGGAGTTGGTTGAGTTGCCTAAAGGTAAGCGGGCACTTCAAAACAAATGGGTGTACAAGCTAAAGGAAGAAGAAGGTGGGAAGAAAAGGTACAAGTCTAGGCTTGTGGTAAAAGGTTTTTCTCAAAAGAAAGGTATTGACTTCAATGAAATATTTTCTCTTGTTGTAAAAATGAACTCAATTAGGCTTGTCTTAAGCCTTGTGGCTGCTCATGATCTAAATCTCGAGCAAATAGATGTAAATACGGCATTTCCTCACGGTGACTTAGAGGAAGAAATCTACATGCTTCAACCAAAGGGGTATGAAGTAAAAGGTAAGGAGAAAATGGTTTGCAGATTAAAGAAGAGCTTGTATGGTTTAAAGCAAGCATCAAGACAATGGTACTTGAAGTTTTATCGATGGATGTTGGATCATGGATTCACAAGATGTAACTCGGATCACTGCGTCTACACGGAGAATTTGGGAGATGGGAAATTCATCATCCTAATGTTGTATGTTGATGACATGTTGATTGCAAGTGCTAACATGCAGGACATCAAAGACCTAAAAGAGGAGCTGTCCAAATCTTTTTCAATGAAAGATTTAGGTGCTGCAAAGAGGATACGTGGTATGAAAATATCAAGGGACGGGACGAAGATTACATCAAGAAGGTACTAGAAAGGTTTGCAATGCAAAATGCAAAACCAGTTTCTACACCTTTGGCTGGTCATTTTAAACCAACGAAAGATATGTGCCCAAAGACACAAGAGGAGATAGCCTATATATCTAAAGTTCCATATGTTGCAGCGGTAGGTTCTCTAATGTATGCTATGGTCTGGACAAGGCCAGACATTGCACATGCAGTGGGAGTTGTGAGTAGGTTCATGGACAACTCAGGTAAAGAGCATTGGCAAACTGTGAAGTGGATACTTAGTTATCTAAAAGGGACAACAACAAATGCTTTGTATTTTGGAGGAACTGATATTTTTCTAGAAGGGTATGCTGATGCAGATATGGCAGGTGACAAAGATACTCGAAGGAGCACTACTGGCTATGTGTTCACGGTTGGAGGCACAGCAATAAGCTGGGCTTCAAAGCTGCAGAAAGTGGTTTCACTTTCTACCACGGAAGCAGAGTATGTAGCAATGACGGAGGCAAGCAAAGAAATTTTGTGGCTTCACAGATTCTTAGAAGAGCTTGGACTCAAACAAGACAATTGTGTCTTGTACAGTGATAGCCAAAGCGCTATCCATCTTGCAAAGAACTCAGCCTTTCATTCAAGGACAAAGCACATTGAGGTGAGATATAACTTCATACGCACTCTTTTGGAAGAGGGAAAGCTCAAGCTAGGAAAGGTGCATACAAGTGAAAATCCTGCAGACATGTTTACAAAGGTGGTCAACAAGGAGAAGTTGAGCTTTTGCTCATCTTCAATCGGCATTCAAGGATAAGAAGCCAGAATGGAAAGTAGTCACAGGTTTGGTTTGGAGATCAGTCTCCAAGTGGGAGATTGTTAAGTATGGAGCCTGATTTACCCTTGTAATTTTCTGTGGTAAAAGCGCACATTTGCAAGGCCCCCATTATGAGGAGAAGCCATCGTGCGTGAAGGAAAATCACTCACCGGAAACCAAAATTTTCACGGAAAACAACCGGTCGATTGGCAGGTAGCCGGTAGTCAATGGCCGATGGCCGGTGGTCGGAAGTCAATGGCCGGTGGCCAGTGGCCGGAAGTCAATGGACGGTGGCCGGTGGCCGAATTCAAAAGCGGACTTGTCTTCTTAAGGGCGGCCACACATGGGCGGATTGGAGGGTCCAATTTGGACTTATTCGCACAAGGGCGGCTACACATGGCTGTCTCTCATAAGAGAGGGCATCCCTTTTGGCCTATAAAAGGAGGCCATTTCTACACACATTTCATAGTGTGAAGTTGATGCAACAAAGTGAGTGTGAGGTGGTGAGAGTGAAGCAAGGCCGGAGCTCCATTAAGGGTATAATCCCTTTGTAAACTACTTGTTTTGAAGTACTAAATCCATTGAGTGGCTGCTTTCCCGTGGACGTAGCCCACATTGGGTGAACCACGTATATCGTGTGTACTCTCTCTCTCTCTCTACTCTATAATCTCGTGTATATAAATCTGTCTCTCTCCATTAAGTAATATACTCAATTATCTATTTAGCTACGTCATATTTCCTAACAAAGGCTGAATTAAGACTTTTCAGGTAAATTGACCAACATCCGAGGGAAGTACAGTTCCAGATTAGCAGACCTAATCCAAAACATCAGAAGTGTATAAAATACAGTAGTGGTTGAGGTTAACTCTTCAGTTATACCAATCATTACTAAGACCACCTCTAGCGGTTAAATGCTTTGATTCAATTGCCAAAATTAAACGCTTGTCTACAGATATATTCAGCGGGGCAAAGCAAGAAGTTGAGCGGAAACTGATCCTTTACCAGGTGAGTGGTTGGATTTGTGTTAAGTTGCATTGATAAGTTTAATGAATTTAAGATCAGGAAGATACATTTTTAGAGACCAAAAGGTGGCAGGTGATCAGGGTAGCTTAGTATCCACCGAGGAGAGTGTAACTCAGGCAAGGATAGATCCACTAGCACCGATTATTGAGGAGGGTAGTGATACTGATACTTCATCAAATAAGTCCTTCTTCATGATGGGTAGTCAACAGCTAGGAGGTTTCACCTATGAAGGACCAATGCCAGGAGAAAGCACCTCCCTAAATCCTTTGAATGATTCCAAGTTCACTATAATCTTCTTAGAAGGAACAAAATCGAGGGGAGCTCTAGTTTATTCTGACAATCGAGGACACAAGTGTATTTGTATTGAAGAAAGACTGGCTCAGAGACTGGAAATAATTCAAGTCTACGATGATGGAGATAGATTCCGAGACGAAAAGGGAAACCACTATCTGATAGTTAGTAACCCTGAGGATTACAAAAGTATGGAGATAACGTGGCAAAAGAAAAACTGGTTTCAGAAACTCAAGAACCACCTCCGAACATTGATAGACCTGGAGCGCTTTTTATGTATGAAAAGAAAACAACCAGGGTCTCAACTTATAATGAGAATGTGGGGATTTACAAGCATGAGAGTGAGGGAATAGTCTCTTACTTTCAGTGCAAAGAACCCTACCCAAACGAATTAAGCAAAGACAAGGTTCTTTACTTATTCTCTTATGAAATTGCTATGGGGAAGGATATTGTTTTTGTTGATAGGTACGGGCGAGAATACAAACGTATTCTTCCAGAGGAGGTAGGGAAGGCAACAATTCCAGAAGCATCAACATATGCCCCCGAAGAAGTGCCAAGAGCCACCTACACCCCTAGCAAGTCGACAAATCCCTTTTCAAAAGATTATGATGCAACCTTACATTCTACTTGACAGCAGACATTCAGCTACGCAAACCAACCAGCAACCCAACCATCATTGCAGGCATGGCTTCGGTAGAGTGCAACATTAGAACAAGACCAAAACCGAGATGGGTATCAAGTTGCACGAGGGCTAAGGGATTTACAAGAACCACCACTCTATTCATGGTATCAGGGTGAGGGTAAGACAAAAACTCAAGGGTCAACAGAGCCTGGAAGACCACCCATAGAGCGAGTTCGGAGAGATGAACCATCTCTTGCAAGAACTGTTAGAAATTTTGACTTAGGAGCACCACTGGGAGAGGAACGCGCCCACTACCAGAGGCCAGAGGAGGTATATAGATTGGGACGAGGAGATCCAATGATGAGATTTGTAGACCATCGTAGAATTAGACCTTCTCAAGTGCAAAAATGGGTAAACAAGAAATACACGGGAAACAGAGATCCTAGAGATCATGTAGCAGCCTTGTGCGTGTAATTAGACCTGAAGAGGTGTTAGACTTCCCTACCTAATTTACAGGGTTTGGACTAACCCTAGAGGAGGATGCTGCTACTTGGTTTGACTCTGTGGAGCGTAGAGACTTTGAGTCTATGGAGGAGGTGTTTGACGAGTTTATTGAGGAATTCTCACAAAGGGAGATAGCTCATAATACAATCTCACAAATCCATAAATTCAAACAGAAAGACGCGGAGTGTGTTCGAGACAACCCTAAGGCTAAGAAGATATGTTAAGTTTTTCCCTGTGGAAGAACTGTCAATTTAGTCCAGACTCATGCTTATATTTATTCAAGGACTAAGAATGCAGATCTCTAGAAGGACTTACATATGAAGAGGAGAACGACGTTAAATGAGTTAACTAAGGAGGCTCTTTATCTTGTAGACAATTGTGCGGTCTACAAGGAGGGTGAGTTCAAGGATCTTGATGATGATTCATCCTCACAACAAAGTGGAAGCAAGTCCGCTAAGACAACACCGAAAGGAGAATTAGCTTTAAGCCAGGAGTAGCTTGTAGAGGAAGTGCTAAAAAAGATTAACTTGTACGCCAAACCTCAGGGTAAACACCCAAAATGGTGTCCTATTGAGAAAAAATGGACAAACCATGGGACGGAGGAATGTTATTATAACAAGGGGTATGTGAGAGAACGACCTTATGCTCCCCAGGCTCAGGTAGCATCTCCTCAACTTCCACCGATGCCTAGATATCAAGCAGGCAACCTACAAGGACCTGTAGGTGTAGAAAGACCACAACCAGTGTTGGGGCAACAACCACCCCTACCAGGATTACGACCAATCTCGGCATAAGATACACACCAACAATAACCGAACCAGAAGAGAAGTCTTTGGTGCCTATGCATGCATATTATGAAGATCCCAATGGATATGCTACAAATCCTGACTATTATCCATCGGAAGAACCCTCGATGCCAGAACCATGGAGCATGATGGGAGGTATAGGACCACCAACAGCTGCAAAGGCAGCAGGAGAAGGAAGATATAGCTTGGATGAACGAACATTGTTGTTCATAGCCAACGGAGGAATGGGCGGACAGAGACATGCATACCAACAAAGAGGATCTCAAGGAGCACCTCAACAGCCTAACGGACACTGCTACAAGTGTGGTGGAGACCATTGGCTAAGAGATTGTCCTCATGATGAAATCATTAGAGTCAACGCATATTGCACCGAGTGTGGAGTTACTCATTTGATTCCTGATTGCCCTAAGAGCCTGAGCAAAGGTGCAAAAACTACCTTGAACATGCTGGAAGCAGTGCCTTCCACTGGAGGGTCAGAAAACGAGACAATAATACTTATTCAAGCAGTGACACGAGCCCAAGCTCAAAGAATGATGAACAAACCCATAATTGAAGAGCCAAAAACCGATGCTCCAAGTTTAGAAATGAAAAATCAGAGAAGCACTTGGAAAGCTAGAAAGGCACGTATGAAAGCCTGAAGAGAACGAGAGCAAACGGCTCTATCCGAGGAGTTAAAACACACCAAGGATAGATTAGAGCGGTTAGAGGATGTAGCTAGCCTAAGCGCACACACTGCGGCAACCATAGCACCCAAGGTAATAGCACAACCCAAAAGTGCAGGATCAGAAGGGTCAATGCTGGCAGAAAAGGTAAATGAGCAGTTAGATGTACTTTTAAAAGCTTACGAAGCCAGACTCAAGAACAACCAAACCCAAGAGCAAAGATGGATGAATTATCCATATGTTGAGATAGAAAAATAGAGGCTGGAAATGTGTCGAAAGATGATTGAAACAGATCAAGCCTTGATAGAAAATCCGATTGGTAAACCTGCAAGTTGGCATGAAGTACCAGCTCCAACCCCTATCAAACCAACTTTAGAGAAACAAGTAGAAATGAAGGAAAGACTCACGAATGCCTCTGAGTCTAGGGGAGAGCCTATCATAGTTCCAAATACAACAAATGAGACAAGTGAAGGGTTCCAACCTAAAACAGTGATAGAAATGGGTAAGGATTGTAACGGTCTAGATGACCTATGGAAGCAAATCCATAATGCCAACGAAGCTAACCGGGTGAGCTACCAAATGAATAGCACGAGAAATGAGAAAAATGATATCTTACCTCCTATTGAAGAATTTGAGGCAAGATCACAAATGAACTTTGATATATATTCGCAAGGGGGAGACCAGGGATCAATTAGTTCGGGGCACAGCCAACCAGACTCACTAAAAACTCTACCCTCTTACCTAGGAGAGTATGAATCCAAGTCTCAGGTGAGAGCAATCCCATCTCAAATACTTTCTTCTAGCAGAGTGATGGATTCAGAAGGGTTAATTGAGTTGTTGTCCACCCCTGTGGCATGTACAATCACATTAGCCAAACTTCTGAGGTTACGACCAAACATGTAGACCACAGTAGGCAAATGCTTAGAAAAATTTGGAGTGAAAGACCCCACCTCGAAGCTTCAAGAAGGGATCAAAGAATTGGACAAGCCTCAACTAAACACTAGGCCAGTACCTTTAAACGAGGTTGGAAAATATTGCGAGGGAGAAGATGGAAACACCACGCTACCAGTAGAATTCCAAGGAGTAGTTTCCAAAGCTATTCTTGACAGTGGAGCAGGAGTCGCTATTGCCACTAAGGAAATCTAGAAAAAATGGGGAAAACCGGCTTTGAGAGCTACCAGAATGAAATTGCAATTTGCAGATGGGTTCATGGAAAAGCCTCTAGGACTCTTAGAAAAAGTAATTGTCACCTCGTGCGGAATCGAGTATGAGCATACATTTGCAATAGTCGATTCGACAAAAAGAACAATTACGAGATCATCTTGGGAATAACATTCATGAGACAATTAAAGATGGTCCAGGATTGGGGTTACGACCACATATACCTCAGACATGGTGAGACTACAACTAAAATACACTTAAAAGACCATAGTTACAAAGATGTGAACCAGACACCAGTGGTAGAGTTTGTTTCAGCTACATTGGCGGGGTCAGAACTCCCAGCATGGTTAGGGAAAAAAAGAGAGCTATGGATGTGCAGAGCTTCACATTGTGGGAGCTTAAAAAGAGAGGAATGCGTCTTAGAAAGAGCTATTGAGGACAAGGATTATATTCCAAAACCTTTTCCTGAAGATGCCTTGGAACCTTTGGAATGGGAACACATACTAGCAACATTGGATGTCAGTACCATTACAGACAGCCCAACGACAAAATTTTGCGATAAGGATGGCTATGATGTGCTACCCTATTACATGGTAAGCCTTATACGAGGAGGAGATGAGATTGTAGAACCATCGGAACAAGAAGAGTTTTATAACTCCTCTGAGCATCTGGAGGTAAATAACGATGCAAATAACGAGTGTTAGGACAGCTCAAGCGAGCGTGGGGAGAAAACAGACAATATCAAGTTTTATGATTTTTCCTATCAGCACCCTAGACGCCAGGAATGCTATAGGAGAAAACGAACAGAAAACAAAATGAGAGAGAACCTGATGCCCAGGATAAAATATAAAACTCACTATCTAATGCTTGTCAAAGCAGAGGATTGTATAAAAGACCGGATATCAGGGAGATTCTCGAGAGTGCGAAGGGAAAGAACGCAAGAGGAAACAAAACAAGTACGGAAAGCTAAAACAAAAACAAAATCACAAAAATCAAAACAAGAAACAACAAAAGACCTAGAGTGGACCAAATTGGAGCGTAAAAAGAAATACCAAGAACTAAAACGGTCTTGACGAGAGGTATGGACTACTGAGGGAGAAAGTGATGGTAAGGAGGGGTCAGATAAAGGAAACATGAATGTACCATCACACTATCGGAAATTCACCATCCACGACAAAAAATCATAATGACACCACCAGTCAGGGAAAGAATAAACTAGGAATCTTACGATGGGCTAGAAAATGCAAAACAAATAGACCTCGCTGAACCAGGTGAAAAGCCTCAGCCGGTCTATATTGCAGCCGATTTAGAGCCTGAAGAAGAAGAACAGCTAACACAACTTCTCAAGAAGTATAAAGATGTGTTTGCATGTTCCTTCAAGACCTCAAAGGAGTCAATCCATCGATATGCTAACATACAGTTCCTTTGAAATCAGATGCCAAACCTAGCAAACAGCGTCCTTATACATATAATGACACATTTGCTAAATGAATCAAAGAGGAGATTGACAAGCTGATGGATGTTGAATTCATCTATGAAATCGAGCATACAGATTGGGTGTCACCCATTTTGGTTGTCCCCAAAAAGAACCGAAAGCTTCAAGTGTGTGTGAACCTCAAAAAGGTAAATGCAGCCACCATAAGGGATCATTATCCCTTGCCGATCATAAAACATGTACTTGAGAGGGTGGCCGAGAAACGGGATTATTCCTTTCTAGATGGGTTTTCAGGATATAACCAACTGGCAATTGCAATAGAGGATCAACACAAAACAATGTTTGCCACAGAATGGGAAATCTATGCGTATAGAGTTATGCCTTTCGGCTTAACTAATGTCCCAATTACCTTTCAAAGGTTAATGACGCATGCGTTCAAAGAATACATGAGAATATTCTTAGAAATATACATGGATGATCTTTGTGTACACTCTCTTTTACGTGAGGAACATATTGACCATTTACAAAAGGTACAGAAGTCTTCTTTTTGCAATGCGTTCTTTTGCTTCTGCTTGAGCTTCTTCCCGTATCCTCTGTTTCTCCTTCATTCGTTGTTTCTCTTGATGGATTTGTTGAAGCATATCCCGTGTTAGTGGTAAATGATATTTCTTCAATCGACACCCACTAATCCAATTTGGCATTTCTTCACCTGCTAATGTAGCAAGCTTGACAGATCCGTTTTGTGATAGATCACTAATCACAAAGGGTCCCATCCCTCACTTTTTAAGTTTCTTGGCATGTTGCTTCAAGGTATAAAAAAGTACATAATCACCTGTTTTGTACTCTTTCTTGCGCACATGCTTGTCAAAAAACTCCTTTTGTCGTCTCTTTTTAGCATAGATCAAAGCTATAGCTCTTAAGCTAAGTTCGTCTAGCTTTTCAAGATGATCTATTCTTGAAGAGATCTCATGCCCTGTCCATTCTAAGTGTTTCTCTACTCATAGACTTGGGATTAAAAACTCTATGCGTAATATAGCATTTAGGCCAAACACCATGTTGTACGGTGTCGTTCCTATCGATGTTTTGTAAGCTACCCTATATGCCCATAGTGTTGAGTGTAGTTGTTGATCCCAGCCTGTTCTTGACTCTGAAACAGTTTTAGTGAGAACCGTCCATTGTGTTTTATGTGTGGCCTTAGCTTGTCCATTTTCCTGTGGATGGTATGGAGTAGATTTTCTATGTATGACCATGAATTCCTCTAGCAGATATTCAATGACTTCATTAAGAAAATGCGTTCCTTGATCACTGACTAATTCTATTGGTAGCCCGTATCGTACAAAGACATTCTCATGCAAAAATTGTGCAGTGGTTCATGCATCTACTTTTTGTGTTGCCTTGGCTTCTGCCCATTTTGTGAGATATTTCGTATTAGCCACAATGATATATTGGGTATGGGTGTGATATGTAGGGGGTGAAATAGGCCCCACAAAATCAATGCCCCATTTTGCAAATGCCCTTGGTCCCATCATTGGCTGTAGTGGCATCTCATCTCTCTTTATCGGCACCTTGGTGCGCTGACAAGAGTCACAACGCTTTACAAACTCTTCAGCATCCATATGCAATGTAGGCCACCATATTCCTGTGGTTAAGATAATTTTTTTCATCTTATCGCCTAAAAAATGGCCTCCACTTATTCCGCTATGTGTGTGTTCTAGAATCAGTAGGTATTCACTTTCACTTGCACAAATTCTAAGTTGATTGTCCTTTCCTCGCTTATAGAGTTGGTTCCCAATTAGCTGAAACTCACGAGCGTCCAACTGTATAGCCCTTTCCGTGCTCTTGTTATGTTTTCAGGAAATGTCCTTGTGGTTAAGAAATCAATGATATATTGACTCCATGCAAGTGCAATGCTTACCTGAAACAACGTCACGTGATCCACTGTTCGTTTTCCACTACATATAGTACAATGGGCAACATAAGCATGTATGTCTCCATACATAGTTGGCCAATAAACCCCTAACTATTTTAGTCTCTGGTGTGTTTTCATTGTTGAACAAGAAAATGCACAATCCTGGACATGCGCTTCTTCTAGGTAACACTCGAATTCCTCCGGATTCATACATAGTCGTAGAATTTGGTCTAATCCTAGATGATAGAGCCGTCCTGCAACAATCAACTGGAAGTTTTCTGTTTGTCGAATTGTTTGTTGTTTGGATCTGTCTTCCGTGTTATCAAACCTAACTCCAAAGGAAAGAATGCTAAAAAAATTTTGAGACCATTTGGGTATCATTCACATATTGAAAAGATAAGCATCCGGTATGTCATCATCTACTCCTTCAAGAGCTTCCCCGTTGTGTAGCCTTGAAAGATGATCAGCCTGCAAATGAGTTTTACCCTTTTTGACCACCACTGTGAAATCAAACTCTAGCAATATAATAACCAGCGTACAATCCTCCCTGTATTGCATGGTTTATTCACTAGATACAAAAGAGCTTGATGATCTGTGAAGAACACAAATTTGTTTGCGATCAAATAATGCCGAAATTTCTTTATAGCATAAATCATTCCTAACCCCTCTCTTTCGGTGGTTGTGTAGTTTTTTTCCACACTATTTAACTGTCGGCTTGCGTAACAAACTGGAAAATCCATTGTTCCGTCTCCAGGTTGAGCTAGAATACTCCCAATTGCATATTCAGATGCATCAATGTGGACATGGAATATCTTTTCCCAATCTGGTGCTTTAAGTACAGGTGCTGATACAAGGTTTTCCTTTAGCTTTTGGAATGAAGTTTCACACTCCTTAGTCCAATCGAAATTGACTAGCAAACGATACAGAGGTTGTGTGATGATTGCATACATATATGTGAATCTCCGATAATACCCGTAGTGTCCCATGAA
Source organism: Adiantum capillus-veneris (assembly GCF_014529385.1). NCBI lineage: Eukaryota > Viridiplantae > Streptophyta > Polypodiopsida > Polypodiales > Pteridaceae > Adiantum > Adiantum capillus-veneris. The sequence goes on from NC_140954.1 coordinate 52,571,250, forward strand.
GGATTGCACTTGTTTCGCATTAGTAGGCCTGGGCAGGTCTACTATGAGCTTGAATTTGTCTAGGTCAGTGGTTATGCCATTTCTTCAAACAATGTGTCCTAAGATGCGGCCTTGCCTAACCATAAAAATGCACTTTTCCAGGTTAAGACATATTCGATATGTTCTGCACTTCTCAAATACCTTTTGCAAATGGTAAATATGTTCCTCTCATAGAAGAGAGTGTACACAAAGATCATCCATGCATATTTCTAAGAATATTCTTAGGTATTCTTTGAAGGCGTGCGTCATTAACCTTTGAAAGGTAGCTAGGGCATTAGTTAAGCCAAAAGGCATAACACGATACGCATATATTCCCGATTATGTGGCAAACACTGTTTTGTGTTGATCCTCTATTGCAATTGTCAGTTGGTTATATCCTAAAAACCCATCTAAAAAAGAATAAGCCCATTTCGTGGCCACCCTCTCTAGTACATGTTCTGTGATTGGCAAGGGATAATTATCCCTTATGGTGGCTGCATTTACCTTTTTGAGGTTTATACACACTCGCAATTTTCTGTTCTTTTTGGGGACAACCACAATGGGTGACACCCAATCTGTATGTTCGATTTCATATATGAATTCAACATCCATCATCTTGTCAATCTCTTCTTTGATTCGTTTAACAAACGTGTGATTATATGTATAAGGACGCTATTTGCTAGGTTTTCCATCTGATTTCAAAGGAATTGTATGTTGGCATATCGATGGATCAACTGCTTTGAGGTCTTTGTAGGACCATGTGAACACATCTTTATACTTCTTGAGAAGTTGTGTTAGCCATTCTTCTTTTTCACGCTCTAAATCAGTTGCTATATAGACCGGTTGAGGCTTCTCACCTGGTTCCGCAAGGTCTATCCTTTTTGCATTTTCTGGCCCATCATAAGATTCTTGGTTTGTTTTTTCCTTGACTGGTGGTGTCATTATGATTTTTTTGTCTTGGATGGTAAATTTCCGATAGTGTGATGGTACATTCATGTTTCCTTTTTCTGACTTCCCCTTACCATCACTATCTTCCTGAGTAGTCCATTCCTCTCGTAAAGACCGTTTCAATTCAGTTCTTGGTATTTCTGTTTACGCTCCAGTTTGGTCCACTCTTGGTCTTTCGTTGTTTTTGTTTTTTATTTTTGAGATTTTTATGATTTTGTTTCTATTTTAGCTTTCCGTACTTGTCTTATTTCCTCTCGCGTTCTTTCCCTTCGAACTTTTGAGAATCTTCCTGATATTTGATCTTTTACACAATCCTCTGCTTTTATAAGCATCAGATAGTGAGTTTTACCTTTTATCATGGGCATCAGGTTCTCTCTCACTTTGTTTACTACTCATTTTCTCCTATAGCGTTTTTGGCATCTAGGGTGTTGATTAGCAAAATCATAAAACGTGATATTCTCTGTTTTCTCCCCGCGCTCACTTGAGTTTTCTGAACACTCATTATCTACATCGTTATTGATCTCCAGATGCTCAGAGGAGTTATAAGACTCTTCTTGTTCTGGTGGTTCTACCATCTTATCTTCTCCTGGTATAAGGCTTACCATGTAATAGGGTAGCACATCATAGCCATCCTTATCGCAAAATTTTGTTGTTGGACTATCTGTAATGGTACAGACATCCAATGTTGCTAATATGTGTTCCCATTCCAGAGGTTCCAAGGCATCTTCAAGAAAAGGTTCCGGAATATAGTCCTTGTCCTCAATCGCTCTTTCTAAGACGCGTTCCTCTCTTTTTAAGCTCCCACAATGTGGAGCTCCACACATCCATAGCTCTTTTTGTTTCCCTAATCATGCTGGGATTTCCGACCCCGCTAATGTAGCTGAATCAAACTCTTCCACTGGTGTTTGGTTCACATCCTTGTAACTATGGTCTTTCAAATGTATTTTGGTTGTTGTCTCACCATGTCTGAGGTATATGTGGTCATAACACCAATCCTGGACCATCTTCAATTGTTGCATGAATGGTCTTCCCAAGATGATCTCGTAATTGTTCTTTTTATCAAAATCGACTATTGCAAATGTATGCTCATACTCGATTCCACATGAAGTGACAATCACTTTTTCTAAGATTCCTAGAGGCTTCTCCATTGCAATTTCATTCTCATAGCTCTTAAAGCTGGTTTTCCCCATTTTTTCTAGATTTCCTTGGTGGCAATAGCAACTCCCGCTCCACTATCAAGAATAGCTTTGGGAACTACTCCTTGGAATTCTACTGGTAGCGTGGTGTTTCCATCTTCTCCCTCGCAGTACTCTCTAACCTTGTTTAAAGGTATTGGCCTAGTGTTTAGTTGAGGCCTATCTAATTCTATGATCCCTTCCTGAAGCTTCGATGTGGGGTCTTTCACTCCAAATTTTTCTAGGCATTTTCCTATTGTGGTCCACATGTTTGGTCGTAACCTCAGGAGTTCAGCTAATGTGATTGTGCATGCCACCGGGGTGGACAAAAACTCAATCAACCCTTGTAAATCCATCACTTTGTTGGAAGAAAGTCTTTGAGATAGGATTGCTCTCACCTTAGACTTGGCTTCATACTCTCTTAGGTAAGAGGGTAGAGTTTTTAGCGAGTCTGGGTGGCTGTGCTCCGAACTAATTGATCCTTGGTCTCCCCCTTGTGAATGTATATCAAAGTTCATTTGTGATCTTGCCTCAAATTCTTCAATAGGAGGTAAGATCTCCTTTTTCTCTTCTCATGCTGTTCATGTGAAAACTCTCCCTGTTAGCTTCGTTGGCTTCATGGATTTGCTTCCACAGATCATCTAGACCGTTACAATCCTTACCCCTTTCTGCCAATGTTTTAGGCTGGAACCCGTCACTTGCTCTATTTGTAGTATTTGGCAATATAATAGGTTCTCCCCTAGACTCATAGACATTCGTGATTCTTTCCTTCGTTTCTACTTGTTCCTCTAAAGCTGGTTGGATAGGGGTTGGAGTTGGTACTTCATGCCAATTTGCAGGTTTACCAAGCGGATTTTCTATCAAGGATTGAGTTGTTTCAATCATCTTTCTACACATTTCCAACCTCTGTTTTTCTATTTCAGCATATGGATAAGTCATCCATCTTTGCTCTTGGGTTTGGTTCTTTTTGAGTCTGGCTTCATAAGCTTTTAGAAGTGCATCTAATTGCTCATTTACCTTGTCTGCCAGAACTGATCCTCCTGATCCTGCACTTTTGGGTTCTACTATTTCCTTGGGTGCTATGGTTGCCATAGTGTGTGATCTTAGGCTAGCTAGATCCTCTAACCGCTCTAATCTATCCTTTGTGTGTTTTTAACTCCTTGGATAGAGCAGTTTGCTCTCGTACTTTCTTGGATTTCATACGCGCCTTTCTAGCCTTCCATGTGCTTCTCTGATTTTTCATTTCTGAACTTGGGGCATTGGTTTTTGGCTCTTCAATTATGGGTTCGTTCGTCATTTTTTGAGCTTGGGCTCGTGTCATTGCCTGAATAAGTATGATCATCTCGTTCTCTCACCCTCCACTAGAAGGCACTGCTTCCAGCATGTTCAAGGTAGTTTTTGCTCATTTGCTCCGGTTCTTAGGGCAATCAGGAATCAAATGAGTAAATCCACACTCGGTGCAATATGCGTTGACTCTAATGATTTCATCATGAGGATAGTCTCCTAGCCAATGGTCTCCACCACACTTGTAGCAGGGTCCTTTAGGTTGTTGAGGTGCTCCTTGAGCTCCTCTTTGTTGGTATGCATGTCTCTGTCCGCCCATGCCTCCGTTGGATATGAACAAGAATGTTCGTTCATCCAAGTTATATCTTCCTTCTCCTGCTGCCTGTGCAGCTGTTGGTGGTCCTACACCTCCCATCATGCTTCATGGTTCTAGTGTTGAGGGTTCTTCTGGTGGATAGTAGATAGGATTTGCCACATATCCACTGGGATCTTCATAATATGCATGCATAGGCACCAAAGCCTTCTCTTCTGATTCGGTTACTGTTGGTGTGTATCTTATGCCAACTAGTCGTAATCTTGGTAAGGGTGGTTGTTGCCCCAACACTGATTGTGGTCTTTCTACACCTACAGGTCCTGGTAGGTTGCCTGCTTGATACCTAGGCATCAGTGAAACTTGAGGAGAAGCTACCTGAGCTTGGGGAGCGTAAGGTCTCTCTCTCACATATCCCTTGTTATAATAACATTCCTTCGTCCCATGGTTTGTCCATTTTTGTTCAATAGCACACCACTTGGGTTGTTTGGCCTGGGGTTTGGCCTGGGGTTTTGGCATACAAGTTAATCTTTTTTAGCACTTCCTCTACAAGCTGCTCTTGGTTTACATCTACTTCCCCTTTCGGTGTTGTCTTAGAAGACTTAATTCCACTTTGTTCTGAGGATGAATCGTAGTCAAGATCCTTGAACTCACCCTCTTTGTAGACCGCACAATTGTCTACAAGTTAAAGAGCCTCCTTGGTTAACTCATTCAACGTTGTGCTCCTCTTCATATGTAAGTCCTTCTGGAGATCTGCATTCCTTAGTCCTTGGATAAATATAAGCATAAGTATGGACTGAATTCGCAGTTCTTCCACCGAGCAGAACTTAACATATGTTTTCAGTCGTAGGGCTGCCTTTCGCACATATTCCCCATCTTTCTATTTAAATTTATGGATTTGTGAGACCGTATTATGAGCTATTCCCCTTTGTGAGAATTCCTCGATAAACTTGTCAAACACTTCCTCCATAGACTCAAAGTCTCTACGCTCCACACAGTCAAACCAAGTAGCAGCGTCAACCTCTAAGGTTAGTCCAAATCCTGCAAATTGGGTAGTGAAGTCTAACACCTCTTCCGCTCTAATTACACGCACAAAGGCAGCTACATGATCTCTTGGATCTCTGTTTCCCATGTATTTCTTGTTTACCCATTTTTGCACTTGAGAAGGTCTAATTCTACAATGGTCTACAAATCTCATCATTGGATCTCCTCGTCCCAGCCGATATACCTCCTCTGGTCTTCTGTAGTAGGTTGGTTCCTCTCTTAGTGGTGCTCCTAAGCCATAATTTCTAACAGTTCTTTTTAGAGATGGTTCATTTCTCCGAACTCGTTGTATGGGTGGTCTTCCAGGCTCTGTTGACCCTTGAGTTTTTGTCTTACTCTCTCCTTGATACCTTCAATAGAGTGGTGGTTCTTGTAAATCTCTTAGCCCTACGACGGGCTTGATAACCATCTTGGTTTTGGTCTTGTTCCAATGTTGCACTCTGTTGAAGCCATGCATGTAATGATGACTGAGTTGCTGGTTGGTTTTGGTTGTGGAATTTCTACGATCGGGTAGAATGTGAGGTCGCTTCATACTCCTCTGAGAAGGGATTTGTCTACTTGCTAGGGGTGTAGGTGGCTCTTGGCACTTCATCAGGGGCATATGTTGATGCTCCTGGAACTGTTACCTTTTCTACCTCCTCTGGGAGAATAGTTAGTATTCTCGCCCGTACCTATCAACAAAAACAATATCCTTCCCCATAGCAGTTTCATAAGAGAATAAGTAAAGAACCTTATCTTTGCTTAACTCGGTTGGGTATGGTTCTTTGCAGCGAAAGTAAGAGACTATTCCCTCACTCTCATGCTTGTAAATTCCCACGTTCTCATTATAAGTTGAAACCTTGGTTGTTTTCTTATCATGCATAAAAATTGCTCTAGGTCGATCAATGTCTGGAGGCGGTTCTTGAGTTTCTGAAACCATTTTCCCCTTTGACACGTTGTCTCCAAACTTGTTGTAATCTTCATGGTTACTAACTATCAGATAGTGGTTCCCCTTTTCACCTTGGAATCTATCTCCATCATCATAGACTCAAATTATCTCCAGTCTCTGAGCCGGCCTTTCCTCAATACAAATACATTTGCGTCCTCGATAGTTAGAACAAACTAAGGCTCCCCTTGAGTTTGTTCCTTCTAAGAAGATCACAGTGAACTTCGAATCATTCAAAGGATTTAGGGAGGGGCTACCTCCTGGCATTGGTCCGTCATAGGTGAAACCTACTGGCTGTTGACTACCCATCATGAAGAAGGATTTGTCTGATGAAGTGTCAGTATCACTACCCTCCTCAACCTCCTCAATAATCGGTGCTAGTGGATCTAGCCTTGCCTGAGTTACACTGTCCTCGGTGGACACTAAGCTACCTTGGTCACCTGCCACCTTTTGGTCTCTAAAAATGTATCTTCCTGACCTTAAATTCATCAAACTTATCAATGCAATTTATTACAAATCTAACCACTCACCTGGCAAAGGATCAGTCTCCGCACAACTTCTTGCTTTGCTACTGAATATACCTGTAAACAAGCGTTTAATTTCGGCAATCGAATCAAAACATTTAACCGATAGAGGTGATCTTAGTAATGATTGGTATAACTGGAGAGTTAACCTCAACCACTAGTGTATTTCATACACTATTGATGTTCTAGATTAGGTATGATAATCTCGAATTGTACTTCCCTCTGATGTTGGTCAATTTACGTGAAAAAGTTTGAATTCAGTCTTTCATCCGTCAAATGGCCAAACAAGGTCCAAATTCACTTCTGAAAGAAGTTCTGGAACCCTTAAGCCAAATGGAACCTCACTGTCTAAGCTCTATCAAATTTTCTCTTCACTAAGCCCCAGTAGACATCCTATGCATAGGATGTCTCCTGCTCTGTTTTGCCTGGATTCTTGCACTATGGATTCCCCTTGATGTGTGGAGTCCACAGTTGTTTCTAGTTTTTGATTTGGACACCTATAAGTTGGTCAATGGATCAGAAATCTGTTTCGACAGCCTGCTGCTAGTCTTGATCAATCTAGTCAACTCCAATTTGGACCAAAATTGACTAGGAGCCTTGCCTCAGGCTATACAACACCCTGCTAGGCCCACAATCAGTATTTGTCTTCAATTTCTTGCTTTAGACATCCTACGTGTAGGATGTCTTTTTGCTCAGAATGGCTTCAAATGAAAAGCACAGGCTCCCCTTGATGTGCTGATCACTTTGGTATGCTCAAAATTAGGTTTGGAGTGCAAAATCACACAGATAACATCCTACGCGTAAGATGTCTTTTTGGCCTGTTTGACCCCAGACTTGACCCACAGCTTCCCCTTGATGTCAGCAACCCATTGGTATTCTTAGATTTCGGTTTGGATTTCAAAAGTCCCCACTTTTAGCTGTTCTAGCCTTTTTCAGTCAAAAGTGCTAAAGTATGCTTAGAACCCAATTTTTCTCACCCAAATGAGATGAAACCTCTCTCAGTCACTCAATATAGCATGCAAATCATGCCCATGCAGTCATCCTATGGTCTTAAAATAATGCCTTGGCACAATTTGGGTAGGATGTCTGGCAATTTCAGTCCATCTGGCCTTATCCTGTCAAGATGTGGTCAAATTTCCACTTTTCAGGTGAAAATAGGGTAAACCCCACCTTCTGAACACACTAGTCAACTCAAAATTCCAAAATTCCCACCAGATTAGCCTGTAGACATCCTTCACATAGGATGTCTCCTGGATTAAAATTAATTTTTTTCCTGACAGGAATGATCCTGATGCTCTGCAGCTCTATTAGAAACACTCACAGTAACTTTTGGACTTCACTTCAGCTTTCAAACACACTTTTGCGTCTTTTACAACCTTGTGATGAATCTAACAAGCAAGTATACATGCATGAAATGCTCTAGATCCTGAATCATGATGTCCTACTTACTCTACTCCTATTCATCATATGAAATGGTGATAATGGTGTTTTTGTTGCTTTCTGACCTCTCCGGACTCTCAAGCTCTCCTCTCACCGCTTCTACCACTCCAACTCCTACTCAAGAACTCAACTAATATCCAAAACTATCTCAGTCTACCTAAATCTACCTAAGTCAAAGGATCTAAGCCACACACACGCTCCCTAGACTCCCTCTAAGACCTAGAGAGTCCTCCACACTCTGATCCTATCTAAATGTAAAACGAGACTCTTGGCAAGCCAAAGAATCCATATCCTCAAGGACTAGTCTCGGTCACCTACCTAAGGTTTTCGTCCCCAAGAGCGGCGCCAATGTTGGACTGATACGCCGCGACGGACGTCAACACATTGAGAACTCACCTAACAAGATTTGTCAGCTAAGGATGAAGCTCTACCCACAGGCACATGGAAGCAAGCATAGGGTGTCAACCTACACTCGACCAGCTCCTAACTAATTCCTACAGAGGTCACTACCCAATGTCTAAGTCACAGCCTTCAAGAGTGCATAAGAGAAAACTTCCTACAACGCTTTCTAAAGCCGAACACCCATCAAAAAATCTCGAAACACCACAGAACTTGAAGGAGACCCTACTAACACCAATAGGTCGCTCTCCCTAAGGACTATGAACCAAAACCCCAACCCAAAACACCCGGTGCAAAATCACGTAGGATGTCTGAACGAAATTTGCAGGTCTTCGTTTCTGAAATCTAAAGTGCCAGCTCTACTCAATGTGAATGCGTGGATATGCTGCAATGAAAAATCGGACAACGTATGCTCACCAAATCACTAGATGAAGCTCGTGGATGGAGCTCGCAAAACCGGACCGTACGCGCGCAATGTAGGTATCGGCGTGTAGCTCTCGTCAGGGGCAACACGCTCCACTTCTCCACACTCGATTTTGATCATATTTTCGTAGGGTGTGTCCAGCTTCTAATAGTGCACAAGCTCTAAGGGTTTTTTTTCTTTGTCAAAAGAATGTGTACAATGTGTCCGTGTTTGCTTTCCATATTGATAGTTCTCACAAGATGAAAAATCAAAAAAGGACAAAGACAGTACGTAGCCAAAATGAGAGAGTGTCTCCATTCCCTTCTTTGACATATGTCATAGCTGGCTATACCACAAAGCAACGGTTGGCAGCTCGGTTACGAAAAGAACACTGTTTTTATCAGATACATAAAGATGATAAAGTGAACCAACTTTAGAACCATGGGCTATAATAAGATGAAGCTTTGCAACACGCCAAGACTGTTGATGAAAAGGGACTTTGTAACCCAAGTTATCAAGACGTCCAACCAAAATTAGATTGCGTGTCAAGGTTGGAATAGGACGCACGTTATGGATGATAAGCTTCACGCCATTTTCCATAACCATGGCAATATCACCTACGCCAACAATGTCATAAGAGTAATTGTCACCAAGTGTGATAGAGGCAATGGTTTCCTCGTATCTAGTAAACCAATGCCTATGAGGTGTGACATGCAACGAAGCACTCGAATCAAGAATCCATATATAGGATACTTCACCACTAACAAGGAATCTAGCTGGCATAGAACTCTGCAAAGATAGAGTTTCCAGTGCATCATAAAAGACATCATTATTTTCAGTCAACATATTAATGTCTTGTGCGTCATTGTCATCCTGAACTATGTTCAGTTCTTCAATTTTAAAATAACTCTTTGGGTTCTCCTCTTTATCATTATGATCTTTGCTTTTACCTTGCCCTTCTCTTTGTTATGCTTCCAAGTATAACTATCCTTCTTTATATGACCAAACTTATCACAATAATGGCATTGAACATTGCGGTGACCACGAGAATTTGATCTACCCTTTGATGCATCTCTATTGCCCTCTTTATTGGACTCACATTGAGAAGAACGACCCTTACGTTTCTTCTCATCCCTTTGCACATAATGAGCTTCGCCATGATGCGAGCTAGTTGTGATCTTCCGACGCATCTCCTGTGACAAAAGTACACTAGTAACATCATCATGCTTTAGCGTACCATTAGGAGAGGAGTTACTAGCATATGTGTAAAAGATATCCCAAGAGGGTGGCAACAAAAAAAGAAAAAAGATTGCTTTCATCCCATCATCAATGGTCATGATTTGTGCACAAATTTGGGCAAGAAGAGAATCAGAATCATTGATATGACTGGCAACATTAGCTGACTCCTTCATACAAAGGTTGAAAAGTTTTCACAGTAGGAAAACCTTACTGCTAGCCGTATCCTTTTCGTAAGTGTCACATAATTTTTTCCATAAAGCATGAGCAATCTCTCATTATAACACAGAAAAGTACACCAACTCACCAAGGTGCAATCTAATCATAGACTTGCATAGCTCATCAAGCTCCTCCCACTGAAACTGAGTCATGTGGATATCTTCAGTTCTAACCACATAGGCAATAGGCAATTTTTCCTTCTTTTGGGCAAGCACATCATGTATTTGCAATGGGCTTCAAAGACCTAAGGTTCATCCCATTAAGATTTTCAAAGTGCTAAGGTTCCAAATTTCAAGGGGTAAGTCCAAATGGTCAAGCTTATGGAAATTGAATGCTTTGTAATTGTACACAAAGTCTTCCTAGATCCCTACAAGGGAGGGGGCGAGCCCTAAAGGTAGGGGAAGAGAGAGAAAGAGGTGAGATAACACACACACACTCAAAGGATCCCCTTTACACAAAGGGCATAGTGGACACATGGCAGGTCTCTAGCTCAGTTGCCCCGAATGTGTATTCAAATCCTATTGGATGACCATAGAGGTGGACCAATGAGAATTAGGCTAGAGTACATTTAGTCTAATTAATTTAAAAACACTTTATAAAAATAACTAATGGAAATTAAGTCTCCTCATTGATTATTGGACAGCCTGCCAAGGGGTCCAATAGGCATTAAGTAGCCCAATGGCTTGCTTAATTCCTATTGGCCAGAAGGGTAAAAGGTCCAATGGGTATTTAAATGAATTAAGTTATTTACCTAAGCTCTCTCTAAATGGGAAACAGGGACACTTGTCAGAAGTCTTTATATTTGACCACTTAATTCCTATTAGCTAAGCTTGGGAAGGTCCAATGGGAAGCCATCAAGAGGAATTAGCAAGAGCGGTAGACCAAGATGAGAGAGGGGGCTGATTTGTGAAGGAATTCTTCCACACACATTCACACTAGCTCATGTGTGAAGTCAAGGAAGTCTATCTCCGTCTCAAGCTTTAATGGAAAGCTCATCATCTACTCCAAGCTTGTGAGAAGGGAGGTCTATACCAACAACTCTTGGCTTTGTGATACAAATCCAACCAAGATCCAAGCTCCAATGCATGCTCATCTCCTCTACCATGCTAATTACTAAGATATGCTAAGATTTCATGAGTGATTATGTCAGGAGATATACTTCTTTCTCCTCAGAATACTCCTTTCCCTCAATCTACTCTCATACCCCCGCTAGCTCTCACCATCTTTGAAGGTGTGTGAGGTCTTGGGTCTGAGACCATGATGGAATTGATGTTGTGTTTTACAAGTTTTATATTGGTGCTTGAAGCTTCCATCTTCATTGCACGAGAAAATTATTAAAGGGACACAAAGTATTGTATTGTAAAATGTCTCCCTTGATGGGGGAAACCTATAATACAAAACCTTCTGGAGGGGGGACCGGCTCCATAAAAATTCGGTCCTCAACTGTTGTCAATAGCTTAATATCTCTCTCTTTTTGAAGTATTGCTCATTCCTATCTAACTAGGTGTTATGATTTATGTTCCTCTCTCTCCATCTAAGGACTCTTGCTATGCTCATTAGGAATCTATTCTAATGAAATGCTCATTATGGCAATGTTATTTTCTGCTACACACACGTTACTAGACCATAAAATGTTACAGTCTTTGCTAGTAGACATGGTGGAAAACTACCAAAATATTCTACAAAATATTCGGTAGAGTCTCCTTTGTTTTTGGGACTATAGCAATCAAAATACGAAACAAAATGACAAAGTATATCACTCATAGAGCATAAAAGAGGGAAATGCCTCTCAAAAGCACAATGTATAGAGACCAACTGAGGCATATAAATTGTCAAAATGAGCATAGAACACCAAATTGGTGTCAAAAGCATCTATACCACTCTATACATGTCGTATGGCAAGGCCTCGTAGGGGAAGCTCCAGCTACCTATATCACTGAAGGTATCTCCACATTTGAGAATACCCCAGCTCAATGAAAACCTCATGCTATCGACCCTCAACACCATAGGTTATGCAGCAAAACGTATAGCCAAGTCTTAGAAATGGTTATCATCTGGACCAAGTCTTAGAAATGGCCGGGACTGCCATACTTGCCAAAAGATGGCTCCACAAAAGCGTACAATGGTATTATCCACAAAGACGTACATGTATGTCACGATGCTCAAAAAAGCACCAAAAGCATGTGCATGCAAAGAAATATCCGTGCGGTGTCGTGCTGTGACACGTACATAGTGGGAACGAATGCTACAACATATATCTTATGACTTTTTAGATACATAAGTATATTTCCTATAATGTACATATACATATTTAAGTATAATAATAAGCTTTCTATCTCTTCCTACTATTTATCTCAAGGGTAGCATATTCTTACTTTACCGTCAGAAAATACTATGGGAAAAGCGTCAATAGCTATGCCTCTTTAACTTGGGGCAAAAAGCAATGATTTTTTATTTCTACTATCTCATTATCATCTCACACACTATCTAGATCCTATATCTAGGGTAACTTACAATAAATATATATTGTATGGATTTTTTATATTTTTCTTATATTTTTTTTAAATAGCTACTAGGAAGGAATCAAATGCTAGTGGGACACTAGCTTCCATGATTCTCAAAGATACCCCTATTTTAATTCATTATTGCAAGCATAATTACAAAACTTTGTCAAGGATCAATGTCACGATTTCATATGGCATGAGGTGTCAAATAAAAGTTTAGGCTAAGGGGACCACAAGAAGACTTTTGATGCCAAAACTATACCCTATTTTGATGATTTTTTTACACAAGGTTCCAATTCGCATTGAAAAAAGTATATAAACTAGGAGTCATAGAGAATGAGCTGAATTTTCTAGCCCATATTTTTACTTTTTTATTTTGAGCCACGGTTAAGGAGATATGATCAACATACTGGATCCCAGTGTGCCCACATCATACAAGGACACGTCATTTCCAACTTTTCCAGTTTCTGTTCACATTGGCTCTTCTCTTCTTGTGTAAACCCTTGGGGGGTTACCTTAACCTATAAAAGGGGACCTCTTCTTCCTTGAAAACCATTCAAGCCATTGATGAGAGGAATTCATGAGGGAGTGAGTGTAGTAATGCCTAATTGTACTTAGCCATAAACATAAGCCTAAGCCTACAGTTAATCCTAGAGAAAGACTAGCAATTCTTGTAAGCTATCCTTGGAAGATAAGCTATAACCAAAGAAGGTCTTGAACTTGGTGCATCGATCAAAGCTGAAGTCTCCCCTCTTGTTCTCTCTCCATCATAATGGTGAACAACTCCCGAACAGTTTGTCAAGTAAGATGTGTTTTACTTTGATATTTTGTTGTTTTCCTTTTCATCTCTAATCCAAACTTATATCTATAATTCAACATATATCTCTAATTTCATCTCCCTCTCTAACCAAACCTATCTCTCTCACTCTAGAAATTCATTCTCTCTACAAATTATAGGTTCTCCTTGCTACAGGTACATCTCTCCTTGCAGTATCCTTATTACCTATGAGCAAGAATAAGGCTTGGGAGGGAAATTTCTCATTTGTACACTTCTCTCATATCTACATTCCTCACATACTATTGTAGATGAATAATACACATGATGAGAATTTCTATCGCTTCCACTCTGTGCGATCTATTAGAATTAACGTATGGATTAACCGTAAAGTACACTTTCAACAATGTATATTGTTTCTCTTTGGCCCAGAAAGACTCAATGAAATACTTCTTTCACCGGATCCCATCATACTACCTTTTATAGACTATAACTTTTCTTTTGACGCAAGTGTAGTTATCTTGCTATGAACCAAGAGGATTTGTACACATAATTAATCCCCATCACTAGACAAAACATATATATTATGGTAAGCACAAAACTACAATTCTAAAGAACAATTTGTAGCATGTTTGGTTGGAAAATATTGAACGCCATTAACTCATCTATTAATCGTTTCATATTACCCATGATACGATATGACCATAGCCTTGATGTTTTGATCTTTGTGTTGTTTTGATATCTCTTCTGTGTTCTTTCTTTGAGTCTGTAAGTGCAAGGGAGAAAGAGTGGGGCTTCTTTGTTTGCACTTCCTTTCAAACCCTAGACTTCATGGCATCCATGGTTTAACTCCTTCATATAGTTTTTAGAGTTCTCTAACAAACTCTCACAGCCAAAAGCCCGGTGCTTTCCTGGCGAGACCGCAAATTTCTCGACAACGGGGAGTCAAATTGCTCTCAAAGTTGGAAACTTGTTTTCACTCTTGAAAGTGCACGCGCACGTGGAAGCGATTTCGGGAATGAAATCACTCTGATACCATATGAAGGAGAGGATCTAGGAGCATAGCGGAAGAGGAATATGAATCGCACACACACACACACAAACACACCACCATAGCCTCAGTCACATGTTGGAGGGGTTGAGCCAACATACACTGTGTGTCCCCTTTCTTTCTTCTCTGTCTTATGCACTAAGGCACAATACACATTGTGATAAGTGTTAGTAGCTCACACAAGTGTATATCTGTACAGTTAGGGTTAGTAGCAGTTAGTGATGGGCGGTCGGCCACATGGCCATTAAACCTAACACTTTGTCAAGGACGCAATTATCCACCTCAAGGTCATAGTAGATTCAATTTGATGTGACCTCCACATGCAAGGGACTCTCACACTTCTTTAAGACATGGTAAGATCTTGTTTGTTTTGAATGATGTTTATTGATTATTATCCTATTCATGTTGTTGCAGGAGTTACTCATAGCTGTAACCCTTCTACTCAATAGCATTTGAGGTTCGTATCTTTGCTTGTGTTTGCTACATCTCAATGCATCTACATGGATTGTATATCATTGGCTATATGAAAAAGGTGCATGCACACAGCACAAGGATTTTTGTCTATAATAGACAGCATGGCATTTCTATCAAGCAACTAGTTCATGTGATAACATGACTCTACTGATAGGGACTCAAGGTAGGAAATTGTTTCAATGATCGAGTTGTGAATAAGATTCCAACTTGAGAGGATCTCCTACTTAGTCTATAGCATTGATTGTTCCTATAAGACTGGTACTTTCAAGGGTATGACCCAACTGATATAACATTGATTGTGTCTATAGGAGTGGTATTTTTAGGGGTATGACCCAGTTAATGACAAATCACTATGGAAGTGTTGATGGTCACTGATTAACCTCTTCACACTTGTACTTTCAAGGAAAGAAATTCTAAACTGCCAAGGGGTAGTAGCTAAGTTCACTTTACCAAGTTGCTTACAATCACTACTGGCATCACCATAGTCTATATTGGTCTCAACTATGTGATAGTTTAGGCATTTTCT
Source organism: Adiantum capillus-veneris (assembly GCF_014529385.1). Classification (NCBI taxonomy): domain Eukaryota; kingdom Viridiplantae; phylum Streptophyta; class Polypodiopsida; order Polypodiales; family Pteridaceae; genus Adiantum; species Adiantum capillus-veneris. The sequence continues at coordinate 52,586,505 of NC_140954.1, forward strand.
TTACGCAATTTGACCAAGGTTTTCATATTGCCAATGTAGCATCGAGGGTCCTCATTTACATATTAGTTTATCTTCACTTATCTCTACTTTTAGTGGTTACTAGGTCCAAAGACATACTCGGCCTTTTGCGGGTAGAATTTTGGTAATGTACCTTTGAGATTTTGATCTCTCTATAGAGAAAACTCTGTCATATTTTTTCCACAAGTTGTCTAGTTTTCTTACACCACTCTTTTGCATTCATATTGTAGGGAACTTGTTGAGTTACTAGTTGAGATTTTGATCTCCATGTAGAGAAACTGTCAAAATTTCTTATCTAGAAAATTTGCCATATGTTCTTATTGTTACTCTCCTGCAGTTAGCTCTTGTCAGTATGCTGGATCTTCTAAGAAATAAGATTGTTGCATTAAATAATTTGATGGCACCAAATTCACTATATGGAAGTAGCAAATGCTTAGTGTGCTAGTCAGCAAATGACTTGTAGTGTCATTGTGATAGATCGTAGAGAGGGTTTGTACATTGATTATTAGTGGGAGGATCTTGATGCATGTGCCATGGAAACTATTATGTTATGTCTTGATGAGGCCATATTCTTCACCTTTATGTACAAGACCAATGCTTAAGAGCTGTGGAAGTCTTGATGGTCACCATTGGATGGTAAGAGTGTATCGAACAAAGAGTTTTTTTATAAGGAAGCTTATGCGTCCTAACATGAAAGAGGGTAGCAGTTTCAGTTCACACTTGAAGGAGTTTAACAATGTTTACTCAATTGACATCAAAGGGGCTTATTTTCAATGTGATGAAATGAAAGCCATTTTCTTGCTATGCTCTTTGCATGCATCATGGCACACATTTAACGTTACCATTAGTAAATTTTCCCTTAAAGACAAGCTTGTTTTTAGTGATGTTACTAGTGCTTTGCTCATGGAAGAGTTTCGATCTTAGCCTCTTGACACTAGTGGGCATGATGATGCATATATGGCAAGTGGAAGTAGCTAGAGGACCAATCAAGTGTAGAGGGTCATATTCATAGTTGCAGTCATTCTTAAGATCACAAGAATGAACATGGCAAGAGTCGTGGATATGACACAAGGAACATTGAATGCTACCATTGTCATAAGAAAGGACACATGAAGCAAGGTTGTTATTTGCTGCAAAGAGAGAAGGGTAAAGTCTTTGTCGTACCTCTTAAGAGTAGTGTGAAGATAGAAAAGCTAAATTTTTCTGATTCTCCACATGTTCATATTTGCTAGCCAGATGTCAAGCCTCACCATATCGATGCTAGCAAACAGAGAACCATAGACATAAAATGTCAATCTGCCGAACATAGCTAATCCGACCAGTGCATGGATGCTATAAGAGATAGCTAATCTCTTGAAAACCCAAGTCTAGTGTGCTTTCACCTAGATTGGTCTCAAGTGTGCATCAAACACAAAAATTTAACCTTCCTACCACAAGCCTAATACAATAAATTTGTAGGCCTATAGTGCTCCAAATGCAATGAAACTTGCTACCTAGAATGTGAAGAGTATCCTCACCATCCTCATGTGCTCAAAATTAATTTCTAACACTTGTGCAAGATTGTACCGAAGATAAAAAACCTATTTTGGAAAGATTGATTTTGGTCTCCAAAGCACTCTATAGCTTCCTTAGGACGTGCTCTATCTATTCCTATGGTTGAAAACCAATTTGGATGCATGTATGGTGCGTAAGGAATGAAAACAACATGTAGAGAAACACGAGTAAACCCACAACTTCATTGTGAGAAACTTACGTAGAATGGAAAAGATTTCACCTATGAGCATGTTAATATTATTGTATTTGCAATGCCACTTTGCACTAGAGAGACAAAAAGAGATTAAACAATAAGGAGCTTATAGAACAGTACTGCAGCGTACACTCACTTTCATTATCCAAAACTTAAGTCAAAAGTTACAAAAATTGTCTTTTCTACCTTAGCTAAGGTTTAAGAAATGGATCCTTAGATAATTTGGCTTAATAATAAGGCTAGGAGCTACAAATAATTACAACTTTGGAGGCCCCTAGCCCTTTACACTCTTTGGCAATCAATTGTGATACAAAATGTTTGGACTTCTACAGGATCTCAAATCAATGAATAAGGATTTGATACAATAAATGGGGATAAAAAATGATGATGATGCTCCTTTGATGTTCTTGTTAGAGCTGAGCAGCTAACATTCCCCCCCTCCTTGACTCTCTCATTTTCTTCACAGCTACTGAGGGTGCTAAGTAGTGGCCGGGCTTACATGCTTCAGTGTGCTTTACATGGTGCTCCAGTCCTCGTCAATACTTGAGCCATAGTTCTTTATCTTCTGTAGACATAAACTACATAGTAATCCTATTTTTGTGCTCAATGGTTGAGTAACTTACAAAGCGAGCTCTTAAGTGGGGCGATGATCGGGATGAATATTGTGCTTCTATAAGTGAACACGTCCGTATAGAATGCCTCTTCAAATGTCTGCATGTAGTATGAGTATAAGAACATTACCCTAGCATAGAAGCCGTGGAGCACCTCCTCTGATGGTTTTTCTATGACAAATAATAGCATCGGCCTTGATTTCCTTCAACGAATGACATCCAGGTGGCATTTGTGTGCTCAAATTAATGGACGGTCTATAGAAAAGTAAGAAGCATCTTTGAAATCTAGACCAACAAAATGAAACTCAACTATGATATCCCACAAAAAGCTTTATCGTTGATAAAAGTTGCTCCACCATATAATCTTCATTTGAGAGCCATTCATGCCATCAAAAACCTCATTCGACCTATGATTTCGGAGCTGAATTTTTCAGCCCTCCTTTGGTAGTTTGTGCTCCAGAGATTCCATAGCCATTATAGGTACCATTGTTGTAGTCTCTTCCATCTACAAGAGCCCCCAGATCATTTGAGAGTGTGTAGCCTCTTTCGGAGTGGCCTCATGCACACACATAGAGTGGAAGTTTGACGACATTGTCTTCTTTGACTACAGGTACAGATACAGGCAGGTACATGTACATGTACATAGAGCGGCTTGGTTAGCTTTCCCTGTGCTTCTTGGCCTTGATTTCAGCTTCGGTTATAGCATCACCATCGACTCACAGGCTACAAGCTTAAGTGATTTCTATATTTTGGTTCTTGTGGGAGCAATTTTTTATGCGTAGATGCATATGTTGGTACCTTTGATAGTGTTTGAGCTCTTTTGAGATTAGTTTGACCCCCCGCAGGGATATTTCTTTACATGCACATGCTTTTGGTGCATGTTTGAGCATCATGACATACTTTTACATCTTTGTGGATACTGCCATTGTACACTTTTGTGGAACCATCTTTTGGCTAGTACGGCAATCCCGGCCATTTCTGAGACTTGGTCCAGATGATAGCCATTTCAAAGACTTGGCTCTATGTTGTCGTGCTGTGACACGTACATAGTGGGAACGAATGCTACAAGATACATCTTATGAATTTTTAGATACATAAGTATATTTCCTATAATGTACATATACATATTTAATTATAATAATAAGCTTTCTATCCCATCTTACTATTTATCTCAAGGGTAGCATATTCTTACTTTACCGCCGTCAGAAAATACTATGGGAAAAGCGTCAATAGCTACGCCTCTTTAACTTGGGGCAAAAAGCATTGATTCTTTATTTCTACTATCTCATTATCATCTCACACCCTATCTAGATCCTATATCTATGGTAACTTCCAATATATATATATTCTATGTATTTTTAATATTTTTCTTATATTTCTTTTAAATAGCTACTAGGAAGGAATCAAATGCTAGTGGGACATTAGCTTCCATGATTCTCAAAGATACCCCTATTTTAATGCATTATTCAAAGCATGATTACAAGAAAATTTAAAGGATAAATGTCATGCTTTCATATGGCATGAGGTGTCCATTGGAATCAAATAAAAGTCTACGCTAAGGAGACCACAAGAAGACTTTTGCTACCAAAAATGTATCCTATTTTGATGATTTTTTTACACAAGGTTCTAGTCCGAATTGGAACAAGTATATAAAATGGGAATCATAGCTAATGAGCTGAATTTTCTACCCATATTTTTTCTTTTTTATTTGGAACCATGGTTGAGGAGATATGATCATAATACTGGACCCCATTCTGCCCACATCATGGAGGGACAACTCATTTCCAACTTTTCCAGTTTTTGTTCACACTGGCTCTTCTCTTCTTGTGTAAACCCTTGGGGGTTCCCTTCACCTATAAAAGGGGACCTCTTCTTCCTTGAAAACCATTCAAGCCATTGATGAGAGAAACTCATGAGGGAGTGAAAGTAGTAATGCCTAATTGTACTTAGCCATAAACATAAGCCTAAGCCTACACTTACTCTTAGACCAAGACTGTCTATTCTTGTAAGCTATTTGGAAGATAAGCTATAACCAAAGAAGGTCTTGGACTTGGTGCATCAATCAAAGATAAAGTCTCCCCTCTTCTTCTCTCTCCATCATGATGGTGAACAACTCTTGTAGAGTTTTTCAAGTAAGATGTGTTTTACTTTGATATTTTGTTGTTTTCTTGTTGTTTTCTTTTTCATCTCTAATCCAACATTATATCTCTAATCCAACATATGTCTCTAATTTTATCTCCCTCTCTAACAAAACCTATCTCTCTCACTCTAGAAATTATAGGTTCTCCTTGATATAGGTACATCTCTCCCCACAGTATCCTTATTGCCTACAAGCAAGAATAGGGCTTGGGAGGGAAACTTCTCATCTCTTCACTTCTCTCATATATACATTTCTCACATACTATCCTAGATGAATAATTCATATGATGAGAATTTCTATCGCTTTCACTCTGTGCGATCTATTACAATTAATGTATGGATTAGTCGTAAAATACACTTTCAACAACATATAGTGTTTCTCTTTGGCCCAGAAAGGTTCAATGAAATACTTCTTTCACAAGATACCATTATACTACCTCTTATAGACTATAAATTTTCTTTTGACTTAAGTGTAGTTATCTTGCTATGAACCAAAAGGATTTGTACACACAATTAATCCCAATCACTAGACAAAACATATATATTATGGTAAGCACAAGGCTACAGTTCCAAAGAACAATTCGTAGCCTGTTTGGTCGCAAATATTGAACGCCATTAACTCATATATTAACCCTTTCATATTACCCATGATACGATATGACCATAGCCTTGATTTTTTCATCTTTGTGTTGTTTTGATTCTCTTCTGTGTTCTTTCTTTGAGTCTTTAAGTGCAAGGGAGGAAGAGTGGGGCTTCTTTGATTGCACTTCCTTCCAAACCCTAGACTTCATGGAATCTATGGTTTAACTCATTCATATAATTTTTAGAGTTATCTCACAAACTCTCACAGCCAAAAGCCCGGTGCTTTCCTAGCAAGACCGCAAATTTCCTAGCCAAAGCAAGGACTATCAATAACAGAGCTACTTAGGGAATTTGAGCGGCACTATGCACAACTCACGAGGACAGAAAGGGCCACACTAGATGCAGAGAAGACATATCTTTTCTTACGAGCTGCAGGTAAAGAGTTTCAAGAAAATTTTGAGCTTCTTCTTGAAGATAAAGATGCTGAGCAAGGACTAAAGACCGACTGGAATGAATGCCAAATGACAAAGAAGAAGGAACAAGATGGTAGTAAACACTACAAGTCCTTCAACCTCAACTTTTGACAAAATGATCAAGCCTACTTTTATATATCCTAAGTTTGATGAATATATGCTAGATGAGCTTGTGAAGGGAATGCGTGACTTGAAGGTGAAGATTGCAAAGCTTGAAGAAAAAGGCCAACCATCAGGGCCACTTCCTAGGCAAAGACAACAACCCAAAGAAGGGTTTGTTAATAGATGTATTTGGTGTGATAGTACATACCATGTAAGAAGGGATTGTATTGGACGATGGTTCAACATATGCTAGGATACACAAAAAAGATGGTAAATGAGCTGTCCAATTTCTCACAATTTGTGTAAACCATGAAAGAAATCATGACAACCTCAGAGAACATCCTCTACCAAAGGTGAGCAAATAGTTTCATGATCATAGGGAAATTATGGGTTTTGGACAAGTACCATTGTAAAGAGGAATTGCAGTGGTACAGAAAGAGAAGGGGTCTCGCCTGATCCAAAAATAGGTGAAACTTTCTCAACGGGCTCCTTGGTAACAAGGAATGGATCAATATGTTTTACAAAACATGAAGATTTGAAGAGATGTGAAAGGCAATATGTACATAATGTACAAATAGGCATTAAAAAGAGTGGGTTGCTAGAGCCTACTGAGAATTTTTTGGGTTTGTGTAAAAAAGTTTCTTTTGTAGATACTATGGGTGAGATTGATGCTATAATGGACTCTAGTTTGCATCTTGAAAATGAAGTTGTGAAAGTTTGCTCTATGGAAATGTATCAAGTAATAGAAGCCTTTAAAGAAAACCAAACAGATGGCTTGGAAGTCCATGTTGAAACTAAATACAAGAGTGTAGCGAAGAAGGTGAAACTAGTAGCTTCACCCTTACCACTCAACAATAGGGAAAAGACTGAGCAAGCTTTTTTGCAACCAAGTTTAAGGAATCCTAAAAACATCGGGCATACCTTCACAAAGGAGTCTTTTCAAGAATTTCAAATTGGTTGCGAGGACTTTCTAACACAGGAGGAGACAAAGTGATTCACAGAAATGCTTTCAAAGCATTTCTTTGAAAGCATGGTAAGGCTTTTAGATTTGAGCCACATGAGATAGGATGTGTTGATCTTTCTATTGTATCTTCTATGGTAATTTTCACAATAGCTCATGTGCCTTGGAATTTGCGGCCTACTCCGGTTCCAAATGCTCATTTGCCAAAGTTAGTAGAGCTACTGAATGAGAAAACCAAAATGGGAATCTTGGAGCCTTCTTGTGCTCCATACTCAAAGAGGTGGTTCATAGTTCCAAAGAAGAATGGTGCTATGCGCTTCATCCAAGATATGCAACTAGTGACAAGGTGACAATTAGAAATGTAGGTAGAGGACCAATCGTGGATGAGTTGCAGAGGCGTTTGCAGGGAGGGCAATCTACTCAATGGGGGATCTCTACTCAGGGTATGATCAATTTCATCTTGCAATCAAAAGCAGAGACTTGACAACCATCAGGACACCTTTGGGCTTGGTAAGGATGTGTACCTTGCCGTAGAGAGCAACCAACTCGGTTGCACATATGATGAATGGGATGAATAAGGTCTTACGTGACTTTATTCCTCAAATCACAATGCCTTTCATTGATGATTTTCCTATCAAAAGGATGTGAAGAAATGACAAAGATGAGCTTTGGATCTCAGGGGATGTTGCAGGTTTGTGGTAAATCACATAAATGATTGTGATAAAATTCTATCTAGGTTGGAGGAAGTGAATCTTACTTTGTCACGGAAAAAGTCTATGTTTGGGGTCAATGAAGTGCTCATTGCGGGGCACATGTGCGGGCCATATGATAGGAAACCTTGTTCAACAAAGGTATATGCCATCCAAAGAATGAAAGAAACATGCACTAGCATCACTGAGGTTAGAAGGTTTTTGTCATTTATGTTATTTGGATTCCACATTATGCACATATAGCTGATCCTCTTTATCAATTACTTAGAAAGAATCAAAAGTTTAAATGAAAAGAAGCACATGTAAAAGCCATGAAAAAGATAAAGGAGTTGCTCCAGTCAGCACCAACTTTGAAAAAGGTAGACTATGGGTGTCAAAGGCCAGTAATTGTGACAGTTGACACCATTCCTACAAGGATTGGTTGGGCAATAGGGCAAGATGATGAAGAAGGACACATATATGTGGTGAGATTTTGAGCAAAGGTGCTAAGTGCTTGCCAAAGAAACTACCCACAGATAAAGAGAGAGTTATGGGGTATGGTTACAGCCTTGAAAAATGGAAAAGAGTACTAATTGGTGCATGTGTGGCTGTAGAAACTAATTGTCTACCACTTCTTGGGATGATTACAAGCTGCTCAATGCCAAACATTGCTATGTTGCAATGGATTGCCTACATTAAGTCCTTAAATCCTGAGTTTAAGCACATTGCAGATAAAGACAATATAGTGGTAGATATGCTATCAAGGGCAAGGTATGAAGATGAATCACATATGATTGACAAGGGAGATGATGTGGGCACAAAGTTATATTCCATCTCTCATGTCAAAGGTAACAATGTCTACATGATTAATCCACTTGAATTGTTCTTGAAATATCTTTATGAAGGTGATTGGCTTCTTATTAGAAGCTACTTGAGTAGTCTAACAAAACAGGATGATTGGTCTGAACAATAATTCAAGAGGATACATAGGAAAGCATATGGGTACTTTTTGAGGGATGGTTACTTGTGGAAGCATCCTAAACAAAAGGGTGCTACACCACAAAGGGTTATATATAAAAAAGAGACTCAAGTAAAGCTCATGCAAGAGTTTCATGAGACTCTATGGGCTAGACACAGGGCTATTTGGGCAACCTTTTCCAAGCTGAACGAAAAATAATGGTGGAAGGGTATGTCTAAATATGTATCTCAATTTATAGAGTCATGTGTAACTTTTCAAATGTTTGACATCATGATGGATTGCACCCTACATATCCACTAGCCATGCACTATAAATGGGTTGTGGACCTAGTCCCAATGCCCTTAGAACTTTGGAAAATGAGATACTTAGTTCTTGCACGAGAGGACCTTACTAACCAGGTTGAAGGGCGAGCATTAAGAGCTAAAACCATGGAATCTGTGTTCAAATTCCTTCTTGATGAGGTGATTTTCCATTATGGTTGTGTGGGAAAGATCACTACAGACAGAGGTGAGTTGGATGCCGAGGAAGCAAGGGATTTATTTTCCAGATTAGGAATCAAGCTTTCTCCTACTACAACCTGCAACCTTGATGGCAATGGAAAGAGTGAAAGAGGGCATCCTCCTATCATCAAAGCTTTACCCAAAGCTTGCAAAGGAAAAGCTAGTGAGTGGCCAGAACTATCGCCATATGCTTTATGGGATGATTGTACAGCACATAGCTCAGTAACTGGCTATATGCTTGCGGAGCTAATGTATGGTCAAAAGCCAGTGATGCCGATTGAAGATACAGTTCCCACATGGAATGTACTACCTTAGAAAGAGGGACTTAGCAGGGAAGGTCTCCTTGCATTGCGCATAAGGAAACTAGAGAGAAGACCTACAGACATTGAGGCTCCAAAAGAAAGACTAAAAAATGCAAAGTTGAAAAACAAGGACTACTTTGATAAGTGACATCGGCTCAGGAGAAAAGCAATTGACAAAGGTGACTGGGTTTTAGTGTATAATAGTAGCCTTGATAACTAGCACATAGTCATGCATAAGTTCTCAAAAAGATGGTTTGGATCGTATGTTATAAAATATGTGCATGAAAATGCTACTTACAGCTTGTCTGAACTAGATGGTATAGTAGTAAAGATTCCCATTGCAGGAAAAAGGATCAAAATGTATAAGAGAAGAGGAGACAATGATCCAGAAGATGTTGAGGAGGAGGAAGAGCAAAACACAGGTGAAGATCAAAGTGAAGAAGAAGCTTTGGAATCATCCAGTGAAGAAGAAAGCAAGGAAGATGTACAAGAGGACTGATATTTCAAAGACAAAATATGGAACATACCGGAGGATGTGCGGGTTTAGAGGGGATGGATGTCCTGCTATGACACGTACATAGTGGGAACGAATGCTACAAGATATATCGTATGACTTTTTAGATACATAAGTATATTTCCTATAATGTACATATACATATTAAGTATAATAATAAGCTTTCTATCTCATCCTACTATTTATCTCAAGGGTAGCATATTCTTACTTTACCGTCAAAAAATACTATGGGAAAAGCGTCAATAGCTATGCCTCTTTAACTTGGGGCAAAAAGCAATGATTCTTTATTTTTACTATCTCATTATCATCTCACACCCTATCTAGATCCTATATCTAGGGTAAATTTCAATATATATATATATATATATTCTATGTATTTTTTATATTTTTCTTATATTTCTTTTAAATAGCTACTAGGAAGGAATCAAATACTAGTGGGACACTAGCTTCCATGATTCTCAAAGATACCCCTATTTTAATGCATTATTGCAAGCATGATGACAAAACTTTGTCAAGGAGCAATGTCATTCTTTCATATGGCATGAGGTGTCCATTGGAATCAAATAAAAGTCTACGCTAATGGGACCACAAAAAGACTTTTGTTGCCAAAAGTGTATTCTATTTTTATGATTTTTTTATACAAGGTTCCAATCCGAATTGGGAAAAGTATATAAAATGGGAGTTGTAGCTAATGAGCTGAATTTTTTGCCCAAATTTTTTCTTTTTTATTTCGAGCCATGGTTGCAGTCTACCCACATCATGCAGGGATAGCTCATTTCCAACTTTTCTAGTTTCTGTTCACACTGGCTCTTCTCTTCTTGTGTAAACCCTTGGGGGGTCCCTTCACCTATAAAAGTGGACCTCTTCTTCCTTGAAAAACATTCAAGCCATTGATGAGAGGAATTCATGAGCGAGTGAGTGTAGTAATGCCTAATTGTACTTAGCCATAAACATAAGCCTAAGCCTACACTTACTCCTAGAGAAAGACTAGCCATTCTTGTAAGCTATCCTTGGAAGATAAGCTATAACCAAAGAAGGACATGAACTTGGTGCATCAATCAAAGCTAATCTCCCCTCTTCTTCTCTCTCCATCATAATAGTGAACAACTCCCGAAGAGTTTGTCAAGAATGATGTGTTTTACTTTGATATTTTGTTGGTTTCTTGTTGTTTTCTTTCTCAGATCTAATCCAACCTCATATCTTTAATCCAACATATATCTCTAATTTCATCTCGCTCTCAAACCAAACCTATCTCTCTCACTTTGGAAATTAATTCGCTCTACAAATTATAGGTTCTCCTTGCGACAGGTACATCTCTCCCCGCAGTATCCTTATTGCCTACGGACAAGAATAGGGCTTGGGAGGGAAACTTCTCATCTCTTCACTTCTCTCATATCTACATTTATCACATACTATCTTAGATGAATAATTCACATGATGAGAATTTCTATCGCTTCCACTCTGTGCAATCTATTAGAATTAAGGTATGGATTAGCCGTAAAATACACCTTCAACAACGTATTGTGTTTCTCTTTGGCCACCTCTTAGAGACTATAAATTTTCTTTTGACCTAAGTGTAGTTATTTTTCTATGAACCAAGAGGATTTGTACACACAATTAATCTCAATCACTAGACAAAACATATATATTATGGTAAGCACAAAACTACAATTCCAAAGAACAATTCGTAGCCTCTTTGGTTGGCAAAGATTGAACGCCATTAACTCATCTATTAACCCTTTCATATTACTCATGATACGATATGACCATAGCCTTGATGTTTTCATCTTTCTGTTGTTTTGAAATTCTCTTCAGTGTTGTTTCTTTGAGTGTGTAAGTGAAAGGGATAAAGAGTAGGGCTTCTTTGATTGCACTTCCTTCGAAACCCTAGACTTCATGGCATCTATGGTCTAACTTATTCCTATAGTTTTTAGAGTTCTCTTATAAACTCTCACATCCAAAATCCCGGTGCATTCCTCACAAGACCACAAATTTCTCGACAACATTTTGCTGCATAACCTACGTTGTTGAGGGTTGATAGCATGAGGTTTTCATTGAGCTGGGGTATTCTCAAATGTGGAGATACCGTTGGTGATACATGTAGCTGGGGCATCCCTTGCGAGGCCTTGCCATAGGACATGTATAGAGTGGTATAGATGCTTTGACGCCGAGTTGGTGATCTATGCTCATTTTGACAGTTTATGCACCTCATTTGGTCTCCATACATTGTGCTTTTGAGAGGCATTGCCCTCTTTTATGATTTACAAGGGACATACTTGGTCATTTTGTTTCGGACTGCTGAATTTGTCGATGCCAAAGTCGAAACCCTAATTGCACTCTTGAAAATGCACACGTGTGCGGAAGCAATTTTGGGAATGAAACTACTCTGATACCAAATGAAGGAGAGGATCCGGGGCACAATGGATTAGGAAGATGAAACACACACACACACACTCACACACACACCACCATAGCCTCACTCACAGGTTGGAGGGGGAGAGCCAACATACATTATGTGCCCCCTTTCTTTCTTCTCTATCTTATGCACTAAGGCACAAAACACATTGTACTTAGTGTTAGTGGCTCACACAAGTGTATATCTGTACACTTAGGGTTAGTAGAAATAAGTGATGGGCGGTCAACCACATGGCCATTAAACCTAACACTTTTTCAAGGACACCATTATCCACCTCAAGGTCATAGTAGATTCTATTTGGTATGATCTCCACATGCAATGGACTTGCACACTTCTGACCGGTAAGATCTTCTTTGTTTTGAATGATTTTTATTGATGATTATCCTATTGATTTTTTTGTAGGAGTTACTCATAGTTGTAACCCTTCTACTCAATAGCAATTGAGGCTCGTATCTTTCCTTGTGTTTGTTACATCTCAATGCATTTACATGGATTGTATATCATTGGTTATATGCAAAAGGTGCATACACACGAGATAATGATTTTTGTCTATAGTAGATAGGAATGGCTCTTGTATCAAGAAACTAGTTCATGTGATAACATGACTCTACTAAGAGGGCCTCAAGGTAGGCGATTGTTTCAATGATCGAGTTGTGAATAAGATTCCAACTTGAGAGGATCTCTTGCTTTGTCTATAGCATTGATTTTTTTTATAAGACTGGTACTTTTGAGAGTATGACCCAACTGATATAACATGGATTGTGTCTGTAGGAGTGGTATTTTTAGGGGTATGACCCAGTTAATGACAAATCACTATGGAAGTGTTGATGGTCACTGATTGACCTCTTCACACTTGTACTTTCAAGGAAAGAAATTCCAAACTGCCAAGGGGTAGTAGCTAAGTTCACTTTACCAAGTTTCTTACAATTACTACTGGTATCACCATAGTCTATATTGGTCTCAACTACCTGATAGTTTAGGAAATTTCTTTACACAATTTGACCAAGGTGTTCATATTGCCAATGCAGCATCGAGGGTCCTCAGTTACATATTTGTTTATCTTCACTAATCTCGACTTTGGAAAAGAGAAACAAGGATATCGAGCTAGAGCCAGAGCTAGAGAAATCACAAAGACGAGATCTTGCCTTGATGCACGTCCAAAGAGAAGAGCGATTTCTTAAGGAGATAATTGAATTAAAAAGATTGAATCAGTTGCTAAGAGGGGGACAACCAAAACATCAAGCAGAAGCAGGTACCTCTGAGCAACCAACTATTGACATTCCCTCAGTCTCTTTTGCTGAGATGGAAACACAGCGAATAGAAGGGCTAGAAGAAGAAGCGGATTTCTAGGTACCACTCACTGAAGCTAAGCAAGTGCCCATGGTCCAACTTTCTAAATCTAAGGAAGATGCACTCAAACAAAAGATTGCCTAGGAAATAGATGATGGATGGAAATCAGTGATGGATTGGGAGTTGATAATTCTTCACGAAGTCAATGTAACTCAACTCACTCCCAACCAAATCAATGGACAGTGGCATCAACAATCATTGCCATACCCCTTGATCAAAGTGGAGCTATTATAGTAAAAGAAAGATTATTGAAGGATATGCAGGCAGAAGGCTCAAAGGATATCCATTCCAAGTGGAGAAAGAGTTGGTTGAAGAAAAACTCAAGATATATGATTCTGTTCACAAGAGCACCTGCAGTCCTTTAGAAAGACCCAACACTCTATAGTGTTCCAAGGGTAAGGACATGGAAGGCATACGAGGCACTAAAAAAGAAGAGGCCTAAATGGCTGAACTATCCATGCCTACCTGCTCCAGAGCAGGGACCGGCAACAGAGGAATACATGGTGAAAACCCTAACGGGTGTCATGACTTTCTTCAAGACCCTTCCTCACCTCTCATGTGCCATGTTGTATAAGATTTGCAGAATGCTGCTCACATTTTCGGGAGCCAGAGCAAGCCAGAGCACCATGGATGTTTTTCCTCGAAGACAATAAGGGTCTCTGCTCTATGACTCAAGTGGGCAGCCTTTCGAAGAAGTCCTTTACAGCTTCTATGCCCGATGCATGTTTTTGCCTCTAACAATATGTTGGCATTTGAGGAAGCATTCTATACATGTTTCTTCACTTGGCGAACAAAGATATTTGGGCCAATGATTAGTAACCTTACATCCATATTTGTTGTCTATTCACCCATTGAGCTTAAAAACAGAGTCACCATGCAATTCTTGCAAGTTCTTGACAAAGAGAGGAGACTCAGATATGAGAAAGCATTACACGTGCTTAAAGACCACCTCACCAACCAACAACCCAAAGAATACTTTAGCCCATGAAGCTATGTCAAGGGACGACACGGTGGAGGAGGGGGGGAATGTTAGCAGCAAGCTAGCTCGGAAAGCTCGGATAACATATTTTGGAGATTTTATTGTAAAACACTTATTATTTTGATGAATTGTGAACATTGTAACTCTTACTTTCTGTTGAGAGAGAGAGAGAGAGAGCACAGAATAGAACCCCAAAGTGTGTAGAATACACACATAGATGATGTATATATAGAGAGGACTTGGGTGCCATATATAGAGAAGCCATATATTGAGTAGCTTCACATATAAGCTCAACACCCCCGCTCAAATAAGGGTCCCTAATTGTGGATGAAAAACCCTTGGGGGATCAAGGGAAAAACCCACAGATCTATATACACCCAACGTTATATTATAAAAATCATTGAATGTACAAATATTCATCACTCCTTTTAAAATGAATATTTTATGAGGAGCTACATCACTCCTTTTACGATGAATGTTTTATGAGGAGTTACAGTACTCCTATCCTATCAAATACAATAATGAATACAAAGGTTCAATAAAGAGGTGTAAAGGCTATCGATTAGCTCGTAATTAGAAGTGTCTCCGTGAATCTTTGTGTAGCTTGTCATCAATATGGCATCACCAAACATGTCTTCATAAATAGTTTATTGTCACCAAGTTTGTCTTCATGAAATCAATTCTTTGATCAATCCTACATAGATCATAGACTCAAAAAACATAGTCATGAAAATTATTAGCATCGTTAGTGAAATAATTACATTCACAATGCCATAAAAGATGGTTCGCGATGCCACTCTTTTGACGACATATATAGACATGACAACATATAAGTATGAACGTAAAAGTACAAGATGCGTGATTACGTGATGCAAATGACATGTGTATATACTACATAAAAGGACATTTGTCAACATACTGATATCAATGAGTATCATCAAAGTATTAACAAAATATCGTCATTGTATCAACAAGAATGAATAAATCATCATGGGATCAACGAGAAGCATCATAGAATAATCATTGTATCAAAGAAATAACGTCATGGTATCACCGAGAATAACCATGGTATCAATGAAACAACATCATGATATCACCGAGAATAATCATTGTACCAACGAGACAACATCATGGTATCATCAAGAATAACCATGGTATCAACAAAACAACATCATGGTATCACCGAGAATAACCATGGTATCAATGAAACAACATCATGATATCACCGAGAATAATCATTGTATCAACGAAACAACATCATGGTATCACCGAGAATAACCATGGTATCAACGAAACAACATCATGGTATCACCCAGAATAACCATGGTATCAATGAAACAACAGCATGGTATCAGTGAGAATAACCATGGAATCAACAAAATATCATCATGGCATCACCTAGAATAACCATGGTATCAACGAAAATCACCATGACCAAAGTACTAACAAAACATCTTATTGGTACCATCAAAATCACTATGGTATCAACGAGAGATTATCAATAAAACTATGTAAACTATATCTCTAGAAAAATAATTATACGAGAATCAATGAAGGAGTATATCATATAACAAAAGATCATGTACCAACATTAGCTCTTTAGAATTTGGACGATCATCAATGGCTCGACTGAATCGAAACGATATGTAGCTGGCTTCTACGGCAAAGTTATGTCAGTAACAAATATATGATTGATGAAGAGAAAATATAATTGAGAAGTTTTCAATTATGACGAAAATTGAAAGCAAAAAGTAAAATTTACTTTTCAAACATATTCGCAGTACGAGAACGATAACCCAAAATCGGTGCAGAATTTAGAGAAAGTTTCTTCTGGAAAGTTGTACACCACATCGATTCCGATGGCTCAAGCGAACAGTTTTTGCAAGATCGTTTTCAATTAGCACAAAAAACAAAAATCAAAAAAGGAAAGTTGCTTTTCAGGCATGTACGCAGTCCGCAAACGATAACTCAAAATCAATGTAGAATTTGAAAAAACTTTCTTCTGCAAAGTTATAGACCACATCGATTTCAGTGCCTTCGCGAATAGTTTCTGCAAAATCGTTTTGAATCAGGAGAAAAATCAAAAATAAAAAGAAAATTTGCTTTTTAGCATGTACGCAGTCCGCAAACAATAACTCAAAATCGGTGCAGTATTTGAAAAAACTTTGTTCTGCAAAGGTATAGACCACATCGATTCCGGCATGTCGCATTAGTAGTTTTATCCAAAAAAAATTCAATCAGTAGAAAAATCGAAAACAAAAACGTCCTGCTCTGATACCATGTAGAGAGAGAGAGAGAGAGAGAGAGAGAGAGAGAGAGAGAGAGAGAGAGAGAGAGAGAGAGAGAGAGAGAGAGAGCACATAATAGAACCCCAGAGTGTGTATAATACACACATGAGATGATGTATATATAGAGGGGGCCTAGGTGCCATATATAGAGAAGCCATATATTGAATAGCTTCACATATAAGCTCAACACTTTCCAGATAAACAATGTAATTGATGAGCCGGGGCTACAAGGTTCTAAATTGTATCAACCTAGACCTCCCAGATTATTAGTTTTGACCACAAAAACCTTGGCTAAGGTATAAACGTCAATTTTTGTAAGTATTTTATAAGTTTTTGGATAATAGAAACACAGTAAGAGCTAACAACACTCACTTCTCTCCTTCTCACGCTTCTTACTCCCCCCCCGATTGTCACATTTCAGTGTCATTCTCAGTTGCATTGCAACCGCAGGTAAGAGCTCTACACATTGACATAAGCATTTCAAGTAATCCGTAGCGTTTGGCGTCGTCGACCTACGGCCTAATTTCATCATAATTAGGAATTTAAGCTTCAAAATTATAAACTAAGTATAGGCGGGGTATTGGGGCATCATTGCTAAGCATTTAGATGCATTTTGGGTCGAGAACGACTAGGTCAAAAACTCACTGCCGGTAATAATCATGATTTTTGCACTTGACCTAAAGTGAGAATTGAGACCATAAGCATGTGTGCTTAGGTCTTATAAACATGGCCTAGAAGTTTCATATTGTTTGATTGTCGTTTGATGCTGTAACGGTTATGATTTGTTTACTGATTAGCGATTAGCTTTTGGTGATTTCTATCATTTGAGTGTAGCTTGAGTTAGATGCGAGTTGTCTATTGTTTTTTAAGAGATTGAAAACCTCTTGTAGCCTCTATGTACTAGTCAATCAGCTTTGTCCCATGGATTGACAATTATATTCGTGGTCCTCGCTATGTTTGTAATAAGATAGGAGTGAGGTTAGACACCCGTCCCACATTTGGCGCCCCTACCGGGGATCGAAGAGACCTAAAGAGGTAGCTTGGAAGTAGTTTGTACTTGCTAAATACGTTTTAGGATTGTAGGATTGTATTAGGATTTTGAGAATGATTGATGGATGAGACAAGTCTTAAGATCAAGGCTTAGAAAACCATAAAAAACAAATAAAACAAGTGTTTGTGGAAACTTTCCACAACCCCATTGTAGTAGAACCTAGGAGTAGGTTAACTAGAATCCAAGGTGGGATCTGAGAACATTGCTCCATCCAAAAGAATCAATTGTGAGTTGTTTATGTGAAGTTGAGGAATTTTAGGTCTACGGCTAGAAATAACACCAGAAGACTGTCCACCATTGAATCCGTCTAGAGATTATGCTTTAAAAGTTTTATGAACCAGTGGGTAAGCTTAAGGATGCAGGTAAAATTTCAAGAGTTTGCAAAAACTCATATTATTTACTTTTTCTTGACATTTTAGGCCAAATTAAGTTTTGACTTGACTCAGAGGCTTAAAATAGTTCATAAAAAGACTGTCCACTAGAAAAAATGAAAAAATTACTCATTTTAGGCCTAAAGTAAATAAGCGTGATTATTTACTTTCAGCTCAAAACTGCCTGACCAAGGTTGATACCAGAGACTCTAGGCATGTGTGCAAACATCTTTTGTAAAGGCCAAAGAGTTTGGATCACCAAACTAACCAAAAACTTGGTAGAAACTAAAATCTATACTGACGGTCGAGAAATTGAGTGTAAATTAGAAAAATTTAGTTCAAACTCAGTGAAACTTGATTGATAGGCTTATATTGAAGTGTTAAACAAGTGTACATGCTCAGTCAACCAAAAAGATGCAAAAAATTGCCAAAAGTAAATAATCACGATTATTTAATTTTGTCCCATTTTGCAACTTTTTTTACCAACCCAGCATACCACTAGTTTTATCATGTTATATTAAGCCCACAAATCAAATTTGCTAAGATTTGGATCATTGGAGTGAAAATTGTGGCCAAATTTGCAAAGTCACTCTACAGACACAAAATTGTTGACCCTTTGAACATAAATTATCCAAACTTGATGAAACAGGGCTAGGGAGCTTAAGTTAAGCTGATTAACAAATCTGTGTCAAGATTGTGGCAAAAAATTACATAAAAAGAGCAGGAGTAAATAATCGCGATTATTTACATCAACTACAAAATTACACATTTTTGTACATTTGAGCATAGCACAAGGTCAAGCATATCAAGTAGACCACACAAATCAAATTTGGTGAAATTTGGATCACAAAAGGGGGACTTAAGCCAGATTCTTGAAAACTGAGTCTACGAAAATGAAACAGTTGATAACTTGGACAAATTTTGTTCAAACTCAGTGAAACTTGTCCAGAGACCTTAACACTAGAATGTAAACCTAACAAGACATAAAAGTGTCCTTTCAGGGTTTTGGGAAAAAATTCCAAAACCATAGCAGATCCACTCATTTTGAAAAATCCTTTCATGAGCTTATAGTTCAATAACTACTACATATGGAAAAAATGAGAAACTTGTAATTTTTCTCATCCCTTGGTCACTACAAGCCTCAAAAGTTGATGGACCAGTGTATTTTTCCCAAAACAACAATTTCTTACGGTTGATTGCATATAAATAAGAGTGGGGATTTTTGTAGGACCTGAGATAAAATGCCCCGTTAACTTCAATGGGTTGGTGACCAAAACATATGGTTGCTTTTACCTCACTAATTTTCTTTTGGGAAAAAAAATAGGTACAAAAAAGTTACAGTTTTGCCATTCTGCGGACCTATCATCAAAGTTTCTATAGTCACGCTCAATACAGATACTAGATACATGTTTTCTTAGTTCCCTTTGGGCCTTTGGATTCAAAAGGAGCCATGGAGCATGTCAAAAGGATAATGGATATCTTACAATTGGAACCTTGGGGGCAATGATAAAGTGCTAAATACAACAAACATGAAAAAACTGGGTTTAGCATTATGACCTCTAGAAACCCATAGAAACTACTCAATATCTAGCCAAGTTTGTAGTCTATGATTAGATATGGTTACTACCTACAAAATACACACAATTAGCCTAAGAAACTAGAAATATTGAGAAAGTTATACTTGCTACTCTAAAATGTATCGTATTCTTCAGCAATCAAAAAACTCAACCATCATCATATACTATGCTATATAGCATATTAGGTCCCCCAAAACTCAAGGAAGATTAGCTTTATGTTATACATTACACTTACACAATCAAAATTGAATTTGGATATCAAGAAAGCCACCAAAAAAATCATAAAAGTGCTAATTTTGGCCAAAAAACGGATTATGCAATTCTTGTAAATTGGTTATAACTTTCAATTTTAACACTTAGCTCTCCCTATAAGCATCAAAACATGTTTAGAACTATGAAGGCATAACCTCTAGCCATCTAAACCTCACAAACATGAAGTTTAGAGTGGTATAGTTGCCAAAAATTGAAAAAAAGCCAAAAACAGGACTCGTTTTTTCACACAGTTTAGGTTCAAAAATGTTGTGCAAGAGTAAGGTTAATGGTGAGATCGATACTCCAAAAAAAATGCTAAGTTTTTTTCAGCTCATAAGGCAACTTTGTGGATATATAGCACCTAGAAATTCATTTTCATACTCTTCAAATAATTCAAGCAAAATGGTCACTTAACAGGACACAAAACTGTACAAGGACATAAAAGCGTCATGTTACCATTCTAGTGTTAACAAGTTGCATACTTGGCAAAGCAAGCCAAAAAGTGCAAAAAATTGAGAAAAGTAAATAATCCCGATTATTTACTATTGATACACAGAGAAAGACTTTTTGACTTTTGAGCTTGTACAGTGTTAGACCAACATAATACAAGGTCACCGGGTAATTTTGGGTTCAATCGGATCCAAATTAGTACATGTTCACTCAGTTTCCAGGTTGCATATTAGTCCTTTGGCTTTTTGCAAAAGTAGAATCTGAAGGTCTTAATTACTGACTCACTTAGCTCAAATTGAAGAGATACACATAGACATGTCACAATAGTTAGCAAAAATTGTACAGTCTTGGTGAAAAGATTAGCTAACTTGATTAAAATTGATGCAACAATTAGGTTGCAGATAAGAAATGAAAGCTTGATAGGAGTTGCAATCAAGTCAAGTGGAAGGAACTGATAACAAGTCAATTCGACGATAAGTACTCTATCCAGGGCTTCACAAGTCTCTATGAACCTTAGATCTGGTCGTATACTAGTAAACCAAGGCATATTTGGAGAGATCGCTAATAGAGTATCCACCGAAGAGAGTGTGAATCAAGGCGATCACTTGGAAACTATCTTTGAAGAAGTCTCGGACACTTTTTCAGAATCAACATCTAAAATGTATTCCTATTCGACTCATTCAAAAATTGGAACAACAGTGCATTATAAGCACATACTCACTTTTCATAAGACTAATCGCCATGGAGCTCAAGTTTACTTGGATCCTAATGAAGAGTATGCTATTCACATTGATGACCATGGTATAGAGTTTGAAGAGGAAATCAAAGGAAACAAACAAAGAAAAATGTACATAGATAAAAAAAGAACTCAGTATTTACAAGTTGAAAACCCTGATGTGATAGACAAATGGGGGTTATAGGTAAATACCATAATTCGAGATATGGAAGCAAAAGAAGGACCACCGACTTTAGAATTTGAGGGATACGATCAAGTTGATTTGAAGTCTTTGAAACGGTTTAGCATGGATAATCCTAGGATCGGAGTCTATTGTTGGGAGGATAGAAACGTCAAAGATCTTCTATGGCCTTCATATGCCAAATCAAGACAGTTAACACCCATGAAGATCATCTATATCTTCAAAATCAAAGACAAGGGTTCAATAAATCTACCAAGCTACTTATTTAGGGATTGTTATAACAATAATTTTGTTATGATGAGTCCTGAGGAGGTGGAACAAACCAAATACCAAGGGTACTCCATAAGAGATTGGATATTGGGCCAAGGACCAAAAACTATTCCAAGAGCTGAACTCCGCGGGAGATCTTTTGAGAAGAATGTTAAAAAACCAGAAACTACCTCATCACAAAGAAAACCGGGTGACACTAAAGCCAGTCCAGGGCTACATGAGTCACTATTTCCAACAGACTGGTTTGAAGGACTCGGAACAGGACCAACTACCAGGAGACTGGGAGTTGAAGCAAATAGACGTCTCAAACCAGCTAAAAATAGGTTAGAAAATACAGTGGATCTAGGGATCTATATGACCACTTAGCAAGCTTTAAGCAAGTGCTAAGAGCAAAACGCATATTTGATTTCCATACTCAATTCGAGGGATTTGAAATGACATTAGAAGGAAAATCATTGACATGGTTCCAAAACATTCCACCAAGGTCAATTAAGGACTTAAATACATCAGCTCAAGGATTTTTAGGTGCATGTTCCCAAACGGAGATATATTGTAGCACAAATCTATAGCTTCAAATAGAAACAAGGTGAGTCTATTAGGGATTGTGTAACTAGAACGAAGCAGTACATTGCAAGATGCCCAGAACTAGAGATACCTACAGAAGAAAGAGTAGTATCATTGTTCCTAGAGGGATTGCTAAACAAGAACTTCATGAGACCAGTGAGTGCTATTACCGATCAAAGTATGATGGGAGTGTTCAATATGTGCCTATGAGGCCACAAGGACAACCCATGTACACATATCAGCCTAATATGGGCCCATCTCAAAGACCACCGATGGGTATGGAAAGACCTCAACCCGTGTTGGGTCAATGACCTCCATATCTTGGACATAATGTAGTGCCTGTAAAATACATGCATTCAAAGGGAGTCATAGATGAACAAGCACTGGTGCCTGCTACACCCTATGCTGAACCTAGTCCATCTATAGTAATGGTAGAAGGAGATTGGTATAAATCACATCCACCACCGATGAAAGAACCTGTGACTTATACTACACCAGAGCTTGCACCGATGTACTATGTAGCAAATCAAGGTGTTAGACCTCCGATTGTAAGACCCATGATTAAGCCAAGGAATGGAAACTGTCATAATTGTGGTGTAGATGATCATTGGAAAAATAAATGCCTAGATCTTGACAAGAACATTAAGCCAGTTGAATATTTTTGTATATAATGTTGCAAAAAGGGAGGACACTTCCCCGAAGATTATCCACAAAATCCTTTAAACAAGGGTCCAAGAGTAGTGAATGTAGTCCAAGTGATACCTAACAGCTCATCTGAGAGTGAACATATTGTTCCAATCAAGGTAATCACCAGAGCCCAGGCTAAGAAAAAGAAACATAACTCCTTTGATGATTCAGAGAATACTAAAATTTCCTCTCAAAAGACCAAGAGAAGTAGAATCAAAAGCTATGAGATGAGAAAACGGAAACTAAGGATGGAAATCCCGGAGAAGGCCAAGAAACTATTGCACGAAAAAGTGAAAGAAATTGGAAGTGAAATCAAGGAAACCAGAGATCTGGAGGATCAATTTTGGTAGACAAAATTTTTGAGCCAATTAATGTAGCCTTGGAAGCTTACCAAGTGAAACTTAAAGCACGCCAACACATGGAAAACGATTGGAAAAACTATCCTTCTCTGAATATGTAAGCAGCCAAGCTTGAAGCTTATCAAAATTTGGTGAGAATTACTCAAGATATGTTGGAAAAACAAAAACCCAAGCTCAAGAGTATGGCAAAACCTGAGGAGCTTGTGGTAGGAACCAATAATGAGAAATCCGAAGTGGTGGTAGAGCCCCACCTTGAAACTAAAGAGCTAGAACTCATAGTGTCTGACAGTGAAGATGCCTTAGATGGAATTCCATTCGTAGAAGAAGACTGGCTAGGACACTTATGGAAAAACCTGAGAGAAATTAATGATGGGAGCCAAACTCTCAATTCAGCTCCTATAGAGGAATTTTGGTTAGCCAATCTACCTCCTGATATGGACATGGATGTACACTCCTGGGTTGCGGATTTGAAGCTTCAGGAATGTCTAAACCAATGACTTTGAAAACACTACCCTCTTACTTGGGAAAAAACGAAGATGAATCCATAGTGTGTAAAACCACTCAGATAAAAGGAGCAGAACACACCCTAGAGGTAGATGAAATCCATTCAATCATGTCTACACCCATTCAATTCACTCTTACTTTAGGAGAGCTGTAAAAAATCAAACCATATTTATGGAATGATCTACGAAAAACTCTAGAGAAGGTGGGGATAACAATGCTAATCGTGAAGAAACTGGAAAAATTGAAACATGAATTGGATAACAAAGAGGTTCGGTCCGTTCCAATGAACAAAGTCGGAGAATACTACGAAGGGAAAGAAGGAAACATAAGCCTTCGAGTGAGATATAATGATATAGAAACCATGGAACTACTTGATAGCGGTGCAGGCATAGCCATAGCCATGAAAGCAGTATGGGAATCATGGGGACAATCAGCCATTAGACAAACTCCAATGAAATTACAATTGGCTGATGGACACATCAAAAGACCCTTACGACTGCTTGAAAAAGTGATAGTTAGTTCCTGTGGAATTGATTATCGACACACTTTTGCAATAGTGGACTTTGAAAAGAAACTCAATTACAAAAAGACCATTCATGGGACAAGTACAACTTATCCAAGATTGGGGAAACAATTATCTATACTTGAAGCAAGTGGGATCAATAATAATAGTTAATCTAAAAGATCACACTTATAGAGATGTCATGAAAACACCCATACAAGAATTTGACTCAGTCTCTTTGTTTGAAACTAAGGTTCCATCTTTTTTGAACAAAGACACACACCTATTTGGACGTGTGGAGCTTCAGAAAATGGGAGATTAAAACGGAAAGAATGTATCTTAGAAAGGGATTGCACCGATGCAGCCTATGAACGTGAACCCTTTCTAGAGCATTTGTTTGAGCCATTTGAGTGGACTCAAATTTTAGCAACAACGGATGGGTTTGTAAATACGTCTATCCCTACACAAGTTTGCAATGAGGATGGCTATGACATAATTCCCATACAAATGACGTCAACCCTTCACATTGAAGACAAAATTCTACAATCCAAGGACTTGATGAAGGCTCAACAAGTCTTTTGTAGCCTCTACTATGATGCAACAGATGAGTTAGAAGAACATTCATCTACCTCAGATGATTCAAGGTCAGAAAAAGAACATGTGAGAGCTAAACTACTCATGAAAGGAGAGAAGGAAAAGTTTTTTTACTTTCCAAACCAGAAATGGAGAAGAAAGAAATGGTATAGAAGAAACAGAGACACGAGAAACTTGAAAGCTAGACCTATGCCATGATTCTCTAGTAGAACACATTTTTTGATGCAGATAGATGCACATGATTGTGTCAAAGACAAAATCATTGGTAGATATTCTTTACATGAAAAGTAGGAAATATAAGAAACATTGAGAAAAACGAGAAAGTAAACTCAAGCAAAACCTAAATACCAGGACAAGGATTCAACCATGACACGAGTTGAACGAAGAAATAAGTATCAAGAGTTGAAGAAAACTCTAAAGGAGATTTATACAACTGAAATGGAAACCACTGAGGAGGAAGGTAAAGATGTAATGAGTGTTCCATCCCATTACAAGAAATATACTCTCCAAGACCAAAAAATAATAATTGAACAACCTGTCAAGGAACTACAAAAACATGGCAAATCATACGAAGGACCTAAAAACGCAAAAGAGATAGATCTGGCTGAACTAGGAGAAGAGCCTAGACATGCTACATTGAAAAAAACCTTACGGAAGAAGAAGAAGAGCTTTTGTTAAGCTTATTGAAAGAATACCGAGACATCTTTGCTTGGTCTTATAAGGATCTCAAGGGTCTATAAGAGATGATGCAAAACCAAGCAGACGAAGGGTATACACTTCTAATGAGACATTTTCCAGAAAGATCAAAGAAGAGATAGAAAAGCTAAAGGAAGCCGAATTCATTTTTGAAATTGAACACACAGATTGGGTTTCTTCGATTGTGGTAGTACCCAAGAAAAATGGAAAATTAAGAGCATGTGTCAATCTCAAGAAGGTGAATGCAACTACCATTAGAGACAACTTTCCTCTTCCAATCACTGAGCATGTTTTAGAACGAGTTGCAGGAAAAGAAACTTACAACTTTTTAAATGGCTTTTTGGGATACAATCAACTTTTGGTTGACCCCAAAGATCAACATAAAACTACCTTTGCAACTGAATGGGGTATTTTTTCCTATTGGGTTATGACTTTTGGGTAAACTAATGCTCGTGCCACCTTTCAAAGATTGATGAGCCATGCTTTTAAAGAATATCTTTGAAATTTCTTGGAAGTATATATGGATGATCTATGTGTGCATTCACAATCTGGGCTGATCATTTTGAACACCTCAAAAAGGTATTTGAAAAATGTAGACTCTATAGGATTTGCTTAAATCTTAAAAAGTGCACATTTATGTGTAGACAAGGAAAAGTTCCTGGACATAAAGTGTCTAAAAATAGCATAGCTACTGATATGGATAAAATTCATGTGATTGTTGATTTGCCTAGACCGACAACAGTCAAAGGGGTTCAAGATTTCATGGGACATTGTGGATATTACAGATGATTCATTTACATATATGCTATAATTGCAAAACCCATGTACAACTTGATTACACTCTTTGAATGGACTGACCAGTGTGAATAATCCTTCATGAAGCTTAAGCAAGCTCTCACTTTAGCCCCAATATTGAAAGCACCAGATTGGAATAAGATATTCCACATACATGTAGATGCTTCCAAATTTACCATTGGGTGTATACTAGCCCAACTAGGAGACATAAAATTTGATTTTCCTATTTCTTATGCTAGTACACAGTTGAATATGGCAGAGAAAAAATATACAAACGCCAAAAGGGAAGGATTAAGAATGATCTATGCCATAAAAAAGTATATACATTACCTATTAGCTAACAAATTTGTGTTCTTTGTGGACCACCAAGCCTTATTGTACTTGGTCAACAAGCCATGCCACACATGAAGAATGGTGAGATGGTTCATCATTCTTTTGGAATTTGATTTCATTGTAGATGTGAAAAATGGCACCACTCATCAAAGAGCATATCATTTGTCACGAACTGTTTCAGGAGAACCACCAAAGGGAGTAGATGATCTACCAGATGCATATCTGTTCTCCATGGAAATGATACCTCAATGGTCAAAAAATATGGTATCGTTGATGACCATACCTCAAGTGGATTCATGAATTACCACTTCCTATTACAATCAAATTAATTGAGCAATTAGCTATGTATCAATTACTAGCTGGAAGGCTATACAAAAGAAATCAAGATGAAATATTTCTTTTGTGTATTAATCCTAAAGAAAAAACCCAATACCTAAGTCAAGCACATATTACCATAGTAGGACTTCACTTTGCAGAAGACCAAACTATGTAACGGATCTTGAGACTTGGAATATTTTGGCCAACTATGAGGAGTGATGTTCACTCATTTGTAAAAAAATGTACTCAATGCCAGAAACAAGTACCCATACCTCATGTGACATTGTTCCGAATGTCATTTGTTCCTAAGTGGAGTAACTATCTAGTTACTTACTTATCAAGCCGAACATTCCCTGAGGATATGAGAAAATGCCGCAAAAGAGCAATTGAAATTGAAGTAAGAGACTATGCTCTTATTGGAAATCAATTATATCAAAGAGGAAAGGATCAACACTTGCATCTTTGTGCAAGTGAAGATAAATATATTCCCATTATAGAACAAGCACATGCTGGATTAGCTGGAGGTCACTTTTTTTGGTGAGAACACCGCAAAAGAAATCTTAATGGCACTCAATATGGTGGCCAACACTTTTTGTAGATGCTAAGGAATATATTCAAATGTGTGATGCATGTTAACAAGCAAAAATACCAACCTGTGTAGATAGCATGCCTTTAAGACCGATGATGGGGGCTAGATCTTTTGCAAAATGGGGTATAGACTTTGTTGGGCCAATACAGCCACCTGCTTATAGAATCCAAGCTCGATATATCATTGTAGCTACATATTATTTGACCAAGTGGACAGAGGTACAAGAAACTCAAAAGAATGATGCCAGAACCACAGCCACATTCTTATATGAGTATGTGTTCACAAGATATGGACTACCAATAGAAGTTGTCAATGATACTGGAACTCATTTCCTCAATGAGGTAATTGAGTATGTGCTGGGTTGCATTATACGTTATTCGGGAGACGTATAATACGCGAATAATGGGCGTATTATTCGTTTATTTAAATTATACGTCCGTATTATACGGTGCCACATCAGCATACACGGCCAAATGTATAACTTCTTGATTTTTCAATCAAAAAACTTTTCGAACGAAATTATTTTCGATCTAAAATTATAATGATCGAATATGTTAGTATACATAGCAACACGCGACAGCCCTCACACTATCTTTCACCGTCAGTGTTTTTTCATGTGAGTATTCTCACCAACGATCAAAAGAGAAATATGTAAAAAAATAAAACAATTTGAATTAAGTTTTGTGATTCAAATTTATGAATTTGTTTTTAAAAAATTAGTAAATAGTTGAAAGTTTGTATTTTGTGAAGAGTTTAATCTCTTACTTGATACAAAATGTAATTATAAAAATCACTTGTCAATGTGTTCAATTCATTGACACTTGAAAGTGACTAATTAAAAAAATTAGGATATTATCGTTGTGTGTAGAGTGTACTCTCACATGAGATAATTAGTTTAAAAATATAATTACATAAAAATTAATTTTATGTAATTTAAAGTTTGGTTTTGATGTGTAGAGATTTTCTGTCACTTCAAAATGAATATACTGAAACAAAATTATATTTTTACATTTTGTGTAGAGCTATTTACACTGCTATGCTCTCACTAGAGTAAACATTTAGGAAAAACATGTCCAAAAATATTGATATTCTCTTATCTTTATTTGGACTGCAAAATCTACCGTACTGTGTGAGAGCATACACATGCTTGCATTGTAGATAGATAATCGCTTAAAAATCTATGGTAAAATGTAAGAACTTTTTTTTCGCACTTTACATAGATACAATAATTATCAAGTATTGTAAGTGATTATCGTTTTGACATTTAAAAATGTCACTTATAGCTCTTGTATGTATAACAATTTATAATGATAATCATTTTAATACTTGATTTAATTGTAATTATTGATTATCGTAATGTGTTAAAGTTACAAGCTTGCACTTTAGATAAATCGATGCAATTTATATGTAATCCAATGGTATTGTTTTTTATTATTGTATTTTTGTTCAATCATTGTTTTTAATTATTTTAATTTCGTTCAATTGTTAGTTAAATTAATTTAATGTCTAAATTGATTTTGATTATGAAAATGATCATTGACTTTGTTTTTCTAGCAAATTACTTTTGTGCATCATGGTGAAAGGACAATAGTGGAGTTATGTGCATGAGTTGAAAGCTGGGAGAAATACATCTCGACTTAAATGTAAATCTTGTGGCCACGAGTTCAGTGGTAATGCAACCAAAATTAAAGAGCATTTATTTAAAGTCCCTGGCAATGTTGAAAAGTGCGGGGCACCACCAAAAGATATTCATGAAAAATTTTCATGTATTCTCGCAAAGTAAAGTTGATTCTTGCAACTAAACATAAAGGTGATGTTTCTAAAGATATTCATGCAAATATTGAACCATCTGTATGCAATGAGGCAACAGAAGAGGTGTGTACCACTCAAGTAAACAATCAAAGTTCTCAATTGAACCCTCTTCATGGACATGCTTCTACATCAGGAGGAGTTCCTAGCACAAGCAAATCCGGCAGAGCGTCATCCAATGGACAGACAATGCCTGAAGCATTAGGTAAACAATGGTTGCTTGAGTTGCATTTAAAATGGACACAAGAATTTGTTGCGTGTGTCATATCGTTCAATGCTATGCGCAATCCAATATTTCAAGATGCTTTGATGAGTACAGTCAAAAAAGGATTTGTGCTTCCTGACTATAACAAGATGCGAACTGAATATCTTGATAAAGTCAAAGACAGTACCGAAGCCATTCTCAAACACACATTTCTAGAGTTTGTTCCAGCATATGGATGCACCATAGCATTGGATGGATGGACTAACTGTCAGAAAAAACCTTTAATCAATGTAATGCTTATTAACCCTAGAGGAGCTATGTTCGTGGAAGCAATTGACAGCTCATTGAAAGAGAAGACTATCACCTACCTAGCAAGGGTGTATGAGTGTGCAATTGCAAAGGCAGGTGGACCAAAGAATGTGACTGCTATTGTCACAGATAATGCGGCCAACTACAAAGGAGCAGGAAGAGCTATTCAAGTCAAGTATCCGGAGATTTCTTGGTACCATCTGCAGCTCACACTTTAAATTTTCTTTTAAAAGATATTGGTAAAATGGCATGTGTGAAGCAAACTTTATTGGATGCAAATCATGTGGTGAAATTCATTAGAGAGCATCAATTTTCGTATGATCTTTTTCGAACCAAGTGACCAAATAAATCTTTGCAAATATTTTGCGCGACAAGGTTTGCTACGGCATACTATGTTCTTGTTGCTTTGCAAGAGTTGAAGCCTGCATTGATGGAAACCTTAGCAGACAGAAGATGGGATGGATGGCTCAGCAAGTATCCAAGCTATCAGGAAGCAGTTGGTTGATGTGCGCAAATAGTAAACTCGCCAGTCTTTTGGCGTAATGTAGAAAGAATAGTAACTGTGTCAAAGCCATTTCTAGATCTTTTGAGAGTAGTTGACACAGATTCTTTTATTTTTGGTCGGTTCTACTGGTATATGTCAGAGGCTATACGCAAGCTAAGAGAAAATGTCAGTTTTGGTGAAAAGGATAAAGCTACCATGATTATAATTGTTAGCAAGCGTTGGGTGTAGTTGCATACGCCATTGCATGGTGCGGCTTTTGTATTGGATCCTAAGTTTCAAATGCATCAGCAGTCTTCCAACAAAGAAGTTATGTCCGACTTCAAAACAGTGTGCTCCCAACTCTTAGGGCACAAAGATGGAAAAATAACTTTTCATTAACGAGTAGATTATGCCAACAGAACTGGTATGTTTCAGGATCCGCAGCATATAGATGCCATTGGCAAAACAAGTTCACCTTTATGGTGGAAGGAGTATGGTGGAGAGAAAGTGGAGTTGCAACACATTGCAGTTAGAGTTTTATCAGTAGCTGCATCAAGTGGAAGTTGTGAGCGAAACTGGTCAGCATTCGACTTTGTGCACACTAAAAAGCGAAACAGACTTCATACTAAACGGGCTGCTGATTTGGTGTATGTTTTTTGCAATATGAGACTTATTTATAAACATCAAAACATTGCAACTAGAGCCGCTCAAAAGAAATATAGAGTTTTCCAAACGCATGAAGCTATTTCTGCAGAAGTTGATGATGATGATGATATGGAATGGGAGATAGTTTCAGAATTCTCAGATATGGACGAAGTAGATGATATGGTTGCAGTTTTTGAAGATGGAGATGATTTATGGGAGTACCATTGTAATACTTACTCAAAAAGTTTTTGTATATGATGAAAGAAAGTGTTATCTCGTTGTCATTCACATCAAAATCTCTCTCTCTTTCTCTCTCTCTCTCTCTCTCTCTCTCTCTCTCTCTCTCTCTCTCTCTCTCTCAGACACACATATTCACTCACACTCAAATATAAACTGCCAATAATATCTTGTTGAATAAAAATTACATAAAGTTGATGTAGGTTTGAAATTACAACAAGGTTCTGGGAAATTACTCAATCGAAAAGAGTTTGATATAATTTTGAGATTACAAAAAGCTTCTGAGTGACTTATGAGTTTGATAGATTTGCTATAAGGTCGTCTATGGTAAAATCTATAATTTCTAGCTCAGGGGATGGTTGAGCAACATCTTTCTATGAAGTGGTAGCATCATCTGGCAAAGGTCCATACAATGATTCATATCGTTGAAGCTTTGATTCTGGATCACTTAACTCTATTTCAAGCTCAAGAATCCGGCCACGAAGCATGTCCAGTGTTTCTCCTTGGCTGGCAAGGTCTTGTCCTTGGCTAGCTAATTCACTCAGTGTTTCTGAATCTTTAGGAAGTAAAACAATAGGACGCTTGCAAGGAGGCATTGGATTATTTGCATCGCGTGCTGCCACATTTTCTGCAACGCCAGCGGTGCCTGGACGATCTGACCAATCCACTCTCTTCAACAAAACATATCGAACATAGCATTGCTAGATAAAGTAAATTTCTACTTGGTTGTTGTTTGGTAGGCATCTCTCTTGTCGTATAAACCTTTGTAGCAATACACATGCCAGTCCTTTATGATGCAAATCAGAGAGATTTAACGGAGCTGTATCTTTTGCATTGCCACTTATTTGAAATAGTTGATGGCGTACAAAGTGATTAGGGAAAATATTTTTGTACTCTTTAAGGGTTAATGGTTCTCCCTACAGCTCAGATTCATCTTCTTCAATGTTGGCAATAGTAGAAAGATCTGCTTGTCTACATCTAACTTGTTCTTCTTTAAAAATTGCCTGAGCTTCAACGTGGTTGAGTTCTTCTTCCATATCTGCATATCAGGTGAACATGTCATTACTTTTAAATACCCATTCAATTAATTTGACATTGGACAATATATCGAATGACAAACATAGAATTTTTGCTCAATAAAACATACAATTAAATCTGACACCAAAAGTAAAACAATGATGAAATCATGAGACTGCGTTTTCATTAATCATCAGCTGTTCGTAAGCCAGATGTCATTACAATGTTGTAACCCACTCTATGGGAACCATTTAAACATAAGGAGATATCAAAAGCATTAGGCCAGGTTTTGGGGTGAACGCGCTTGCCGCTTTCAAGATGAGCAAGTACATTACTCAAAAAATGTCTCTTGCTTTGTTCTTGGGGCTCTGGTAAGCACTTTAAAATGCGTTTACATGTATGACACATGGAAAATATATCCATAGCTTTGGTCCAAGAGGGAGGATTACTAGATATACATTCGGGGGCTACCCATGGATAATCTCTCTCATATTGTTTTCTAGTTTCTATTTGCATATCGCGTAGAGGAGGAAAACCGCCTGTTGTATTTGTTTTGGTGCATGAACCCCAATCCACAATGCTGGCATAAACACCTTTTTCGCCAAAATGCAGCATCATATTGTGAGAGTGTAGATCATTGTGGAGGTAGTTATGCGTATGTATATACTTCAGAGTTTGGAGGAGAGCATTGATGATCTGCAAAATATTCTCCTGAAATAGCTCTACCTGTTCCTACAGTGAGTACGTAATCGCGAATGACAGGCTGGCTGCCGTCTGCAGTGCATTCTTTGATCCATTGCTCCACATGGCCGCCATTCCAAAATCGTGAAATGAGCATAGGTCGCTCCACGTGGCGCACCATGGCAAGAGGGTAGATAATACCACGATGTGAAATATCCAAAATTGTTGCTTCGTCTTTGACCTATTGCTCCATGGTGGGTCCATGTAAGTGTACTTTGAACACTTTTGCATCATACACTTGATCTTTGAAAGTGGGATGTGTCACACCCACACGCTTCACATGTGCCCATCTTCCCTCTCCCAGTTGTGGAGCTTGGATATTGAAAACGGTTGTGTTGGGTAAAAGGTGTAAAATAGGTGGTAGTTGAGAGAGGTCTAATGCAGCAACGGATGACGTTGCAGGCTCTGTTCTAAGAAGGATTTCTGGTTCAACAGCAGCTTCAGAAGAGTTGGCTTCCACTCTTGCACGCTTTGCTGCTCTTTCTAACTTTTCCTTGCTCTTGAACTCCGTATAAAGCTGTTGCACAAGATGTATGCACTCAGCTATGTTTGGCAAGGAAGTAATTGCAGGATTTTTTAGTTCTTGAAAGGTTTTCATGATCTGTCCAATGGTTTGTTTGACCATGTTTACTAAAGCACCTGATGTCAGGAGGGCTATGTCAAAAATAGCTGGTGCAAACTCTGATTGGAGCTGCTCAAACACAGACTTGGTCAGAGTCTCTGTAAGCTGATAAAAATGCTCCGGAGCGACGGGGTTTAAACAACGCCTAATCTCTGCATCTGACGTGTAATGAAAGTGTCTCACAATCACTTCGGAGACGAACTTTTGTTGATGTTTCGCTAGCTTCGTGTCTGCCATATCTGTATGATAAAGTTTAAAAATTAAGATTCAAGAATCTTACGAAAAGATTGTACACCATAGTGACATAGTTATTATATAATGAGTGTGAACCCTATATATATTAAATGACGATACAAATTTATTAAACAATATTAAATTATTGCAAATTAAAGAGAAAATCTTATGATTACAAACCACATTGTGCGAATCGACGATGAAAATTAAATTAGTGACATTTTGCACTGTCTTGCAAAATATTGACCAATTTGACCTCAAATCTTAGGGGGACACTCTAACAAACTATATTAGATAACTTACACTTACTCCTTGTAGGTCAACAACCACAAGTTGGTAGCCTCAAATCAAACTCTACTTAGGTGGGAGAAACCAACTTCATTAGAATCAACACCAAGTGCAAAATACATAGCCTGGGCCACATTCACCTTAACTAAGCTAGTAGAAGCTATATGTGGCAAGTTGGGGGTAAAAATAGCTAGATCATGCAAAATTTATCTTCTATGCACCTAAGATAAAGTTTCACACATGAAGCACTTTTTGCACCTCTTTTCACACAAGCATGATCCCCATAGCCTTTACACACCTTGTCTTAGCACGATACACTCACATCATCATGCACACACTTCTCTATATTACACTTTACCACCAAAGATACGCACACAAAGGAATTATTAATTACAACTTGAGCTCAAACTTTTCCTTAGAGCTTAGTCACCACCCAAAACAAATACCCAAGAAGCAGGAAGCCAAAAAATATTCAATTCAATGTACATCTATCTTTTGCATGCTGAAAATAGATTTGTGACTTGTGGGACATTTTCTTGACAAGTTTTATCACTAATGTGTTTATATGGTCTATATGAAGCTCCATGTCAGGTTTCACAAGATTGATAGAGCCTAACTCCTAAAAGCAAGCACAAGCTCTAATTGAAAAAAAAGCGGACACATAATTGCCTATAAATCTTACCACAATGCTCAAAAATCCATCCAGCTTCATGCACATCACCCACATCCCATACACAGCCTATACATTCACTTTGGCACCAATTTGTAACCATATGTACATACTTGCATCTTCGGCACGCCAAAGATAAATTTTGCTAGAATGTGTGTTTTTTGCACTTTAGATATTGTATTAGCTCTTCTACTTGATAGTAAGGGGTGGCACAAGTCTGACAACCATTTCTGATGATTTCTTGTCAGGATCTCTCTCATCTAGATTGGGGGCTCCAAAAAAGAAACACATGAAGCCTAAAGTAGTAGAGCTACCATTGTCCTAGCTAGAAGAACAATCTCTCAAGGAGGCTAGTGTTACATGGCTAACCAAAACTAGCTAGAGCACCAATATGTCACTGTCTACCATGAGATTTTCAAGAATGCTCAAGGGGAAAAGGTAGAAGTGAAAATGTTACCAAAATAAGCCAAAGACCTAGCACAACAAGATACAGTTAGACCACTATGGGAAAAAATGGGTCATCGACTTCCAAAGAGCTTACAAGCTGATGCATAGAATCAACTAAGAGGGTCAAGACACCATTTTGGATCCAGTGGAGATAAACATCACTTAGGAGCAAATAGGTTACACCTTGAAGCTTCACAAGGGAGGAAGCATACCATGCTATCAACCAAGCAGATTAGCTACCACCAGCCCTCGATAAAAAATTTATGGCTGGGGGACAAGATGGATGCAAATGAAGAAGATGAACCACCCAAAACACCACCAATTGCTACAAGACTGAAACAACAAAGACTTGTCAAATTCCCTCAAGAAAAACCAAAAGAGGAAACGGAAACGGCATTAGAGACACTTGAAAGTGACAAGAGCCCCCTAGAGAAAAGGGCAAGGCCAAAATCAAAGACAATTACCAAGAAGGGGCCATGCCCCATAGTACATTTTAAAGAGTTGGCACAAACAACGGCCATGGTCGAGAGAGAAGTAGTAGCTTTTGAGCTTGAACAAGGGCTAAAAGGAGATTTTGAGGAAAAGAGGCAACCAGATCCAAAGTGCTTCAAGATTCGCATAGAAAAACAACTATATTGTCATAACTATGACCCATTGGCAGGAATGGATGCCCTTTATGAGAAATAAGAGAATTAAGGGGAGGAAGCCAAGGTACATCAAGCTAAAAAAACACAACCAGTAGAGGCAAAAGTGGAAGAAATGCAACAACTATACTGTCATAACTATGACCCATTGGAAGGAATGGATGCCCTTTATGAGAAAGAAGAGAATTAAGGGGAGGAATCCAAGGCACATCAAGCTAAAAAAACACAACCACTAGAGGCAAAAGTGGAAGAAATGCCTACAGGGAAGCAGGAAGATAAAGCATTTTGTGGGATATCAGATTTGGCTTGCATTATGTTGGTCAAGTGGAAGAAATGCCTACAGGGAAGCAGGAAGATAAATATTTTTGTGGGATATCAGATTTGGCTTGCATTATGTTGTTCAAGATTGTAAATATGCTTCTTACTTTTCTATAGACCTTCCATTAAGTCGAGCACACAAATGCCACCTGGATGTCATTCCTTGAAGGAAATCATGGCTGATGCTATGATTTGTCAAAGCAACCATCAAAGAAGGTGCTCCACGGCTTCTATGCTAGGGTAATGTTCTTACGCACATACTACATGTAGACATTTGAAGAGGAATTATATACGGGCTTCTTCACTTATAGAAGCAAAATATTCATCTTGGTCGTTGCCAACTTAAGAGCTCGCTTTGTAGGCTACTCAACCATTAAGCACAAAAATAGGATTACTATGCAATTTATGTCTACAGAAGATAAAGAACTATGGCTCAAGTATTGGCAAGGATTGGAGCACCACATAAATCACACTGAAGCACGTAAGCCCACCGACTATGGCTCAAGTATTGGCAAGGATTGGAGCACCACATAAAGCACACTGAAGCACGTAAGCCCACCGGCCACTACTTAGCACCCTAAGTAGCTATGTCACAAATGGCACAGTCAAGGACGGGGGTAATGTTAGCTGCTTAGCTAGCAAGAACATCAAAGGAGCATCATCATCATTTTCCCCCCCATTTATTGTATCAAAACCTTATTCATTGATTTGAAATCCTGTAGAAGTCCAAAAATATTGTATCGCAATTGATTGCCAAAGAGTATAAAGGGCCAAGGGCCTCCAAAGTTGTAATTATTTGCAGTTCCTATCCTTATTATTACGCCAAATTAGCTAAGGATTCATTTCTTAAACCTTAGCTAAGGTATAAAAACCAATTTTTGTAATTTTTGACCTAAGTTTTGGATAATGAAAGTGAGTGTACGTTGCATTACTATTCTATAAGCTCCTTAATATTTAATCTCTTTGTGTCTCCCATGTGAAAAGTGGCATTGCAAATACAATAATATTAACGTGCTCGTAGGTGAAACCTCTTCCATTCTACGTAAGTTTCTCGTGATGAAGTTATGGTTCTACTCGTGTTTGTCTACAAGTTGCTTTCATTTCTTATGCACCATACATGCATCCAAATTGTTTTTCAACCATAGGAATAGATAGAGGACGCCCTAAGGAAGCTATAGAGTGATTTGGAGGCCAAAACAAATCTTCCCAAAATAGGCTATTTATCTTTGGCACAATCTTGCACAAGTGCTAAAATTTACTTTTAAGCACATGAGGATGGTGAGGATATTCTGCACATTCTAGGTAGCAAGTTTCATTGCATATGGAGCACTATAGGCCTAAAAATTTATTGTATTAGGCTTGCGGTAGGAAGGTTAGCTTTTGGCGTTTGATGCATACTTGAGACCAATCTAGGTGAAAGCACACTAGACTTGGGTTTTTCAAGAGGTTAGCTATCTCTTGTAGCCTCCATGCACTAGAGTCGGATCAGTTATTTCCCATGGATTGACATTTTATGTTTATGGTTCTCGCTGCACTAGCATCGATATGGTGAGGCTTGACATCTGGCCAACAAATATGAACGTGGAGACTCATCAAAATATGGCTCCTCTATCTTCACACTATTCTTAAGAGATACAACAAAGAATTTACCCTTCTCTCTTTGCAACAAACAATAATCTTGCCTCATGTGTCCTTTATTATGACAATGGTATCATTCAATGTTCCTTGTGTCATATCCACGACTCTTGCTGTGGGACGGGTGTCTAACCTCACTCCTATCTTATTGCAGACACAGCTAGAACCACGAATATAATTGTCAATCTATGGGACAAACCTGACTTGACTAGTGCATAGAGGATACAAGAGGTTGTCAATCTCTAGGAAAACAACAAACAACTGGCATCTATCTCAAGCTACACTCAAATGACAGAATTCACCAAAAGCTAATCGCATATCGACAAACAAATCACAACCTTTACAGCATCAAACAACATCCAAACATTATGAAACTTTTAGAACATGTTTATAAGACGTAAGCACACATGCTTATGATCTCACATCTCACTTTAGGTCAAGTGCAAAAATCACGATTATTAACAGCAGCAGTGAGCTTTTGACCTAATCGTTTTCGGCCCAAAAGGAATCTAAATGCTTAGCAATGATGTCCCAATACCCCGCCTATACTTAGTTTATGATTTTGAAGCTTAAATTCCTACTTATGATGAAATTAGGCCATGGATTGGTGACGCCAAAAGCTACGGAGTACCATGAAATGCTTACATCAATGTGTAGAGCTCTTACCTGTGGTTGCGACACAACAAATGGCATTGCAATGTGACAACCAGGGAGGGAGTAGGGAGCGCGAGAAGGAGAGAAGTGAGCGATGTTAGCTCCCGTTGTGTTTCTATTATCCAAAAACTTATAAAATACTTACAAAAATTGGCTTCTTAAGCTACACTCAAATGATAGAAATCACCACAAGCTAATCGCTCATTGGCAAACAAATCACAACCGTTCCGATATTAAACAACATCCAAACGTTACAAAACTTCTAGGACATGTTGATAAGACCTAAGCACACATGCTTATGGTCTCATATCTCACTTTAGGTCAAGTGTAAAAATCACAATTTTTAACAACAATGAGTTTTTGGCCTAGTTGTTTTGGACCTAGAATGCATCTAAATGCTTAGCAATGATGCCCCAATACCCCACCTATACTTAGTTTATGATTTTGAAGCTTAAATTCCTACTTATGATGAAATTAGGTAGTGGGTCGACGACGCCAAACACTACAGATTACCATGAAATGCTTACGTCAATGCGTAGAGCTCTTAATTGCGGTTGTCATGCAATAGGTGGCACTTCAATGTGAAAACCGGGGAGGGAGTAGGAAGCACGAGAAGCAGAGAAGTGAGTGTTGTTAGCTCCCGCTGTGTTTCTATTATCCAAAAACTTATCAAATACTTACAAAAACTGGCTTTGATACCTTAGCCAAGGTTTTTGTGGTCAAAACTAAAAATCTGGGAGCTCTAACTAAAGACAGGTTGATACAATCTGGAAGCTTGTAGCCCCGGCTCATCAATTACACTGTTTATCTGAAAAGTAGGAGTTACAACATTCCCGATTCATCAAAATAATAAGTGTTTTATAATAAAAACTCCTAAAAATATTATCCGAGTTATCCGAGCTAGATTGCTTCTAACATCCCCCCCCTCCTCGATTGTGTCATGCCTTGACATAGCTTCATGGACTGAAGTAGTCTTTGGGTTGACGGCTGGCGAGGCGCTGAGTCTTCTCTCTTTGTCAGGAACTTGCCAAAATTGCATGGTGACTCTGTTTTTAAGCTCAATGACTGAATACCCAACAAATTTGGATGTAAGGTTACTAATC
Organism: Adiantum capillus-veneris; assembly: GCF_014529385.1. Taxonomy (NCBI): domain Eukaryota; kingdom Viridiplantae; phylum Streptophyta; class Polypodiopsida; order Polypodiales; family Pteridaceae; genus Adiantum; species Adiantum capillus-veneris. The sequence goes on from NC_140954.1 coordinate 52,626,046, forward strand.
ACTAGCCCAAATATATTCATTTTCCAAGTGAAGAAACCTATATAGAATGCTTCCTCAAACGCCAACATATTGCTAGAGGGGAAAAACATGCATCGGGCGTAGAAATCGTAAAGGACTTCTTCGGAAGACTGGCCACTTAAGTCGTAATAGAGACCCTTATTGCCCTCGAGGAAAGACATCCATGGTGCTCTGGCTTTCTCTTTCTCGTGAAAAGCTTGAATACATGTGAGCAGCATTCTGCAAATCTTATACAACATGGCACATGAGAGGTCAGGAAGGCTCTTGAAGAAAGTCACGGCACCTGTTAGGGTTTTCACCATGTATTCCTCTCTTGCCGGTTCTCGATCTAGAGCTGGTAGGCGTGGATAATTCAACCATGTAGGCCTCTTCTTTTTCAGTGCCTCACATGCCTGCCATTTTCTTACCCTTGGTACAGGATAGAATGTTGAGTCTTTCTGAAGGGTTGTAGGTGCTCTTGTGAATAGAATCACATATCTTGAGTTCTTGTTTAACCAACTCTTTCTCCACTTGGGGTGGATACCATCTGAGCCTTCTGCCTACATATCCTTGTATAATCTTTCTTTTACCTGTAATAGCTCCACTTTGATCAAGGGGTATGGCAATGATTGTTGATTCCACTCTGCATTGATTTGGTTGGGAGTGAGTTGAGTTACATTGACTGAGTGAAGAATTCTCAACTCCCAATCCATCGCTGCTTTCCATTCAACATCTGTTTCCTAGGCAATCTTCTATTTGAGTTCATCTTCCTCAGCTTTATAAAGCTAGACCATGGGCACTTGCTCAGCTTCAGTGAGCGGTACCTGGAAATCCGCTTCTCCTTTTAGCCCTTCTGTCAACTGTGTTTCCATCTCATCAAAAGAGACTGAGGGAATGTCAATACTTGGTTGCTCAGAGGTACCCGCTTCTTTTGGATGTTCTGGTTGTCCCTCTGCCAGCAGCTGATTAACTCTTTTTTATTGAGCTATCTCCTTGAGCAGCTGCTCTTCTCTTTGGAAGCGCATCAAGGCAAGGTCTTGTATTTATGATTTCTCTAGCTCAAGATCCTTGTTTCTCTTTTCCAAAGTATTATAGACTTTATATATTCCATTTCTTTTAGCTGCTTCTCTTTGGCAAGCTGGTGTTGTTCCGATTCGTCCTTCAACTCTTTGATCTATCTTTGCAGATCTAAAATTAATTTCATCCTAGCATCTAGCTCTGCTTGTAGAGCCGATGAGTAGCTCAAGTTCCCTAGCTTTAGCACTACAGCTAAGTGCTGTTGTTCCTATTTTTTCGATCATCAGTTGCATCTGCTTTCTATATTCATTGACCTACACGATGACTTCGTCGTTCATTTCCCATTCTTTAGGTTCTGTAGGCTGTCTAGACGTTTCAGCCATTTTAGGTTGTGGCTCTTTGGTTGCTATTGCTTCTGCTTATGGTTGTGGCAAGGGTTCTACTTCTCCTTGAGGCATTGTGGCTGCTTCGACTACTTCTGCATCTTGAGGCTTAGTAGATGCCTTAGTTGTTTCTGGTTGGGTGGTCGTAGCAGGTTTTTCCTCAGTTTGTTTGGTTGGTTTTGGTTGTTCAAAACTTTTTACTGCCTGCTGTTTCGGCTCTGTTCCCTTGGCTTCCTTGCCCTCATTGGGTTTAGCTGTTGGTGAAGGCCTCGGGATGGCATTGGGTGGTCTCCTTGCTCTGTAGCAGGTGAAGTGGGTTTTGGAGACACATCCCCCTGGTCGTGATGTGATTCACCCTGTTCAGTAGCCTCTGCCTGTCTTTGTTGTTCAATTGCTTCCTCTTTTACTTTCTTTTCAGCTTCTTGATCTTCTTTCAACTTTAAGGCTTCTGCCTCTGCATACATGCCTTCAAGAAAGTCTGTGGAATTCTCTGCTCCTTTCCTTGCAGGTTTTTGGTTCTAGGTCCCCTTATATCTCTTGCAACCCATCTTTCAGGGTCCTCACCTACAGCTTGGCAGCTCCTTTCATAAGTCTGCTTTTCTCTTTCAAACCTCACCTTCTTTTGCTGAGGTTCTTCCTGGTGTGCGGCGATTTCTTTTTCTTCATCTCTTCAATTCTTCCCCTCCTTTCCTCGTTGTTCGAGCTCTCACTACTATGAGCTTCGTGGGAGCTTTCGGCAGATTCTTCATCTGACTTATATACTCTCTTTGATGAACGCGTGGTTCTTGGAGAAGGTTGAGCAGATACAATCCATGTGTTATGATATGGGGCTGGTGGAAAATTATCGGCCATGCCAATAGCAAGATATGCTTTTCTCGTCAGCACTTCAGGCACTCCCAGATATGCGATTTTACCTTCTTTCTCCGTGCCTTTCAATGTTGTCAGCACATACTGAGCATGATCAATTGGCTGCCTGGTTGTTAACTTCAACACCTGAGTGAAGGTGGTCGCAACCGCATGGTTTGGGGTGGTGTACTATGGCGGTCTCTTTGATAAGAAATGAAAGTGCTTATGGTATAGTCGAGCTGGCTCTTCCACTTGCCTTTGGATGAGGTTGGAAAAAGTGGTAGCAGTAGTCTCTTTGGTGAATGTGCCTGCTGTCTTTCTATCTCGGGTCCACATTGTCATACCTTCAGTCGGCAACTTCAGTGCCTCGGCCACAATCTCTTTTGTGATTACTACTTCTACTTTCTGCCCTTGTTTGGTTGGTGATTTGGGCTGACCCATCTTATTTGATTGTAGCCAGTAGTTCGTACACTTTTTGTAAATCTACGCCACATGGTTCCTGGTCGTAGAAGTCCCTTGGGCCTAGCCTTCGGTTGGCTTCTTTGGTGTCTGGCTTGGCAGATATATCATGTATCTCTTTTGGTAGCATTTGCAGTTCCACTTGGTGTCCTTCTTCGCTCTTGAACCTTCCAGTGAAAACTGTGGTGTTGTTTTCTTCCAATTGTTCTTTTGATAAGTACATTGATAAGTACATTGCCTTGAACGTCTTTACTGAACTTGGGTCCAATTGGTAGGGTGGCAGCTATTGCAACTTTTCTTTCTGAGACACCCTTTTCTTGGCCTTCTCAACAGCTTGCATTGCTCCTATTAAGTGAATACAATGCCAAAATTAGTAAATTTTGCAAATTCCACTTTGAAATGACTTGAGACTAAATTGTTGACAAATGATGTCCATTTGGCTTCAAATCAATTTCGGAGCATGCATACATGCATAAAAACATGTAAAGATCAAAATTATATAGTTCAGGCAAAAATTGCAACCAAAGTAAATAATCACGATTATTTACAACTGAGGATTTTTTCCAATTTTTTGTATTTTTGACATCATAGGCTTGAAATATGTGGCATTTAGGTGTTGTGAGTGAAGTGTGGGCTCATTTGAGTGCACTAGGCAGAAAGGGTGTTAGATTTAGACTTCCAGACTTTGAAAACAGTAGATATATTGAGATTTTTTGAGATCCAAACTTGCTCAAACTTGGTCAGTGGACTTGGGACATGATGTTCTTTGGTCCCATAAGGTCAAAGTTGTAATTTTCATCCACTTTGGCAAGAAAGTAAATAATTGCGAGATTATTAACTTTTCATCAAAATATACATTTTTTGGTGCAACTTGGTTCTAGGCATGATGTTGACTCTATGTAGGAGATATGGGGTGATTTGGATCAAAAAATGTGACAAATAACTCAAAATTTGGAATGGAAAGACCTTGGTGCGTGTTTTGATAATTTGCAAGTTTTTTCTTGATCATTTTGGCTCATACTTGAAATGTGGCATGTAATAGATGTGTACAAGTGATAGGTGAAGTGAAGGGGTCATTTTCAAGCCAAAAAAGCATAAAAGTAAATAATCGTGATTATTTATAGCAGTCATGTTTTTTGCAAAACTTGACAATTTGATGACTTATACATATTCAATGCATCTAGAACAAGTCCTAAATTGAAGCTGGTGAAGTTTTGTCGTGTTGGCATCACTTTGTGCTTTGTCGACTCTGAAATCACCGATTTTGGTGACTAGATGGCATGTGGAGTTGGTTACTCACTTTTGAAGCTATGGACCTGTCCGCTACATAGTCTTGATGCTACCTATCCAGTTTTGGCCCATTTGGAGTCAGTTTGACTTCATAAGTGATATTTGATGCTTTGTAGCCTTTGAGTTGTTTTTTGATGTTCGAGAGCTTTCCTTGACTGTTTTCATGAAACAATCCATGTACATTGTGTATAGACCTAGTCTATAAGCTATCTGTGGAGTCAGAATCCAATTCTGACATCTAGCAAAAACCTAGATTTTCTACTTGGGACCCCTCCTCAACCCTTGCCGCATGGTCATATGGTGATATAAAAGTGTTCTATTATATAGGGGCATGCTACAATTCAAGTCTTGTCCAATTTGGTTGAGCTCACAGGTTGCTATGGTCCATTTTGGGTCGTAGGACTTCGTGCACTTCTGGATTTCTAGGGTTTTTTCATGAGCCTAGACTCGCTATCCGGCCATATAGAATAGATCATTGATAAGATTAGAACTTACCCCTCATGTCTCATTTGAGACAGTGTTGTAAATAGGTGATTGTGGACTCGAAAATTACGCGCGAAGAAGGTCGAGAGCTCTTTTCTCCAAGAGTGACTAGTAGAAATGAGGTGATTTTGAGCTACCTTGGATATCTATACTCAGACTCCCAAACTATTTTTCCCCAAATTCCCCTGTTAGTTCTACTAAGCCGTGAAATCTATATTAGACTCAAAAATTTCTTCAATTGGACTCCTGTAGCTCATTCTGCAAGAGTTTGCGAAAGAAAATAATAAAATGCGCTAAAAAAACAAAGAAAAAAATCAATAATAAGAAAAATCCATTGATAAACACAGCTTTATTGTATTTTGGTGGATTTCTCCATTTTTAAGTCCCAATATCAAGAAAAACGATAAATATAACAAAAAAAGATCACATTTTGATGATTTTTTGATAGTATATACACTATTTATACTCATCGGGAAGATGGTATCAGTTAAATTTCCCTTGTTGATGACTTGTTAAGGGAATTATTAGGTAATTTTGTAAAAAATCACAAGCTAACATCAAACTTTTCCCTCTCTTTTCAAACATTGCCCTTAATTACTTAGTTCCCTTCCACCCCTCCTAGATGGCGTACTCCGAGACGATTTTGTGCATGTATTGACAATCCTGTCTATGCATAGCCATGGTTGTCTCTACCATGCTTTGAAGATCAATGCATTTCAAACCATTATGTTGTGAAAGAGTTGAGTCTTGGGTAATTAACTCAAGGGTTTCTGATGTCGAGGTTTTCTTTGTCGTTTCCCAAAGAGAAAATCTTGTAGCTTGTGTGCTCTTTGCTTTATTGTACCGTCAGGATGCTTTGGTACACTAATTTCCTGAGTTGTTGGTATCAATAATGATGGTTGTTGAGCTTTAACTCACCATTGGTATCTTGATTTTTCTCCAATGAAATGTTGTGGTCAAGTATTTTGAGACTTAACTCTCCATTGCTTCAATGGTTTTACAGTTTGCGTAGAAGTTAAGTGCTTCTATTTCTTCCAAATCCATTATGTTTTAGGTTCCTTGCTGGAAGATGCTCTATTTTGTGTTTTGAACCTTGGAACCTTCTTTGGTACAATAGATGATGTTTTGGCACCCAAATTTGAATCGGCTTGTCCTTGAGCTATGCTTTTGGTACCCAAATTTTCCTGACTCCTTGCATGCTACTTGTAGCATTTTCTTGTCTATAGGATGGAGAAGATTGATTGCTTCATGGTTTGCTCTTCTTGTAACCTTCTTTCCATTCCTCTTTGCTTGGTGCAATTGGAACAATGAGTTGTCTGACTTTAGGTGATAGCTTGAGCTGATTGGTATCCCAATCTGGTACTACCTTGTACGTCCGCACATCCATGAGATTCCAAGAATCATTATTTCATTCATGTGTTCATTTGGTAAGCATAAAAATTGATGAGGACATGAACATCCATGTACTATCACATTTAAGTTGACTACTCCCAGTGTCATTGTTGGGTTCTTGATGCATTTTTTAATAGCCGCTATTCCTACTGTCAAAGACTAACTCATTGCTTTCTTGTACGTGGAATAACTGATTGCATTTACTCGAGATCCTATATCAACCAATGCATTTGTGCTATGATTGTTTAGTTGTACTTTGATGCAAAAGTCCATTCCATCTAACCATTTATCATCTGTTGATACTCCATCTTTCTGTAATTCCGATAGTCAGTCATCTAGTTTCACAATGTTGATGGGAATAGATATTTGTTGATTTTTGAGGGCATCTTTCCGTTTGAGTACTCGAAGCCGAGCTTACTCTTGGGCTTCATCAATGACCTGATGTCATTTTATCTTTCTTTGCTTTACTGCATGCATATTTTATAGCAAATCATTGGTTAGTGGCAAATTGTACTTCCTCAAACGACATCCACTAATCCAATTAGCCATTGGTTCACCATCTAGGGCGGACAACGTAACTGCTCCACTTGGAGATACATCTTCAATGATAAACAGTCCGTCTTCCTTTTTCTTAAACTTGGAAATGTGTTGCTTAAGGGAATAGACTAAAAATAAGTCCCCTTTTTTGAAGATTTTTGTAACTAGATGGGAATCAAAAAACTGCTTTTGTTTCCGTTTTTGTGCATAGATGTGAGCTACATCTGTTAGCCTTTGCTCATCAAGCTTTTCTAAATCTTCAAATCTTGACAATTCATGTCTAGTCCACTCAAGATCTTTAGCTACCCTTAGTGTCAGCAATAGAAATTCTATCGGTAGTATAGCATCACGACCATAAACAAGGTTAAAGGGTGTAGCATTTAAAGCTGTCTTGACTGAAACTCTATAAGCCCACAGAGCGACATGGAGATTCATTTCCCACTCTGTCCATCCTAAACTAACCACTTTAGTCAATACCGGCTAAGAATTCTATTTGTATGCTCAGCTTGTCCATTTGCTTGTGGGTGATAGGGATCCAATTTGCTATGGATGACCATAAATTCATTAAGCACATACTCTGGTTGCATTTATACGCCCGTATAAGAAAAAATATACGTATAAAACGTCAATATACTCCGTATTTTTGAATATTTTCCGAATAACCGTATAAAATAGTTTTTGATCGAGATATTTTTCGATCAAAAACAATTTCGATTGAAAAATTCTATATATATACAATCTTCGCCGTATTCGATCAAAAAGCATTTTGGACTTTTTGGGAGTTTGTAGAGCTTGGAGCTTTTGAGAGATTAGCAGATAGCGACAGCCTCTTCTGTTTACAGCGCTTTTCAGGTATATTTTTTAAATTTTCAATAAATACTAACTTTTTTTTTGTGTTGTGCCAGACTTGTGTGGTGCAGTAGTTTTGATTCTCACCACAAAGTTGGCTTGCAAGTCGTAGGCCACTTTGTGGTGTGTAGCCATATAGCTCACTCCATAGGTGTGTTGTGCCAGACTTGTGTGGTGCACTAGTTTTGACTCTCACCACAAAGTTGGCTTGCAAGTCGTAGGCCACTTTGTGGTGTGTAGCCATATATTTTTTAAATTTTCAATAAATACTAACTTTTTTTTTGTGTTGTGCCAGACTTGTGTGGTGCAGTAGTTTTGACTCTCACCACAAAGTTGGCTTGCAAGTCGTAGGCCACTTTGTGGTGTGTAGCCATATAGCTCACTCCATAGGTGTGTAGAATATAGTTTCCTTTCCATGGTGTGTAGTTATATGACTCACTCCAGGGAAGGCTTAGGGTAAATTTAGATTCTCACTTGTATGATGTAGTAGTATACCTCTCACCATAGAGATGAGTTAGGATTAGAGGTCGACTCGTAATCTTAAAGTAAATCATTGTTGATTATTCTACATAGAAGCACAAAGATTAACGTTCGTCATTTTAAGAGTGCAGAGATGCATACTTTATGCCCTGTTCATCTTAATGTGACTTTCGTTATTTTTTTGCTTCTATTTCTGTAGTAACATTATTGTTCATCAGCAGATGACTTGGTGTTACTCTGAATGTAGATATATACAACAATTGATTTACATTTGAGATTGTTGAGCTGTTTGCTGATGGTTGTGTTGTGCGTTCCACACACTCCATTAGAAATAGCTTATAAAATTTACAATTTTAGATGAAGTTTTTCTGTCATATGTGTTACATAGAAACACAATCGTTACCACTCCTTATATTAAGAGTGAAGAGATGCATATTTTCATGCCCTCTTCATCTTAATGTGACATACTGGTTACTCGTGTGTTTCATATTCCAAAAGAACATCATTTTTCATCGTTAAATGACTTGGTGTTGTTGGACGTAAACACATACGATAGGTAACTTACATCCGCAATTGTTAATTTATCCGCTGATAGTTGTGTTGTGAGTTCCACACACTTTATCAGGGATTAGATTGATAAAAACTATCAATCTATTTTACAACAACATCCAGGACTTGTGCTGAGAATATCTCACACTAGCTGAGTTGTTCACATGTACGATTTTCCAACCCTTTAGATGTAATTTCTTTCATCATCTCACACTTCTGCACATAGCAGGGTCCAGTTCTTGTGCTGAGAGAATCTCACCTATTTCTCTCTCTCTCTCTCTCTCTCTCTCTCTCTCTCTCTCTCTCTCTCTCTCTCTCTCTCTCTCTCTCTCTCTCTCTCTCAAGCCCACCCATGTGTTCAATTACTTTATATGAGCCCATGGTTCAAGTTTGGTGTCATTTGGAAGCTTGGTGTGCCCAGTGCACATGTTGTCTCTCCCAAAACTTCCTAGACTGCTCTATGTTGCCATGCCTCCTAGGACCTTGGTGGTGGACAAAATGGTAATCAAAATGCTTCTTGATATAGTTAGGAACTTACCCCTCATGGCTAGACTGAGTGAGAGTCAACAAATCATACATGGAAGCTCGCAAAAGAGTGCCAAAAACCAATAGTTGGAGCTCTCTCAGAAAGGACTAGAATGCAAATGAGGGTAGAAATGGTCTAATGGGCTATACATACCTGAACTTTTTGGACAACCCCGTCCTTTCCCTGACCATTGAGTCAAGTATACCTCACAATGTATCCCCCTATCAATTTTTTTTAAATTGACACCTGGAGACCTTACTGCCAAAAGTTGTCAAGAGTGGTTAGTAAGTCGAGGTGGCCCACCAAGCAATTTGATCAAAATTGCCCCAAATTTTTTTGGATTGCTCCGTTGAACTTCAAGATGATTTATTTATCTATTTTGGAATTCTATTAACTTTTAATAACAAAATCAAACAAAATCGTCTAAAAAAAAAACTTCATTTTAAACCCAAAAATAAAAAAACATACTTGATTTTAATGTTTGGTCCTATTTTTGTGGATTGCTCCATTTTGATCACTTTCTAGGCCAAACACATACAAAAAGAGCAAAAATTGCAATATTTTGGCTTTTTGGTGATATTTACACTGTACACACATACACACACCTAGGGATTATCATAGAGCATGTTCACCGTTCTGCTTATTTATAAGGGCATTTTAATCTTAAGTTGCAAAAATAGACACATTAACATTCAAGCACTTTAAAACATTGCCCTTTTCCTAATTATTGTTGATATCTTTCTCCACATTAAGAATGTCTCTCTCCCTCTTTGCCTGAGTCCTCTACGTAGCAGAATGTATCATGGTTTGCATAGTGCATGGGTGATGAAGTTGTGTTTATGAATATCCACGGTTGGATCTAGCATGCTATTGAAGTCAATGCAATTAAAACACTATGATGTTCAAGATATTGGTCTTGAGTGTATACTCAAGGGTTCTCGATGGCGAGGTATCCTATTGGGAAACTCTTTTAAATAATAGATCTTGAAGCAGATGTGCTCGTCCCTTGATAGTGCTATGCACAGCTTTGCGATGGCATACATTCAATTCTTGTTGGCATCTTTTCTCGTTGACAGGAGTCACATTGTCAAATAAATTCATTTGCATCAAGAAATAGAGCTAGCCACCAGATGTCAGCCATCAATATAGCTCTAGTTGTAGTTTCATGGGAGAAATGACCTCATTCCAAACTAGCATGTGCTTGTTCCAAGATTGGAAGGTATTCATCTTCATTGGTACATAGTCTAAGCTGTTGGTCCTTTCTTCGTCGATAGAGTTCACATCCAATGACTAGGTAGTTGGATGCTTTTGTCTTGATTGTTTTATGTCTTTGTTTTCCCATTTCTTCAGAGAATGTCCTATTGGTCACATATTCTACCAAATATCTACTCCATTGTGGTTTCACCAAGATCTGCGATAAGGTGGCATGGGGTATGGATTCCTTTTCCTTACGTTGAGAACAATTCTTCACATAATCATGAACGTCTCTTCTCATAGTAGGCCAATAGACCCCTAACCAGATTAATCCTTGTAAGGTTTGATCTTCCCCAAACTAGAGTCCTACAACTGTCATATGAGCTTTGACTCAAATAGTTGCATGTTCCTCAGGGCCAATATATAAGAGTAGAATCCTATCCTTGTTTTTTCAATACAGCCTTTTAGCCAACAATTGATATAAGGTAGTTTGCAGTGTTATTTGCAAATCTGCTTGAGATATGGTCATTAGAGATACAAGGTCTTCTGACCATCCAGGAACCATTTCCACAAAGAACAGATAAGCATCTTGTAAATCATCGTCTACCCAATTCGATGCTTCCCCCAAGGTGATCCTTGACAGCGATCTACCCTTTGGTGCATGGCACCCTTCTTAACTACCACTGTGAAATCAAACTCAAGTAGGATGATAAACCATCTTACTATTCTTCTAGTATTGCATGGCTTATTCACCAAATTATGTAAGGCTTGATGATCCACAAAAAAGACAAATTTGTTAGCCAACAAGTAGCGTCAAAATTTTTAGCCGCATACACCATTCTGAGGCCTTCCCTTTCAGTGGTGGTATATTTCTTTTCCACTTAGTTTAACTATCTATTGGCATAGGAGATAGGAAAATCCATTGTCCCCTCTCTGGGATGAGCTATTATGCATCAAAAGTTGAAGCATCAACATGCACATGGAAAACTTTGTTCCAGTCTGGAGTCTTCAATATTGGTGTTGATGTCAAGTCTTGTTTAAGCTTTTGGAATGACTCCTCACATTCATCCATCCATTCAAAAGGAGTGACAAGGCCATAAATGGATTTTTCAATGACTACGTACATATAGATAAATCTATAGTAATAGCCACATTGCCCCATAAATGCCTAAACCTCCTTGAAATTGCTCAATTTTTACATTTGAACAATTATTGGTACTTTTTTCATATTTGTGGAAATACCATTTCTCAATACAATGTGTCCAAGAATTTTGCCATGTCTAACCATAAATACACATTTCTCCAGATTTAAACAAATTTTGTATAGACGACATTTCTCAAAGATGCACCGTAAGTGTTTGAAATGTCTCTCAGTTTTTGTAGAATGCACACAAATATCATTGTTAACCCTCACGGCACATGGACACCCTATGATCTATAAACGTTGTATTGTCTAGAGTCAGGTACCGGGCTTGTCGGACCAATAGGAATAGGGTAAGGATGATCGCCGATGACAGGTGCACTCTAACTGGAATATTCAAGGAGTTAGTTGGCTAAGTATGGGCGCCCAAGTGTGAATGGGGTGAGCTCATATAAAAGCCACTAAACCTAATTTTTACTCATTCTCTCATTGTGCAATAGAAGCCGCTCTTGCTCCATCTCCACCTTCTCCTTCACCATCTCCTTGTGTGTGTGTGTGTGTGTGTATGTGTGAGAGAGAGTGTGAGAGTGTGTGTGTGATCGAGCGTTGCGGCGGCACGACGGCGGCGAGGCGGTTGAACGCGGCGTAGCAGCGTCTCCCTCTTCTTCGCGGCACGGGAATCCTTCATTCGCAACTACGCAGGAAGGTGAGTGACACACCATTCTTCCTTGTGAGCTTGTCTGCTGTATGACTGTGTGCTAGGAGCCTTTGTGGCTGGCACACGGCGCGTAGCAAGTCCCTAGCCGTGACATTTTTGGCGCCGTTGCCGAGGAGCTGCTGCGCGTGAAGCTCCAATGGCGACCTGTAAATTGTATTGAAGCTATTTTTTATGTAGTAAAGGCGCGGCTTAAGTTTGATTATTGTTGTTATGAAAAAACAGTAGAGAAAGACACAATGTTGTTGACTGCATTCAAGTTTTTTGTGTTCTGTTAAGCTCTGTTTTGCTAGTTCTATTAAGCTCAGATTTCAGCTTACACAGTTAGCATTTCTTGCGTTTCTGCGTTTTCTGCGTTTTCTGGTTTGCACTGCACAGTTCTGTCAAGTTTCAATTTTCCGCATTTTCTGGTTTGTGCACAGTTAGGCGCACAGTTAGTTAATTAAGTAGGTTAGTAATTAGGTGAACCACTGATTAGCAGGTCAGTAGGTAGGTGAGATAGTAAATAGTTAGGTGAGGTCAACACGCACCAAATCCGAGCGCGATCGTCGCCCAAATATATATATATATATATATATATATATATATATATATATATATATATATATATATATATATATAAATTTTAAAAAAATAAAAAAAGGAAAATATTTAAGCCTGAGTGACTGGGGGGATCACTAAAATTTTGATCAGGATCGGGATCATTTCCCCAAGCCCAAGCCCAAGCCCAAGCCCAGGCCTCAGTCTTATGATATATACCAGACTCACTCTTATATATATACCCTACCCCCTCAAGAGGGAATGAGAGCATGTGGGGCAAGTCCTCCACTCTCCTCCCTTCTCTTCCCACTTGCACCCTTAGACTTGCTAATTGGGCCTAGTTCCCCAACTAGGAAAAGACTGTTTCGGGCTTTTCTGGAGCAAAATAGAACCAAACGGTGGGCTGTAAAGCACAGCGCATCCCTCCTAGAGATACGCTCGTTTCGAGCTATCACATGGCCCATTCCACGACACGCTCTAAAAAATCTAGCAAAAAAACAAACAAAAAACACGCAAAAAACTAGTCACAAGGCCTCCTAGAGCAGCTTTTTGACACATGAGGGTATCAAAAGCACATGCACTTACGCTCTGGGAGGGTGCTAGAACACGAGCATATTGAGGGTGCCTCTGTTTATACGGACACCCATTACCCATCCACGATAGCCTCTAGACCCTCAGCGGGGACACAAGGTAGCACCACCCAAGACCCTAAAATAGCCGCTAGTGATTCCTCCTCCGACTCAGAAATCATGGAAGCATACCCTACCCAAAACACTGAGGGAGAAGGCCATGCACCTCCCGAAGCTCCACAGCCTAGTACTAGTATGTTTAGCCGTTTCATGGAAACATTAGGTAGAGCTACTCGCTCGGAACCTGATGCAAATGAAGCACACGAAGGGGGTGGGGAAGTGGACTCTCCTTTCACATCGCACGTGGACCCCACACCCCCAAAGAGTGTCCATGTGGATATCCTGCCAACTTCTTACCAAGAAGGCCCTGTTGAGCTGCCTCCTTCAGAAGTTCCCTCTAGAGTACCTTTGGTGACAAGTAAAACCATGGGGAGCAACATTGCTTCTACCTCACAAGAAACCGTTAACACGTCGACTCTAGAAGGATTGTTCATTAATGATCATTGGACATACGACCTCCACACTGAGGTGTTGACGGATCTACACTCTGGCCACGCCTACCATGTAGGATGGATAGAGATTGTACAATCCACCTCTAGTGCCACGAGCATCGAAGATCAACAGAAAATGATATGTAATGTTATCCATGGCATTATTCAATCAGAAAGGCAAAACCGAGGGGTAAATATACTCTCAACTGGCCCCATGAGATTTCTGGATACGAGCAAGGCTCAACAGCCTACTCTATCACAAATGGAGACTCCTCTAATGAGTCCCATGGACCCATCTTACGTCATTTCACCTAGGGTCTCTATGCAATCTGAGCCTCCGAGCGACAACTTTAGCTTCCCTAACTTGGCTCAACCCTCTATTAAGGAAAACACAGTGCTCACTCCAGGGATAGGCCTGACAAAGAATGTACCGATGACATCTACGGTTAGCGCAGTGCCACTACCTAGTGTCGTAGTACCTAATATGGGGCCTCGACCGTATGTGCCTCTAGCCCCTTATACACACATGGCCCCCAAACCTCCAATTGTACCACTTGTTTATGCTCCTCGAGTGCCGCTCCCTAGCCCTTATCCGAGTGGACCTATGCCCGGTTATGTTCCATATTCTGCATCATACACACATATGCCAAGACCGGTACCCGTCCCTCTCCCACATATGATTCCAAGAGTACCTCCACCGGCCCTGCCTCCTCACATAGGTGACTTGGCAGCATTTGCTCAAACCATAGGTGGATCTATCACGAAAAATATGCGTCATGCATCTGATAGAGAGCCTAGAAGTAAGGCAGTACAAATTTCCAAACTCACGCAAAAATTCAATGGGGACGAAGATGCTAGAAAACACATTGAAGTGTCTGAACAAGTATGTGATTCCTTAGGGGAACGCAACGAACTACATAAGTGCAATGCCTTAAGCTTGACATTAAGTGGGAAGGCTGGAGATTGGTATAGAACCCTAAGGGTGGACGAGAAAACAATCTACCCTACCCTTCGAAGGTTGTTTCTAAAGGAGTACATACAAGAAGGTGTGCTTTGGGGTGTAGCATCTCAGCTACAGAAGGCCGAACGTAAGGAAGGAGAGTCAGTAAGGGACTTCATTAGTCGTCTAAAGCACTTAAACTCTCAATGCCCTGTAAATGAGCGCTTCAACAATAACCAACTGCTTGATCGATTCATTCGAGGGTTGAGGAATGAAGGAATCTATAATGGACTAATGATTAGAGGTATCACAACCTGGGAAGATGTCACTGCCAATGCAATCCAATTAGAGGACAACTTGATGATAGCAGGCATGAGGGTGTCTACTGACACGAGATCCACTAGCTCAGAAGCCATTGAGTATGAACCCATGACTGCAAAGTCCATTTCCAATGAGCCAAAGGTATTTGAGACATTCTTGACAGACCTCACCAAGGCAATCCAAGAGTCTCTTAAGGATAATCGACCCCCTCAAAATAGTCACATGTATCCAAGAAGGGAGCAACAATGGTGTTCCATTTGCTTAGGTCCACATAGCACTAGTGAGTGCCCTACATTTAGAGTAAAATTTAATGGAACTTGCAACGCATGTGGTAGGTATGGTCACCAAGCTAAGGATTGTTTAATGATCAAACACATGATGGAAAATAGACCACTTGTAGCCTGGACGGATGCGCCTCGAGCTCCTGTATTGATGCCTGCTCCACTTGTTGAGCAACTACCGCAACACATGGTCCCTAGATCTCAAAATGTTGTACAAGCTACACCGCTACCACCTCCTGTGCTAGGACCGCAGCCCCCGCATCCAAGAGTCGCCCCTATGAACCAAGTGGGTTGCGATCCATCTAATGCTTATGCAGATGGCTGTGAGGAGTAAATAGACACTAGTATTGCCTACGGACTTGATACATTGGAAGAGTGTCCTATATACTAAATGGAAGATTGTTGGGGGCAAGTCAAGCCGGTTTATCAAGCTGCTGCTCTCGCATCCAGAGGTCAAAATATCAACACCCAGGCTAGGAGGACACCTCTTCAATGCTACGAGTGTGGTGGACCACATCGGGCAGTAGAGTGCCCTATTAGGCTGCAAAAGAATGCTGCACAGATGCAAATGAATCAAGGGAGCACGTCTGCAATGCCAATACTCACATGTAATCGTTGTGGCATAGATCACTTGATTGCCCAATACCCCTATAACCCAAATGCGCCTAAAATCACACCCCTAAATTTGGTCGAAATTGCTAGTGTGACATCGCCAATACCACCCATCGCACCAAGGGTCCATGCTTCAAGGGCCAGGCCATATCCTCGAAGAGAGAGATACCGCGTCAGTTATCCAAGCAAAGAAAAAGAAGACAAGTTCCAAAACAAACATAGGAACAGGAGATGACCCCGTGTATATGAATGACCTCGAGGATGATTCAGATTCAATCGAGACAATGGAGACTAGAACCAATACCACAAAGGGAAAGACCAACAAAGAAAACCGTAACATGGAACCAAATGAAAACCGAATAAGAGAAAACCATATAGAGCCTCTGAAAACACCACAAGTGTTTCCAAATCCAATCCAAGACCCCCAAGATAAACCGCAGGGGCAAAAAGGGAGGAATCGTAAAAAGAAGATTGGGACGTACCCAAACCCAGTAGACGAGATTGAGCAGGTGAAACATCTAAGAGGTTTAGTGGAGGAGACTCAAAGGAAACTAGAACCAGAACCCATGCATGTCAAAATTCATGAAACAGTGTTTCCCACGCAAGCCTCATCCACCCCACATGAACCATAGACCGTTAGCCATATCTAGTATCATCCAAGAAGGGAGTGAGGACGGGACATCAGAAAGTGAGCATACACCTTTCTTGTTGGAAAGGATGTTTAACGAAGGAATACTTGATCCCATTGAGGAATATGAGATTCCATCCTCACTAGTTCCTAGTCAAGGACCTACACCCTGCAAAATTCCAATGAATGTTGCCAAACTAGTGGACTTCATGTCTTCTGAGGTCCGAACCATGATCATAGCAAAGTTGTATGGAGATCGTGAGTTATTCCTTGCACTTCGAGCATTCCTTAACGGAGAGCTACAAACGGGATTACCGCAGTTTGCGCAACCAAGTAGGCCTGACTCGATTATGATTGATGAGGAGAATCATGTGCAATCACTTGACTTAGATGGACACGAGTCTGTGATCGAGGTACCCATTAACGAATTAGGGCAGTATTTTGAAGGCGACGAGTCTAATGCGACCCTACCCATCACTACCAAGGGATTAACTATAAAGGGAATTCTTGATGGTGGTGTGGGAGTTAGCATCGTTACAAAAGATTGTTGGGAATCCATGGGAAAACCCCGCCTCAGTGTTACTAACATTGTGGTAAAGATGGCAAATGGTACCATAGCCAAACCTATGGGGATGCTCAAGGATCTTAAGATCAAAGTTCTAGGACACAAGGTACGACATACGTTCATTGTAATGGATTTTGCTAAACACCTTATGTCATATGAAATGATTTTAGGACGACCATTCATGAGGGAAGCACAAATGGTTCATGATTGGTCTAAAAATCATGTCTATTTGCAATTCCAAGACTCTGTCCTTAGAGTGGATTTGGTGACTGGTAAGGTACACCCCTTAGGGAGTAAAACCATTATTGATCATCGCTCTGACACCACAGTTCACTCGGCCCCACTACAATATTGTTACACTTGTAAGAAGGATACAGACATTGGCCAAGATTCTCCTTACATGGGTGTGTTACCGGGTATGACGGAATCAGACAACGTAGACTGGGTACATCTAGCTGCAACCATAGATACCTGAGGAAATAGAGGAACCACTTGGGTCACACCAGAGGGGGAAGAGGTACCACAAATTGCACCTCTGAACATGATAAGTGCCATACATGCATCTTCTAAGGGCAAGGCAATTGTAGACCAATCTGATAGTGACACCGATAGCTCAAAAGAAGACTTTGACCAACACAACTCAGACACGGACTCCCAAAGTGAAACGGATTTTGAATCTCATGAATTAGAGAGTGGAGCAAGTTCGGAGTCAAAACATTCGGAAGGACCGAGCACATCAACCGATGATAGCTCCTCCGAGAGTGAAGAGGACACCAACGAGGACTCCTTTAGTGAGCCAGATCTAAATGCAAATCAAAAGTAGGTCTCAAATAAGAAAAAGAAAAACTTTAAGAGGCGTCGATATCGAGCCAATGTACGTGCTAGGATAAAAAAGAAGAGATCCTCAGCAGAATGGATCAGTTATATAGGAGCATGTGATGCTCATCAAAAATTGGTAGACGATTGGGGTGAATATCTCCAAAATGTTATGTGGTGTAGACCACGACCCCATGACATAGCCCAATTAGAGATCATAGACAAGCCAAAGTTGAGCTGCACTGCAAGGAGGCGTCAAAACCAAGAGTGAGCTCGACAACACAAGAAAGCAGAAATAGAAGCACAGACCAAAGCACAACCAGAATCCACAGACTTGCATCCTGCACCATAACATTTCAAATCCTACACCACAGGGGAAGCAAAGGTTGTGTACACAAAAGCCCAAAGAATACCTATCGATCGGAATAATGGAATCTATGATGGTCCGGCAATAGTTAAAGAAATAGAATTAGCCGACCCCTGTGAAGAATCAAAACCTATTTTTATTGCCCAAGACCTCACAGAAGTTGAAGAGGCGGTCCTCAAAGAGATTCTCAAGGAATTCAAGGACATATTCTCTTGAACATACCATGATATGAAAGGTGTTCCACCTTCTGTGGTCCAACATATGATCCCTATGATTAGCACTGCGAAGCCCGTACAACAAAGACCCTACCCGATGAATCCTAAGTACGCAAAGATCATTCAAGAAGAACTAGAAAATCTTATCAAATGTGGGTTCATATATCCTATTGAACACTCTGAATGGGTGTCTCCAATAGTTATCGTGCCAAAAAAGAATGGGAAACTCAAGGTGTGCGTGGACCTCAAAAAAGTTAATGCAGCTACTAGAAGAGACCATTACCCCCTACCATATTCCGAACATGTACTTGAAAGAGTTGCAGGCAAGGAAGCTTATAGCTTTCTAGATGGGTACTCAGGCTACAACCAAATCACAATAGCACTAGAGGACCAAGCTAAAACTGCCTTCATCACAGAATATGGCGTGTTTGCATTTCGTGTGATGGCTTTTGGCTTAACAAATGCCCCTGCTACATTCCAACGATTAATAAACACTGCTTTTAAAGAATATTTGAGAGAGTTTCGTGAATCTTTCTTAGACGACCTTTGTGTTTACTCTTCTTGGAAAGAACATCTATCATGTTTACGGAAGGTGTTTGAAAAGTGTAGGTTATATCGTATCTCATTGAACCCGTTCAAATGCCAATTTTGGGTCAAGCATGGAGTTATTTTAGGGCATATAGAATCTAAGAATGGTATCTCAACCGATGAGAGCAAAATTAAAGTGATTCTAGAGTTACCACCACCAACCAATTACAAGGGAGTTCAAAGGCTCATGGGACACGTGGGTTATTATCGACGGTTTATTTTATTTTTCGCTGAGATAGCACGTCCTTTGTACAAGCTTCTCATTGAATTTAAATGGACTGAAGAGTGTGACCATGCCTATGAACAATTGAAGAAAACACTATCAAGTGCTCCGATTTTAAGGACACCTAACTGGGATGTCATTTTCCATGTGCATATTGATCAATCAAACTTTGCTATTGGGTGTGTTCTCACTCAACCAGGAGAACATAAATTGGACTATCACATTAGCTTTGCAAGCCGTCAATTGAACGATGCTGAAAGGAGCTACACCACTACAGAGCGAGAAGGTTTAGAAATGGTTTATGCAGTACAGAAATTTCGCTACTACCTTCTGGCAAACAAGTTTGTATTTTATGTGGATCATCAAGCGTTGCTGTATGTGGTAAACAAGCCATGCTCCACAGGAAGAATCACACGATGGTTGTTAATTCTTCTGGAGTTTGATTTCACGATTGTAGTGAGACCCGGTAAAAGGCACATCATGGCTGATCATTTGTCTCGCATACCCAATGGTGAAGCCCCTACAGGAGTTGATGATGAATTACCCGATACTTCCCTATTCATAGTTGAGACTATGCCTGAATGGAGTGAGAACATTGTTAACTTTTTAGTTAATGGTTTTCCACCCAAGGAACTTCGTAAGGATATCGCTCGAAGGCTAGTAAAAGAATGTGAACCCTATTGTTTGATTGCCGGAACTCTGTATAGACTAGGCAAGGACGATATTCTTAGGCGTTGTGCCCGCGAGGATGAATATTTGTATATCTTGCAAGAAGCACATATGGGCATAGCAGGAGGACATTTTTCAGGAGACCTGACTGCTAGAAAGGTGCTGCAATCAGGCTATTGGTGGCCAGCTTTATTTAAGGATGCATCACTTTTTACAAAAGGGTGTGATGAGTGCCAACGTTACAAGACCACACAGCGCAAAGACATAATGCCCTTACATCCTATTAAAGTAACCCAAACATTTGAAAAATGGGGCTTAGACTTTGTAGGTCCAATTAGTCCCGCAGCTCGCAACACTCAATCTCGATATATTCTAGTTGCTACGGACTATGTAACAAAGTGGGATGAAGCTAAGGCTTCACAAAAAGCTGACGCGAGGACAACAGCTAAGTTTCTTTTTGAGAACATTATCACAAGATTTGGTTGCCCTTTTGAAATTGTTAGTGATAATGGTACCCATTTTATAAATGAGGTAATAAGAGAGCTTACCACGACCTTTATGATATCCCACCATAAGTCTACACCTTATTACCCGCAAGCTAATGGACAAGCTGAGAGCACCAACAAGACTCTAATCTCTATTTTAACCAAGACGGTAGAAGCTCATCGCACTGATTGGGATTTGAAGTTGACATCTGCTCTATGGGCTTATCGTACTGCTTATAAAGTGGCTATTAATTGTACGCCATTCAAAATGGTATACGGCCAAGAAGCGGTTATGCCTTGGGAGTTTGTCATTCCTAGTCTTAGGGTAGCTTCGCAAGAAGGATGGAATGGTAACCCCTTAACCGAGCGTTTGTATATCTTAGAAAAACTAGACGAAGAGAGACAGTTGACTGTGCAAAATGCTCTTGTGGAAAAGGATAGGAGAAAGAAGTGGTTTGATCGCCATGTGAAGGACAAGGACATCAAACTTGGTGATAAAGTCCTTATGTATGGAGTACGTAAAGAGAAGAAAAAGTTGAAATATGCTGGTAAAGGACCATATAGAGTATGTGAAATTACCCCACAAGGTACCCTTTGTGTGGAAACTCTTGATGGAGTTGAAACCATTGGATTCCTCAATGGGAGTAAATTCAAAAGATATTATGATCCTTTAAGCCAAGAAGAACTACGGGCCATTCATCAAAAGAAGGCCGCCAAAGCACAAACCGAGTTAAAGAAGATACAAGCTCAAGTTGAGGCTAAGGAGCGACAACAACGTATAAGACAAAAACGAGAGGCTAATCTTGGAGTCACAAATGCATTCCACGTGGAAATCGAAGAGGATTGGTTGGACTCTGACACACCTCTACGATACCCTATTGAGTTAAATAGTGCCTATGGAAAAGTGCTATATAACGCCTTATTGGACAAGGGTGCTAAATATAATCTGCTATCCTATGGGGTGTGGTGTCAGTTAGGGAAGCCACCTCTATCTGAGAGTATTATCCAAGTCAAGCGTGTCAACAAGAAAAAAACTACGGTTTTTGGAATCTGGCACACTTCTGTCAGTTATGACAATGGAATTGTAGCTCAAGACTTTTTGGTCATGCCTACTGGAACTATGGAGGGTAATATAAACCTAGGACGCACGTGGATGATAGCCACCAAATGCACTATTGATTGGGGGACTGGGGGTGTCACAATGCAAAAACCAACTCTTATCCCTACCACTCAAGCCATAGTCCTTGAGATATTGCCTAAGGAAATAAAACTCAAGACATTGCATGTCTAGGAGGTTGAACCATACGTCCCCATAGCCCAACTCTCTAGATCTTCAACTGATGTAGTTGAAAGAAAGCTTGAGACACAGAACCATCCTAATATAGCAAAGAAAGCATACAAGTGGGTCCCTAAAGCTTCTTTAGTAACCATGGCTGATGCTAAAAAATGGAACCCTCGTAAGAAACGTCCCACTCGCTCCAAGAAATGTAAGAAAACGTGGCGCTCGATTCCTAAATGACTATTAGAAGCCCAAGGATACTATAAAGGAAATGATCAAATCTGGGTGCCCAAACGTAAATTGTTCTCTTACCTGTCACCTGGCCCATGTAAACCCAATCCTGTGGCTCCAAAACAAATTGAAAATCGTGAAAAGGAAAAAATCACGGAATGCGACACACCTGCTCCAGAGCTAGTTTGGGTACCAAAGAAAGAACGATTTGTTCCACCTAGCTCAGGAACAGGAAAAGAAAATGAAGCTTCTTGCTCTTCATGCAGTTCCTATACGGAAATAGAAGCTTCGACACAACCTCCACCTACCATTGTACATATCCATACAAGCAAGAAAGAGTTTGCACCTCCCGTTGTAGATTCACCACCTCCAACAATGTTGCAAATAAAATCATGGGAGAGTACCTTACCACCCTTGCAACTAGATGAAACACATAGGGTGATCGAAAACTATTGGTTAAAGCCTTTACCCATAACAACTTGGAACAATTGGTTTCGAAAGGTGACGACATCATTCCAAAAAGTATGATCTACCCAAGGAAGGGGGGAGTGTTTGCTGACATCCGTCATTCACTTGCTTCCCTCTCAACCTTCCTTCCTGACCTCTCAATCTCCAATCTTAGGGAATGTATATATAAAGCCTTATACTCACAAAAACAAGATAAAAAAGTAAAAGAGCAAGAGCCATAACACAAAATAAGAAAAACAAATTATGCACAAGAACACGACCCTTGTAATATTTGCACTCTAACCATCATCTATTTGCGTGTACTAATATGGCTAGTATGCTAGAGTCATCCACTCCTACCTTGGGTGAGAGGTACCCTCGTTACTTTTCACAAATGTTTCACATGGTCTTTCCAGTGCTTGCATGTGAATGGGATTTGATAGGCACGCTAGCATGTGAGAGGAATTTTGAGGAGTTAGAATGGCTGATACGTCTCTTGACCACGTCTGATCCATACTTAGTAGAGAGCGTTTCTCCCATTGCACAAGCCTACCCTTTTGACCAAGATGATTATAGGCGTCTAGTGACCTTCTTAGTAAACATGGGCACCTATGATGAAGAAGAATATTTACATGACTACACGGATGGCACATATGGTCTCATGGATGATGACTTTGTTTATCTCGACGACAAGGATACGGGTTTAGCCTTAGGGTTTCTCCCCAACCTCTACAATATCCTATTCCCTTGACTCTTTAGGGGGAGTGCAAATAATTAGGTTAGGGTTCCTTATGTTTTTTGTTGTGTTCAATAAGTGTCGGTACCTTTTTCCACTAATGTGCCTCCTGGAGGTATTCCTTTTGTTTCCTAGCGTGTACAGGAGCGTGTTGATGTTGATAGGATTTGGACCTCCATGGAACCTTTCTCTCGTTCACACTTCAAATAAAGCGCGACCATCAACACAAACAGGTGTTTTATGTCCATTAGCATTGCCCTTATCTTTTTGAATCCATGTTTGTCTGCTTTGATTGTGATTGGTAGCATAATATTCAGCCCATTTTCTTAGTATCAAACATTTAATTCAATGTAATATTTTGTCATAATCACTTGTCTAGGTTTAAAAATCAAGCAGTCCGACTAAGCTAGTTTGACCAAGCTAGGTATTAGAAATCTTCTCTTAATACCATGGGGAATGCCTTCCTAATAAGCAATGGTTACTTAGGTTCTTAATCCGATTTAGGCAGCATTATGTGAAATGTACTAGGGCTTTCTAGTGGGCTTAACCCTATTGACCTTTAGCTTAAGTATTATAAAGGGAGTTTACTAATGTGATGAGCCTGGGGAGGGTAACATTGTTATATGACCCCCCAAAGTTACAAAATTAATATGCTGAAAATGAACAAACAAAAAATCAAAGTGCCACAATGTAAAATTTTAAGCTGGAAGAGAAATCCCTGCTTAAATTGGTACTTCACTCACATATATCGCCTATGGTACTAGAGCCCTAGAGGTTCCCAGTGTGGGCGCTTTTCCTTGAAAAGCAAAAAACCCAAGGCATACAAAATAAGCACACACATCAAAATTGAATCAATGTGAAAAGACTTTGGGGGGTCAAAGAAAAGGTAATCAGTCAGGCGATGATTTCATGAGAAATTCCTTTTATCGTAGCTTAACTACAAGGTCTTCTAGGTATAGCCTCTAGTCAGCCCTCGAACATCAAATACTTGGCTCTCGCGATTAAACAACTTAATTGACCAATTTTTTTTTTTTTGAGAAGTTACCCATGGTATTAATAGTCGAGCACTAGTGCCTTTTGACCGTTAAATTAGCGACCCCGGACTTGTTTAATTTTTTACCTTTACATCTGTTTATGCATTTGATTATATTGCAATTTAATGTTTATTGCTGACAAATTGTCTAAAATTCTATTACCAATCAATTTGTCTGTCTAAAATTGCATATGATTTTTAATTGTATATGAGAATGCAATTACTGTGGCAATGTTGTTTGATTTTGCAGTGATTGAAGAAGGCTACGCACATCCATGTCGACTGCTCTTCCATCTCGACGAAGGAGCTTCAACTGGATAGCTTCTGAGGACGGAATCTACATCAGGAAGGGGGGCATGTTAACCCTCACGGCACACGGACACCCTATGATCTATAAACGTTGTATTGTTTAGAGTCACGTACCGGGCTTGTCGGACCAATAGGAATAGGGTAAGGGTGATCGCCGATGATAGGCGCACTCTAACTGGAATATTCAAGGAGTTAGTTGGCTAAGTATGGGCGCCCAAGTGTGAATGGGGTGAGCTCATATAAAAGCCACTAAACCTAATTTTTACTCATTCTCTCATTGTGCAATAGAAGCCTCTCTTGCTTCATCTCCACCTTCTCCTTCGCCATCTCCTTGTGTGTGTGTGTGTGTGTGTGTGTGTATGTGTGTGAGAGAGTGTGAGAGTGTGTGTGTGATCGAGCGTTGTGGCGGCACGATCGCGGCGAGGCGGTTGAGCACGGCGTAGCGGCGTCTCCCTCTTCTTCGCGGCACGGGAATCCTTCATTCGCAACTACGCAGGAAGGTGAGTGACACACCATTCTTCCTTGTGAGCTTGTCTATTGTATGACTGTGTGCTAGGAGCCTTTGTGGCTCGCACACGGCGCGTAGCAAGTCCCTAGCTATGACAATCATCCATGTAAACTTCTAGGAAATTTCATAGATATTCCTTGAAAACATGGCTCATTATTCAATGGAACGTTGCTAGTGCATTGGTCAGCTCAAAAGGCATGACCATGTAAGCAAAATTTCCCCATTCCGTGGCAGAACATGTTTTGTATTCATCTTTGGGATGTGTAGATAGCTAATTGTAACCCAAGAATCCATCAAAGAAGCTATAAGATTCTTTCCTATCTACTCGTTCTAGAACATGATTTGTAATAGGAAGAGAAGTTATATCGTATGGTAGCTGCATTCACCTTTTGAGGTTCACACACACTCTGAGTTTTCCATTCTTTTTTGGCACTACCACAATAGGTGATACCCAATCAGTGTGTCCTATTTCATAGATGAATTCTGCTTCCTTGAGCTTCTTGATCTCTTCCTTGATCTTCTTAGCAAATGTCTCATAATAGGTGTATGGTCGTTTTCTACTCGACTTAGCATCATCTCTCATAGGGATAGTATGCTGACATATTTCAAAATACACTCCCTTGATATCTTTATAAGACCAAGCAAAAACATCCCTATACTTCTTTAATGTACGAATGAGTATTTCTTCCTCCTCTAGAGAAAAATATGTACCTATGTATGCTAGCTTTGAGTCCTCTCCTAGCTCTGCGAGGATAATGCATTTGGCGTTTTCAGGTCCTTCATAGGATTTTGTTGGTTCTTTTGACTCGCGCAATGATTGCTCCACTATGATTCATCGATCTTGCAAAGTGTATTTTTTGTAGTACAAACGAACATTGATTGCCCCTGATTTTTTATCTTCTGACTCCATTTAAGTTGTCCAAACCTCTTTCAAGGTTTGTTTGAGCTCTTTGTACTTCACTTTGCACTCAATTTTAGTCATTGGAGGTTCTCTTCCCTTACCATCAGGTTTGCTTGATTTGTGTTTTGTTTTGGTCCATTGTTTTGCGTTTTTCCTAGCTAGATACGTCTTCGTTATTTTGTCTTTGATGTAATCCGACGCATCTATCATTATCAAGGATTGAGTTTTGTTCTCCATTGCTGGTTTTGACTGTTTCCTTTTCATATTATTTTCTCATTTTTTGTGATACCTTTGTTGGCATCTACGATGCTGATTTGAATATTCAACAAAAGGCTTTTCTTCTCCTCCCTGAGTAGAAGTTTATCTCTTACATGTTCTTTTTCAAAATCTATTTCCTCCGTTGTGAGTGTCTTCTCCTCTAATTCATTCATGGAATCATAATAATGATAATAGAAAAAGTGCTGGTCCTCAAACAATTCAATAGTTACCATTTGAATAGAAATTATGGTGTAACCCTCCTCATCACAAAAGTGGGTGGGCGTGGACTCCTTAACACATACATCCATAGTAGCTAGAATTTAAGTCGACTCAAATGGGTCACACAGATGTTCAAGAAAGGGCTCATGTCTGTATTTGACATTGTTTACCTCTCACTGGTCTAATATGCAATCCTTCCTTAGTAAACTACCACACTCAGAAGCTCCACACATCCAAATTGGAGTGTCGTTACATATCCATGTTGGTAGTTTATTTTTCACTACGGTTTTCGAATCCAACTCCTAGATTGGTGTCCTCAAAACATCCTTGTAAATATGATCTTTCAAATTTACCTAGGTAATTGATCCAACTTGTTTCAGATAAAGATAATCATTTCCCCAATCTTGGATCAATTGTATTTATCTCATGAAAGGTCTTCCAAGGATGATTTCATCATTGAGTTTTTTTCCAAAATCTACAATGGAAAAAGTGTGATGGTAGTCAATTCCATAGGGAGTTGACTATTACATTTTCCAATAAGTTTATTGGTTTCTCAATATGTTCATCTACTAATTGCAATTTCATTCGTGTTTGTCTAATTGCTAGTTTTCCACAGGCTTCCCTGATAGTTTTCATTGCTATGGCAATGCTTGCTCCACTATCCAAATTAGCCATGGTCATTATATCATTGTACTGTACCTCAACTATGGGAACTCCATCTAGCCCCTCCTCACTATTTGGAACTATTAGTTTAGGGGTATCAATGTCTACTATATTTTTTCTCAACTCCTTGTCATCTTGCATTTTCTCTTTATTTGATTTGATCTCAATTTTTGTTGGTTTTCCTATGATTTGTAACTGTGGCTTTTGTTTCTCCAGCATGGATTGCGTAATTTGCACTAATTTTTTGTATGCTTCAAGTTTAGCGGCTTTCATGTCAGGTGCTGGGTAGTTTTTTCATTTTGTTTCTAATGTGTGACCCACTTCATCCCGCTTGGAAAGCTTCCAAGGATGTGTTAATTGGTTCATTTATTTTGTCTACCAATACAGATCCTACCGATCTTGGTTTTGATTCTTTAAGTTTCGATGAAAATTTTTGCATCATTTTCTCTTTTTTCTTTTGAAAATTTTGTTCAATTTCCTTCGTTGTTTTTGTCTTCTATGATCGTACCATTTGCAATGTTCTTTTTTGGAGTCTTTTGATGGTTGGCTAGGTGCATCTGACCTTCTTGCATTTTTTTGTCTATTCCCCTTAGTTTAATCCCTAGTAGCTACTTGAATTAGAATTGTGGGTTCCCCTTGGCATGACTTGAACTAAATTTATGGTTTCCTTCCCTTTGTTCGATGGATTCCTATGACAATCTTATGGAAAATACCCGCCCTTGTGACCACACTCCATATGCCTCTATTGGTTTTACATTCTTATCTGACTTCAGACAATCATTTTTC
This sequence comes from Adiantum capillus-veneris, assembly GCF_014529385.1. Classification (NCBI taxonomy): domain Eukaryota; kingdom Viridiplantae; phylum Streptophyta; class Polypodiopsida; order Polypodiales; family Pteridaceae; genus Adiantum; species Adiantum capillus-veneris. The sequence goes on from NC_140954.1 coordinate 52,653,644, forward strand.
CAATGGTCTTCTGCCCCACAGTTATGGAAATTCTTGATTCTTGGCTTAAGCATTGGTTTTATCATAGGTGGTTTAGTCCCCTGGTTTGCAATAAAGTAAACCGGTGCAACATTTGGAGGTGTCTGATACACTTGCTCTTTTGGGATGGGAGTTGCTGAGTGTACCACTTGTCCTCTATTTCCATAGTTTTGTAGAGCTTTCTTCACGATATGGAGTGATTGGTACTAGAGCTTGCTCATCCACTTGCCTTTCAAGGAGCATGTACTTGACCGATACAACATTATTTCCTGGTAGTGTTGGCTATTAGTCTAATACGGATTGTGGTCTCTCCATATCTATAGGTGGTTTCTAAACGTGTGCCATGTTTGGTGGATATCTATACATGGGTTTTCCTTGTTTCTCATTGGTACATACTCGACATATAGCACTCATTTGTTTCATGGCATGGTTTGTCTATTTCCCTTCGATGGCACACCATTTCAACGGTCTGGGATGTCTCATAGGTTGTCTTTGTGGTGGACCCTATCATGGCCCTCTCATAGGCACCCTTTTCATGTTATTCATCAAGTCATTAATGCTCTTCAATGTGTCCTCTATATAATTCACAGGAGCTACCACATTTGGTCCTACTTGTGCAGGCATGGTAGATTTGTTCCTCTCGCTCTATGCATCCTTAACAGTGCTTTCCTCATTGAAAATCTTGCAATCATCACCCAAGTTGATTGCATCCCATCTACATGCCAAAATTGTAGGCCTTTTACTCTATAAAATAGCATGCAAATCCTTGTTAATTAATCCTTCTAGGAACAATGAGACAAGGCTCTCCTTGATTGGAATTTCCAACTCAGGACATCTATCGATGCATTGCCTCATCCAAATCACACAATCTCTTATGATTTCTCCTTTTTTTTGTTTAAAGCTATAGATTTCTGACACAATGTTATGCTTGATTCCCATTTTCGAGCAAGCAAAAACAAATCTCATGGACAAAGTCTGTAGATCAATTATTGATCCATGAGGTATGGTCTAAAACCCAAGTCAAAGATTTTCCTTCTAAAGCAATCCCAAACCCCTAGAGTTGCATGTGGAAGTTTGTTATACATTTAGCTCTCATAAGTTTTTTGAAGCTTGCTAAATGGTCATATGGATCCCTGACCCACTGTATTTTTTGACCCATTTTAAAAAATTGGCTAGTCTGATTCTACGGTGATGTTCCACACGTGCTCTCTTGGCTAGAATTTCTCCCATTAATCCTTTAAACCAGTAGCTTGGTAGGTGTAACTCCTGTGGACCTCTTCTTGTCCTTGTGTCACTAATTTTTCTCGTGTTAAAGGTGGGTTCTGCTTCTCTACCCCCATTTCTATCATTGAGGTGACTGCTCAAAAGACCAAAAAAATAGCCATCACAACTTGGAAAAATTTTGGCAGAGTTTCCCTTGAAGTAGAGCAGTAAGAATCCAAAATATAGATTGTATATGTATGCATAACCTGCCAACAATGGAACCAAAGCATCAAGTAGGAATCACTAGTACATATGATGAGGTCACGAAAAGGGTTCTCTAGCCACTTGTATCACCAAAAGTATCTCACATTTGAGAATCCCCCAGCTCAATAAAACTTCACGATATCGACCCTCAACAATATAGGTTATGCAGAAAAACGTATAGCCAAGTCTCAAAAATGACTATCTTCTAGACCAAGTCTCAGAAATGGTTGGGGATGCCATATAAAACCATGTATGGCTCCACAAAGGCATACAATGGTAGTATCCGCAAGTAACATAAAATAACAGACAATGCGCTCAAAGAGGCAGCAAATGATGTATACCCACGGCAACTACAAGTGACTTCCACTTGCCAGTGTATCACTCTACTCCAGCTACATGTACCTATGTGAATCACCTATACCTATACCTGTAACCTGTAATCTGTGATCTCTAATCTGCAACCCGAAGCTGAAGGTACTCAAAGAAGATCCTTCGTGGGGGCGCCAAAAGAATGTGAGCGGGATGGAAACACACATAATGCCTCTATAATCACCCGACACACACTATTGGGATAATACACACGCACACTATGGGGCAGCACTCGGCTTACACAACCCACCTGGCCGAGACAGGAAACACACCAATGGAGTGAGAGGAGAGAGACTATCCATTTGTCCACTCAACACAAAGAGACACACACACCCACCCACAAAAAACTCAGCTCAAAAGAGGAATATTTTTTATGTTTAGATACAATTGATCTTGGGCCAACACCAATGGGGCAAATAACTCACACAATATGGATGAAATATGCCAGATACAATCACAAATTGGAGCGGAGGCTTCGTTCACAGGAGAAAATTACACAACCAAAACAAAAGAAAAATAGTGAGGAACCATTGCGCCCGGAATGGCCAAAAACCCTAATCTACAATATCAAATTGCTCAAATCCGACCTCGGATGAGCAGTTTATGGCCGAAACGGACTCCAAAAATAGCAAAAACTAAGTTGCAACTGTTCCTCCTCTTCTCTCCACGTTTTTTCTGAGGTTTTTTAGTGTCCCACTTCACTTTATCCCTTGGGAACCTTTGGATTTTTGATTGACCTCAAACGGACCCCGAACAGGCCAACAAATGGATACGCATTACACTTTTGTCAGCCTTTTACATCCATCCGTACACCAGGCACTCAACTTTTTTCAATAATGCATCCCGCAATCACATGAAGTGTCCCCTAAAAACAGTTCTCATGATGACCTTTTTGCATAATCATCACAAGAAAACATTCTCGTTGTGTCTCCGCTTACCCACATGCAAGTATTGACCCCATTCGACCTCATGATGCCACTAGATGCCACTTTATGCACTTGCTTACCTCATGTTGTCGACCTGCTCATAGCTTCCACGAGAATTTTTACGATCTATCAACTCCTCATTATTATAGAAAAAACACACTGGTACTGGTGATAATGAAAATCGATGTTCTATGTACACGCTGTCCTACGTGTTCACATGTGGGGCCCACATAACCAAAATGGGAAATTATTTATTAGATGCACCATAAGTGTGTATGTACATATGCGTAATCACTTCTTCCAAAAAAATTATAACAATGGCATGGATTTCCCAAAACGAACGATTTCTTTTGCTCAAACACTAGACATGAGAACACTTTTACCGCCTAGGTCAGTGGCTACCCAGACCATCTCATTGAGCTACATGTGCTTGGTGTGCTTTCTCAATGTCATTATAAGGCTCCCATACTTGGCATGTTGGTTCCCTTTTAGGCTTAGATCTCTATTGTGCATGGAGAGATCATTAACGTTGTTGTGTTGGGCGATGGCAATGAAAGAGAATGCAAAGTATTAAGCTACTTAATAGTCCCATAATCAACACATTGCTGCATAGCATGGGTCCCATACATTGCTATCATATTGATTTGCTAGTTCAAACATCCACAAACTTCTAGTAGGCACTTATGAAATGGAAAAAACATGCAAAATCAAATACCTAGTGTTGAAAAAAACTCAATTTCTAAAGTGCTCATTGGGTGCACCTTTCCTAGAAAAAAACTCGATTTCTAATGTACTCATTGGATCGGTCTTAAAATATATAGCTATAGAACCTCAGTTCATCAACATGAATTTTTAATTTTAGGAAAGTAAGAGGTTTACATCAACATAAGATGTTTTAAGAATCACCTTTGGCAAAAAGTCTACAAGTTTTGAAGGAATAAGGTCATTTATTTCATAAATATAGAAGGTTTTCTAATCAAAGTGAATGCCATGAGCTTAAGTAAATGCATTTTCTACCTATGTGTTTTGCAAATAAAATTTTCAATACTACTCTACATTTCTCTATTTTCATGGTCATTGTCTACTATCAAGAACATTGCTTTGCCTTTTTGTGTGTTCTTAACCAATGTATGTAGAAGGAACTGTCTTGACCTTAAAATGATGAAAGTTCTATAATTAAAGACATCACATAAACTCAACATGTTAACTAGTTTTGGTGATTCAAATTTCCTCCTTCATGGTCGTGTAAAATTCAATGGCACTCCTTGCTCGTCTTTAACCTGAAACTCAACCACACTTGCACGCTCAAGTCCCTTGCTATTTAGGTTGAAATTTCACCAGAGTGTAAGTTTATCGATTCCAATGTTTGACACACTTTTAAGAGTGTTTAAATATTGAAGTGGCTAAGAAGAAGCTAACTCTAGAATCTAATCAAAAGGGTGTGAAAAAGACAAAGGATTTAGAGACTAAGGCACAAACTAAACCAATAAAATCAAGTATCAACAATTTCAAGAAGGAAAAAAGCTTCATGATGCCACCCATAAGAGGTGTACCTATCACACATTCTCAATAGAAGGATACTTTGTGACTTCAAGAATTGTCACATTTTTATCTGTACAGGGTTATCATTTAAGGAATGTCACTAGAATATGTACAAACTAAAAAAAAGGTTCTCTATCACACTGCAAAAACCTCACAAGGTAGGGATTTAAATACCCCTAGAATGCATGGGGTATAGCAATTTAAGATATTGAAAGTTTCCATTGTATAGCATATTAAAGATGGGGTCTCTAAAAATGTGGGTGTTCCCAAACAAAATTGAATGATTAAGATCGGAGTGGGAATCTAAAGCAATTCAATGTTGGCACAATTAGAGTTATCTTCCCATCAGCAATTGTGTGCTATAGAGAGAAGCTATGAAGGAAACCTACAACTTCTTAGATAGGTTCTTTGGCTATAAACAAGAGTGAAGCGTAATGCAACCATACTTTGGTGGCTTATACATGTCTTTGTTTTAAGCTACATCAGAAGCATGTAGACCACTTGTAGGCTAAAGAAGTTATCTAATGTCATGTATATAGAATTTCACATTGCACATGCCAAAACCGCACCTACTCCAAAGCAAAACCAAATTAGCAGAAAGGCTTTCACTTAGAGGACTAATTTCATGACAAAGACTTTCTTGAATGTGACATGGTCAAATGTGCATCAAATATCCCCACCAGTAGCATTGCACTATGTTGGAATGCCACCAAACAGTACAATAGAGGACCTCGTAGTTGGCATGCATTTTTTAAAAATTTATTTCCATTCCATTTTTTACCCACATAGGATAAAGCTAAATCACTCCGTAAATGGGATTTAATTCATCAAGGTATAATTGAAGTTGTACATGCCTACACTAATTGTTTTTGTTAATGTCTCATCCATCTTACAAGCAATTGACCATGTTAGCCACAAGAAACAAAAGTGTAAGTACATATCTAGGCTTTAGAATATTTGTCCTTTCACTTGTGCAATGTGATTTTGTGAATTCAAGGTTATTTGTATCTTCAAGTGGTGTGAATTAAACTTGTTTGTGAAAGCGGTTTAATGTGTCTTTCATTGCCAAAGTTCTTGTTTGTTGTAAGAGGGTATGGTGGTGAGAGGTGTCCCTCCACAACCCTTAGATAAAATGTGTGATATGGAAATGGTTAGAATTCACTAAATATTGCTTCAGTTTTGAGCAAGCTCTGTAATACTATTGTATCAAAAAACCTCCATTTGCAAGTTGCAAACTAGGTATTGCATAAACTTCATTCCTTTCTCCCTCCCTTTTCTCTACATCATTCTTGGTCCACTTGTTGTTCATCTTTGTGTGAATCACTTGTCTGTGATTTTGTGTGCCTTTCTTAGTCATGAAAAAACTCTGTTGCGTTCTAATTCACATCCATAACCTGGTGGTGCCCCTTTTCTTGTTTGGGTTTTGTTATTGTTTTGTTATTCTCTTTTGTGCTTATGTTTTCTCCAGCACCAATTGAACATCATCGGAACCTTGAGGGGTGCTTAGTGCTTCTCTTGTTGCCCACCCCAAACCCCCTCAATTTTGGTGCCCCCACTAAGAAGGGCTTTGTGTAAGCTATTGTTTTATATTGCATGAATACTTATCCTTTAGCATTGAAGTAGCCTTTAGCTTAATCAAGTAGGTTGCATGAATCACAAATAATGCCTTCATTCCTACTGCAAGGAAAAAGGTACACTCAATTGTTAGCACAAAGCTACAATTCCAACATGTAATTCATAGAATTTTAGGTCCTCATAGGCTAGCTGAAATAACGTATCAGTGAATCCTTTTATCTAGGTACAATCTCAATTTGATGTCTATATCTTTGTTCTATTTTAAGGACTAGGTCATGCATAGACCATGGATAATGGGCTAGAAATAGAGATTTATCCTTTTCATTTTACACCACAGATTAGTACAAACATTGTAATTAATAGGAAGATCCATTTTCAACAACGTTAAGATTTTCAAAATTAAAAAATGGACATAGATCCTTATTGTTCATATCGTGCCTTTAAATATTTATAAACACATAATCATTGTCCCACTATAACCATACCATCTACAATCTCCCAATCTGCATTTAAAGATAAAAAAACTCACAAAGAGTTTTAAAGTATCAAAGTCAGTAATGAGAAAAAGGGTATTTGTAGAGTCAAAAAGCTAAAAGAGAGAGATGTTGCAGCAATTAGCTCTTCAAAATGCCAAATGCGCAGTTTTTTATAACCGTAGTATTTTTTATGGCAACAATATTTGGAGTGCTACAAAGAGGATGTAGAGTTACAAGGAGTACCAAAAGAGAAAAAGATTATAAAATTTGATAGGTTTGATCCCAGATTTTTTAAGAAAGTTCAAGAGCTTCAACAAGAAAATATCCATAGCTGGATCAAGTTTCAAGCTACTGTTATTTGAGAACGATAGGATCCAAGTATTTACAAAGATGATCTGGATTGCATTGATGTGCCTAACTATAAAGAGGGTTGCAAGGAAATCAGGCTAAGCTTGAAACTTTTGTAGAGGAGTGTTGCCTTGAGAATGACAGGCTATTGTAGGTTAAAGATGATGAAGAAGTTGTCAAAGTTGTCTATGCAAATGTTGGAATTGTGGATCATTTGCCGATGGCTGAAGTTCAAGACTTACAAGGTCTAAAAATGCATGACGATTTAAAGAGTTTGGACACACATGACGACTTATAGGCTGGAAAAAGCACAAATATTTATAGGGTCTGTACACACACGAGGATTTAGAGGGTGTGGATCTACATGAGCATTTACAAAGCTTGATTAGATTATATTTACAAGGCTTAGATGTGCAAGAGTATGGGTTTGAATATTTGCAAGGTGATGAATTAGAGGGGGTGCAAACGCCTTCTTTAGCTAGGTTTTGTGATGCAAGGGTCACCAAACTAGTTCTATACTTGATGATGCCTATTAGAGGGGCTACATGATGAATTGCAATTTTTTGGTGTCACATATGATTGGATTTATTATGCCAATGATATGGATATGGAAGTAGATGTAATTTTCAGTATGCATGCTAAACTTTGCGCTGTAGAATCTCAAAGATATTTTGATGTGGGAGAGGAAATTGAAGAGCAATCTATTACAAACATGGCTACTATGCATGTCGTATGTGGAAAGCCTAGTTCGGAGCTTGAGATGTGCAGGATAGAAGAATATTTTAAGGCAATAGACCCAGAGAGCTCATGTGGTTAATGGACAAAGATTTGGAAAGATTCTCAATTACGGATGCTAAGGGTACCAAGCAATATGGTTTCATGCATGAGCTAGTTTATCCGGATGCGGTTGATGTTGAGCTTATGCAATTGCTTGATGAGGCTATATTATCATATGCAATCTAGAGAAAAAAAAAATGATGCTTCTCGGGAGTCAAATGAGGAGGGTTTTTCCAAACAACTGATGTATCTAGATATGCATGACCACAATTCCAATTGTTTTGGGGGTGAAGTTGCATTACCAATGTTGCTATGTGGTGTAATAGATGACCTACATCAGTTGAGCAAGTTGCATAAGGAATATGGTAGTATCCAATGCTACTTGATTCTATAGGGGATATGGTGATTTTGATGCTATATGGAATTTTTTGTTACTTGATATTATAGGGGAACTAGAGCTATGCTTTGATCCGAGACGATATTGTGGTGCTTATGACTTATACCAATGTTTTGTATGCCATTTGTTTTGGGAGGAGATAGATATGAACATGGACTGGGGTTGTTGATTTATATGCCATATGATCTAGGTGGTGTTCATGATGGTTTATGGGTTAATGGATGCTTATGTTCTAGTAATGGAATTTTTTGGTGTTTTTCCTATGATCCTAAAAGAGGGTATTCTCACATGAAGTTTCCGATTGGGAGATTGTTGATGGTATGCTTATAGTAGGGTAGTGATTATGTGCTTTAAATAGAACAAAGATATACACATCCAAATTGATATTGTACCTAGATAAAAGGATTCACTCACGCGTTATTTCAGTTAACCTATTAGGACCTAAAATTCTATGAATTACACATTGGAACTATATCTTTGTGCTAATAATTAAGTGCACCTTTTGCCTTGCAATTAGAATGAAGGGGTATATAGGATGTGGGTGGAGATCCCAAATCTCACTATATGAGCACTATGTGAGAATGAGTGAGAGCTCCTTGCTCTTTGTATGTATAAAGAATAAGGAGATAAATGTGGGTGGTCGGACGTTGGCTGGCGGACATGGGCAAAGCCAAGTGAGGCACACCACTTCTACCAGACATGGGCAAAGCACGGTGAGACATGCAAGACCCAAAAGCCAACGAAACATGCACTATGTGTGTCAACCTATCCCTATCAGCAACCTTAGTGCCATACGCATTCTCATCAGGAATCGGGGCCTGACTATGCATCACCATGTCAGTATCGTCTGGAAAAGACATATCTCATAAGAATGACTCCAAAACCAAAAAGTCAGCACAACTGTAATCACACACAGCTATCTGAGGACACTGTCGCCCTCAAATGTATCAGACGCATCAAAGAATAATTCATCGATGAGCTAATGTCACCTCAACTGATGACTGACAAAGTTGTGCATCCCCAGATATACCACTGTCTATGTGAATGTCACCACAAGACAAATGCACAAACTGCTCTCCATGTAGCATATCCACAAAAGAGACATGCCTCGTCTCTCGCTCTAAACATGACTGCAAATACACAAAGACTACACCATCTCATGTGTCAAAAATATGCCAATGGTATACCACACCACTCCTATTACCTCTGTCTATAACTAGTGATCCCGTATGCATCTAGAAAGACTTCTCTCTAAGACGTACACAATGCCCACTATGCTTCAACTGATGCACTGAAATGAGACTCTGACTGAGTCCTCATACATAACGTACATCTTGTAGCGTAAGCAATGCACAGGTAGGTAAAGACATGCATACATCTCTAGCACCTCTATGTCATATGGTGAACCGTTAGAAAACTTCACACAACCAAGTCTCCCACTAGAGAAAGAGCAAAACAAATCACGACATGGCGTCACGTGAAAAACTGCATGCTTGTCTAGTAGAAAACGCATAGACAATGTGCTATCCCAAGACACAAAGTAGTATGAAGGCAAGCTAGACTCAAAAGTGACATGGCCGTCACATGTATACTCTCTAGCATCTGTCCTCATAGTAGCACCATGCATTTGCCTCTTCCACTGCCTCATATGCCTGAAGCAATGATGCCTAATATGCCCATCATGGCCGCAATGCCAACATGTCAATCGCGATCGTGGAGCAAGAACCACCTCTAACTTGAAGCGTCTTCATATCCATGTCAAAACTATGGCTAACAATGCTCGAGATCACAAGAATCTCCCACTCGAGAGCAAAGCACTTTCTCAAGCAAAGAAGGATACACACATCCTCACTCCTTGCGAGAGTGGATATAAGGACATCAAACTGTGTCCAAACTCACAAAAGCTGTCAAAGTGAGAGTAAACACTCGATCACTATCAAAGTGGGAATATATCAAAGTGAGAGTAAACACTTCGATCACTATCAAAGTGGGAATATATCAACCACTGTACACGATGGAATAACACTGAAAACTTTTATGGCAAGAAGACAGGGAAAAACGGACAGAATTTCCTTTGCAAAATGAGTCAAAACTCAACACAAACCGCAAGCCAAAAAACTGCGGATAACTGCCAAAGTGGGATTCAACTCAACCACTATACCATCAAAGAGCAAACTGTGAGTACGTGCAAACCATGGCAAGAATCTGGGAAAAATTCGGGATAATTTTCCTTGGAAACTGAGTAAAAACTTGAAAAATCTCACCAAATCGCATGAAAACTAGACACACAATGTCTCAGTAAATAGATCCACAAATGGTCTACATACCCTGCCAAAAGCCAAGCAAACTAGCTCACTCTTGACCGAGTGGCTCTATGGATGTGTACCTATCCAAAAACACATGTAAACCTATAAATCTCCTACCTGCGAGCTATCTCAACTCAAGCTATATCCCTATATGCATACATAGCATGAAACTGCACCAAATTGTGCAAAAAACTGCTCTCTAGTGTTCCACACAAGCTGCTCGCAACCTGTAAGCAAAATCGTTGAAGAACTGGCCACTACTACCTCATCGATCAATAAACAGATTGATCATAAAAACCTCTCAAGAGATGTGTGCGCTCAAGGGAGAAATCCACTCTGGAATGGTCCGTCAGAGCTGTATCTGTCGGTATATACGGTCAAATCCGAAACTAGAGATGACAATCAAAGTCGTAAAGCCCGGGATATTCTTCGAAGCCATATTTCATCGCTAGGCAGAAGTGCCAATGCTATGGTTGTCTGTGCTCGAAGTCGAGGAAATACTCGATGTCGGCTTCCGCCTCCGGACAAAAGCGTGCTAGTGCAATAGTCACAAATCAGTGTCAAAACCGATGCGCCAAGTCGAGCCGTTGTGAGCGGGATGGAAACACACAGAATGCCTCTATAATGACCCGACATACACTCTTGGAAGGATATACACACACACTATGGGGCACCACTCGGCTTACACAACCCACCTGGCCGAGACAGGGAACACACCTATGGAGTGAGAGGAGAGAGACTACCCATTTACCCACTCCACACCGAGAGACATACACACACACACCCATAAAACCCAGCTCAAAAGAGGAGAATTTATGATGTTTAGATACAACTGAGCTTGGGACACCACCAATGGGGCAAATAGCTCACACAATATGGGTAAAATATACCAAATACAATCACAAATTGGAGTAGAAGCTTCGCTCATAGGAGAAACTTACACAGCAAAAATACCAGAAAAATAGTGAGTAATTTGGGAAAATGGACAGTGCCATCGCGTCCGGAACGGCCCAAAACCCTAGTCTACAATGTCAAAGTGTTCAAGTCCGCCGACCTCGGATGAGCAGTTTACGGCCAAAACAGGCTCCAAAAACAGCAAAAACACAATTGCGGCTGTTCCTCCTCTTCTCTCCACGTTTTTTATGGTCTTCTCTCAATTTTTTCAGTTCCCACACTTAGCTTTATCACTTGGGCACCCTTGGCCTTTTAGTTGACCTCAAACGGACCCCGAACAGGCCAAAAACTAACCTCGCAGTGCATAGTTGTCACATTTTTGCATCATCCACACACTTGGCACTCAGCTTTCTCCAATAATTCATCCCGCCACCACGTGAACTGGCCCCAAAATATGGTCCTCATGATGACCTCTCTGCATAATTATCACAAGGAAAAACCCACGTTGTGTCCGTACACATCCGCGTGCAAATATTGACCCCATTCGACGTCCTGACGCCACTAGATGCCATCTGACACACCTACTTACCTGCTGTCCATTGTCATTTTAGCTTAGGCACCATCTCTATAAGCTTCCCAAAAGTAACATCTGCTTTCCTGCTTGTCAAATCCTCCTTCAAGTCATAGCTTAATTGCCCATCCCCTAGTGGAAAATCTGAAACATGAAACTTGCAACGAGCCCTTCTTTTCCTCTTGGCCTTGACATCCTCGCCTTCATGGCTCTTTCCCTTCTTCTTGCTAGGACTTGGGGCACTTCTTCCTTCCTTGTCCGCTATGGTCCTCTTCCCAATAGGCATCACTTATGTATCCTCTAGCTTTGATGCCTTCTCCAAGATGACTACACTTATCACTTTTGTCTTTCCCTTTTCCTCCTAGGTTAATCCACTGGTTCCTTCTTCTCCCTTAATTTTGATGCCATAATCATTTGACCTAGTTAGCACCTGTCTTGGAAATGGATACATGTCTCCCCCCATCCTGGGTGGCTTATCACATTGCGGGCTGATGTGGCCCAACTCTCCACAATTATAACATGTGGGCGTCTGCCTCTAGAATCTACCATTGCTTTGTCCAACACCATTCCTAGGTCTTTTTTCACCTCCTGTGGCTGATTTGCAAACCTCCCTCGACCTCAATTATTTCCCACTTGACCTAGCATGTTTAGGCTAAGATTCTTCATTAAATCTACCACTTGTCTCATGCCTTTCCTTAGGCCATCATCTTGCACTGCTCTCATGACCACTGCTGGCATAACCTGAGGAGTAACAGAAACCACTGGTTCATGATGAACCCCTGTCATGCGACCTTGTAAAGAGTCCATAGGCAGAAATTCAAACCTCATGGGCAAAGACTCCACCCCTAACTGGCTCATTTTCCTCAGCTTCCACTCTTTATTCCTTGCTACCTCTAGTGCATCTGCATATGTTCTAGGCTTCTTTAGCTCCACTCTCCAATGTATATTCTCCCAAAGACCAACCAAGAACCTGTCCTTCTTCATCATGTCAAGCGGGGATACTTGTGGTGCTAAGGCCTTGCACATCCGCTCCCATGCCAATGAAAAATTACGTATGTATGCATCTACTAGCTCACCTTCCTTCTGCACCAAACCTTGTACCTCTTGCCACACTTTGTCAGGATCTTCTATCTTCACAAACTCCACTTCCAATCCATGCCTTCGACTGTCCCAACTCAATCTTACAGGTGGATCAGCCACACGCAACTCCTCTTCTAATGCTTTGGACCAAACTCGTGCATCACTCCTCAAACAAATTTGAAGAAGGCGTAACATCTGCGTCGGGTCATGAATTTGGTTGCTAATGTAGGCAACCTCCATCTTTTCTAAAAAGTCTTCCACATCTTCATCACTTCTTCCATGAAATTCCGGATAAGAGAAATCCATGGTTGCCCAAGTTTCAATGCTTTGAGAACCCCTTCTAACACACTACAAGAACCCAAACTTTTTACTGACCCCAATCCCCATAAACTTCAATGGAGCTCAACTTTAGATGAGGACAACACATGCACATCAAATGACTTTTCATAGTTGATCATCGGAATTACAATAGGAAAAGGACATTCCAGTATCTCTCTTAATCTTCTTGGACCGAACATAAAGACTATGCGCTGCTGGAAAAAAATCTTCCTGGACACGTGAACATTTATCTGGATTCTCTGAGTTAAATGAACAGGAGTGAGTTGAGGGCCATTTTGATCATCCATTAAAGTCAACCATGCAGCTCCCAAGAAAGCACACATGTCTTATCCTCTGATTTTGCCAAAATTTCAGCAGCATAACAGCATAAATGGCTTAAAAGACCAAAAAACCAGCCATCACAACTTGGAAAATTTTTGGCACAGTTTCCCCATAAGTAGAGTAGTGAGAACCCAAAATATAGTTTGTATATATATGCATAAACTGCCAACAATAGGACCCGAGCATCAAGTAGGAATCACTAGTACATAGCCTATGGCGAGGTCACAAAAAGGGTGCTCCAGCTACCTGTATCACCGAAAGGATCTCCACATTTGAGAATCCCTCAGCTCAATAAAACCTCACGCTATCGACCCTCTCACGGAGGCTTATGCAAATCGCGTATAGTCAAGTCTCAGAAATGACTATCTTCTAGACCAAGTCTCATAAATGGCTGGGACTGCCAAATAAAACCAAATATGGCTCCACAAAGGCGTACAATGGCAGTTTCCACAAGTAACGTACAATCCAGCAGAGACAATGCGCTCAAACAGGCACCAAATGATGCATACCCACCACAACTGCAAGTGACACCACTACTAGTATATTATAGTACTCCAGCTACCTGTACATGTACCTGTCCCTGTAACCTGTAACTTGTAGTCTGCAACCTGTAATCTCGAATCTCGAAGCTTGAAGCTCGAAGTAGAAGGTACTCGAAGAAGATCCTCAGTGGGGGCACCCAAAGAATGTGAGTGGGATGGAAACACACAGAACGCCTCTATAATGACCCGACACACACTCTTGGAAGGATATACACACACACTATGGGGCACCACTCGGCTTACACAACCCACCTGGCCGAGAGAGGGAACACACCTATGGAGTGAGAGGAGAGAGACTACCCTTCACCCACTCCACACCGAGACAGACACACACACACACATCCAAAAAACCCAGCTCAAAAGAGGATAATTTTTTATGTTTAGATACAACTAAGCTTGGGCCAACACCAATGGGGCAAATAGCTCACACAATATGGGTAAAATATACCAGATACAATCACAAATTGGAGCAGAAGCTTCGCTCATAGGAGAAACTTACACAGCCAAAATAGAAAAAAAACACAATGAGTAATTTGGAAAAATGGACAGTGCCATCGCGTCCGGAACGGCCCAAAACCCTAGTCTACAATGTCAAAGTGCTCAAATCCGACCTCGGATGAGCAGTTTACGACCAAAACAGACTCCAAAAACAGCAAAAAAAAAGTTGCGGCTGTTCCTCCTCTTCGGTCCACGGTTTTTCTGGTCTTCTCTTAGTTTTTTCAGTTCCCACACTTAGCTTTATGACTTGGGCACCCTTCTTCTTTTAGTTGACCTCAAACGCGGACCCCGAGCAGGCCAAAAACTGACCTCGTAGTGCATAGTTGTCACATTTTTGCATCATCCGCAGACCTAGCACTGAGCTTTTTCCAATAATGCATCCCGCCACCACATGAAGTGGCCCCAAAAGATGGTCCTCATGATGACCTCTCTGCATAATTATCAGAAGGAAACACCCACGTTGTGTTCGTACTCATCCACGTGCAAATATTGAACCCATTCGACGTCCTGATGCCACTAGATGCCATCTGACACACATGCTTACCTCATGTCGTTGGCCCGGGGATAGCTTCCTCGAGAAGTTTTATGCACTACCAACTCCTCATTATTGTAGAAAAAACACACTGGTACTGGTGACGACAAAAATTGATGCACTATGTACATGCTGTCCTACCTTTACACATGTGGGCCCCACGCAACCACCTTGATCTGGAAAATGGGCATTCCTTTATTCGATGCACCATGCATGTGTATGTACATATGCGCAATCACTTGCTCCAAAAAACTCCTGACATTGTCAATGCTCAAGGTCGTGGAAGACCAAACTTGGACCGATTTTGGATAACTCCGGGCTTACTTGCTTGCACGTAGCCAGTGTGTTCTCACACTATTGGCTTTCTCTCAATCTCCTTTCACTCTCTAAGCAATTGTACACCAAACTGTCTTGAAAAACATAGTCTCTGTGTTTTGGATTTTCAACCCACCTGCACTCCGAATCAGAAAACAATTTCTTCTATAAAGTTGTAGATCTTGAAAAGATCTACGTTTAAAAGAAAAAAGTTTGGAAATCAAGGCTTTGTAGCTCCAGTTATGGCAAAAATACTGAACAACTGTCAATCTACCAAACCTGAGCGACTTGCTTCTTATTGTCCCTCACTCAAAAGAAACTTTTTCTCTCTCTCTCCTCTTGCTGGTGGAGTGTAAGCTCCTGTTACCTTGATCTTTGAGATCTACTTTCCGAATCCGTGTCAAACCGCCTCTGATTCGACGCCGCCAAGCACCGAACTCCATCGCCACCAAGAGATCGTCGATGCCGCCTAGCAGTAGCTCTAATACCAATTGTGAGTGCATGAATGCGGTGCGTGTGCGAAGAGTGACAAGGAGAGAGAGAGAGAGTACACATGATGTGGGTGGAGATCCAAAATCTCACTATATGAGCACTATGTGAGAATGAGTGAGAGCTCTTTATTCTTTGTATGTATAAAGAATAAGGAGATAAATGTGGGCGGTCGAACATTGGCCGATGGACATGGACAAAGCACAGTGAGGCACACCGCCTTTACCTAACAGAGACCACCTGATGGTTTTCAAAAGGAGACAAACCGTTTAAAGAAAAGTAGAAGAAGAATCGGCAAATTTCTTTTGTAGAGACAATCCCGAGAGACCTCAAAGACCTAATATTATTGCTTTAATATGAAGCTACATAGGTATAAGAAATAGCCAGAGAGTTCTTTTAGCTTGATAGAGGAGAAATAGAGAACTTTTTTAAGGAAATCCAAACAACCTCAAGAAACCTCAACTAGTATACAAAAACCTGCCACTTAAACGAGAGTTGAGATCTCCAAATTGCACCTAGTTGCAAATGAAATATGAGGATTAACAGAATGGATGTCTCTGCTGGTGAGAGCGACCCTAAGACTTTTGGTAATCACTTACAATAACACAAGGATAATCACTTAGAATAATTCAAGGATACTTAGTAATGTTGTGAGGCTACAATAGTGACAAACGAGTGCCGCTTCTGCAACCCCACGACAGCCATGCAAAGTGGCGGAATTCATTAGGGAAAAAGAATCTCCATGTTTAGATAGCCTACAACAAAGGCTAAGGTTTTTTGATGTGGAGGTGTTGTCAAGCCAAGGGTAGGGTCACGGCACACATGTAGTATGAGGGTCTATGTATCGCTAATGGGCCATAGAGCCAAGGGCCTATATATAGTATGGTTGGGTGGAGATGAGCATGTTGATGTTCCCAGGGTCATTTGTGATTCATGGGAGTTAAATGAGGAGTCAAACTTATGTAGAATGAGAGAGAGAGTACACAGGATGTGGGTGGAGCTTCCAAATCTCACTATATGAGCACTATGTGAGAATAAGTGAGAGTTCCTTATTCTTTGTATGTATAAAGAATAAAGAGATAAATGTGGGCGGTCGGACACTGGCCGACGAGCATGGGCACAACACGGTGAGGCACATCGCCTTTAGCTAACATTCTCCCACTAAAGTGTTGAGAGAGAAAGACAAAGCACAGAAATAGAACCCCAAAGTGTTTGGAATACACACATGAGATGATGTATATATAGAGGGGACCTGTGTGCTATATATAGAGAAGCTTTATATGTAATCCGTATATTGAGTAGCTTCACATATAAGCTCAACACCCTCGCTCAAATAAGGGTCCCTAACTGGGGATGAAAAAATCCTTAGGGGATCAAGGGGAAAATCCACAGCTCTATATACACCCACCGTTATATTATAAAAATCATTGAATGTAAAAATGTTCATGAGAAGCTACATCAGTCCTTATACAATTAATATTTTATGAGGAGCTACATCACTCCTTTTACAATGAATATTTTATGAGGAGTTACATCACTCATATCCTATCAAATACAATAGTGAATACAAAGGTTCAATAAGGAGGTGTAAAGGCTATCGATTAGCTCGTGATCATAAGTGTCTCCATGAATCTGTTGTGTAGCTTGTCATCAATTCAGCATCACCAAATATGTCTTCATGTTGTCATCTATACGGCATCACCAAACATGTCTTCATGTTGTCATCAATATGGCATCACCAAACATGTATTCATAAATCTTTTATTTTCACCAAATTTGTCTTCATGAAATCAATTCTTTGATCAATCCTACATAGATCATAGACTCAAGAAACATAGTCATGAAAATTTTTAGCATCGTTAGTGAAATAATTATGTTCACAATGCCATAAGAGATGGTTCGCGACGCCACTCTTTTGACAACATATATACGCATGACAATATATGTGTACATAAAGTATGAGCATAAAAGTAGTATGAATGTAAAAGTACAAGATGTGTGATTACGTGATACAAATGACATGTGTATATACTACATAAAATGACATTTATCAACGTAGTGGTATCAATGAATATCATCAAAGTATTAACAAAACATCATCATTGTATCAATGAAAATGAATAAATCATCATGGTATCAACGAAAAGCATCATGGTATCACCGAGAATAACCATGGTATCAACGAAAAAACATCATGGTATCATCGAAAATAACCATGGTATCAATGAAACAACATCATGATATCACCGAGAATAACCATGGTATCAACAAAGCAACATCATGATATTACCGAGAATAACCATGGTATCAACGAAACAACATCATGGTATTCAGTGAGAATAGCCATGGTATCAACGAAATATCATCATGGTATCAACGAAAATCACCATGACCAAAGTACTAGAAAAATATCATCATGGTACCATCAAAATCACTATGGTATCAATGAGAGATTATCAATAAAATGATGTAAACTATATCTCTAGAAGAATAATTGTGCTAGAATCAATGAATGAATATACCATATAACAAAAGATCATATACCATTAGTAGTTCGATGGAATTTGGACGATCATCAACGGCTCGACTGAATCAGAACGATATTCATGAAAGATATCCATGAACAGATCTATAGACATTTGATATCTGGAAATATAGGTATCCAAGAACAAATCATCGGTAAATGTCTAAGAACGTACTAGACAACTTGAAATAGTATAGACTTTTGAGAACATATATCTATAACACTGATTTCATTTGTAGCTGTCTTCTATAGCAAAGTTACGTCAGTAAAAAATATATGATTGATGAATAGAAACGAAAAATGAAAAGCAAAAACCAAAAGCTGCTTTTCAGACATGTTCGCAATCTAAAAACGATAACCCAAAATCGGTGCAGAATTTAGAAAAAGATTCTTTTGCAAAGTTGTAGACCACATTGATTCCAGTGGCTTGGATGGACCGTTTCTGCAAAATCGTTTTCAATTAGGAGAAAATCAAAAGGAAAAAGCTAAAGTTGCTTTTTAGACATTTATGCTGTGAACGATAACTCGAAATCGCTGCAGAATTAGAAAAAAAGTTTCTTCCGCAAAGTTTTAGACCACATTGATTCCGGCGGCTCACGCGGGTAGTTTCTGTAAAACCGGTTTCAGTTAGGAGGAAAATTGAAAACAAAAAGTGAAAGTTTCTTTTCAGACATGTACGTAGTCTGCGAATGATAGCTCAAAATCGGTGTAGAATTTGAAAAAAGATTCTTCTGCAAAATTGTAGACCACATTGATTCTAGCAGATAGTCTCTGCAAATTTGTTTTCAATTAGAAGAAAAATTGAAACCAAAAAACGAAAGTTGCTTTTCAAACATGTACGTAGTCTACGAACAATAACTCAAAATCGGTGCAAAATTTGAAGAAAAAAATTTTGCAAAGTTGTAGACCACATTGATTACGGTGGCTTTCGTGGGTAGTTTCTGCAAAATCGTATTGAATTAGGGAAAAAAAATTGAAAACAAAAACTTCATGCTCTGATACAATGTTGAGAGAGAAAGAGAGAGCACAAAAATAGAACCCCAAAGTGTGTGGAATACACACATGAGATGATGTATATATAGAGGGGACCTGGGTGCTATATATAGAGAAGCTTTATATGTAATCCATATATTGAGTAGCTTCACATATCAGCTCAACATAAAGGTTGTGTGTCTATAAGTGGCGATAAGACTATTCTACAACTAGTAAACTAGTATATACAAGAGGTGAGAGAAGACAACTCTCAACCTATGCCCACAAGCTCACTCTGTAACCGCTCTAGTGTAGATGCAACATACATACCACTAGGGATAGAGCTACGATGAGACTCTTGATGTAGGTATCGAGTGACGACCTGCATGGCTCCACAATGCACAATGCCACTATTAGTCATCGCACGACTGACAACTCCCACTGCAAATGGACCAACCACATAAGCAAGATCAGGTCTTGAGACCAAAAGGTCAGACATGAGAGACCCAAAAGCCGACAAAACATGCACTAGTTGTACCAACCTATCCCTATCAGCAACCTTAGTGTCATACGCATCACCATGTCAGCATCGTCTGGCAAAGGCTTATCTACTGAGAATGACTGCAAAACCAAAAAATCAACACCACTGTAATCACACACAGCTGTTTGAAGGACATTGTCATCCTCAAATGTATTAAACACATCATAGAACAATGCATCGATCTCTAGATCAACTAATGTCACCTCAACTGATGACTGACAAAGTTGTGCATCCCTAGAGATACCACTGTCTATGTGAATGTCACGAAAGGACAAATGCACAACCTGCTCTCCATGTAGCATATCCACAAAAGAGACGCACCTCGTCTCTCGCTCTAAACATGACTGCAAATACACAGAGACTACACCACCTCGTGTGTCAAAAATATGTAAAGGGTATACCAGACCACTCCTACCACCTCTGGCTATCACAAGTGATCCCCTATGCATGTGGAAAGACTTCTCTCTAAGCCATACACAATGCCCACTATGCTGCAATTGACACACTGAAATGAGACTTTCAGTGATTCCTAATACATAAAGTACAATATGTAGCATAAGCAATGCACCACTAGGTAAAGACATGAATACATCTCTAGGACCATCTATGTCATATGATGAACCATCAGCAAACAACACACAACTAAGTCTCCCACTAGAGAAAGAGCAAAACAATTCACGACATGGCGTCACATGAAGAACTCCATGCTCGTCTAGTAGAAAACGCATAGACAATGTGCTATCCCAAGACACAAAGTAGTATGAAGGCAAGCTAGACTCAAAAGTGACATGGCCATCACATGCATACTCTCTAGCATTTGTCCTCATAGTACACCATGCATTTTCCTCTTCCACTGCCTCATACGCCTGAAGCAAGGATTCCTAATATGCCCATCATGGCCGTAGTGCCAACATGTCAATCGCAATCATGGAGCAAGAACCGCCTCTAACCTGACGCGTGTTCATATCCATGTCAAAACTATGGCAAACATTTCTCGAGATAACAAGACTCTCCCACCCGAGAGTAAACCACTGTCTCAAGCAAAGAAGCATACACACCTACTCACTGCTTGCGAGAGTGGATACAAGGACACCAAATTGTGTCCAAACTGACAAAATCTATCAAAGTGAGAGTAAACATTCGATCACTATCAAAGTGGGAATATATCGACGAGTGTGCCAGATGGCATAACATTGCAAACTTTTATGGCAAGAAGACGGGGAAAAACGGACATAATTTCCTTTGCAAAATGAGTCCAAACTCAGTGCAAAATGCAAGCCAAAAAACTGCAGATAACTGCAATAGTGGGAGTCAACTCAACCACTACACCATTAGAGAGAAAACTGTGAATACATGCAAACCATGGTGAGAATCTTGGAAAAATCCGAGAGAGTTTCCCTTGGAAAGTGATTAAAAACTCAAAATATCTCATCAAATCGCATGAAAACTAGGCACACAGTGTCTCAGTAAAGAGATCCACAAATGGTCTATATATGCTGCCAAAAGCACGGCAAACTCGCTCACTCTTGACCGAGTGGCTCTATGGAAATGTACGTATCCAAAAACATATGTAAACTTGTGAGATATCTCAACTCAAGTTGTATCCACATATGCATACATAGCATGAAATTGTACCAAATTGTGCAAAAAACTGCTCTCTAGTATTCCACACAAGCTGCTCGCAACCTGTAAGCAAAACCCTTGAAGAATTGGCCACTACTACCTCATCGATTAGTAAACATGTCGATCAAAAAAACCTATCAAGAGATGTGTGCGCTCAAGGGAGAAATCCTCTCTGGAATGGTCCGTCAAAGGTGTATCTGTCGGTATGTACTGTCGAAGCCGAAACTGGAGATGACTGTCAAAGTCGTAAATCGGGGGATGGTCATTGGAGCCATCTTGTGTTGCCAGGCAGAAGTGCCAACACTATGGCTGCTTATGCTCGAAGTCTAGGAAATGCTCGATGTCGGCTTCTGCCTTCGGACAAAAGCATGCTAGTCCAATAGCCGCAAATCGATGTCGAAATCGATGCGCCAAGCCGAGCCGTCAATGCACGAGGTCGTGGAAGACCGAACTTGAACCGATTTCGGATAACTCCAGGCTTACTTGCCTGCATGTAGCCATTGTTTTCTCACATAATTTGCTTTCTCTCAATCTCCTTTCACTCTCTAAGCAGTTGTACACCAAACTGTCTTGAAAAACATAGTCTTTGTGTTTTGGATATTTGACCCACCTGTACTCCGAATCAGACAACAATTTCTTCTATAAAGTTGTAGATCTTGAAGAGATCTACATTTTGATAAAAAAAAGTTTTGAAATCAAGGCTTCCTAGCTCAGGTTATGGCCAAAATACTGAACAACTATCAAGCTGCCAAACATGAGAAACCTGCTTCTGAGTGTCCCTAACTCACAGAGAACTTGATCTCTCTCTCCCCTTTTTTCTGGTGGAGTGTAAGCTCTTGTTACCTTGATCTCTGAGATCTACTTTCCGAATCCGTGTCAAACCGCCTCCGATTCGATGCTGCCAAGCATAGAACTCCGTCGCCACCGAGAGATCACCCACGCCACCTAGGCATAGCTCTGATACCAATTGCGAGTATGCAAATGCAGTGCGTGTGCGGAGAGAGAGAGAGAGAGAGAGAGAGAGAGAGAGAGAGAGAGAGAGAGAGAGAGATAGAGTAGATCTCTTCAAAATGTAGATCTTGAAGAGATCTACATTTTGATAAAAAAAAGTTTTGAAATCAAGGCTTCCTAGCTCAAGTTATGGCCAAAATACTGAACAACTATCAAGCTGCCAAACCTGAGCAACCTGCTTCTTAGTGTCCCTAACTCACAGAGAACTTGATCTCTCTCTCCCCTTTTTTCTGATGGAGTGTAAGCTCTTGTTACCTTGATCTCTGAGATCTACTTTCCGAATCCGTGTCAAACTGCCTCCGATCCGATGCCGCCAAGCATAGAACTCCGTCACCACCGAGAGATCACCCACGCCACCTACGCGTAGCTCTGATACCAATTGTGAGTAAGCAAATGCAGTGCGTGTGTGGAGAGAGAGAGAGAGAGAGAGAGAGAGAGAGAGAGAGAGAGAGAGAGAGAGAGAGAGAGAGAGAGAGAGAGAGAGAGAGAGAGAGAGAGAGTACACATGATGTGGGTGGGGCTCCCAAATCTCACTATATGAGCATTATGTGATAATGAGTGAGAGCTCTTTATTCTTTGTATGTCTAAAGAATAAGGAGATAAATGTGGGCGGCCGGACACTGGCTGACGGACATGGGACAAGCACGGTGAGGCACACCGCCTTTACCTAACAAAGATCACCTAAAGGTTTTGAAAAAGAGACAAACCGTTTAAAGAAAAGTAGAAGAAGAATCAGCAAATTTCTTTTGTAGAGACAATCCCGAGAGACCTCAAAGACCTAATAATATTGCTTTAGTATGAAGCTACATAGGTACAAGAAGAAGCCAAAGAGTTCTTTTAGCTTGATGGAGGAGAAATAGAGAATTTTTTTAAGGCAATCAAAGCAACCTCAAGAAACCTCAACTAGTAGACAAAAACCTGCCACTTAAACGAGAGTTGAGATCTCCAAATTGCACCTAGTTGCAAATGAAATATGAGGATTAATAGAATTGAGGTCTCTACTGGTGAGAACGACCCTCAGAGTTTTGGTAATCAATTAGTATAACTCAAGGATACTCAGTAATGTCACGAGGCTACACAACTGACAAACGAGCTCCACCTCTGCAACCCTATGATAAACATGCAAAGTGGTGGAATTCATAAGGGAAAAAGAATCTCCATGTTTAGGTAGCCTACGCTGAAGGGTGGGGGTTTTCATGTGGAGGTGTTGTCAAGCCAAGGGTAGGGCTAGGACACACATGTAGTATCGGGGTCTATGTATATCTAATGAGCCATAGAGCCAAGGGCCTATATATAGTATGGTTGGGTGGAGATGAGCATGTTGATGTTTCAAGGGTCTTTACATTCGTATCATAGCTCAAGGCAGTAGTGGAGTAGGGGGATAAGAATGGAAGGTTGTGGAGTGTTTTACAGGAGGCATACATGCATGCTCTCTCTCTCTCTCTCTCTCTCTCTCTCTCTCTCTCTCTCTCTCTCTCTCTCTCTCTCTCTCTCTCTCTCTCTCTCTTCCTCAAACAAGGCATGGGAGCGGACTTGCATGAAATTGCATGATGTCTCTCTGTGTAGATGCATGCTCCATTGTGGAGCCAACTTCATCTTTGCACGGTGGCCGACTGACATGCTTGTGTGCTATCTCTTCCTCTCCCCTTTTTCATTGCTGCTTGCAGTTTACCATCATTGCAACTTGTGGTCACACACAAGGTCACTTAGGTGACTTTTTATTTTTTTGGCTTGACAAGGGCAGTCAGAGCCTCATATTGGAGGCATTAAGGGTGTGAGCTCAAATTTTGTTGGTACAACTCTCAAGGATGGTGGAGCCTACAACAATTAAGACAAGCTGAAATTTTGCTTTGACCCTTTGTAATCCTTTCTAAAGGCCTTATTTCCACACAACATGGGATTATAAACAGTAAAGCAATAGTGATTGATCCAAAGTTGAGTCCCAACATGTTTGATTTGCAAAATGCATGTGTGCTTCTACCGCACGTGTCAGAGGCTGGGGACTTGCCGAACACTATGTGTGAGCCACATGAATGTTGCAATCACACAATAAGACTATCTTAGTAAGCTCAAAGGGGAAATGGTGTATCACTCACTGCTCAATGCTTGCTTGCCATTGTGAAGGATTCCGTGCCGCGAAGAAGAGGGAGTTTCCACTGTCGTGCTCAACCGCCTCACCACCGCCAACCTATCCCTGTTAGCAACCTGAGTGTCATATGCATCCTCATCAGGAACCACCTGACTATGCATCACCATGTTAGCATCATCTGGCAAAGGCATATCCATTGAGAATGACTGCAAAACCAAAAAATGACCATCACTACAATCACACACAGCTATCTAAAGAACAATGTCTCCCTCAAACGTATCAAACACATCATAGAACAATGTATCCGTCTTTGGCTAATTGATGTCACCTCAACTGATGACTTACCAAGCTGTGTATCCCCAAAGATACCATTGTCTTTGTGAACATCACCATAAGACAAATGCACAGCTTGCTCTCCATGCAGAACATCTGCAAAAGAGACACGTCTCGTCTCTCACTCCAACCATGGCTGCAAATACATAGAGACTACACCACCTCGTGTGTCACAAATATGAAAAGGGTATACCAAACCACTCCTAGCACCTCTGGCTATCACCAGTGCTCCCCTATGCTTCTGAAGTGATCGCTCTCGAAGCAGTTAACAATGTCCACTACTCTGCACAACTGATGCACTGAAATGCGACTCTAGCTGACTCTTGGTACATAACTTACATCTCATAGCGTAACCAATACACCGCTAGGTAAAGACATGCATACATCTCCAGTACCCTCTGTGTCATATGTTGAACCGTCAGCAAAGTGCACACAACCAAGTCTCCTACTAGAGAAAGAGCAAAACAAATCACAATGTGGCGTCAAATGAAAAACTACATGCTCGTCTAGTAGAAAATGTGTAGACAATGTGCTATCCCAAGACATAAAGTAGTATGAAGGCAAGCTAGACTCAAAAGTGACATGCCCATCACATGCATACTCTCCAGCCTCTGTCCTCATAGTATCACCATCCATCTACCTCTTCCGCTACCTCATACGCCTCAAGCAACGACACCCAATATGCCCATCGTGGCCACAGTGCCAACATGTCAGTCACAATCATGATTGAGAATCCCCTCTAACCTAAAGTGTCTCCATATCCATGCCAAAACTATGGCAAACGCAAAACCTGTCAAAGGTTGATAGCATGTTTAGGTGGTACCAAAAAGGAGTGTCCAACACTCCTTTGAGAGGAGATGAAATTGGTGGTGGGTTATTCGTTTTCATTTCATAAAAAGGAAAGATACAATCTTTTTTGGCTGAGAGGTTGGAATTTAGGCGGGCTAGAAATTCCATTTCACTTTAATACTAAAGCTTAAATTAGAAAACTATCTACGCATTTGAATTCCCTCTCATCGCTGCTCCTCTGGGCTCGGTGGAGTGCTTCCTCAATGGATCCCTCTGCCTCTCTCTCTCTCTCTCTCTCTCTCTCTCTCTCTCTCTATCTCTATCTCTATCTCTCTATCTATCTATCTATCTATCTATCCCTCTCTCTCTCTCTCTCTCTCTCTCTCTCTCTCTCTCTCTCTCTCTCTCTCTCTGAGTACTATGGAATTGTTTTGACTGTCTTCATTGTCGTTTCATTAACATCCTCACATGTTCCACATGGAATCACATAATACTCATAATGGCAATACAAACCCCCTTTACCTTCCTCCAGTATCTGCTACACAGCATATCCCAAGGGACCTCTATCGAGTCTACAAAACTATTGGCTGCAAAGAAGAGGAAAAAAAGGATGGCACGAGTGCAAGAGGATGGTGACATTGATGACTAGGAGGCAAAGAAGTGTAGGGAAGTTGCTAAGTGTTGGCATAATCAAACAAACGGGCTTTCCGAGGGTCTTCAATGGAGCAGTCTACAACAACTTCTCAATCATCCAATGTTCTCACTATTGCAACCCACATTGGAGACAATTGGGAGGTTGATTCTCTCTAACATTTTTCATACATTTTCTGAGGTAAAGAGTCCTCATTCAAACAATGAGCTATTTTTGAAACGGGCTACTGTCATGGCATGCCTCAATGGAGTCAATGGGGATGGCAATGTAATGAGCAATAATGATGTTTCGAAGGCATTAGGACTTCATCGAAGAAATGTCATGGGAGCCAATTTTTTGCTGCAAACTGATATGGAGGAGGGGTCACTTCCCTTAGACATGTGTTAATGTCAACAGCATAGGACTTGTACCTTAATAATTGAAATCAAAGAAATCATGTTTCAATTCTGGTCAATCGAAACCCGCGTCTCCCCAAACAAGAAAGATCACTACAAGAGGTTGTGTGCACTTGTGACGCTGTTAGCGACAAAAATACATTGGGTTTTTATACTCCCCGACATCGCTAAGACCGTGCTAACAGCATCGATATGGGAACATTGCTATGGGCATCGCTATATTGGTCACTATATGCGTCGCTATAGCGATCGCTATATAGCGACGCCTATAGCAACGATCATAGCGACGTTTACAGGCCACCTATGAGGATGTTTATAGTGACGCTGCAAAGCCTTATATATCGCCGGTCATAGCGATGCTCGAGAGAAAAAAAATTGGTGGCAAGGCAATGAACGCCCTGCCACCCATCAATCATATTGAATGTTTCAATAATTGAGTAAACCTAAATGAATCCAAGATAAGCTCAGATTCACCTTTGAAAGAAAGTGCAAGCTTAGATATAGATCCAAAGTAGTCACCCACAAGACAATATAACCATTAACTCCATCATCCATAGTATTGTTTGCATAATAAATATACAAAACTGAAAAAAGTAAATTGATGAAATTAAATCAATGACAATTGTACACATCATAGGCAAAATCACTTGATTGTTAAAATTTACAAATGTAATAGTTACAACACCATTGTCATTATTGAAAATATATACATGGTTTTCAAAAAGACGTATAAACGTCATCTCATGATACATATGCTATGCCAAAAGGAAACTAATGCTATCTAGCTACGGCTACACTGACATCATCTAATCAGACATCTCATCACGTCCAAGCAGCATATCTGTCGAATTCTGCAAAAAAAAACAATAAGACAGCTTTCTGTAAGTATAAACATATAGTTTATAAAACAATACAACAAATAGAAAAGAGTAAACCCTTATCCTAACCATGCCGCCATGAGAACTCAGAATGTCCATCAGGAAATTTAATCCCTTCCTGCCTACGTAGTCGCGCTCGTACGGTGTGGGGTCACGTCCTGTCATTGACCACTGTCAAAACATACAAAGAATCCATTACATTAGAATTTAAGAACCCCTAAACCCTTAACTATCAAACCTAAAGGGAAATGCAAAAAACTTACAAAATCGACCTCAAATGATGCCCACCCCACCTGCCGCTCCCCAAGTGGTGCGAGCTCCCTGCCTCTACTTGCGCTCTCGCTACCTCCTTTTGTTGCTTCCACTTGTCGGGATTCTCGCACACTGCTTTCTTTCCATTCTTCCAATCTTCTTTGGCCAGCCAATCTGGTCTGTTCCACCCATGCTTAATTGCTTTTTGCACTTCGAAACGCTTGTGCTTACAGTATTCGCGCTGATAGCCGTTTTTCAGCTCTTTGTAATTGCCACAGTGAGTTACCTCACCCTACCAAAATCACCCAAACACTGTGGCTATCCCTACCATTTCATTGTACATAGGCGTGCGTGAGTCATGGGACTTTTCCCATATCTTCTTAAAAAACCCTCAATTAGCTAGTCACTGGGCTAGTTGAGCCAAAAAAAATTTAAAAATAAAAATTATAAGTATATTATGGCCCATTTGTGTGTAAATATTTCATTGTATATAGGGCCTAAATAAAAGGATTTTTCATAATTATTGTGGTATTTATTTAAATATTTCTACCTATGGTGTGTTATTTATGCTATGTACATTGACTCACCATTACCATATTTTTTCTTATCATTTTTCATACTCTTTATTCCATATAAAAATAATTTCATGCAAGCTTCTCTTATTTTTGGTGTAACTCCATCCCAACAAAAATCCAAAAAAACTCGTTCTATTTATGTGTATATTTTTTTCACTATCGTGATTTTTTCCTTCCTACATATATTCTCTATTACTCTCATAAATTAGACCACCAAAAATATTCATCTTTTTATGGTAGACTTATAATGAGAGAGATTTATTTTGAACCCTTTATATTTTTTTCCACATATATTATTTATATTTGGCATGTACATATTTTTTAGACCCCTCAATATTTGATTTTCTTAGTTGTACTATTCACTTATATCATAATCTCAACAATATCTTCAATTATAGACCTATCAAATAAGGTCAAGGGTAGGTGGCATGCATACATGCACTATGGAGGGCTCACTCTTGGAGGTATTCAAAAGAATCATCCAAAGAAGGACCCCACAAGGACCTTGTGCAGTGGAAAAAAACGGTCGGTTTTGCTGAATTTTTAAAGTTCACTTTCTCTCCGAATTTGAAAAGGTGATACAAACAAAAGTTGTAGCTCGTGGGCTGAACTTTTGCCTCAAATTTTTTCATATTTTTTTGAGCTACGAGCTGTGAGCTATGATTTTATTAGTGGACCCCAGTTTTCCCATGTTATGCAGCCACACTCTCTCTTCCACTTTATCATTTTCCTCTTTCACACACACTTCTCCACTCATCATCCCCACCTCTCTCACCACTCCTCTCTGCACCCTACTCACCTTCTCCTCAACCTTGAAGAATAAGAGAAACCATGGTGAACTCATACCTCCCACACACAATTCCATTCCAAAATTGACCACCTAGTCTCATTTTTCCTCCTCCAATTTACCCATATCTATCAAAAAAACCACAAAATTCAGCCTCTTCTCTTAAAAGACAGCATCATGGTGGTTGATTACTCAGCTTCAATTACCTTGTCTCTCAAGGAAGGTCAAGAGTGGAGAAAAAATGTACCATCAAAGCTAGTGGACCGTCAACAAGCGTCAAAATTGGCCCTACTCAAGACACTTGGAGCATCAACCTTGTAAGAAATCCACCTTTTCTTACCTCTTAAGAGTTTTTCTTCCTTATTTGTATCCTACATGGATACTCCCATTATAAATATCCAATTCCATTTGTAAATTAATACTAACTCTACTAACACTAACCCACTATGAAAAGTCCTATCACCTCCATTTCTCTCCTCTCTCTTTCCCCACCAACTTCTTGATAATTCCAAGCAAAAGAAATTAGATAAATTGGTGAAAATCTAACCCAACCATGGTTAGAGGAGTAACCCTAGCCTTCAAAATTGCTATAAAAGGAGGGTGTAGCTAGCACAAAAGGGGGAGCCATAAGCAAGAGCACTATGCTATAGCTTGAGAAGCCAAGCTCAACCTCTCTAGAAGGAGCTCTTGAGTGGAAGCTCATTGTCTTATGCATGTGCATGTGTTGTAATAGGAGATTAGCAAGGGAACTCTATGCCATTTTAATTAGAGAAAGAGTGATCACTCAATTGAGAGTAGGAAATCTATCATTTCTCCTACTAGTGTAAGCCCAACATTTGTTGAATCAAGGAGGGTGGATTTGGACTAAGCTTGGATACTTTGTCTCTCTTCCCATGTGAAGTAATGGACAACAATGATGTGTAAGTGTCTTGGTGTTCTTTTTGTTAAGTTCTTGATAGCTTGTCTCTAGTGTTGTCATAAATTTAGCCATAAATCCCACATACTGTAAGAGGGCGACAGGGTGGAGAGGACTCCCCTGGCCTTAAGACAGTGAGTGGGGTGGCTTTTCTTGTGATGTGTTGTGGTGTAATTTACTCAAGGTATGTTGAACAAATACTAATATCACTTTGATTGGTCATGACAGATTTGTAAGAAGGTATTAGTGCAACAAACACCCCCTCCCCCTTCTCTCTCTTTCTTACATATATAATTGTGTTTGCTTGATCATTGCCGATACGTTTCAAAGCAGCCCAAGCACTATCTCTCTCTCTCTCTCTCTCTCTCTCTCTCTCTCTCTCTCTCTCTCTCTCTCTCTCTCTCTCTCTCTCTCCCTCTCTCTCTCTCTCTCTCTCTCTCTCTCTCTCTCTCTCTCTCTCTCTTTACGCGTCCTAGTTCGCATCCAAAACTAGGTGGTGCCCCAAATTTGTGTAGGGTTAGGTTGCGGGTTTGTGTGTGTGTTTGTTGTTTTTCCAACCCCAACCCAATTGAGCAGCACGGGAGCCTTGAAGGGTGTCTAGAGGTTGCTCTTCTTGTTGCCCGCCCCGGACCGCCTCAGCGCATTGAAACCTTCATCAGGTCTTCATTGAAGCGATCATCCCATGTTGAAATGGGAAACTTGTCATGCAGCATGCTGATGACTCTGTCTTTTAAATCACTTGGTACTTCACTCCAGGTGTCTAGTATGTAGTGTCTAAACACCTAAGAGCAAAGAACGCGCATGCGCGAGATCACCTTCTTGCCATCATCATCCAACATGATGCTGCCGCTAAAGTCGACGGAGTAAGGCGAGCCCTCTCGCTGGTCACGCATGAACCTGGGGGTCCCAACAGGGGTCTCTAGCGGCATGTCGACGAGGGTACGGACGTCAAGTGTCTCCACTGGAGTCTGGGCCCTAAAGCGAGGAGTGTAAACAACTGGAGTGACTTGTGGAGGAGTACCTATTGGTGTGTAGCTACTAGGAATGGCCGTCAGCCATGAAAAACCTAGCGTAGATGGCGATGATGTGGCTGGTGTGGGGGTGGGAAAAGAAGGGGAGGGTAAAGAGCCTTATCGAACACAAGGCGGTGTCGAGGCATCGGCGGCGGCATCCCCACAACAACCGCCGCCGCCACCACTAGAGCGCCAGTGCCTAGAGGAGTGTGAAGATCATCTCGTTGACACCGAAGCTTCGGAGCACGCTGAATACTCCGAAACAAAGGAGACTCTAAAGGAGTAGGAACGCGTGATGGTGCTCCAGAGCAATGATGCTCCACATACCACTGCCTCTGCGAGGATGACAAAGAAGAAAGAAACTCCTCATCATCCATACCTGCATTAAACACATGAACATTTAATCTTAATATTGAATGAATGGAGAAGAAAACATGGACAAGTAGAGAGAGAGAGAGAGAGAGAGAGAGAGAGAGAGAGAGGACTCATAAAGGGGGAGGGATTCCTGTGTAGAGAAATTTCGTTGAATTTCTATGAATTTGTAAAAGCATTGCGCTCCGAGTGCGAAGGTCTGCTCATAGAAGTTGCTTGCCCCACCACTAAATCTAATTGATCGGGCGAAAGAGACGCTGAGAAGCAGTAGTAGTGCTTCTTAGTGTCTCTTTTACCCGATCAACTAGATCTAGTGGTGGGACGAGCAGCATCTTTATCGAGAAGACCTTTGCGATTGCAGCTTCAGTCTCCATCCCACTTGAAGCGCAGTGCTCGTCGTCCCTGCTTGTGAGAACATACCTAGAGCATACGTACCTGGAGTGGATGTAGAGACCATTATACAACGACGCAATGATGCATATAAATAGAACTGGACAAAACACGTTCTTCTTCTATTCAACTTGAGTGATGGAAGAGGCAAGTCGATAACTCAAAATTTTCAATCGAAAGAGAGAGATATAGAGAGCGCGCACATAATTAAATCTTGCAGTCCAAAAACTAGGTGGTGGAGCTGCGCATGGCCATGGATTGCCTAGGATGTGAGCACAAAATCAAAAGAGCGTTATACAACATGGAAGGTGAGAGAGAGAGGGGTCCAAAGTAGTTGATAAGGTAGCCTACCTTCACGAGAATGGACAAAAATCCACGTGAATACAATAGATATATTATAAAACGGAGCAAAATTGTTCAAAATACAATATTTATGGCTTTAAGAGGTCTCTCTCTCTCTCATCCTCGCATAGATCATCATAACTTCCTATATATATAGAGAGATCTCCGTTTAGACAGATGTCCTCCGTTTCATTTTGTGGATCCTCTGCATGCACCCCATAGAGAGTAGCATCTTGATGCTCGTCTGCGCACCACCTCAACCGCTTCTGACTGAACATCTTCTCCGATCTCCTCCATTGATGTCACTGTGATTGGCACACGGTAGCCTTCATACTTCTGTGCACTACGAGGGGCTACCTCTATGACATACCACCAGTTTGATGCAGACTTTGTAGGATGCAATATCACCTGCTAGAGACACATAACTCACATGAGAGCTTCCAAGCACATAACTTCTAAAATTGGATGTTAAGTATTTACATACTTACTTGTTCACAATGCTCGGGTAGTACGAAAGTGTCTCTTAGGTCAGTCCATTTCTTAATTGAATCCACCTCAAGAAAACCAGACTCTCCTCTACACACAGTAGTGTTGTGATCTCCATGATCATCTTGAACCATTGCACGTCGAGCAAGTCGACAAAAAATCCTCTATAAATGAGCCTCAAAATCTCTTGTAGCGTACCAAAGTAAGTGAGTTCCGCCACCATAGGATCTACATCAAAGGACCGTTGTCGACTAGACTGTTCAAATTTTTCCATGATTCCACAATGTTGAGTAGAAATCTTTTTGTCGATCCGTTCCACCCTAAAATGTCGACCTTTACACCATGCTGTTGTGTATGACTTATATTACAACCAACAAAGATTATGAGTGGTCGTTCAAACATCTAGAAAGTCACTAGTGGTACATTGCAAACTTACCTTGGTCGCACAACCCTGAGAGTACTCCAACTCCTTCTCAGTCACTTCTTCACCGCACTGTTGTGCACTTTTCAATTGGTTGTGCGACCATCTTAAGCTCATGACAGTTGGTAGGCTCTCCTGACCCGTCGAATATTGCATCGGTGGTCATCTTCCCCGTCTCCACTCGATTCATGCCCTTTGTCTCTCTTGCTTTGCATCCTCATATTGTGAAATCCACTTTTGCATCACTGGATTGTGAAGCATGCAAAATAGATTGATTTTAGCCTCTAGACCTTCCATCATCTTCTTCTCAACACCTTGATTCCACATGACAATCCCAGATATGTGGTCATCATCTATGATTTGCCATAGCGTGTCCCGGGCTTTATCAAATCCGTCTAGCAACTCTCCAATGTACACTAGGGACTCTGAGAGATAGGTGTTTCGGTTGGACGGCCCCACATCCTCGTCACAACTACTCATAATGAGGGTAAAAAACTTATAACTTGGACAACAAGTTTAATCTTCAATTGGAATTCTTTGTCTTTTATCTCTCTCTCTCTCTCTCTCTCTCTCTCTCTCTCTCTCTCTCTCTCTCTCTCTCTCTCTGGGGGAAAAAAACAATGATCATGACCCAAGGAACCCAAGAAGAAGATAGGAACTTACCCAAACCCTATAGAGGAGATCAAGCGAGTCAAGCAATTAATGAGTTTGGTAGAAGATACCCAAAGGGATCTAAAGCCAACACCTAGGTAGATCCAGCTTACCGACACAATGTTCCCTATGAAAAATCAAACTCACAAAGACTATAGAACACTAGCCATACCTAGTGTCATCCAAGAAGAAAGTGACTTTAAGTCATTGGGAAGTGGGAATACTCCCTTCTTGTTGGAGAGAATGTTTATAGAGGGATTACCTAACCCTATCAAAGAAATGGAGATGCCATCTTCCCCATGGAAAGGGACTGAATCTCTAAACCCATTGACATTGCTAGAAGCTACAGAGAAGCCAAAGTTGAGCTGTACTATAAGGAGACGACAAAATCAAGAGCTAGCTCAACAACAAAAGGAAGCAGAAGAGAAATCACAGAGAACAGCAAGACCCCATAGATTTACATCCTGCACCTGTCATTTTAGGGCATATAGTATCCAGAAATGGAATTTCCACAGATGAGAGAAAAATTAAAGCAATTTACAATTTGCCACCACCTACAAACTATAAAGGAGTTCAAAGGTTCATGGGCCATGTTGGTTATTACCAGCGGTTTATTTTAAACTTTGTTGAGATAGATCGCCCATTGTACAAGCTTCTTATTGAGTTCCACAGGACTGCGGAGTGTGACCATGCTTATGAGTTATTAAAAAAGGCCTTGACAAGTGCTCCCATCCTACGAGTGCCCGATTGAAATGTTATTTTCCATGTGCATATTGATGCATCAAACTTTGCTATTGGATGTGTTGTAGCTCAACCATGAGAACATAAATTGGACTTCCCCATTAGCTTTGCAAGTCGTGAATTTTAAATGATGTTAAGAGGAACTACACCACTATAAAATGGGAAGGTTTAGCTATGATTTATGTAGTAAAGAAGTTTTGCTACTACCTTCTTGCCAACAAGTTTGTTTTCTATGTGGATCATCAAGCATTGATGTATCTAGTAAATAAACCTTGTTTCATGGGGAGAATTACATGATGGTTATTAATTCTTCTTGAGTTTTATTTTACCGTTGTGGTGAGACCCAGTAAAAGACATTTCATGGTGGATCATTTGTCTCGCATACCCAATGGTGAAGCTATTGGAATTAGGTTTTTGAGAGAACGCACCCACAACTTGAAGAAGACTAAGGAAGCTCAAGACACAAAACAGAGAGCGTATTACTTAGTGTGCTATGGAAAGAAAAATATCCCTAGAATGATGGGCGTATATACAATGCACGGGAGGGAAAACCTCCTAAAGAGGGAAAAATGCGCCGGTAGTCCTAAGTGTGTTCACACACACTTAGGACGAGGCTCTCAACAGGAGAGATCAGCTTGGCTTATGTGCCAACATAGGACAACCTTGTAGATCTTTTTAGAAAGGCATTGTCTCATGAGAAGTTTGAAGATTTTGCAAAGCTTTGGGCTTACTCCTCTTTTTGGACTGATCATGTCCTCAAGGCATGAAACCTCCCTTTACTCTATGTGCCAGCTCTCCTTCACCGCATCACTCTAGGGGCAATTTGTTACCATATACATGTGGTAGTGATGTGTGTGTGAACACACTTCTAGGACTACTGTGGCATTTTTCCCCGCTTTAGGAGGTTTTTTTCCTCGTGCATTGTATATATGCCCATCATTCTAGGGCTATTTTTCTTTTCATAGCACACTAAGTATACACTCTTGTGTGCCTTGACCTTTCTTCATCTTCTCCAAGCTGTGTGTGTTTTCTTGCAATCCTAATTCCAAAAAAAGACCCTGCTGGAATCGATGATGAATTGCCCAATACTTCCCTATTCCTAGTCGTGACCATGCCTAAATGGAGTGAGAAGATTGTGAACTTTTTAGTTAATGGTTTTCCACCCAAAGAGCTTCATAATAATATAGCTCAAAAAATATAAAAGAAATGTGAACCTTATTCTCTCATTGTAGGAACTCTCTACAAGCTAGGGAAGAACGATATTCTTAGATGTTGTGCTTGTGAGGATGAGTATTTTCCCACATGGATATAGCCGGAGGATATTTTTCAGGGGAACTAACTGCTAGAAAGGTGTTACAATCAGGCTATTGGTGGCCTACCTTATTCAAGGATGCATCACTTTTTGCAAAAAGGTGTGATGAATGCCAACGTTACAAGATCACACAACAAAAGGATAAGATGCCCTTACATCCTATTAAATTGACCATTTGAAAAATGGGGTTTAGGCTTTGTAGGTACATTTAGTCCGACAACTTGTAACACTCCATCTCGATATATTATTTTTCCATTGACTATGTGACAAAGTGGGCAGAAGCCAAGGCGACACGCAAGGTTGATGCAAGGTCAACTGCTAAGTTTGTCTTTGAGAACATGGTTGTCCCCTTGAGATTGTGAGTGACAATGGTACTCATTTTATATATAGAGTGATAAAGGAACTCATGACAAAATTCATGATAGCCCACTACAAGTCTACACCTTATTATCCACAAGAAAATGGCCAAGCTGAGAGCACTAACAAGACTTTAATTTATATTTTGATCAAAACAATGGAAGATCATCGCACAGATTGGGATTTGAAGCTGACATCAGCTCTATGGGCTTATCGTACTGCTTACAAAGTGGCTTTTAATTGTACACCATTCAAGATGGTATATGGCCAAGAAGCAGTTATGCCATGCGGGAGTTTGTAATTCCTAGTCTACGGATAGCATCACAAGAAGGTTGGGATGGTAACCCTTTAGTTTTAGTTGAGTGTTTATATATCCTTGAGAGGTTAGATGAAGAAAGACAATTGGATATGCAAAATGCACTTTTGCAGAAAGATAGGAGAAAGAAATGGTTCAACCGCCATTTAAAGAACAAGGATATCAAGGTTAGGGATAAATTCCTTATGTGTGGAGTGCTTAACGAGAAGAAAAAGTTGAAATATGCGGGAAAAGGACCATATAGAGTATGCGAAATCACCCACAAAGTACCATTCGTGTGGAAACTCTTGGTGGAGTCGAAACCACTGGATTCCTCAATGGGAGTAAATTTAAAAGATACTATGATCCTTTAAGACAAGAGGAGCTATGTGCCATCCATTAAAAAAAAGGCAGGCAAGGCACAAGCAAAATTGAAAAAGATAAAAGCTCAAGATGAGGCTAAGGAGCAACAACAATGTATTAGACGCTATTAGTGTGCAAACCACGAGCAAAACCAGTTTCTCTATAGACTTGCACAAGTCACATCATCGGAAAGAAAAGATGTTACACCGCTGAAACCACATGTGATAAGCACCTGTAAAGATTTATGAGAAACCCTTCTAGCATGAAGCACACTTGAAATTAGTAGAAACCAAGGACATAGAGACATCTATTAAGGACATAAATACATAGCTCTTCTTGAGTAGATGTCCGTACAACATCCATATGCTAAAAATGTTGGGTGTCAAGCCCAAATGGGAACATACTCTTAAAGCATGCAAAGGCTACTGGACATTGCATGTATAAAGGATGGTCGAAATCAATCTAGACTCCTATATATGTAAGGCTTCACAAAAGAGAATATTGTGTATTTTTCTTGTCTCAGTGTGTCGACTCTCTCTCTCCTTTTCTCTCTCTCTTCTTCTGCTCATCATCTCTGCACGCTTCTAGCCATGGTGATTCTCAGGCGGCATCCCCCATAGCCTCCAACCCCAACAACTGGTATCAGAGCCCTTGAGGCTTGTGAGACACGGCGCGGGATCGGCCGCTTATGCAGAGAGAAGGGAGAAGAACGACCTGCACGATTTCTCCCACAATCAGCATCACTAGAATCGCCTTGCCCTGTGGAGCAATTTTCGTCGCATTAGCCTCTGCAAATTCGGCATACACGGCCTACTGCGAGCCATATTATCTACTCGCTCTGCGTTTTTGCGCCAATCTTTGCACAGAGAGCTCGTTTTTTGTGTGTTTTTTTTTAATTTCACCCTTGTTTACAGTGGCCTCCCATTCAAGCATGGGTTCCCACCCTCGGGTAACCTCGGCTGCAGCATGGTTGCATGCAGAAATCTATTGTGCTCGAGGATATGATCGTGCTCAGGTGGTGTATCCAAGTGGCAAGATGGCGTGTGATGTGGAGATGA
The DNA here is from genome assembly GCF_014529385.1 of Adiantum capillus-veneris. Lineage (NCBI taxonomy): Eukaryota > Viridiplantae > Streptophyta > Polypodiopsida > Polypodiales > Pteridaceae > Adiantum > Adiantum capillus-veneris. The sequence goes on from NC_140954.1 coordinate 52,691,564, forward strand.
AGAAAGGTGACATGATGATGGTGCCCAAGAATTATTCTTTCGTGATGCAAGCAGGAGATGAGGGATTTGATGTTGCTCTTGTCATGAATAGTCACATGCCAATATCAATGCACCTAACAGGGAAGGATTCTGTGTTCAATATGATGAAGCCAGAGGTGAGAATGGGAACGCTCAAGATAAGTAAGGAACTAGACAAGCGTATACATGAGGAACGCAATTCTCGACACACGCTCTCCTGCCAACTCGGCCTTCCCAGTACGCTACAACCCATCAGCTTCTTCGCCATCGCTCTGTTTGTCTACAACAGAAAATCGTCAACGGGATTTTTATTTCCACTTCTCCAGAACTTGCTCAAGCAACAATATGTTGAGTTCAAAATTAGTTTTACCTATTGAGTCTTCTAAGTCTACCGGGATTTTGTTTATATCATCATCTATATTTTGTCAAAGCTTTGTTTTATTTTGCTAGTTCTCATCATGTCAAAATTTGTACGCGTTATAGACACTGCCACTCAGATCAGTGGTAAGACCTCCCAATTTTTTGTCAGTTCTTAGCCCATTTTGTTGCACTTCTCATGAGGTTATTGGGTACACCTGAAACCCAAGGTTTGGCAGTGAACCAAAAACTTAATTTTTGGTAGCTAACTTTTTTGACCTACACCCTATCTGTTCAAGGGGGGGTTTACTGATCTAGCACCAGGTTATGGATACACCAGAAATCCTTGGTTGTGAGAAAACCTAAAACTCACGGTTGACGAGTACACCAAAACTCGAGGTATCATGAGAGTGGTCTGTCCAGTTCGGGCTTGAGGGGGGGATTGTTGGGTGTCAAGCCCAAATGGGAACATACTCTTAAAGCATGCAAAGGCTACTAGACATTGCATGTATAAAGGATGGTCGAAATCAATCTAGACTCCTATATATGTAAGGCTTCACAAAAGAGAAAATAGTGTATTTTTCTTGTCTCAGCGTGTCGACTCTCTCTCTCCTTTTCTCTCTCTCTTCTTCTGCTCATCATCTCTGCACGCTCCTAGCCATGGTGATTCTCAGGCGGCATCCCCCATAGCCTCCAACCCCAACCAAAAATAAATAAAAGATGAGAGATATTTAGCCATTCCAAGTTGGGGGTGTACTCTCTTCTACTAGAAAAATGAGCTCTTTGGAAAGTTTTTTGGTGTTGCAGAAAATTACAGGTAAAAAAATGGAGCCTATTTCTATCTTTTGTCCAAGAGGTCTTTTCTCTCTCCTTAGCAGATAGATCTCTCTTGGAAGGATCCATTTAATTGGTCCATTTTTGGGCTCTATTAAGGTATGAAATGGGAAGTCGGTGCAGTTTGGCCCAAGGGAGGGGGTGGGGCTTGTGTTTAGGGGACCAAAAAAGAGAGGAGGCACTTGGGAAGCCTCATGTGAACTCAAAAAATGCACCCCCATCTCCCAAGAGTCCACGAGCCCAACAAGCCAAGCTCCTCTCAAGTGATACAACTCAAATGGGCTCCCAACTTGCCCTATATACCCCCCATTTCCTCCTCACCCCTTCCCATGTGGGATTTCTCAGTGCCACATGGAATCCTCCTCCCACACTTCTCCAACTTCCTCCTCTCCCCACAGAGAATTCTCAGCTCACAACCTCCTTTCAGGACCAACTTCCCAAGAGCATAGTGCATTGCTCCGTCCACCAAATGCAATGCCGTAAAGCACGACTCGGAGCCCATTACTTCGGCTACTTCTAGAAATTTAAAATATTAGCATTTATAATTTAAATCATCAGGCTGGCCCAGTTGCCTTTGTCACATGCATCTGCAACTACTTTCTAAGTCAATACCTCCCACTTCGGACGCACAGAACTCATGACGTACAAGTCCAATTCACAAGCTATAGAACATGACTAAAAATACTTATTGAAAAACATCTTTTGGGGACTCGAGCAACCCAAAAATCCAATAAATAGGCCCAACAAAACCAAACCTTTGCACATGAATGTTTACATGGTCACTCCCAAGACTCAAAGCACTATGTACACATATATACATGAGGCTAGTTTGCAAGCTTTCTAGCATAATTTACTGGCTTTATGCTCATCCAAAAAATGCGTGATCATTCCATAGGAGACCAACCTTGGAATCAACATGCATTTCAAGTTGAAACAGAGGCTGATTGGTTGGACTCCGACACTCCTTTACGATACCCTATTGAGTTAAATAGCACCTATGGGAAAGTCCTAAACAACACCTTATTGGACACATGTGCTAAATATAATTTGCTATCATATGGAGTGTGGTGTCAGTTAGGAAAGACATATCTATTTGAGAGTACCATCCAAGTCAAGGGTATCACAACAAGAAAAAAACTATTGTTTTTGGAACCTGGCACACTTGTGTCAGTTATGACAACGGGGTCGTAGCTCAAGACTTTTTGGTTATGCCTGCTGGAACTATGGAAGGCAATAAAAACCTAGGATGCAAGTGGATGTTAGAAACCAAATGAACTATTGATTGGGGAACTGGGAGTGTCAAAACACAAGAACCAACTCTTAGCCCTGCCACTCAAGGGATAGTCCTTAAGATATCACCTCTTGAGAGGAAATACAATCCAAAACATTGCATGTCCAAGAGGTTGAACCATATGTACCCATAGTCCAACCCTCTAGAGCTTCAACTTTTGTAGCTAAAACAAAGCATGAGACACACAAGACTCATCATAATATAACAAAGAAAACATACAAATGGGTCCCTAAAGCTTCTTTAGTGACCATTTTTTACGCTAAAAAATAGAAGCCTTGTAAGAGACGCCCCACTCGCTCCAAGAAATGTAAAAAAATATTGCATTAGATTCCTAAATGACTATTGGAAGCCAAAGGCTATTATAAAGGGAATGATCAAATCTGGTTGCCTAAATGTAAATTGTGTTCTTACCTGTCACCTATAGACCCATGTGAGTAAAATCCTGTAATGCTAAAGCCAATTGAAGATCGTGGGAAGGGAAAGATCACAAAATACTATACACTTGATCCGGAGCTAGTTTGGTTACCCAAGCAAGAATGACTTGTATCCCTCACCTCAAACATAGAAAAAAAAATGAAGCTTCTTGATCTTCATGTAGTTCTTCTACAAAAAAAACACTTCTTCACAACTTCCACCTACCACCAAAATTGTATTAAAAAAACAAGGAAAGAATAGCACCTCACATTGTAAATTCATCACCTAAAACAACGTTTCGAGTAAAATCATGGGAGAGTACCTTACCACCCTTGCAACTAGATGAAATTCCTAGGGTGGTGAGAAACTATTGGTCAAAGTCTTCACCCATTACAACTTGGAACAATTGGTTTCAAAAGGTGACAAATCGACGGTCATCTCCAGTTTCGTCTTCGACGGTACATACCGATAGATACAGCTCTTACGGACCATTCTATAGCGGATTTGTCCCTTGAGCGCAGACAGCTCTTGACAATTTATTCGATCGACGTGTTTATTGGTCGATGAGATAGTAGTTGCCAGTTCTTTAGCGGTTTTGCTTAAAGGTTGCGAGCAGCTTTTGTGGAACACTAGAGAGTAATTTTTTGCACAATTTGGTGTAGTTTCATGCTATGTATGTATATGTGGATACAGCTTGAGTTGAGATAGTCCATAGAGCCACTCAGTCAGGAGTGAGCCAGTTTGCGAGGCTTTTGGTAGCATATGTAGACCGTTTGTGGATCTGTTTACTGAGACACTGTGTGCCTAGTTTTCTCAGATTCTTGCCATGGTTTGCATGTATTCACAATTTACTCTCTGATGGTGTAATGGTTGAGTTGACTCCCACTTTGGCAGTTATTTGCAGTTTTTTGACTTGCGATTTGCGTTGAGTTTTGACTTATTTTGCAAAGGAAATTCTGTCCGTTTTTCCCTGTCTTCTTGCCATAAAAGTTTGCAAAGTTATGCCATCTTGTACATTGGTCGATATATTCCCACTTTGATAGTGATCGAGTGATTACTCTCACTTTGACAACTTTTGTCAATTTGGACACAATTTGGTGTCCTTGTATCCACTCTCGCAAGGAGTGAAGAGGTGTGTATCCTTATTTGCTTGAGATAGTGGTTTGGTCTCGGGTGGGAGAGTCTTGTGATCTCGAACATTGCTTGCCATAGTTTTGACATGGATATAAAGACGGTTAGAGGTAGTTCTTGCCCAAGATCGCGATTGACATGTTGGCACAGTGGCCACGATGGGCATATTAGGCGTATGAGGCAAATGCATGGTGCTACTATGAGGACAGATACTAGAGAGTATGCATGTGATGGCCATGTCACTTTTGAGTCTAGCTTGCCTTCATACTACTTTGTGTCTTGGGATAGTACATTGTCTATGCGTTTTCTACTAGACGAGCATGCAATTTTTCACGTGACACCACATCGTGATTTGTTTTGGTCTTTCTCTAGTGGGATAGTTGGTTGTGTGTAGTTTACTGATGGTTCACCATATGACATAGCGGGTGATAGAGATGTATTCATGTCTTTATCTAGCGGTGCATTGTTTATCCTACGAGATGTACTTTATGTACCAGGACTCAGTCAGAGTCTCATTTCAGTGAGTCAGTTGCAGCATAGTGGGCATTGTGTACGGCTTAGAGAGCAATTTTTCCAGATGCATGAGGGATCACTTGTGATAGACCAAGATGGTAGGAGTGATCTGGTATACCCTTTGCATATTTCTTACACACGAGGTGATATAGTCTCTATGTACTTGCAACCATGTTTTAAAGCGAGAGATGAGGCATGTCTCTTTTGCGGCTATGGTACATGGAGAGCAGGTTGTGAATTTCTCCTGTGGTGACATTCATGTAGACAGTGGTATCTCTAGGGATACACAGCTTTGTCAGTCATGAGTTGAGGTGACATTAGGTGATCTAGAGCCGAAGCATTATTCTATGATGCGTCTGATATGTTTGAGGGCGATAGTGTGCTTCAGACAACTGTGTGTGATTGCAGTGCTGTTGATTTTTCAGTTTTGCAGTCGTTCTGAGCAGATAAGCCTTTGCCAGATGATGCTGACATGGTGATGCATAGTTAGGTGGTTCCTGATGAGGATGCGTATGACACTATGGCTGCTGACAGGGATAGGTTGGCACACATAGTGCATGTTTTGTCGACTTTTGGGTCTCTCATGTCTGACCTTTTGGTCTTGAGACCTAATCTTGCTTATCTAGTTGGTGTATTTGCAGTGGGAGTTGTCAGTTGTGTGATGAATAACACTCGCATTGTGCATTGTGGATCCATGCAGGTCCTCACTCGATATCTGTATCAAGAGTCTCATCATAGCTCTAGCCCTAGTGGTATGCATGTTGCATTTACACTGGAGCGGTTACAGAGTGAGCCAATGGGCATAGGTTGAGAGCTGTCTTCTCTCACCTCTTGTATATACTAGTTGTATACTAGTCTTCTCGCCACTTATTGGCACACAACCTTTAGTCGGAGAATGTTAGGTAAAGGTGGTGTGCCTCATCGTGCTTTGCCCATGTTCCCCAGCCAGCGTCCGACCACCCACATCTATCTCCTTATTCTTTATACATATAAAGAATAAGGAGCTCTCACTCATTCTCACATAGTGCTCATATAGTGAGATTTGGAAGCTCCACCCACATCCTGTGTACTCTCTCTCATTCTACATAAGTTTGACTCTCATGAATCACAAATGACCCTGGGAACATCAACATGCTCATCTCCACCCAACCATACTATATATAGGCCCTTGGATCTATGGATCATTAGCTATACATAGACCCCCATACTACATGTGTGTCCTGGATCTACCCTTGTCTTGACAACACCTCCACATCAAAACCCCCACCCTTCGTTGTAGGCTATCTTAACATGGAGATTATTTTTCCTTGATGAATTCTGCCACTTTGCATGGTTGTCGTGGGGTTGCAAAGGCAGTGCTCGTTCGTCAGTAGTGTAGCCTCACGACATTACTGAGTATCCTTGAATTATTCTAAGTGATTATCCTTGAATTATTGTAAGTGATTACCAAAAGTCTTAGGGTTGTTCTCACCAGCAAAGACCTCAATTTTGTTAATCCTCATATTTCATTTGCAACTAGGTGCAATTTGGAGATCTCAACTCCCGTTTAAGTGGCAGGCTTTTGTATACTAGTTATGGTTTCTTGAGGTTGTTTAGATTGCCTTAAAAAAATTCTCTATTTCTCCTCCATCAAGCTAAAAGAACTCTCTAGCTTATTCTTGTACCTACGTAGCTTCATATTAAAGCAATATTACTAAGTCGTTGAGGTCTCTCGAGATTATCTCTACAAAAGAAATTTTCCGATTCTTTTTCTACTTTTCTTTAAACGGTTTGTCTCTTTTTAAAAACAGTGAACTCATCTCTATTAGGTAAAGGTGGTGTGCCTCATCGTGCACCCGTCCATATTCATTTGCTTATTCTTTATACATACAAAGAATAAGGAGCTCTCACTCATTCTCACATAGTGCTCATATAGTGAGATTTGGGAGCTCCACCCACATCATGTGTAGTCTCTCTCTCTCTCTCTCTCTCTCTCTCTCTCTCTCTCTCTCTCTCTCTCTCTCTCTCTCTCTCTCTCTCTCTCTCTCTCTTAATCTTTGCACATGCACCGCATTCCTGCACTCACAATTGGTATCAGAGCTATGGCTAGGCGACGTAGACGATCTCTCAGTGGCGACGAAGTTCGTTTCTTGGTGGCGTTGGATCGGAGGCGGTTTGACAGAGATTTGAAAAGTAAATCTCAGAGATCAAGGTAACAGGATCTTACACTCCACCAAGCAAAAGGGAAGAGAAAGATCAAGTTTTTTGTGAGTAAGGGACACTGAGAAGCAGGTCACTTAGGTTTGACAGATTGATAGTTGTTCAGTATTTTGGCCATAACTTAAGCTAGGAAGCTTCGATTTCAATTTTTTTTTTTATCAAAACGTAGATTTCTTCGAGATCTAAAACTTGGTAGGCAAAAGTGTTTTCTGATTCGGAGTGCAGGTGGATCAAAAATCCAAAACACAGAGACTATTTTTTTTCAAGACAGTTTGGTTTACAATTGCTTAGAGAGTTAAAGGAGATTGAGAGAAAGTGAATTGTGTGAGAACACACTGGCTACGTGCGGGCAAGTAAGCCTAGAGTTATCCAACATCAGTCCGAGTTCGATATTCCATGACCTCGAGCATTGACGGCTCGGCTTGGCGCATTGGTTTCCTCACCGATTTGCGGCTATTCGACTAGCATGCTTTTGCCCGATGACGGAAGCCGATATCGAGCATTTTCTCGACTTCAAGCATAAACATCCATAGCATTGGCAGTTCTGTCCGACAACGGAAGATGGTTCCGATGACCATCCTTGGCTTGATTACTTTGACGGTCATCTCCAGTTTCGGCTTGAATGGTACATACCGATAGATACAGCTCTTACAGACCATTCCAGAGTGGATTTCTCCCTTGAGCGCACACAGCTCTTGACAGGTTTTTTTGATCGAAGTGTTTATTGTTGGTAGTAGTTGCTAGTTCTTTAGCAATTTAGCTTACAAGTTGCGAGCAGCTTGTGTGGAATATTAGAGAGTAGTTTTTTGCACAATTTGCTGCAGTTATATGCTATGTATGCATATTTGGATACAGCTTGAGTTGAGATAGCTCGCAGGTAGCAGATTTACATATTTACATGTGTTTTTGGATAGGTACACGTCCATAGAGCCACTCGGTCAGGAGTGAGCTCGTTGGCAAGGCTTTTACAGTGTATGTAGACCATTTGTGGATCTGTTTACTGAGACATTGTGTCTCTAGTTTTCATGCAGTTTAGTGAGATTTTTTGAGTTTTTACTCAGTTTCCAAGGGAAACTCTCCCAGATTTTTTCCAAATTCTTGCCATGGTTTGCACGTATTCACAGTTTTCTCTCTGATGGTGTATTGGTCGAGTTGACTCCCACTCTGGCAGTTATCTACAGTTTTTTGGCTTGCGGTTTGCGCTGAGTTTTGACTCATTCTACAAGGAAAATTCTGTCCATTTTTCCCCGTCTTCTTGCCATAAAAGTTTGTAGTGTCATTCCATCTTGTAGAGTGGTCAATATATTCCCACTTTGATAGTGATCGAGTGTTTACTCTCACTTTGACAACTTTTGTCAGTTTGGACACAGTTTGGTGTCCTTATATCCACTCTCATAAGGAGTGAGAAGGTGTGTTTTCTTCTTTGCTTGAGACAATGGTTTGCTCTCAGGTGGGAAAGTCTTGTGATCTCGAGCATTGTTTGGGGCCATAGTTTTGGCATGGATATGAAGACGCTTCAGGTTAGAGGCGGTTCTTGCTCACGATCACGACTGACATGTTGGAGTTGCGACCATGATGGGAATATTAGGTGTCATTGCTTCAAGCGTAAGAGGCAATTGAAGAGATAGATGCATGGTGCTACTATGAGGACAGATGCTAGAGAGTATGCATGTGATGGCCATGTCACTTTTGAATATAGCTTGCCTTCATACTACTTTGTGTCTTGGGATAGCACATTGTCTATCTGTTTTCTACTAGAAAAGCATGGAGCTTTTTATGTGATACCACATTGTGATTTGTTTTGCTCTTTCTCTAGTGGGAGACTTGGTTGTGTGCAGTTTGCTGATGGTTCAGCATATGACATAGAGGTGCTAGAGATGTATGCATGTCTTTACCTAGCGGTGCATTGCTTATGCTACAAGATGTACGTTATGTACGAGGGCTCAGTCAGAGTCTCATTTCAGTGCGTTAGTTGTAGCATAGTGGGCATTGTGTACGGCTTAGAGAACAGTCTTTCAAGATGCATCGGGGATCATTGGTGATAGCCAGAGGTACTAGGAGTGGTTTGGTATACCCTTTGCATATTTTTGACACACGAGGCGGTGTAGTCTCTGTGTATTTGCAGTCATGTTTAGAGTGAGAGACAAGGCGTGTCTCTTTTGCGGATATGCTACATGGAGAGCAGGTTGTGCATTTGTTCGGTGGTGACATTCATGTAGACAGTGGTATATTTGGGGGGAAGCACGGCTTTGTTAGGACCATCAATTGAGGTGACTTGAGTTGAGCAAGAGACCGATACATTATTCTATGATGCGTCTGATACATTTGAGGGTGACAGTGTCCTTAAGATAGCTATGTGTGATTGTAGTGATGCTCATTTTCTGGTTTTGAAGTCATTCTCAGCAGATATGCCTTTGCTAGACAATGTTGACTTGGTGATGCATAGTCAGGCCGTGGTTCCTGATGAGAATGCATATGGCACTAAGGTTGCTGACAGGGATAGGTTGGCACACATAGTGCATGTTTCATCGGCTTTCGGATCTCTCATGTCTCACCGTGCTTTGCCCATGTCCCGTAAGACGGTGTGCCCCATCGTGCTTTGCCATGTCCGTCGGCCAACGTTTGACCACCCACATTTATCTCCTTACTCTTTATACATTCAAAGAATAAGGATCTCTCACTCATTCTCACATAGTGCTCATATAGTGAGATTTGGGAGATCCACCCACATCCTATGTACCCCTTCATTGTAATTGCAAGGCAAAAGGTGCACTTAATTGCTAGCACAAAGCTACAATTCCAACGTGTAATTCATAGAATTTTAGGTCCTCATAGGTTAATTGAAATAACGCGTGAGTGAATCCTTTTATCTAGGTACAATATCAATTTAAATGTGTATATCTTTGCTCTATTTAAAGCAATAGAAATAACGCGTTGTCGTGCTGTGACACGTACATAGTGGGAACGCATGCTACAAGATCTATCTTGTATTTTTTTAGATACATAATTATATTTCCTATAGTGTACATATGCATATTTAAGTATAATAATAAGCCTTCTATCTCATCCTATTATTTTTCTCAAGGGTAACCTATCCTTACTTTACCATCAGAAAATACTATGGGAAAAGCATCAATAGCTCCGCCTCTTTAACTTGGGGCAAAAAGCATTGATTCTTTATTTCTACTATTTCATTATCATCTCACACCCTAGCTAGATCCTATATCTAGGGTAAACTCCAATATACGTATATTTTATACTTTTCTTATATTTCTTTTTAAATAGCTACTAGGAGAGAATCAAATCCTAGTGGGACACTAAGTGGCATGATTTCAAAGATACACTTATTTTAATGCATTCTGCAAGCATGATTACAAAACTTTGTCAAGGAGCAATGTCATGCTTTCATATGGCATGAGGTGTCCTTGTGAATTAAATGAAAGTCTAGGCTAAGGAGACCACATGAAGACTTTTGCTGCCATAAATGGACCCTATTTTGATGAATTTGTTACACAAGGTTCCAATCCAAATTGGAAAACGATTTTAAAATAAACATCGTAGCTAATGAGCTGAAGTTTTTGCCCATATTTTTACTTTTTTATTTGAAGCCACGGTTGAGGAGATATGATCAAAATACTGGACCCCAGTCTGCCCACATCATGCAAGGACAACTCATTTCCAACTTTTCCAATTCATGTTCACACTGGCTCCTCTCTTCTTGTGTAAACCCTTGGGGGTTCCCTTCACCTATAAAAGGGGACCTCTTCTTCCTTGGAAAGAACTCAAGCATTCAAGCCATTGATGAGAGGAATTCTCAAGGGAGTGAGTAGTAATGCCTAATTGTACTTAGCCATTAACATAAGCCCAAGCCTACACTTTCTCCTAGAGGGAGACTAGCCATTCTTGCAACAAGCTAACCTTGGAAGATCAACTCTAATCAAAGAAGGTCTTGCACTTGGTGTATCAATCAAAGTGGAATTATCCACTCTTCTTCTCTCTCCCATCAATAATGGTGCCGAAGGGTTTCAAGTAAGATGTGTTCTACATTGATGTTTTCTTAATTTCTTGTTGTTTTCATTTTCATCTCTAATCCAACATATATATATGTATCTAATCTCATCTCCTTAACCAAGCCTATCTCTCTCATTCTTAGTAATTCATCCTCTCTACAAATTTTAGGTTCTCTTTGCTACATGTACATCTCTCCCCGCAGTATCCTTATTGTCTACGGGCAAGAATAGGGCTTGGGAGGGAAAATTCTCATCTCTTCACTTCTCTCATATCTACATTTCTCACATACTATCCTAGATGAATAACCCACATGATGATCATTTCTATCGCTTTCACTCTGTACAATCTATTAGAATTAACGTATGGATTAACCGTAAAATACACTTTCAACAACGTATAGTGTTTCTCTTTGGCCCTGAAAGGCTCAATGAAATACTTCTATCACCGGATCCCATCATACTACCTCCCATAGAGTATAATTTTTCTTTTGATGTAAGCGTAGTTATCTTGCTGTGAACCAAGAGGATTTGTACACACAATTAATCCCAATCACTAGACAAAATATATATATTATGGTAAGCACAAAACTACAATTCCAAAGAACAATTTGTAGCCTATTTGGTCAGCCAAGATTGAATTCCATTAACTCATCCATTAAACCTTTCATATTACCCATGATACGATATGACCATAGCCTTGATGTTTTCATCTTCGTATTGTTTTGACATTCTCTTTTGCGTTCTTTCTTTGTGTGTGTGAGTGCAAGAGAGAAAGAGTGAGTCTTCTTTGATTGCACTTCTTTCCAAACCCTAGTCCTTCATATAGTTTTTGTTGAGTTCTCTCACAAACTCTCACAGCCATAAGCCCGGTGCTTTCCTGGCAAGACCGCAAATTTCTCGACATATTTTTGGTGAACCCGACGCGAAACTGCCAGGGTGAGAGTTTGTGGGTAACCATGGGTGATCATGTTGAGCAACAAGGTATGCATTTTGACCCAGCAACAATGCAAATGTTTCAAGCATTTGCAATGTTCATGCAACAACAACATGCTACTGAAAGAAGGGAGATTTCAGCAACGAAAGCCATACAAGCGGTCGTCAACAGAATGGATCAGTTCAATGGCAGAGATGTAACCAAGTACTTACGTGAGTATGTGAAGGAGATGGAGCTGCATCGCGTGTCAGAAGTTGAGATGATTCAAAGCTTTGAGCTAGTTGTTGCTCTAGAAATTAGGGAGCATGTTAGGGAAATTAAAGATGGGCATGGGAGAAATTGGGAAGAACTCAAAGTAGCTTTAAAGGAGGAATATTTCATTGAGGACTCGGAGAGAGTGACCAAAAGGACATTCTTAGAATGGGTAGTCAAGCCAAAGCAAGGACTATCAATAACAGAGCTACTTAGGGAATTTGAGCGGCGCTATGCACAACTCACTAGGACAAAAAGGGCCACGCTAGATGCAGAGAAGACAGATCTTTTCTTACAAGCTGCAGGTAAAGAGTTTCAAGAAAATTTGGAGCTTCTTCTTGAAGATAAAGATGCTAAGCAAGGACTAAAGACCGACTGGAATGAGGTTGAAGGTGTTGTCTCACTGCTTGCCAAACAACAAAGAAGAAGGGACAAGATGGTAGTAAACACTACAAGTCCTTCCACCTCAACTTCTGACAAAATGGTAAAGCCTACTTTTATCGCTCCTAAGTTTGATGAGTCCATGCTAGATGAGCTTGTGAAGGGAATGCGTGACTTGAAGGTGAAGTTTGCAAAGCTTGAAGAAAAAGGCCAACCATCAGGGCCACTTCCTAGGCAAAGACAACAGCCCAAAGAAGGGTTTGTTAATAGATGTATTTGGTGTGATAGTACAGACCATGTAAGAAGGGATTGTGATGATTTTAGTGATGCTTTGTCAAAAGATGTTGTCTTTTTTAAGGATGGTAAAATCCACTTAAGAGAGACAGGTCTACCCTTGAGAACTAACTTTGGGAAGGGGGGAATGCAAACCTTAGTTGAAGATATGGCAACCAAGCATGCCACCTCTTCAGTTGAGGCAACTACTTATGGAGTAAAAATTGAACATTTTTGTGATGAAGAGGTGAGTGACCATCATGGTCAAATTTGGCCAAATGTCATGCAATTAGCTAAAAAGGGAAAGCTTACAAATGAGATTCTACATGAAGCAGGTGATTGCATACGTCTAGAAACAGGATGGAATGATCCAGTGGACTCATTGTCAGTGCATGCCTACATTACAAAATGCCAACAAAATGAGGCAATTGTAGAAGAGAAGCGCAGACGTGAGAATGCTGATGAAGGACCATCAAAAAGAGCTTCTAGAACTGGGGGAAGAAGTGACTCAATTCCTTCTCAAGCACCCTCAACAAAAGGAGCATCTCCACCTGAAGTAATCATGGAGGAGTCTACAACAGGAAAGAAGAAAGAGCCAACAAAAGGCAAGACAAAAGGCCCAACTTATAAACTACAATCTGATATTGAGGTTGCTACAGATTTAAAGAAAGTCTTGGAGGAAAGGATCTTGAATAGAAAGATTGAGTTCACTCTGGGAGAAGTTCTTGGCATTGCAAAGCGTAAATTCCACGAGGAGATCATTGACATCATCAAGAGGAAGAGGCAAACCCTTGCTGAAGTTTCTCATCCACAGGTTGAAGGGGAAACCTCGAAGACACAATAGGTGATGTAAAGATTGACCAAAACTTCTTTGTACAGGATACATCTTCATATCATCTCATCCTTGGACAACCCTACATTGTGGGCGTTCGAATGGAAACAAAGGTAATGGACGATGGTTCAGCATATGCTAGAATACGTAGCAAAGATGGTAAACGAGCTGTCCAATTTCTCACAGTCTGTGTAAACCATGAAAGAAATCGTGACAACCTCAGAGAACATCCTCTACCAAAAGTAAGCAAAGAGTTTCATGATAATAGAGAAATGATGGGTTTTGGCCAAGTACCATTGTAAAGCGGGATTGCAGTGGTACAGAAAGAAAAAGGGTCTTGCCTGATCCAAAAATAGGTGAAACTTTCTCGATGAGCTCCTTGGTAACAAGGAATGGATCAGTATGTTTTACAAAACTTGAAGATTTGAAGAGATATGAGAGGCAATATGTGCATAATATACAAATAGGCATGAAAAAGAGTGGGTTGCTAAAGCCTACTAAAAATGTTTTGGGTTTGTGTGAACAAGTTTCTTTTGTAGATACTATGGGTGAGCTTGATGCTATAATGAGGTCTAGTTTGCATCTTGAAAATGAAGTTGTGGAAGTTTGCTCTATGGAAATGTATCAAGTAATAGAAGCCTTTAAAGAAAGCCAAACAGTTGGCCCAGAAGTGTTGAAACTAAATACAAGAGTGTAGCAAAGAAGGTGAAACCAGTAGCTTCACCCTTACCACCCAACAATAGGGAAAAGATTGAACAGGCTTCTTTACAACCAAGTTTGCGGAATCCTAAAAAGATCGGGCATACCTTCACAAAGGAGTCCTTTCAAGAGTTGCAAATTGGTTGCGAGGAGTTTCTAACACAGGAGGAGACAAAGTGCTTCAAAGAAATGCTTTCAAAGCATGGTAAGGCTTTTGCATTTGAGCCACATGAGATAGGATGTGTTGATCCTTATATTGTAGCTCCTATGGTAATTTTCACAATACCTCATGTGCCTTGGAATCTGCGGCCTATTCCGGTTCCAAAGGCTCATTTGCCAAAGTTAGTAGAGCTACTGAATGAGAAAATCAAAATGGGAATCTTGGAGCCTTCTTGTGCTCCATACTCAAACAGGTGGTTCACAGTTCCAAAGAAGAATGGTTCTCTACGCTTCATCCAAGATATGCAACCAGTGAACAAGGTGACAATTAGAAATGTAGGTAGAGGTCCAATTGTGGATGAATTTGCCGAGGCGTTTGCAGGGAGGGCAATCTACTCAATGGGGTATCTCTACTCAGGGTATGATCAATTTCAGCTTGCAATCGAAAGCAGAGACTTGACAACCATGAGGACACCTTTGGGTTTGGTAAGGATGTGTACCTTGCCACAGGGAGCAACCAACTCGGTTGCACATATGATGAATGGGATGAATAAGGTCTTACGTGACTTTATTCCTCAAATCACAATGCCTTTCATTGATGATTTTCCTATCAAAGGATGTGAAGAAAGTGACAAAGATGAAGCTTCGGATCTCAAGGGATGTCGCAAGTTTGTGGTAAATCACATAAATGATTGTGATAAAATTTTGTCTAGGCTGGAAGAAGTGAATCTTACATTGTCAGGGAAAAAGTCTATGTTTGGTGTCAAAGAAGTGCTCATTGTGGGGCACATGTGCGGGCCATATGGTAGGAAACCTTGTCCATCAAAGGTAGATGCCATCCAAAGAATGAAAGAAACATGCACTAGCATAACTGAGGTTAGAAGGTTTCTGGGAGCATGTGTCTTCTATGTTATTTGGATTCCACATTATGCACATGTAGCTGATCCTCTTTATCAGCTGCTTAGAAAGAATCAAAAGTTTAAATGGACAGAAGCACATGTAAAATCCATGAAAAAGCTAAAGGAGTTACTCCAGTCAGCAGCGACTTTGAGAAAGGTAGACTATGAGTGTCAAAGGCCAGTGATTGTGACAGTAGATACCATTCCTACAGGGATTGGATGGGCAATAGGGCAAGATGACAAAGAAGGACACAGGTATGTGGTAAGATTTGGAGCAAAGGTACTAAGTGCTCGCCAAAGAAACTATCCACAGATAAAGAGAGAGTTATGGGGTATGGTTACAGCCTTGAAAAGTGGGAAAGAGTACCTAATTGGTGCATGTGTGGTTGTAGAAACAGATTGTCTACCACTTCTTGGGATGATTACAAGCTGCTCAACACCAGACATTGCTATGTTGCGGTGGATTGCCTACATTAAGTCCTTAAATCCCGAGTTTAAGCACATTGCAGGTAAAGACAATACAGTGGCAGATATGCTATCAAGGGCAAGGTATGAAGATGAGTCACAAATGATTGATGAGGGAGATGATGTAGGCACAAAATTCTATTCTATCTCTCATGTCAAAGGTAACAATGTCTGCATGACTAATTCACTTGAATTGTTCTTGAAAGATCTTTATGAAGGTGATTGGATTTCTATTGGAAGGTACTTGAGTACTCTAACAAAACAGGATGATTGGTCTGAACAAGAATTCAAGAGGATACGTAGGAAAGCATATGGGTACTTTTTAAGGGATGGTTACTTGTGGAAGCATCCTAAACAAAAGGGTGCTACACCACAACGGGTTATATGTAAAAAAGAGACTCAAGTAAAGCTCATGCAAGAGTTTCATGAGAGTCTATGGGCTGGACACAGGGGTGTGTGGGCAACCTTCTCCAAGTTGAAAGAAAAATACTGGTGGAAGGGTATGTATAAAGATGTATCTCAGTTTGTAGAGTCATGTGTAACTTGTCAAATGTATTCAAATGCTCGACATCGTGATGGATTGCACCCTACATATCCACTAGCCATGCACTATAAATGGGTTGTGGATCTAGTCACGATGCCTTTAGGACTCTGGCAGATGAGATACTTGGTTCTTGCACGAGAGGACCTAACTAACCAGGTTGAAGGAAGAGCATTAAGAGCTAAGACCACAGAAGCTGTGTGCAAATTCCTTCTTGATGAGGTGATTTGTCGTTATGGTTGTGTGGGAAAAATCACTGCCGATCGAGGTGAACTGGATGCCGAAGAAGCAAGGGAGTTCTTTTCTAGATTAGGGATCAAGCTTTCTCTTACTACAGCTTACAACCCTGAAGGCAATGGAAAGAGTGAAAGAGGGCATCCTCCTATCATCAAAGCTTTGGCCAAGGCTTGCGAAGGAAGAGTTGGTGAGTGGCCAAAATTGTTACCATATGCTTTATGGGCTGATCGTACAACACATAGCTCAGTAATTGGCTACATGCCTGCGGAGCTAATGCATGGTCAAAAACCAGTGATGCCAATTGAGGATACAATTCCCACATGGAATGTACTACCTTGGCAAGAGGGGCTTAGTAGGGAAGATGTCCTTGCACTGCGTATAAGGCAGCTAGAGAGAAGACCTGGAGACATTGAAGCTGCAAAAGAACGATTCAAAAATGCAAGGTTGAAAAACAAGGACTATTTTGATAAGCGACATCGACTCAGGAGCAAAGCAATTGACAAAGGTGACTGGGTTTTAGTGTATGATAGTAGCCTTGATAACCAGCACACAGTCATGCGTAAGTTCTCAAAAAGATGGTTTGGACCGTATGTTGTAAAGCATGTGCATGAAAATGCTACTTACAGCTTGTCTCAACTAGATGGTACAGAAGTAAAGATTCCCATTGCAGGAAAAAGGATTAAAATGTTTAAGAGAAGAGAAGACAATGATCTAGAAGATATTGATGAGGAAGAAGAGAAAAACACAGGTGAAGATCAAAGTGAACATGAAGCTCTGGAATCATCCGGTGAAGAAGAAGACAAGGAAGATGTACAAAGAGACAATGTGGCACATACCGGAGGATGTGCAGGTTTAGAGGGGGTGGATGCCGTTCTATGACACGTACATAGTGGGAACGCATGCTACAAGATCTATCTTGTATTTTTTTAGATACATAATTATATTTCCTATAGTGTACATATGCATATTTAATTATAATAATAAGCCTTCTATCTCATCCTATTATTTTTCTCAAGGGTAACCTATCCTTACTTTACCATCAGAAAATACTATGGGAAAAGCATCAATAGCTCCGCCTCTTTAACTTGGGGCAAAAAGCATTGATTCTTTATTTCTACTATTTCATTATCATCTCACACCCTAGCTAGATCCTATATCTAGGGTAAACTCCAATATACGTATATTTTATACTTTTCTTATATTTCTTTTTAAATAGCTACTAGGAGAGAATCAAATCCTAGTGGAACACTAGGTGGCATGATTTCAAAGATACACTTATTTTAATGCATTATTGCAAGCATGATTACAAAACTTTGTCAAGGAGAAATGTCATGCTTTCATATGGCATGAGGTGTCCTTGTGAATTAAATGAAAGTCTAGGCTAAGGAGACCACATGAAGACTTTTGCTGCCATAAATGGACCCTATTTTGATGAATTTTTTACACAAGGTTCCAATCCGAATTGGAAAACAACTTTGAAATGAAAATCGTAGCTAATGAGCTGAAGGTTTTGCCCATAATTTTACTTTTTTATTTGGAGCCACAGTTGAGGAGATATGATCAAAATACTGGACCCCAGTCTGCCAACATCATGCAAGGAGTCCCATCAATAATGGTGCCGAAGGGTTTCAAGTAAGATGTGTTCTACATTGATGTTTTCTTGATTTCTTGTTGTTTTCATTTTCATCTCTAATCCAACATATATATATGTATCTAATCTCATCTTCTTAACCAAACCTATCTCTCTCATTCTTAGTAATTCATCCTCTCTACAAATTTTAGGTTCTCTTTGCTACAGGTACATCTCTCCCCGCGGTATCCTTATTGTCTACGGGCAAGAATAGGGCTTGGGAGGGGAAATTCTCATCTCTTCACTTCTCTCATATCTACATTTCTCACATACTATCCTAGATGAATAACCCACATGATGATCATTTCTATCGCTTTCACTCTGTACAATCTATTAGAATTAACGTATAGATTAGCCGTAAAATACACTTTCAACAACGTATAGTGTTTCTCTTTGGCCCTGAAAGGCTCAATGAAATACTTCTATCACCGGATCCCATCATACTACCTCTCATAGACTATAATTTTTCTTTTGATGTAAGCGTAGTTATCTTGCTATGAACCAAGAGGATTTGTACACACAATTAATCCCAATCACTAGACAAAATATATATATTATGGTAAGCACAAAACTACAATTCCAAAGAGCAATTCGTAGCCTATTTGGTCAGCCAAGATTGAATTCCATTAACTCATCCATTAACCCTTTCATATTACCCATGATACGATATGACCATAGCCTTGGTGTTTTCATCTTCGTATTGTTTTGACATTCTCTTTTGCGTTCTTTCTTTGTGTGTGTGAGTGCAAGAGAGAAAGAGTGAGTCTTCTTTGATTGCACTTCTTTCCAAACCCTAGTCTTCATGGCATCTATGGTTTAACTCCTTCATATAGTGTTTGTTGAGTTCCCTCACAAACTCTCACAGCCATAACTCCGGTGCTTTTCTGGCAAGACCGCAAATTTCTCGACATATTTTTGGTGAATCCTTTTATCTAGGTACAATCTCAATTTGGATGTGAATATCTTTGTTCTATTTAAAGCAATATGTCATGCATAGACTATGGTTACTAGGCCCAAAATAGAGATTAATCCTTTTCATTTTACACCACAGACTATTATAAGCATTGTAATTAATAAGAAGATCCATTTTCAACAACTCTAAGATTTTCAAAACCCAAAAATGCACATAGATCTTTATCATTCATCTTGTGCCTGTAAAGAGGTACAACATCCAATCACTCTAAGCGTGCACATCCTCTAGTATGTGCAAACGTCAACAAATTTTAAAGCATAAATTTGTAAACACATAATCACTACCCTACTATAAGCATACCATCTACAATCTCCCAATCTGCAACTTCATGTGAGCATACCCTCCTCTAGGATCATAGGAAAGACACCAAAAATTTCCATTAGTAGAACATAATCATCCATTAACCCTTAAACCATCATGAACACCACCTAGATCATATGGTGTATAAATCAACCACCCCATACCATGTCCATATCTATCTCCTCCGAAAAAAAATGGCATATAGAACATTGGCATAAATCATAAGCACCACAATATCCTCTTGGATCAAAGAATAGCTCTAGTTCCCCTATAATATCAAGTAACAACAAATTCCATATAGCATCAAAATCATCAGATCCCCTATAGCATCAAGTAACATTGGATACTGCCATATTCCTTACGCAACTTGTTCAATTGATGTAGATCATCTATTACACCACGTAGAAACATTGGTAATGCAACTTCACCCCCTCAAGCATTGGCATTGTGTTCATGCATATCTGGATACATCAGTTGTCTTGCAAAACCCTCCTCATTTGACTCCCAAGAAGCATCAATTTTATTTTCTCTATTTTGCATATGATAATATAGCCTCATCGAGCAATTGCATAAGCTCAACATCAACTGCATCCGGATAAACTACCTCATGCATGAAACCATATTGCTTGGTACCCTTAGCATCCGTAATTGAGAATCCTTCCAAATCTTTGTCCAATAAACACATGAGATCTCTGGGTCTATTGCCTTAAAATATTCTTCTATCCTGCACATCTCAAGCTGCAAACTAGGCTTTCCACATACGACATGCATACTAGCCACGTTTGTAACAGATTGCTCTTCAATTTCCTCTCCCACATCAAAATATCCTTGAGATTCTATAGCACAAATTTTAGCATGCATACTAAAAATTTCATCTACTTCCATATCCATATCATCGGCATAATAAATCCAATCATATGTGACACCAAACAATTGCAATTCATTATGTAGCCCCTCTAAATAGACATCATCAAGTATAGAACCAGTTTGGTGACCCTTGCATCACAAAACCTAGCTACATAAGGAGTTTGCACCCCCTCTAATTCATCACCTTGTAGATCTTCAAACCCATACTCTTGCACATCCAAGCCTTGTAAATCTAATCTAATCAAGCTTTGTAAATGCTCATGTAGATCCACACATTTTAAATCCTCATGTGTAAAAAGACCCTATAAATTTTTGTGCCTTTTCCAGTCCTATAAGTCGTCATGTGTGTCCAAGCCCTATAAATTGTCATGTGTGTCCAAACTCTTTAAATCGTCATGCATTTTTAGACCTTGTAAGTCTTCAACTTCATCCATTGGCAAATGATCCACAATTCCAACATTTGCATAGATAGCTCTGACAACTTCTTCATCATCTTTAACCTACAATAGCCTATCATTTTCAAGGCAGCACTCATCTACAAAAGTTTCAAGCTTAGCCTGAATTTTCTTGCAACCCTGTGTATAGTTAGGCACATGAACGCAATCCAAATCATCTTTGTAAATACTTGGATCCCATCATTCTCAAATAACAATAGCTTGAAACTTGCTCCAGCTATGAATATTTTCTTGTTGAATCTCTTGAACTTTCTTAAAAAATCTGGAATCAAACCTATTAAACTTAATAATCTTGTTCTCTTTTGGTGCTCCGTGTAACTCTAGATCCTCTTTGTAGCACTCCAAATATTGTTGCCATAGAAAATACTCCGCTTATAAAAAAATGAGCATTTGGCATTTTGAAGAGCTAACTGCTGCAACATCTCTCGCTTTTAGCTTTTTGACTCTTCAAATACCCTTTTTCTCATTAATGACTTTGATACTTTAAAACTCTTTGTGAAATTTTTATCTTCAAATGCAGATTGGGAGATTGTAGATGGTATGATTATAGTGGGACAGTGATTATGTGTTTATAAATCTTTAGGGGCATGATATGAATGATAAGGATATACGTGTATTTTTTAGTTTTGAAAGTCTTAACGTTGTTGAAAATGGATCTTCCTATTAATTACAATGTTTATATTAATCTGTGGTGTAGAATGAAAAGGATAAATCTCTATTTCTAGCCCATTATCGATGGTCTATGCATGACCTAATCCTTCAAAGAGAACAAAGATATACACATTAAATTGAGATTGTACCTAGATAAAAGGATTCACTGACACGTTATTTTAGCTAGCCTATGAGGACCTGAAATTCTATGAATTACATGTTGGAATTGTAGCTTTGTGCTAAACAACTGAGTGTACCTTTTGCCTTGCAATAGGAATGAAGGCATCATTTGTGATCCATGCAACCTACTTGATTACGCTAAAGGCTACTTGAACTCTAAAGGATAAGTATTCATGCAATATGAAAAAATAACTTACACAAAGACCTTCTTAGTGAGGCCACCAAAATTGAGGGCGTTTGGGGTGGGCAACAAGAGAAGCACTAAACACTCCTCAAGGCTCCCATGATGTTCAATTGGTGCTTGAGCAACCATAAGCACAGAAAAGTGATTCACACAAAGATGCACAACAAGTGGACTTAGAATGATGTAGAGAAAAGGGAGGGAGAAAGGAATGAAGTTTATGCAATACCTAGTTTGCAACTTGCAAATGGAGGTTGTTTGGTACAACACTATTACAGAGCTTGCTCAAAACTAAAGCAATATTTAGTGAATTCTAACCATTGCCATATCACACATATTATCTGTGGCAGGACACTTCTCACCACCATACCCTCTTACAATGAACAAGAACTTGGCAATGAAAGACACATTAAACCGCTTTCACAAACAAGCTTAATTCACACAATTTGAAGATACAAATAACCTTGAATTCACAAAATCCCATTGCACAAGTGAAATAAAAAAATTCTAAAGCGTTTCTTGTGGCTAACATGGTCAATTGCTTGTAAGATGGATGAGACATTAACAAAAACGATTAGTGTAGGCATGTACAACTTCATTTATACCTTGATGAATTAAATCCCATTTGCGGAGTGCTTTAGCTTTATACTATGTGGGTAAAAAATGGAATAGAAATAATTTTTAAAAAAATGCATGCCAACTACGAGGTCTTCTATTCTACTGTTTAGTGACATTCCAACATAGTGCAATGTTACCGGTGGGAAGATTTGATGCACATTTGAATGTCACATTCAAGAAATTCTTTGTCATGAAATTAGTCCTCTAAGTGAAAGCCTTTCTGCTAATTTGGTTTTTCTTTGGAGTGGTTCGGTTTTGGCATGTGCAATGTGAAATTCTATATACATGAATCAGGTAACTTCTTTAGCCTACAAGGGGTCTACATGCTTGTGCTGTAGCTTAAAAAAAAGACACGCATAAGCCACCAAAGTGTGGTTGCATCACACTTCACTCTTGTTTATAGCCAAAGAACCTATCTAAGAAGTTGTAGGCTTCCTTCATAGCTTCTCTCTCTAGCACACAATTGGTGATGGGAAGATAACTCTAATTGTGCCAACATTGACTTGCCTTAGATTACCACTCCGATCTTAATCATTCAATTTTGTTTGGGAATACCCACATTTTTAGAGACCCCATCTGTAATATGCTATACGATGAAAACTTCAATATCTTAAATTTCTATACCCCATGCATTCTAGGGGTATTTAAATCCCTACCTTGTGAGTTTTTTGCAATGATAGAGAACCTTTCTTTTTTGAGTTTGTACATATTCTATTGACATTCCTTAAATGATAACCCTATATAGATAAAAATGTGACAATTCTTGAAGTCACAAAATATCCTTCTATTGAGAACGTGTTATATGTACACCACTTATGGGTGGCCTCATGAAGCTTTTTTTCCTCTTGAAATTTTTGATACTTGACTTTCTTGGTTTACTTTGTGCCTTAGTTTCTAAATCCATGGTGTTTTTCACACCGTTTTGATTAGATTCTAGAATTAGCTTCTTCTTAGCCACTTTAGTATTTAAACACTCTCAAAAGCGTGTCAAACTTTGGAATCGATTAACTTACACTTTGGTGAGATTTCAAAGTAAATAGCAAGGGACTTGAGCGTGCAAGTGTGGTTGAATTTCAGGTTGAAGACTCAAGGAGTGCCATTGAATTTTACACGACCATGAAGGAGGAAAATTGAATCACCAAAACTAGTTAACAAGCTGAGTTTATGTGATGTCTTTAATTATATAACTTTCATCATTTTAAGGTCAAGACAGTTCCTTCTACAGACATTGGTTAAGAATGCACAAAAAGGCAAAGCAATGTTCTTGATAGTAGACAATGACCATGAAAATAGAGAAATGTAGAGTAGTATTGGAAAATTTTATTTGCAAAACACATAGGTAGAAAATGCATGTACTTAAGCTCATGGCATTCACTTAGATTAGAAAATCTTCTATTTTTATGAAATAAATGACCTTATTCCTTCAAAACTTGTTGACTTTTTTCCAAAGGTATTCTTAAAACATCTTATGTCGATGTAAACCTATTACTTTCCTAAAATAAAAAATTCATGTTGATGAACCAAGGTGCTATAGCTATATATTTTAAGACCGATCCAATACGTACATGAGAAACCGAGTTCTTTTTTAGCAAAGGTGCACCCAATGAGCACTTTAGAAATTGAGTTTTTTTCAACACTAGGTATTTGATTTTGCATGCTTTCTCCATTTCATAAGTGCCTACTAGAAGTTTGTGGATGTTTGAACTAGCAAACCAATATGGTAGCAATGTATGGGACCCATGCTATGAAGCAATGTGTTGATTATGGGACAAGCACCCTTTTAAGTAGCACAATACTTTGCATTCTCTTTCATTCCCATCGCCCAACACAACAATGTTAATGATCTCTCCATATACAAGAGAGATCTAAGCCTAAAAGGGAACCAACATGCCAAGTATGGGAGCCTTATAATGACATTGAGAAAGCACACCAAGCACATGTAGCTCAATGAGATGGTCTAGGTAGCCACTAACCTAGGTGGTAAAAGTGTTCTCATGTTTAGTGTTTGAGCAAAAGAAATTGTTTGTTTTGGGAAATCCATGCCTTTGTTAGGAGTTTTTTGGAAGAAGTGATTACGCATATGTACATACACATGCATGGTGCATCAAATAAAGAATTTCCCATTTTCCAAAGCTAGGTGGTTACGTGGGGCCCACATGTGACCAGGTAGGACAACGTATACATAGGACATCGATTTTCATTATCACCAGTACCAGTGTGTTTTCTCTATAATAATGAGGAGTTGGTAGAGCATAAAATTTCTCGAGGAAGCTATCAACAGGCCGACGACATGAGATAAGCAGGTGTGTCAAGCGGCATCTAGTGGTATCAGGAGGTGGAATGGGGTCAATACTTGCATGTGGGTAAGCAAGGACACAAAGAGAATGTTTTATTGTGATGATTATCCAGAAAGTTCATCATGAGAACTGTATTTGGGGGCCACTTCACGTGATTGCAGGATGCATTATTGGAAAAAGTTGAGTGCAAGGTGTGCGGATGGATATAGAAGTGTGACAAAAATGCATTGCGTGGCCATTTTTTGGCCTGTTTGGGATCTGTTTTAGGTCAATCAAAAGGCCAAAGGTGCCCAAGATAAAGTGAAGTGTGGACACTGAAAAAACTCATAAAAAACATAGATAGAAAAGGAGTAACAGTCGCAAGTCAATTTTTGTTGTATTTGGAGTCTGTTTTGGCCATAATTTGCTCATCCGAGGTCGGATTTGAGCAATTTGATATTGTAGACTGGGGTTTTTGGCCGTTCCAGGTGCAATGGTGCTGTCTATTTTGCCAAATTCCTCACTGTTTTTCTGTTGTTTTGGTTGTGTATGTTTCTCCTGTGAGAAAAGCCTCTGCTCCAATTTGTGATTGTATCTGGCATATTTTATCCATATTGTGTGAGCTATTTGCCCTATTGGTGTTGATTGGCCCTAGATCAATTGTATCTAAACATAAAAAATATTCCTCTTTTGAGTTGATTTTTTTGGTTGTGTGTGTGTGTGTGTCTCTGTGTTGAGTGGATAAATGGATAGTCTCTCTCCTCTCACTCTATTGTTGTGTTCCCTGTCTCGGCGAGGTGGGTTGTGTAAGCCGAGTGGTGCCCCATAGTGTGTGTGTGTATTATCCCAATAGTGTGTATTGGGTGAATATATAGGTGTTGTGTGTGTTTCCATCCCGCTCACATTCTTTTGGCGCCCCCACGGAGAATCTTGTTCAAGTACCTTCAGCTTCGGGATTACAGATTACATGTTGCAGATTACAGATCATAGATTATAGGTTACAGGTGATTCACATAGGTACAGGTAGCTGGAGTAGAGTGATACAATGGCAAGTGGAAGTCACTTGCAGCTGTCATGGGTATACATCATTTGGCGCATGTTTGAGCGCATTGTCTGGTATTGTATGTTACTTGTGGATACTGCCATTATACACCTTTGTGGAGCGATACTTGGTTTTATGTGGCAGTCCCAGCCATTTCTAAGACTTGGTTTGGACGATAGTCATTTTTGAGACTTGGCTATACGTTTTTTTGCATAACCTACGTTGTTGAGGGTCGATAGCATTAGGTTTTATAGAGCTGGGGGATTCTCAAATGTGAGATCCTTTCAGTGATACAGGTAGCTAGAGAACCCTTTTTGTGACCTCATCATAGACTATGTACTAGTGATTTCTACTTGATGCTTCGATTTTATTGTTGGCAGGTTATGCATACATATATAACCTATATTTTGGGTTCTTACTGCTCTACTTCTAGGGAAACTTTGCCAAAGTTTTTCCAAGTTGTGATGGCTGGTTTTTTGGTCTTTTGAGCCATTTATGTTTTTATCTTGCTAAAATTTTGGCAAACTCATAGGGTAATTTTTCAAATGTGCTTTCTTGGGAGCTACATGGATGAATTTTAATGGATAATCACGACGGACATCGGTTCACTCCTTTTCATTTTGCAAAAAGAATCTAGGTAAATGTTCAAGCCAACTTGATGATCTGCAAAATATAACCAGGTTTTGAAAGGTCTCCGGTAATCCTTTCCGATTCTGCGTGGCTTATTGTTGCATGGGCAAACAACGCATAAAAGAATTGGTGTGAATCTTGATAATTAGGCATGGGGACCTGCTGCATATTATTTCTACAAACATTGGAGGATGGCCGAGGTCACAAGGTTGTTGAATCTACATGAGCTATACTTGGAGTGGTATAATGCTAGCCATAACTAGTTGCACCTACAGAAATGAGCTGAGTAAGGTAGTTGAAGCTGAACATACTGTTCAGCTGGCCACTGGGTCTTGTTGCACACAAAGCTGCTATGATCGCTACGTGGGGAAGGCGCTCATTGTCTTATAATTAGGTATTGAGGATTCACTACAAAATAAGGTCGATTCCAATATGCAAACAATTACATTTTCAACCTTGTACTACTCGAATGAATAGGGAGGAACTTGTCCTACATACTCTATATATGTTACTAAAGAATGCTCTCGTAATGTCGACGAGGTAGGCTTTTCTTCATGGCTCTTCACTATTATGTGAACAAATAGGTTTCGCATTTGATGGTTCCATTACAGCTCATGCGCGAACAAAGTCATCATCGCCTACTAGCATCATAGCCTACACTCTCTCTTTTCTCTCTCTCGCTTGCAAAGAGTGGACAGAGACAAACCTACACACAAAGCTCCAAGCTGCCTTATGGGGAACCTACGAACTGCAAGTGGAGAATATTGTACTGCTTTGAGAGCAAGGGACCAATGCAGAGTGCTTTTTTTATTTTATTCACTTGGTAGCTTTGCACACAGAGTTTTTTCTATTTAGAGCTTTTCATGGCAGCGATGTTTTAAAAAAAAAATTAATTCAATGACATGTGGTTTCTTCAAAAGAGCGTTTGGCTCACCAAGTAATAAATATTCACACCTTTTGCTTCTTCTCTTGTTCCCCTTCATTGGGGGTGGGGGGTGGGGGGGGGGAGGGAGAGAGAGAGAGAGAGAGAGAGAGAGAGAGAGAGAGAGAGAGAGAGAGAGAGAGAGAGAGAGATCCCCTGCCTTTCACCCACACACTTCACCTCCTTCTTCCTCATCAAAGCATTGACCGCCAAAAAAAATGCTCCCCAACTATGCCACAAGAGCTCTTTTCTCCTCCTTTCTTGCTTGTGGCCATTTCTCCCAAAATAGCACACCAAAAAGCATGTTGCCCCTTTTAATTTTTAGCCTCTCAAGCTCTGGCAACCAAAACATCCATTCAACCTTGTTGGGGTGGGTTGTCACGGTGTTGTCTCAAGACCCCTCCCCCTTTTTATACCTTACATGAATATTTCCCATCTCATGGCATAAAGAGCTGGCCCTTTTTGGGTTGCTTACATGTGATCAAGCCCCAAAGGGGCAACTTAAACTACCATCAGTGCTAGTGGCCTCTGACCACTTCTCGGGAGTTCCATTTGGCATAGCCATGAAAAACACCTAGCTCCTCACGCATGGGCTTCATTCACCATAGCTGAAAGCCTTGTGAGCTCTACAAGAAGGCCTCACAGTTTGTGATGCCGATAGAAAATGCCTTCTCCACAACATATAGTGTGTTCTTATGCAATGTTTTGCATGTGGATTTTCTACAATGACATGTGGTGACCTCCAAGCACTCTCCCCTTTGAGATCCCAAAAACAACCATACAAGTGACCTTGAAATATGTCCATTGGCCATAACCTACTCTCCCAAATCCCAAACTAACCCTAGAAAAGCCCAAAAACTTCCTGAACTTGTTTCCCACAACTTGAGCACTACATTTGGCATAAAATAGGTCCATTGGCCATAACCTACTCTCTTAGAGCCCAAAATAACCCCATAAAAGCCCAAAAACTTCTTGAATTGGCTGCCCACAACCTGATCACTACATTTGTTCTAAAATTCCCCACTTCCACTAAGCGTTGCATCAAATGACACGCATCCCATAACATTAGAACCCCATAAATTCCATATATCTTCACTGTTTTTTGCCTGATTTGGACAAAAAAAAAGCCATCTAGCCCCGAATATGTCGTACATCATAAAAGCACCAAAATTAGCCCACAAATTGAAAAAACCTTCAACCATCGTATCAAATTTTCACTCCTCGATTTCTTGAAGTCATAAAACCCGCATAATTAGAGACTATTGAAAAACTTCCTTGTTTTCCTGTCCAACCATTGTGATGTGAAATGCTCACATAAGGGATTTTTAAAGAGTATGTGTATTGCAGCCTTGATGTACCATGCATGTACGTCGTGGATCAAGGTTCTTGAACGAATTAAACCAATATGGATTTGATGAATAAAATTTTTCATATGCTTTTTGAAGTCTTGGCCTTGCACATTTTCAAGATCAAACTCTCCACTGTGCTTTAACCGATATTTTTACCCCTAATATTGACTCAAGTCACATCATAATCTATGAATTATGACTCCATGGTATGGTCAATGTTGATCATCCTTCGCATTGAAGGCCTAGACCGTCTCCTAAGCTTAATCATGCACCACCATAATGCACTAGCTGATGTAAGGAATCCTCAAGGCCTATATAGATGGCTCCTCCACTATATATGAGTCATAATGCAACCTTAGTGTTTCTTTGTATCTTTGAGTCTATATAGTTTCTCTATATCTCTCTTTCCACAATGAATGCTACTCTCCAATGTATATGAGTCATAATGCAACCCTAGTGTTTCTTTGTTTCTTTGAGTCTATGTACTTACTCTCTATCTCTCTTTGCACAACAAATGCTACTCTCCAATTCCATCATGGTACCAACAACTGGCACCAAATCTCTAAATGCCATAGGCCTAGTGACCTTGATTTTTTGGTTCCATTCTAGTTTATCTTAATTCTATTCTTGAAGGCCAAAAAACCGAGTAAATCATGATTTCTATTTTTTGTTCATATGTTAGTACATGCATCTCTTAGTTTTGAAAATAAGGCTTGACATCTTAATACTAAAAGTCTTCACCTACCTCTTAGTTACCTTCCAAACATGGCCTTCAAGTTGCTCCTCACAACTCATCTCATGAGCTTGCCTCTTAGCACAAGCACAAGAGCTCTAGTCCACCACTCAAAAAGAAGAGTGTAGGTCACAAGTTGATGTGGCAAGCACTTTTTGTGGTCGAAGCATGGATGGCTAGCCGGTGTAGTTTATGACCCACCTTTCCTAGTAGGCACAATGTCCACCTTCTTCATGCTCTAAATGTTCCTCTTGTGTACCTTTCTCCTAGCTTGCTGGCAGCCTTAAGATCATCGATACTCCGACCAGCATGCATGTTGTGCTTAATCCTCAGACTGAAGGATCCGTGGGAATTGCTATGGAGAACCCTCTTCCCTACTGCCCTTTATATAGACCTCATCCTTCTAGGGCTCCGTGCCCAGCTTAGTAGTCGACCCTTGGCCTAGGTCCTTGAACCCCTAGGTTTTCCCTTGGCATGACATTACTCCCCCCTTGGAGAAGTGTTTTCCTCATTACAAAAAAAGTGGGAAACTTCTTCTTAACAACATTAATGATTTTCTAGGGGGCACCTTCTTCAGGTCGATCTTTCCACTTGACTAAAGCTTGTCAACGTACATGATGATGCATACGTTAATCATGGTAGTCTAAGATTTGCTTGGGTTCATGCGGTTGGGTAGAGGTTCAATGAAATCAACCAGAATATGTTGTTCAATGACATTATCATCCCCATGCAAGCGTTTATGTAAACAACTTACATCAAGTACCCAATAAATACAAGAGTGTAGGTAATGAGAGTTTGTAGTCTTGGTCACCAACTTGCTTGAGTATCTTGAAAGGCCCATAGTATTGTGGAGATAATTTAGGTGTTGGCCTAGTCTTTAGAATTTTTGAATGCTCTAGTACACAAAAAAATACCTTTTTTCCTTCCGTGAAGGTAACTTGCCAATGATTCTCATCAGTGTATACCAATCATGTACTTGTTGAACATTTTGACGAGCTAGTTTTACAATATTCATATGGTCTTGGATAAAATCCTTGACTTGTTGGAGCTTTTTTGTCATCAACCCCATTGTAAATGGTGACTGTACATTAGCATGAAAGGACTAAATCTAGTTCTTACAAGCTTAGAAATGTTGTAATAAAACTCAAGAATAGGTAGATAGTCTTCCCAGTCTGATTGCTTATTGTTAATGTATGTTTGTAGCATATCCATTTCAAGATGATCTTCTATACTTAGGTTGAATTGTGTACCCAATTGTTTAAACACAACCCTCTAAAAATGATTGTTAAACTTGGGATCACAATCATTGGCAATGCTACTTGGCAATCCATACAACATGTACAAATTCTCCATAATAACTTAGCTAAGTCTGGAGTCTTAATTGTTGACTTGGTTGGAATAAACTTGAATAGTTTAGTCAATCGATTTATGACCACCCATACCGATTCATGGCCTTGTACAATGGTTGGTAAACCCACAATGAAATCCATAGAGATACTTTCCCATTTACCATTATGAATCTTTGATGGATGCAAGAGACCTGCCTTCAGGCATTCTGCTTTATAAACTTGACATAGCTATGTAAACCTGGCCAGTCTTCTTCATGCATGGGTGCCCTGCGCTTGGACTATTGTGACATTCATAAATAATTTTGTGCCAAATGTTTGTGTCCATCTCGGTACACAAACTCTCCCCTTGTGGAGTAGGTATCCACTATTAATGGAAACATTCTTCCATCTGTACATTTCATCACTCAATAGAGAATAACTAAGTGTGGAGGTTAAAGACACACTACCAACATTGGAGTGAGAAGGATCCCTCATTTTCACATGGCTCCACACTTTGGAGTATGCATCATCATGCTCATATTTTCCCTTAAGAGAGTCCAAAAACCCACTTTTAATTTTCATGAAAAGAAGAGAGTTGATCTTAGGCATACGACTAAGAGCGTCAGCTACCACATTGTATCATCTTTTACGATACTAGAACTTTGCATCATACTCCTGAAGAATCTCATCCACTTGTCCTTTTGACCCTTCAAATCAGTTTGTTGTGTAAACCATTTTATGCTTTCATGGTCAAACACAATCTCAAACTGAGCATTGTCTGAGTGGGTGTTGCCATGTTAGCAGTTGGAAATATGGAAACCCCTCAAAGCAAACATTTTTCAAAAAACTAGAAACCTTTTGGTACCTCTTTCCTAAGTTAAATAAGTCTAACACTTTACTACTGGATGATTTCCTCTATAAGATGTACTTCAATGATTCTACTAACTTTTTCATTCTCCCTGGGATAGAAAATCAAAATGAGAGGCAGTGGGAAAATTTCCTCAAGGAGAATGTTGCCTCATTTATAATACATTGGGCTGAGACTCGTGACATAGCCAAGACTGTCAGGGAATGTCCATTTGATGCCAGGAAAGATGAACTTGCACAATTGGACTGGGATCTGGCACATGGAAAAGTACAGGCACAACAAGAAGTTCTTGCACTAAGACTGCCACCTCTAGCAATTGATTATAAGCGGCCACGTCGGCAAGAATGGCCAGAGTAGTCTTCAACTAACTGACTTTACTCCTTGAAAAAGCTAACTGCCTGTAAAGCTAATTGTTCTTGTATCTAAACCTGAATATACTTTGAAGAATTTTGCAAGTCCACTGTTTTGCCTGTTGTTAATTGGATTGGGTGTTAAGTGTAGATTAAGTGGTCAAACGGTTCAAAGTGCTATCTAAGTGTTACAAAGTGCTGGTTAGATGGTCCAAAGTGGTCCAAAGAGCTGGTCAAGTGGTTCAGGTGGTTGTTAAGTGGTGGTCAAGTACTACAAAGTGTTGTCTGAGTAATTTAGGGGGTTGGTCAACTGGTTCAAAGTGTTGGTCAGGTGGTTCCGAGTGCTTATCAAGTGGTATAAAGTGCTGGCCAAGTGGTTCAAGGGGCTTGTCAAGTGGTATAAAGTGCTTAAAAGTGCTGGTCAGGTGGTCCTAAGTGGTCCAAAGACCTAGTCAAGTGGTGGTCAAGTGGAACAAAGTGCTGTCCAAGTGGTTCAAGGGATTGGTCAAGTGGTTAAAAGTGTTAGTCTGGTGGTTCAAAGTGCTTGTCAAGTGGTATAAAGTGCTGACCAAGTGGTTCAGGGGGTGTTCAAGTGGTTCATAGTGCTTGTCAAGTAGTATAAAGTGCTTAAAACTGCTGGTCAGGTGGTCCAAAGAGCTGGTCAAGTGGTACAAGGGGTTGGTAAAGTACTCAAAAGTGCTTTTAAGTGTTTCAAGGGGCTAGTAAAGTGGTTTAGGGGGGTGGTAAAGTGCTGGTCAACTGGCCAAGTTCTCAAAAGTGCTTTTAAGTGTTTTAAAAGACGTCTTTTATCACTCTACTCTGAAAAGTGCTATCTATTCAGCAGGGGTGATTAGCTATAATTTTAGAGGGAAGTAGTCAGGTGACCCCGCCCCTCCCCCCAAATTTGATATAATCCTTCATGACTCTCTTCAATATAGATCACTGCCTCCTTTTTATTTTTTATTTTAAAATAAGTGCTAGCTACTATTAAAAGTGCTGGCCAAGTCCTCAAGTAAAATTTACAAATATAGATCTCACAAGTTCTCCTCTGGGGGCATGCTGTTATAGATTTGCTTGAATATGCCATTTGACATTTTATATACATTATACTCACCTTCCCTCTGAGACATGGAAAACACAATGCATCACACCAGATGGGAGTAGATTAGAGCAGTGGGCTTATTGTCCAAAAGGGCATAAGTATCATCTTCGCGTTTTACCTTGTCGTAGAATAGGCCCTAAACCATAGACAAATTTTTCTTAATGATGTTGTGCATTGATCCTTTTCCTCTGTTTTGGCCAGGCGCTTTGTGTTGGTGCATTTTAGGACATAGAAGTCTGCACCTGCCTCCTCTACAGTCACTGCAAAGTTCTAGCCAACCATCAAGGCATCGCCCAAGTCATCGTGGTGGCCAACATACATGGGGGGCGTATTCATCCTCATCCTCGCTCTATGCTTCTCAATCGCTTTCATCCATGAATTGTGGGTTGTATTTGCAAGTTTACCCACCCCTGCACATGACCTTTGTTGGCACATTTCCTCCATTGACCTTTGATGCACTCACCAGAAAAGCAAGAAGGCAGTCTGTGCCTTAGTCCGTGCATAGCCGTCTATCTGTAGCCATTGACACAGTGCTCATTATGCCCAAATCAAGAACCTGTCATGTGCTTGAAATCCCTCTCTAAAACTCTATCAACATCAACGAGCTTGACCTCTCAAAAAGCACGATTGAATTTCTTGCCTGTCTATGGGCATTGATTTCTGAGAGCTGCATTGAGGAATGAAACAATGCTTGAAGCATTATGCAGCACCCACCCGTTAGATTTCAACTGCTCTTGTGTGAGGGCTCTTTTGACCACTGCACCAACCCCGTTATGTTCACCCTTTCCATGGGGTCTAAAGCAAAGAAATTTTGCGTCATTTTGACACCTGTCATATTGAAGAATCATGCAACAAAATAGAATGGCTGCCTTGCTTTGAATTGTGATGCAACACATCCGACCACACCCAAGTCACTTGACACTAGTCATGTATTTTTAGTCATTCATTGTGAAAAAGACAAGAGTGCTGCACAAACAAAGTGTCGTGTGTCTTGTCATCAGAGATGTAGAAGTGAGTCATCTTTTGTATAGCCCCATGCGCATCACGTAAGTATGAAATGTGAACAAAGATTGTGACCTGAGATGAATACCAATGCATTGACGGGATCTCATTTTGCACCTTGAAGGAGTAATTCTTTGCAAAATCCACTATAGACACCACTACATCGTTAGGAAAGTTGGCCAAATACTCCTTGAATTGTTGAGCTTTCCACATGTACAAGTAGTTGTGTTTGATGAACTTCCCTAGTCTCCCTCTGAGCACTAAAATAAAACTCATCGGACTGAGCTATTGAACCACGCGGTCTTTTTGACATTTAGCTAGACCTTCTTTATCCTTTTCCTGTGTAGGAACCTTGTCAAAAATCTTGATAGTCATTCTAGAGATACCATCACTCTCTTCGTCGACAGGACACAATAATAGCCTTTTAATCTTGCAATGAGTGCATGTTCCCAAAAGACATTTGTTGCGGTGAAAAGCACTATCAGTTGGCTTTGGACACAATACAAACTCCCATAGTTTTGTCAAGGATGAAAATGTGGCTTTTGATGCTCTGCACTATGCTATTCCACCACTCGAACTGCACACAAGACACCTGCAAAAGCATGACGTTCCATGTAGCCCGTATATGCCATGACACATCTAATTTAAGCCTTCAAGTAAACAAGTTGAACATGGTATTCACAACAATAGATGTTGTGGTCCTTCAACTTCCGTACGAAGTATGGCTTCAAACCGTCAAAGCATCTAAGCAACATCCTAATGTTAGGATGAGCCTCCTGTAACCGCATGTACAAATCCCTCTGCCAAACAAAAGACATTTAAAAATACTATAAAGTACTGAAATCTAATTGCAACACTTACCTACTACCACCTCAGGGCATATTTTCACAAACCTAGGTATGACTTCACCTTTTGTCCACAAAAAAAGTAGGTATGTCATTTCTCCACCTTTTCAACCAGGGGTTGGTTGAGCACTGGGAGTTTGTGAATAGTGGGAGTTGGTGTCTATTTCTGGAAATTCACAATTTCTACTTCAAATTTTTGTACTGTTGAACTTTTGTCCACTAGTGAAGCACTTCATTCCACTTGGAGAACACTCTAAAGCACTTTGGTGCCCTTCTAAGCACTTTGTAGCACTTTAAAGCACTTTGGGGCCCTTGAAAGCACTCTGAAGCACTTTGTAGAACTTTCAAGCACTACAAGGCACTTTCAAGTAACTTCTCATGCACTTTGGTGCCCTTTGAAGCACTTTGCATCATTGTAATGCACTTTGGGGCACTTGAAAGCACTCTGAAGCACTTCAGTGCACTTTAAAAGCACTCTGAGGCACTTTGTGGCACTTGATAGCACTCTCAAGCAATTTACAACACTTTGGTGCACTTTGAACTACTTTGTGCACCTTGGAAACACTCTAAACTACTTGGTGGCACTTTAAAAGCACTTTCAAGTACTTTGTGGCACTTCAAAACACTCTGAGGAGCTCTGTGGCATTTTCAAGCAATATGCGGCAACCTAAAGCATTGTAAAGCACATTATGGTAGTTTCAAGCACTATGAAGCTCTTTTAAAGCACTATGAAGCACTTTGGGGCACTTTGGTGCACTAAATAGAACTGTGTGGCACTTTGAAGCACGTTGAAGCATTGTACATCACTTTTTGATGCTTTTAAGACCTTTGAAGCACTCTAAAGTACTTTGAAGCGTTTTGAATCACTTTGAAGCACTCTGCAACACTTTAAAACACTTTTGAAAAGCAATTTGAAATGCTTTTTAAGGGCTCTTTGAAAGCACTTATGTGCTATTTAAGAGCACTCTGAGGCACTTTGTGGCACTTTGCAGCAGTCCAAAGCACTTTATAGTTTAGAAAGCACTCTAAAGTACTTTGTGGCACTTTCAAGCACCATGAAGCACTTTAGTGCACTTTGGAAGCGCTCTAAAATACTTTGAAGCACTTTCTGGCACTTTCACGCACACTAAGATGCACTTTTTTGGCACTTTCAAGCATTTGCAAGCTCTAAGTGATTCACTTTGAAGCACTTTCAGACAATTATAAAGCATTTGAAAGATTTTGCAAGCACCCAAAATTACTAAGTAAAGCATTGCGACACACTTTGAAGATGTTCTGCGTGATATACCTGAGGTAAATCGAGGAGATGCACCGGATGCACCACATGTGTCCTCTTGCCGATTCTCTTTTGAATGACATCCACTACAAGAGGTACTTCACATTAGCGACGCTCAAAAGTGAAAACCCATGATGATCTTCTTGATTGTTTCTTTTCTAGTGACCGTTTTAGTTTCCATGGTCTCATTTAAATCAAAATCCTCTTTATCATTGTTCATATACACGGGGTTGTCCCCAGTCCCTATGTTGGTCTTTGAGCTGGGGTCTGACTTTGCTGCATTTTGTGATCTCTTTCTTCATGTTTTTTTCTTCTTTCAATATTGGGCAATTGATGTTATGTCTCTTTCTTCAATAATATAATTTTGGTTTTGGAGCATCGATTGTGTGAGTACATTTATTGGTACCACAGGTGTACTTTGTGATGGCTCCTTGGTAACCTCAATTAAGTTCAATGGTGTGATATTTGGTTCATTTGGATTATCAGGATATTGGGCAATCAAGTGATCTATGCCACATGGATTACACATGAGTATCGGCATTGTAGTTGTACTCGCTTGATTGGTTTGCATTAGTGTGGCATTATTTTGTAGTCTAATAGGACACTCGGCTACATGATGTGGACCCCCACACCTTTAGCATTGAAGAGGTGGTCTCTTGGCATTGAAAGTGATATTTTGTCCTCTTACCTCAAGAGTAGCTACTTGATAGATAGGTTTGACTTGTCCGCAATAGTCCTCCATGTAGTATTGTGGACTTTCTTCAAGTGCATCAATCCCATATGCAATAGTAGGGTCTAATTCATCCTTGCAATCCACACAAGCAATATATTACTCACAATCCACGATTCACAAAAGTGATTCTCGGATGCGGGGGTTACGATCCTAGCACTGGAGGTGGTAATGGTGTTTTTTGAACAGCATTTTATGTATAGTAATGTCAAATTGTGCCACATACATGCCAGTATAGCTCGTGCAATGAACTTACAATATCAACTCAAGCTATTGAGGCTGTGATGGTAACCAAGGGCTTATCCATCTACTTTTTTGAGTAGCATGCATGGCTTGCCAATAAGCTAGAATTAATTCCACTTAGTTACTCTTTATACTTCCACTACAACACCAGCTACTTTGTGAAGGAGAGAAGCCGTGAGCACAGTCGAAGAGGGAGATGAATTGCACACACACACTCACATACACACCACCATAGCCTCACTCACAAGTTGGAGGGGGAGAGCTAACACACATTGTGTGCCCCCCCTTTCCTTCTTCTCTATCTTATGCACTAAGGCACAATACACATTGTACTTAGTGTTAGTGGCTCACACAAGTGTATATCTATACACTTAGGGTTAGTAGCAGTTAGTGATGGGCGGTCGTCCATATGGCCATTAAACCTAACATTCTTCCACTTGATGGCCAATGTGGGAGACCACAAGAATGGAAGAGAACCACTATTCACCCAATGCCCATCAACTCATGACAGTACTAAAAGTGATGGCTGGAGAGACTTTTAGTGAGTGCATCCGTTGTGCTCTCTGATGTAGGAATCTTCACTAAATCAAGGCTCTTGTTTGCCACACATTCATGATCGAAGCGATAATGCACATCAATGTGTTTCGTTGAATGAAACACTAGCTTCTTAGCTAAGGCAATAGCACTCTGACTGTCACAATGAAGAATTGGTGTACACTTCTCCAATCCAAGATCTTTCACTAGGCGAGCAAGCCAAATAGCTTCTTTGCATGCCTCACTCATTGCAACATACTCTGTCTCTGTGGTAGAAATGGACGTACAGTCTTGAAGAACGAATCTCCCAGAAATATCAGAACCAACAAATGTGTAAATCCAACTTGTTGTTGATTTACGATTGTCAACACAGCTTGCATTTAATCATTGTCTAGAAATCCCTGACTGGATGAATCTCCACGACCATAGCATAATTGTCTATCTGTAGTGCCACTCAAGTATTTGAGAA
The DNA here is from genome assembly GCF_014529385.1 of Adiantum capillus-veneris. NCBI lineage: Eukaryota > Viridiplantae > Streptophyta > Polypodiopsida > Polypodiales > Pteridaceae > Adiantum > Adiantum capillus-veneris. Next base: position 52,729,557 of record NC_140954.1, read on the forward strand.
TTGATTTGACAACATCCCAATGCTTTTTACCAGGGTTAGAAATAAATCTGCTGACAACTCCCACGGTATGTGCAATGTCAGGTCTTGTAGGCACCATGGCATACATGAGACTACCACAAGCTGAAGCATAAGGAACCTTAGCCATTGGAGCTTTTTCCTCAGTAGATTTGGGACAATCGTTCTTGCTAAGTTTCAAATATGCAGGCAATGGAGTACTCAAAGCTTTCCCCTTCTGCATGTTGAAATGATGAAGAACCTTGTGCACATACTCTTTTTGAGAAAGGTACAACAACCTCTTCTTACGATCACGAGTAATGCGCATACCCAAAATTTGATTGGCTTCACCCAAATCTTTCATGTCAAATTGACTTTTTAGCTTGGTATACAAGTCATCAATGTCCTTCTTGGAATGACCAGCAATAAGCATGTCATCTACATAAAGGATAAGCATAATAAGTTGTCCATTGGGTTGTCTTTTCATGTAAAGACATGGATCCTCATTACTGCGCTTATAGCCTAGGGAGTGCATAAATGCATCAAACATTTGATACCATTGTCTAGATGATTCCTTCAAGCCATAGAAACTTTTCAAAAGCTTACACACCAAATGTTCCTTGCCCTTTAGCACAAATCTTTCAGGCTGCTGCATATAAATCTCTTCCTAGAGATCACTATGTAAGAAAGCTATAATGATATCCATTTGATCAAGCTCCATATCTTCAGTGGCAACCAAAGCAAGCAACATTCTCGGTGTGGTCATCTTCAGTGGCAACCAAAGCAAGCAACATTCTCGGTGTGGTCATCTTGACCACTGGAGAAAATATTTCCTGGAAATCAAAACCATATTCTTGCTTGAAACCTTTGGCCACTAAACAAGCTTTATAATTGTCAATCTTCTTCTTGTAAACCCATTTACAAGGCAATGCTTTCCTACCTTTTGGCAATGGAACAAGTTCACATGTTTTGTCCTTTGCAATATTAGACAACTCCCTGTTCATAGCATGTTCCCATTGAACCCTATCATTGGCTAGCATATCCTCTTTGTAACAAGAAGTCTCACCACTATCTATCAGCAAAACAAAATCCACGCCTGGAACAAAACGTTCTAGCGGATGTGAGACTCTTTGAGATCTTCGCGGATAATCAGAACTCATACTAGCCTATGTTCTGTTCTCCAGCTCTGTTTGTTGAGAGGCGGGGGTGGAAGAACCTTTGATGTTGCTTCTCCCATGGGTGGGCATTCCCTCCTTGGCCTTCCCTTTCTATTTGCATGTTGAAGGTGACGCTCTGCTGGCAAGAGCTCCTTTGCCCTTTGGGGTCCTCATGGTGGGAGAACTCACACAGCTCTGCTACAATGCTGAGAGAGAGAGAGAGAGAGAGAGAGAGCAGCTCTGCTACGAGTCTGAGGGGGGAGAGAGAGAGCCCAAGTGTTGGGAGAAAGTGCTCAATTCAAACGGACGCCACTTAATTTACTAATTACACCACTACTCCCACACGGGCTGGCCCATTGTGAAACTGCACGACTTGTATTTTTGAGATACAAGTATAGCTAAAAAATACAAATTCCAAACCTTTTGGGCCTCAAAACTTTCCCTCCAAAGGACCAAACAAGTGGAAAAAAAATTGGCCCTTTTTTTGTACCACCATCCTTTGCTTTCAGCCCTAAGAAATCCGAAGCATCTTTCAACACCTTAGCAGTGAAGGTTGGGAAGGAAATGTTTGCCATTTCAAAATAAAATTTTCAAACTTTTTTTTTCTTAAACACAAGTAACTTAGCAGCTTGTAGCGGCTTTCTTACAAGGTTGGGTGGATAGATCAAAATAGGATGAAAATTAAAACATTAAAGGAGTGATGGTAATCCAACAGGGGAAGGATAATGGGATTTGGGGAGCTAAGGATCTCTCCTAGCACCACACCACCAAACAAGAACACAATCTTCCGCTTATAGAAGATCTTCCTATCTACATATATATATATATATATATATATATATATATATATATATATATATATATATATATATATATATATATATATATATATATATATATATATATATATATATATACGTGCATGTGTTGCAAAAATCTAAATGAAAAAGTGATTGGTATGTTATTCATGATGCACACAGTGTAGAGTACTCACTGATACCCTTACCATGCTGGTGTTGACAAGTCGTCACATCCATAGGAGATCATTGCCCTTCATAGGCTCCACCTTTCCTTCATTGCTCACCACGTATGGAGTGATGGCAACGTGTTTGACCACTCCTAGCCTTTTAGCTAGCAGGAGCTGCAACTAGTTACCATAATCGGCTCGTTTCATGAATTCCACACCATTTATTTGTAGCTCCTCTCTAGCCCACTGGGTTTCACCCGTGGTAGACAGTTTGTTCAGGATGAGTTGTACGGGGAAAGAAGGAGGGCCCTCTACCCGCCTTCCAAAACAATGATGACAGTAGCCAAAAAGAACTCTTCTCTAGGGCATGGAAACCTCCTTATCACCTCCACTTTGGGGTTGTCGAAGTGAACTGGGAGTACTCGCATGCGCGCCACAAATCAATAGGCTATCTTCCACTACTTTACCTTGGATGACTTTCTTTCTGGTAGCATGGGCACGCTTCTGCTTTCCAAAGCCGAAATCAAAGCACTCGCGTGGCTTGGTGTTTCTTCTTCCTTGGGGGTCATGTGATTTAGGATTGGCCTAGCCCTCCTTTTCCCTTGGCACAAGCATCCCCTTTGGGCCACTTAGGAGCCGAGGCTACACTTTTATTTTTAGATTCCTTGGGGAAGAGAGTCTTTACTAACCTCTTTCCTTCCTTAATATGGATGATTTCTATGCGGTAGACGTCAATATAGAGGATTTTGGCTTCTCCTTTACTTTCATTGTTTCATGGCACTCATTGATAGAGTGTGGTGGGTGACGACAATGAGAGCAGCCTGCTACCCTCCCTCTAGTGTCTCTTGATTCATGGTTAGAATGAGAGATGCGAGATGCAGAACTTAATTCTTGGATGTTGACGACGGTGTATTCCGGCAGCAGTACTTCTATGAAGGCTCTTAGTGCTTCTTCAATTTCTTTCTCCTCCATTCTCGAATTGGAGAATTCCCACAGCCACTCGCCCATGGTCAACGATGTGCATCGTCTTCAGCATTGCAAAGTGAAGGATTCCGAGAATCCCTCCTCAGTGGGGGCACCAAATGACAAGCACAAGTGCAAAACGGACCCCAGCGGCCTCTATGCCAGGCCTATTAATGTAGAACTTGTCACAAGGAGTGAACAAGGGGTACCACCTAGCTTTGAGCAGCTAGGACGTGGACATCAACGATTCAAATAACACTAACACAGCACACCACATACGCACATACACACACACACACACACACACACAGATGGAGAAGTAAACGGAGGAGATGAAAACCCTTCGGAATGTGAGGGAAAACTTGATTCAAGATGGTATTTACAAAAGCCTTTGTTTTGGCGAGATGGAGACCGCGGAGAGAGAGAGAGAGAGAGAGAGAGAGAGAGAGAGAGAGAGAGAGAGAGAGAGAGAGAGAGAGAGAGAGAGAGAGAGAGAGAGAAAGAGAGAGAGAGAGAGAGAGAGAGAAAGGGCCTATAGTGCGTTCTCTAGGGAAATTTCATGTGTGTGGAGATCCTACTCCTGTGCATAGTGACCTTTGGAGTTAGTGTGTGTGCATGACATCTTTCAAGTGTTGAACCCCCTTAATAGTGACCTCTCGGTGCTCTTTTATAGGTGCAGGCTGCATAGTTTAGTGTAAACTAATCAGTTTAAGGACCCTAAACTGGAGAGACAAAGCATGCAAGTTGACTGGTGCTTTGTTTTGGGAGAAAAAATAAAATGATATTCTCCATGGTGGGCCTTTGTGACCATCACCTAGAGAGAGGTGGAATATACAAAATGGTTTTTTACAAAGTAAGGCTTGGAAAACGGAAAATGAGTTACCCTACAGATGTTACTGAGGAGGTGCTTCGTGGATGAGATGTTGGCGAGTCTCAGGCTTTAATGGTGCATTGGTGTAGCACGCTCGTCAATTTCGGTGCCGACTGGGGCATGCCTTCGGCGTCTTTCTTTGATTTTCTATTTCCATCCCATGGTTTTGGTCCTTCTTCGTTTGTCAATGCGTTGATGTCTATTTTCTTTGCTTCTTCCTTCTTGTGCGTGCCGTGTGTGTGTGTTGTTGGTGCGTATGTGATTATGTGCGTGTGCTTATGCATGTAGTGTATGTGTGTGTGGGTGTAGCTGTTAAACTAAGTAAATAACACACCAATTGAACAAGATGTTCAAAAAGACGACCGGCTAAAGATGTCAAGGCAAAGATATGTACAGAAACAATTTAGTCTTTGAATCAAAACTATACAATATAGTAAGAATGAAGTATCATTCCAAAGGAATTTGTACAAAGGTAACAAAAACTATCCCAATTTCATCATCAAGTGCTTCCAAAGTCGGACTGCAGCAAGCTAAACTCTTTAAGCCAAGATAGAATTCTCACCTGCATCCATATAGTCAAGACAACAGATATGTTAGACTTGGCTACGTATGGCAGGCTTCAAGGAATATATCAGTTGTTATCCATGTCAAACTTTAAAATTATTAGACTAGCTATTGTCCTATATAATAAAGTACCAAGGATTTTCTAGCATCATATTCTTGCTAGAGTTACTCCATTTGTTTTAACTTCTGCCATAAATCAGAGCAATCAACAACCAAACAAGGTATCTGTTATAAATTTGCTTCAGGTTGAGATCATCAAAACAGCCAGCAAAGGCCATCCAAAGCCAACAGATAGGTTAAATTAGGTTGTGCTATAACAATCTTGGTAATCACTCCTTCTAACCAGTAAAAATCAGTACAGAAACCGGTAAAAAACAAAGCAGTAGATCAAAGTAGGATCCGGTATGCAATACTCAAAAAAGCAACCATAAAGCAAGCTCGAGTAACTGCCAAAAATTAAAATATCGAGCAACACTTGTATCGAGAATCTACTTATATCTGCTATACTTCAGCCCAGTAGCAGAGGATCAGTCAGTACCAGAAAAAGAAGCCCAAATACCATCATATATTGATGTGAACCAATCTGAACCAGAAAATGGCATAAAAAACCAGTGTACCCTTTTGCAATGTTCCTTTAGATTAAGCCTGAATATGTAACTTGCAAGTATGACCAGCTAGTCTAGGCCCATTACAAGCTTCCCCCCCTTTTTTTACACATAACTAGTAGGTAGAGAGGCTAAATTGCATTCCATATTGATGTGGTTATAATTGTACCAAAAAGTGGCAGCCAAAATATGGTAGCATTTCAATATATGGCAGCATTTCAGTAACCAAAACAAACTATGCATAGCCAGCACCAGGTCCACCAGGCAATCATCCCATATGCTCACCATCTAGTTCTTTTTAAAAATAGTGTTAGATGTCATATTCTAGCTCAGTAGCAGAGGATCAGTCAAGAAGCCAAACAACAATCTATACTGATGTGAATTATACCAGAATTATACCAAAAATTTGAGACCAAAAAACCAGGTGGTGGCCAGTTAACCAAGTAGTAAAGTCAGTCAGTGGGGGCAAGATTTTTACAAATTTCTACATTCAGTGAGTAGGACTGGAAGCCAGCAAGAAAATAATCATATTCTTTCACTATGCCAAGGTAAAAAAACGTGTCATCACAAGCACCATCACCAGATTTTATGCATAACCAGCACCATCATCAGGTTTCAGTCAGTACCAGATAAAGAAGCCCAAACCAATACCATCACCAAAGTTTATGCATAACCAGCACCATCACTAGTATTTAACGTCAACTTTTATACAGTCAATACCACTCAAGCATCCAAAGAAAAAAGCTACTTTGCCAATGTGAGACGATAAAAGAATCCAAAAAGACCATTTTTTCAATAAGTTTTTTTTTAATTCCTGTTTTATAGTCAGATATCATAGCATGGATTTGAAGTTATGAGATTTAACGAAACCTATGAGCAGTCGCCATGCCAAGCAAATTTCCAAGGAGCTAAGGAAGACCAAGCCTAAGTTAGGGTAAAAAACACCCTCACCTTTTATAGTGGAGGAGCCAGGGATGCACTCCGACAGATGCTCATTAGAGGTGGCGCCGTGGCCGCCTAGCCTCAATGAATGTACGAGGTAATCCGTGTAGGATTCTATTCATGAGTGGGAGGTAGGGAAGCCAAGGCAGGCAACTTTCCATCAGAGCGGGGCAATGATACAGTATGAAAGTCGCGACAGCATGATAAAAACTTAAGTAGCTACAGTGAACTCGAAATCCGCCCAGGTTTTTGAGGGGCCAGACAATAGGTTTTAGCTTAAAAACTAAAATTGGTAGGAGGTAGATTTAGGGGACAGTATCCACAGGGTAGCCAACACAAGATGTTGGGAGGGTTTTAATTTTATGGTAAACTCTAATATCAACCAATGTGATAACAAATCAAGCATTTGTACAACACAGGGTAATCCCTTACCAGGCAATAACTCAATTTAACCACTTGAGCTCAGACAGTGATTCGGAGTATAGTCTACCACCCCCTCCAGATGAGGTGCTAGAGCCACCACAGCCCCAAGGCAGTAATTTAGCATGTAAAACATAAGGTAAGATCCCCTAAAGCCACAATAGAATATTAACCGAGCCCCATATATGCTATCCAGGTCAGAAGTCATGACCAAGTGTGTGTGCCTGTATGTATGGCTATGGTCAGCTGTTGTGACACTGTGTGTGTGTGTGTGTGTGTGTGTGTGTGGAAAGAGAGAGAGAGAGAGAGCTGAATTTATTTTCCTCCTTGCTACCGACACAGAAAGAGAGAGAGGGAGGGAGATAGAGAGAGAGCTGAACAAGATGGTGTGTGAGGTATGTGGGTGAGTGTGTGTGTGTGTGTGTGTGTGTGTGTGTGTTTGTCCTGTGTGTATGGAAAGAGAGAGAGAGAGAGAGAGAGAGAGAGAGAGAGAGAGAGAGAGAGAGAGAGAGAGAGAGAGAGAGAGAGAGAGCTTTGCCTTCTTGCTACCAACACAGAAAGAGAGAGGGTGGGAGGGAGATAGAGAAAGAGTTGAACAAGAGATGGGAGGGGGAGAGAGAGAGAGAGAGAGAGAGAGAGAGAGAGAGAGAGAGACAGAGAGAGAGAGAGAGAGATGGCGTTTTGCTGATGATGAACGAGATAGAGTGGGTCTAGGGTGGTGGACCCTCTATAAGCGCAAGGACAAGGAGGTGGGGCGGTGGCGGAAACCTGCAACAAAAATTGTTTTATTTATTTATTTATTTATTTAGACTTATATTATAATGCTCCCCTTTTGGGGTTAGTACCCACGGCTGAGGTTTTTTAAAACTGGCTATCAATAGCTTCTTTGAAATATTCCCAATTGTCAATGCAGGCTTTGGTAACCTCTTGAATCTGCTCCTTCAAATATGAACTCACTAATTGCTCAAAGGATGTGATCATTAACTCTTTTGGTATCCCTCTTTACTTGGTTTCCAACTCATAGCACTCTAGGTATCCTTCTGGATCATATCCATCAAAGACTCACCTCTCATTGTATACCGCATCTTGTTGGGGTAAAGGCGCTATGCCTTTTGTCTGCGCAGACATCCAATATCAAGCCACCCGGTGCCACGTGTGGTAAAGGTGTCTATGGCTTGCCCGGTCGCCCAGGCTATGGGCGTCTGGGCACTGCCCACCTTATTGTGTGTACATATATACACCAATAGGGAGTAGCTCATTCTAAGCCCCGCTTCACTCACACAACTTCTACTCTTTTTCCTTCTTCCCCTTCTTGAATGCACTGCACCGCACACCGCATCGCACGCATTTCGCACCATGGCACTTTTCAACTGGGGTAAAGGTGTCTGTGCCTTGCTCAACCGCCCATGCTATGGGTGCCCACCCACTGCTCACCTTATTGAGTAGCTCATTCTCCACTCACACAGCGTCTACTCTCTCCCTCTCCCCTTCTTGCATGCACATACCGCACTGCATCCGCACCGCGCACGCATGTATCCACGTACACGCACGCACTCTTCAACTGGTATCAGAGCAAGGAGCATTGGAAATCAAATCAAGGGGCAAGCTTACCAAGAAAGAGCAGGTGATTTGGCACCAAGCAGAATATCTTATAGTGCTAGGAAATTGGGGGGAAATGAAGCCGTAAGATAGCACAATTTGACTGCATCTGAAAATCAAACTTGAAAAGGGGGAAAATCTTGGAAGCAATTGAGTTGAAAGGCAACAGTGCATCACCAAAGCATTGGGCATGCATCAAAATTTTGCAAATATGGATTGGTGTTGTGTGTGTACACACACACACACACACACTTGGTCACTGCAACTGACCAAGGTATCTAGTTTTGGGTACACTAACTCTACCTATTGGTACTACTAGCCTAACTAACTAGGTATGGTGGTAACACTTTACCCTACACTCTTATGGAGGTTTGACTAAAGCCTTTGCTGCTTGAGTACAAGCAGCATACTCTTAGCATTAGGATCTCCTCCATAAGTATGAAATCATTTAATGGATACTTAATTCCTCGTTGCTGACCTATTAGGCTATCTTGATTTGCATGGCTAAATAAATTGCACAAAAAAACCTAACTAGGGGGTGCAACCCAGTATGGATCCAACCGTACCTACACTACTTTCTCAAGTTGCTTGGGTTAGTATTTTTTGGATCATGGGCTCAGTGGGTACCGTATGGGTATCACCCCCTACCTTAGCTCTTACCAAGTTCACTTAATTCCCTTTTTTTAGCCCCTTACCTGGGCGAGTGTGGAGACTTTAGTTTTGATCGATGCATCTATTAATCACTCTGTTGCGGTGCAGATAGCACGTCACAATCCCGCTCTATTAACTGCAATGGAGGTTAGGGTTGCTTGGCACAGGTTATTTGCCTACCTCACTTGGAATGATGTGTAGCTGTCATACCTCCTACACGCTTATTAAGAAAAATCAATGCTTGGCTGCAGCAGCACCCCCACAAATGAGTACTTTTTCTTGCCTCCTCTACCATATAAGGTGAGGGGCTCTTCCCTTCACTTATACTTGGTCTTGGTGTAAAATTTCTTGGTCTAGAGGAGAGTATGCAAGAAAGGTTGATGCTTGGCTCTGTAGTAACACATTTTCCGCGGCTACTGTGTTCATGGTTAGATGTCTTCTACTTCAAAGTTTTTTTGTTCACCATCATTAGTGTGTACTATGGATTTTTACCACATTGATTTTTTTCCAGGTTTGACAGGACCTTTTATTGTTAATGTATAAAAGATGGTTGATATTTTGATATAGGAAGATAAGGGGTAACTCACTCAAATGGTAAAATTGTTTTTCTGGTTATAATACATACATGGCACAGATGATACCATACTTATTTTTTGGCTTATTACTTCTACTGAGGTGGATTAGCTGCTAAACACTGGTTTTTTGTGAGGGCTTCTATCTTGCTCATTTTTACTCTCTGAAGTAGTGGCTTACCATGGAAACTTATGAGAAATTGGGGCTTTTTGCATTAACTTGATACTTTTGGTGAGTATGGTGTAAAAAGCCTGATGGCATGGCTGGTTATGCTGCCAAAATGTTATGGTTCATATTCTGGTGTTATGAGGAGAATCATAATCCGACAGCAAGTTACATTGTGGGAAAAGGACTCAAGGTAGCTGTAGGAATATTGCAGTTGTTTTTCTCGATATGATACATTTTGGAATATTGCAGTTGTTTTTCTTGATATGATACATTCAATCTGCAAAAAAATCTGAAACATTGGTGCTCTGGCTATGGATCCGGGCTTTGGCTCTGGCTGGCATTTCTCTGACACTTCTCTGGAAATTTTTTCTCTAAATTGTTGCTAGATCCTTTCATATCTTACTGACCTCTATGGTTTTGCATGATTATAACAAGGTTTGGCTTTTTCTTGGTTTGGATTCATACATAATCTGGTTTTCATAACAAAAGCATTGGCTTAATTTCTGATCTGGCCTTGTGAAGTACTGGTCCGGTTTTTTTGCTCTACCACCTGTGTATGGTATGGCATAGGAGAAGGCTACTTGCATTAGCAAAACACTAAACATTCAGCTTGATACTTAGTCTATTAGCTAAAAACTGGTTCTTTTTTTACTACATCTGGTTGGTCAGCTCTGGCTCTGGCTGGCACTTCTCTGGCTTTGGCTAAATGCTGCTCTAAGCTGTTCTTTTGCAAGATCCTCTCCCCTTTTTTGTGTTGACCTTGTTGGACTTTGTCTTGCTTGCCTTGAGATGATAAATCTAAAGCATACCACTGATTACTGGATTAATACCTTTAATATGGTCGTGGTTTGATAATCTCTGAAGATACAAAAATCTCTATACTAAGTAGAGGGTAAAGGTTTCTTTTTTTTCACTACATCTGGTCTTATAATCCTGCCCTCTACATTATGGAAAATGATCTAGTGCTTTAGATACCTAAGTTTGTTATGGTATTATTATTTTGGGGGAGATTTTTTTGAATTACAAATATGACCTTCATGTATTGCTTGGATGTCATGCTTAGATCTGGTTTTTTACATACAATTTCCACTACAGCTAGTGAATACTGAGATTCTGGTCTAGTTTGAGTATAACTGGTTATAGCCAGATTTTGTATCTTCAGCTTGATACTTAGATTGTCCTCTTAATACTAGTCCTTTTTTCATTACATCTGGTTGGAATCTTTCTGGCCAACTATGGCTTAAATCTGGATAAAGATACCTCAGGCCTGCTCACTAAATCTTGAGTAAAAATCTATCTAAAAACTTTTGTTGTTATACCTTATTAATGGTTTGTTGTGGCACTAATTAAGGGATGACTTGAAATCATTTTTTACCATTGAGAATGAGCTCCATTTTTTGACTCTTGCTGATAATTCCTGGGCAGTTCAATCTGCTATGAGCAGCATTTCTAAGGTGCTTTGTAGAAGGCACCACAAAAGAGAAATTGTGGAAATTGTTGGTGGAGTTGAAGCAAGGAGGTATGGTTGAATATGCAGCATACGAAGCGAAGTTCCTGGACCTATGGGGACGATGGGTTGCATCACTGATGAAGGGAAAAGGGGCACCCAATTTCCTAAAGAAAGACCAGTTTGTGGTTGGTTTATGGTGGCCAATTCTTAAAGAGAAGGTGAAGGGAAGGTTTCCTGGTACGTATGAGGTAGCAGTTGAAGTAGCTCGCCTTAAAGATAAGAAATTGCATCTACAAGCCAAGAGTTTCCTGCTACGTTTGAGGTAGCAGTTGAAGAAGCTTGCCTTAAAAATAAGAAATTGCATCTACAAGCCAAGACTACCAAGGAAGAGGAACCGGGTAGGGCCTCTGACCACACCTAGCCACACCTCAACAACCATCAAGAGGAATCAGACACGGGAACCAATTGAAGATCAACAAGACTTGCTCAACCAAATCACCAACTAGTTAAAGAATCTTTCAGTACATCTGGTGCAGCAAGCGCATGCACCTGCCAAAAATCTAGAGCAAGGAAGAGGGCAGCAAAGACAGAATCAGGACTACCATTGTTATAAATGTGGGGAGGACGGCCATGGCATTGATGTTTGGTTTTCGAAACCGTGATTGTGAGAACCACCCTTAAGGAAAAGAAGGCTTATTACCAAGAGAAAAAAAAAACTCTCTACCATTCACCAATAAACCCCCCCCCCCCCCCCCCCCAAGGTAACCACTAGTGGGGCGCCGCTAGTTTGGCCACACCCCTCCATTACCGCCAAAAGACGAGCTCTCTCTCTCCAACTACTCGGCTTTGCCAAATATTCCCTCTCTCTCTTGCTCCACCACTACATCACGCAGCCCGGTGGGTGCATGAGACGCCTAAGCCTTTGTCTCACCCTCCGGCGGGCCGCCACAGCTATTGTATATTCCCTCTCTCTCTCTCTCTCTCTCTCTCTCTCTCTCTCTCTCTCTCTCTCTCTCTCTCTCTCTCTCTCTCTCTCTCTCTCTCTCTCTCTCTCTCTCTCTCTTTCAAAGATTCTCTCTCTCTCTCTACTTGTCCACACCCCAGCTCCGGCGGGCCGCTACATTATACCCCCCCCCCCCCTTGTCCACACCCTCTTTGGTCTTATACCCCCCTCCCCTGTTTCTTCCTACCATGGCGGACCAGCTCATATTCCATATACCCCCCCCCCCCCCCCCCACTTCACCTAGCTCTAAGTTTTTAGGGGTGGCCCGCCAATCTTAAAGGAAAGCCACACCCTCTCTCCCCTCTATCCTCTCACTCTCTCTCTCTCTCTCTTCACTACCCTCCCACCCTTATCCCTCACCATACCCTTTCTCTCCCTCTCTCTTACTCCATGGTGGGAACCCGCCCTATGGGAACCTAACCCCCCTTTAACTTATACTCTCTCTCTCTCTCTCTCTCTCTCTCTCTCTCTCTCTCTCTCTCTATATATATATATATATATATATATATATATATATATATATATATATATATATATATATATATATATCTCGTTGACCATTTCTCCCCCCCACTCTGTCGCGCGCTCCCCCCCGGCCCTCGTGGGCGCTGTGAACACCACACACCTAACCCCCACTATCCTCTCACATGCCACCCTCATCCCCTCTCCACACTCACCCCCTCTCGCCCTCACGCACCCGCACGCATACCGCTTGCAGCCGCTCTGTACACACCCGCATGCACACGCGCTTGCGCACGCAGTACACCTCCTACACACACACACCCGTGCACGCGCATACATACACACACACACACACACACTGGGTCACACACCTCTCTCTCTCTCTCACCCCACTCACCCCCTCTCTCCCCTCCGCCTCTGCGTCGCCCATAGCACCGTCGAAAAAATATATATATATATATACATATATATATATATATTGACACCCCCATTCCCACGCACGTAAACGCACACACACCTATACATATAATCACACCTATGTACGCAGATGCACCCGCACCCCTATACATACAACACACATGCATCATGCCAAAAATACAAAAAAACGAAGGTTTTGGCGACTACGATGACAAGTTTCACATCATCGAGTCGTCTTTAGAGAACGCAACAAGTAGATTCACCATCTCTTCTCCCTACCTCTCTATCACCACGGTGTGCCACCTTGCCGGAAGGAAGGTCATTGTAAATACTGCAAGAAATAATTCTCCCTCACACCCCCGAGGGTTTTCATCATTTCTCTCTCTCTCTCTCTCTCTCTCTCTCTCTCTCTCTCTCTCTCTGTGTGTGTGTGTGTGTGTGTGTGTGTGTGTGTGTGTGTGTGTGTGTGTGTGTGTAAGTTTGCGGTGTTCACATCACCGTGGTCTGCGTCCTAGCTGCTCAAAGCTAGGTGGTGCCCCCTGTTCACTTTATCGTGACCGGCTCAAGGCGTGCCATCGGCCCCCGGCGTTTTAGAGGCCTTCGAGTTCGTGTCTCTCTTTGCTCCCGTCATTTGGTGCCCCCACTGAGGAGGAGTTCTAAGAAACCTTGAGTTTACAATGCTGAAAGTGACACACACCATCAATCATGGACGAATGGCTAAAGGAATTTTCTAACTGGAGGATGGAAAAGAGGAGACTAAGGAGGCACTAGCCGCCTTCATTGAAGTACTACTGCTAGGTTGTAGTGTCGTCAGTATTCAAGAGGTAAGCTCCCCATCTCGTGTTGCTCGTTCTAACCACAAGTTGAGACAATTAGGTGGGAGGTCTATGAAGTGCTATCAATGTTGTCAACCAAAACACACTGTCAATAAGTGCCAACAACGAAGGCAGCGAAGGGGCTGAAATCGTCTACATCGACATTCATTGTGAAGAGATCATCCACATCAAAGGAGGAAAGAGAACGGTGAGGCCTCTCTTCCCTAAGGAAACTGCAACCAAAGTTATAACCTTTACTCCAAAAAGGCCTAAAGGGGCTGCTCAAGCCAAAGGTAAGGAAAGGATAAGCCAGTCTGGAAACACATGACCCCAAAGGGAGAAGCATCTAGCCAAGCAAGTGCTTCAAGCTCAAAGAGTTGGGTCGTACCCAGCTTGCCAAAGAGGAAGTCATCCAAAGCATCCAAAGCTAAGCGGCAGAAGGTCTCCTACCAATTCGCACGACGTATGCGAGTACTATCAGTCCACTTTGACAATCCTGAAGAAGAAGTGGTAAGAAGATTCCCATGCCCTAAGGAAGAGTGGTTCAGCTACTGCTCTCGTTGTTTTTGAAGACGGGTAGAGGGTCTTCCTCCTCTCACTGTACAACTTATCCTGAAGAAGCTCTCCACCATGGGTGAAATCCAGTGGGCTGGAGATGAGTTGCAACTGAATGGAGTGGAACTCATTCAGCACGCCGACTATGGTAATTATTTGCAGTTGCTGCTAGCCAAAAGGCTAGGAGTGGTCAGATGCGTCACCATCACCCCATATGTGCTAAGCGATGAAGGAAAGGTAGAGCCCATGAAAGGCGACGACCTCCTGTGGATGTGCCGACTCATCAACAGTAACACGGTAAGAGTATAAGTGAGTTCTTCACCCTCTGTGCATGATGGAAAATGGGCCGACAACATTCTTGTTTAGATTCCTGCATCATATGCATGTCAATATCTATGTAGATAGGAAAATCTTCTACCAATAGAAGATCGTGTACCTATTCGGTGTGGCGGTGCTAGGAGAAATCCTTAATTTCCCAAACCCTATCATTCTCCCCATATTGGATTACCACCATTCCTTTAATGTTTCTATCTTTATCTTGTTTTAACTATCCACCCAACTCTATAAAAAGCCGCTATGAGCCGCTATTGTTGTTAGTATAATATATATATATATATATATATATATATATATATATATATATAAAGTTTGTAATTTTGTGAGTTACTAAATGGCAAGTGTTTCTTTCCCCACATTCAATGGAAAGAAGGGAGAAGATCTCACCACCGACTTTTTGGATGATTTAGACATTGCTTGTGTGGTCTCCAACAAAGATGACGACGCTTCACGACTTCAAATTTTTCCTCTACTGATGAAGGTAGAAGCCAAGTCCTGGTAGAATGAATTGCCTCAGGCTACCAAGAATGCATGGGATGTGTTACATGTTGCCTCTGTAAAGAGGTTTGGTGGAGGCACAACCTCGGAGAAGCTATGGCAGCTACTGACGAAATTGAAGCAGGGAAGTCTGCTAGAGTATGCCACCTACGAGTCCAAGTTTGTGGACTTATGGGAGAGATGGGTTGCCTCACTGGAGGAAGACGAAGGAGATTCTAATTTCCTAAAGAAGGAGCGTTTCATTGCTGGTCTGTGGTCGTTGCTTAGAGAGAAGGTGAAGGGAAGGTTTCCTGCAACATATGAGTTGGCAGTAGAAGTAGCCCACCTTAACGACAAGAAGCTGCGCATGCAAGCAAGAGTAAACGAGTCATAGGAAACAGCTCGGCTCAACCAACCCCAGTGACTGCAACATCCAATCATAGAACCCAACCACAAGAGGCATCAGAGGAGCAGCAAGACCTGCTGAGTCGCATCACTACCCAACTAGAGAGTTTATCCGTTCATCTGGTGTAGAAAGGGCATGCACCTATCCATAACAAGGAAGGGGACAACGAAGGCAGAACCAAGAGTACCACTGCTACAATTGCGGGGAAGACAGCCATGGTATGTACTACTGTCCACATCCAAGGAGGTAGAATTTCAATAGAGAGGGGAGACAGAATTAGATCTCTCCACCAAGGGCAAGACCACCACCACCCAAGAAAATAGGGCCGATCCCACCGGTCCAGATCCTTCAACCACCCGTACAACAACAACCACCACCACAACCTCTCATTCCACCACTACCCCCACCACCTGCTGTAAACCAAGCGGTGAGTGTTACTAGCTTGGAGGCTAAAGGGAAGACAAAGGTAGAAGAATCAGTTCAAGAGAAGCACAAAGGGAAAGCAAAAGTAGAAGAAGTGGATGCTATGGGAGTGAAGCATGCCAAGCACGAGGAAGCCTCTCAAAGAGAAGAGAAAATGAAAGGGAAGGCCGAGTCTAGCAAGCAAGCAGCTAAGCCGCGACGGAAGATAGACATCGTGGATTTCTCACTAGGTGAGTATGCAAAACCCTATGACTTAGTTCAAGATGTGTTGCTGTAGGGCCCAAAGATAACTTGGCCCCAATTACTCCACCTTGCACCAAGAATGAGGAGGCAATGGACAAAAATGGTGAGTACCAGGAAATCAAGATCCATGATAGCTGGGGCTATCTCTGGAAGGGATCTCAATGACATCCTACCAACTATGGATGCCCACATCAAGGGGCAACGAATCTCAAATGTCTACATAGATGGTGGCGTGCAAATATGCGTCATGAGTGAAAAAATGATGCACCATCTAGGTCTAGAGGTAAGTAGGCCGGCACCGTGCCGAGCCAAACTGGCGAACAATGTAAGAGTGAAATGCGTGGGCATTGTGAATGCGGTCAAAGTAAAAGCATTCAATACATAAGTGGAGGTAGACATCTTTATCATGCCACACAAAGGGGAGGGCTACCCTATCATTCTTGGCAGACCCTGGCTCATGGCAATGGAAGCTAAGCAAGACTAGAGCACCGGAATGATTCAGGTGAAGGACGCTGTCAGGAGTTTTTTGGAGCAAGGGATTTTGCATATGTACATACCTATGCATGGTGCATCAAATAAAGAATTGCCCATTTTCCATAGCCAGGTGGTTACGTGGGGCCCACATGTGTACAGGTAGGACAACATGTACATAGTGCATCGATTTTCACTATTACCAGTACTAGTGTGTTTTTTCTATCATAATGAGGAGTTGGTAGCGCGGAAAAATTCTCGAGGAATCTATCCGCGGGTGGACGACATGAGGTAAGCAGGTGCGTCAGATGGCATCTAGTGGCGTCAAGAGGTCGAATGGGGTCAATACTTGCACGTGGATAAGTACGAACACGACGTAGGTGTTTCCTTGTGCTAATTATGCAGAAAGGTCATCATGAGGAACATATTTTGGGGCCACTTCACGTGGTGGCAGAATGCATTATTGAAAAAAGCCGAGTGCCAGGTGTGCGTATGGATGCAAAAAGGTGACAACTATGCACTGCGAGGTCAGTTTTTGGCCTGTTCCAGGTCCGTTTGAGGTCATCTAAAAGGCCAAGGGTGCCCAAATAATAAATCTAAGTGTGGGAACTGAAAAAACAGAGAGAAGATCAGAAAAAACGTGGAGAGAAGAGGAGGAACAGCCGCAACTGTGTTTTTGGGGTTTTTGGAGCCTGTTTTGGCCGTAAACTGCTCATCCGAGGTCGGATTTGAGCACTTTGACATTGTAGACTGGGGTTTTGGGCCGTTCCGGACGCGATGGTGCTTTCCATTTTGCCAAATTCCTCACTGTTTTCCTGCTGTTTTGGCTGTGTAAGTTTCTCCTATGATGAGCGAAGCTTCTGCTCCAGTTTGTGATTGTATCTGGCTTATTTTACCCATATTGTGTGAGCTATTTTCCCCATTGGTGTTGGCCCAAGCTCAGTTGTATCTAAACATCAGAAATTATCCTCTTTTGAGCTGAGTTTTTTTGGTGTGTGTGTGTGAGTATCTCTCTGTGTGGAGTGGGTAAATGGTAGTCTCTCTCCTCTCACTCCATAGGTGTGTTCCCTGTCTCGGCCAGGTGGGTTGTGTAAGCCGAGTGGTGTCCCATAGTGTGTGTGTGTATCTTCCCAAGAGTGCGTTTCGGGTTTCTATAGAGGCGTTCTGTGTGTTTCCATCGTGCTCACATTCTTTTGGTGTCCCCACTGAGGATCTTCTTCGAGTACCTTATGCTCCGAGCTTCAAGCTTCGAGATTCGGGGTTACAGGTTGCAGACTACAGAGTACAGGTTACAGGTTACAGTGATAGGTATAGGTACAGGTGATTCACACAGGTACAGGTAGCTGGAGCATAGTGATATACTAGCAGTGGTGTCACTTGCAGATGTTCTGGGTATGCATCAGTTAGCGCCTGTTTGAGCGCATTGTCTGCTGGATTGTACGTTACTTGTGTAAACTGCCATTGTACGCCTTTGTGGAGACATATTTGGTTTTATTTGGCAGTCCCACCCATTTCTGAGACTTGGTCTGGAAGATAGTCATTTCTGAGACTTGACTATACGCGATTTGCATTAGCCTTCGTGTGAGGGTCGATAGCGTGAGGTTTTATTGAGCTGGGGGATTCTCAAATGTGGATATCCTTTCGGTGATACAGGTAGCTGGAGCACCCTTTTGATGACCTCGCCATAGGCTATGTACTAGTGATTCCTATTTGATACTCGACTTCTATTGTTGGCAGTTTATGCATACATATACAGTCTATATTTTGGGTTCTCAGTGCTCTACTTCTGGGGAAACTCTGCCAAAATTTTTCCAAGTTGTGATGGCTGGTTTTTTGGTCTTTTGAGCCATTTATGTTGTTATGCTGCTGAAATTTTGGCAAAATCATAGGATAAGACAGGTGTGCCTTCTTGGGAGCTTCATGGTTGGCTTTAATGGATTATCAAAATGGCCCTCAATTCACTCCTTTTCATTTAACTCAGAGAATCCAGATAAATATTCATGTGTCCAACAAGATCTTTTTCCAGCAGCGCATAGTCTTTATGTTCGGGCCAAGAAGATTAAGAGAGATCCTGGAATGTCCTTTGCCTGTTGTAATTCCGATGATTAACTATGAAAACTCATTTGATGTGCATGTGTTTGTCCTTATCTAAAGTTGAGCTCCATTGAAGTTTTTGGGAATTGAGTCAGTCAAAAGTTTTGGGTTCTTGCACGTGTGTTCAAAGGGGTTCTCAAAGCATCGTAACTTGGGTAGCCATGGCTTTCTCTTATCCGGAGTTTCATGGAAGAAGTGATGAAGATGTGGAAGACTTTTTAGAAAATATGGAGGTTGCATGCATTAGCAACCAGATTCATGATCCTGCACAGACGTTACGTCTTCTCCAAATTTGTTTGAAGAGTGATGCACGAGTTTGGTCCAAAGCATTTGAAGAGGAGTTGCGTGTGGCTAATCCACCTGTAAGCTTGAGTTGGGACAATCTAAGGCATGGATTGGAAGTGGAGTTTGTGAAGATAGAAGATCCTGACAAAGTGTGGCAAGAAGTACAAGGCTTTAGTGCAAAAGGAAGGTGAGCCAGTAGATGTGTACATATGTAAGTTCTCACTGGCATGGGAGCGGATGTGCAAGGCCTTAGCACCACAGGTGCCCCCACCTGACATGATGAAGAAGTACAGGTTCTTGGCTGGTCTTTGGGAGAATATACGTCGGAGAGTGGAGCTAAAGAAGCCTAGGACATATGAAGATGCATTGGAGGTAGCAAGGAACAAAGAGTGGAAGCTGAGGAAAATGAGTCAGTTAGGAGTAGAGTCTTTGCCCATGAGGTCTAATTTGCAGCCTAGGGGTTCTTTGCCATGGGTTCATCATGAACCAGTGGTTTCTGTTACTCCTCAGGTTATGCCAGCAGTGGTCACTACAGCAGTGCAAGATGATGGTATAAGGCAAGACATGAGGCAAGTGGTAGATTTAATGAAGAATCTCAGCCTAAACATGCTAGGTCAAGTGGGAAATGATCGAGGTTGAGGGAGGTTTGAAAATCATCCAGGAGGTGAAGAAAGACCTAGGAATGGTGTTGGACAAAGTAATGGTAGGTTTTGGAGGCAGATGCCCACATGTTATAATTGTGGAGAGTTGGGCCACATCAGCCCGCAATGTGATAAGCCACCAAGGATGGAGGGAGACATGTATCCCTTGCCAAAATAGGTGCTAACTAGGTCAAATGATTATGGCATCGAAATTAAGGGAGATGAAGGAACTAGTGGATTAACCCATGAGGAAAAGGGAAAGACAAAAGTGTTAAGTGTAGTCACCTTGGAGAAGGCATCAAAGCTAGAGGATACAGTAGTGATGGCTATTGGGAAGAGGACCACAGAGGAAAAGGAAGGAAGAAGTGCCCCAGGTCCTAGTAAGAAGAAGGGAAAGAGTCATGAAGGAGAGGATGTCAAGGCCAAGAGGAAAAGAAGGGCTCGTCGTAAGTTTCATGTGTCAGATTTTCCACTAGGGGATGGGCAATTAAGCTATGACTTGAAGGAGGATCTAACAAGCAGGAAAGCCGATGTTACTTTTGGGCAACTTATAGAGATGGTGCCCAAGCTAAAGCAACAGTGGAAGAGGATGGTTAATCCAATGGAGAAAGGGCCAGAGAGAGGGCCAGTGAAGGTGTTGGCGATGGATGAGCTACCAGACATTTGTCCAATAGTAGATGTGTGGCACAAAAGAAAAAATCTGGGACAAGGTTATGTGGATGGTGGAGCCAAAATATGCATCATAACACACTCATGCGTTGAGAGGATGGGTCTCACAGTGATTGGGGTGTCAGGCTTTCGGATCAGATTGGCCAAGCATCAGAAAGTAAAATGTTTGGGTGTTGTAAAGAGCTTAGAAGTGGAGGCATATGATGCAAAGGCAGTGGTTGATTCTCATGTGATGCCAGCGGGGTTGGGAGCATATCCTATTATGCTGGGCAGACCATGGTTACGTGCAGTAGGAGCTGTTCAAGATTGGCGACGTGGTACGATTAGCCTCTATGGAAAGATAGGTGCCAAGAAGCTATATAATATGGACACAAGGAAATGATTGGAGGATCTCTATGAAGATGAGGATGAGTCTAGTGATGAAGACTATTCCACAGTGTCTAATGAGGACAGTGATAGTACTACCAACAGTGATGAGGATGCTGATGTTGCAATTCTTTTGATGGTGGACAAAGAAATCCAGGAGTCTGGTCTAGTTGCATTTGCAAATGAGTTCGAAGATGAAAGTGAAGGGCCTTATGAAGTGATTGAAGGGTTGATGCAAACCAAGGTTGAGTTATCAAAGATGCAGGAATTGATGACACAAATGATCAGTGGAGACCTCTCAGCTATGGATAAGGAGATATATTTGCACATGCTGGCTAGTTTTCCTGATTTGTTCATTACTTCATATGAAGAGATCAGAGGGTTCAAGGGCAAAGAGATGCATATAGAGCTGAAAGAAGGTGCTAAACCAATGCGGCAAAGGCTAAGAAGGATGGGTCAAGAGCAAATGGAAGCCTTGCAGGAAGAGGTTCATAGTCCCTGTGGAGACCACAGAATGCGTGAGCCCAGTAGTAGTCAGTCCAAATAATGATGGAAAGTGGAGGATTTGTGTAGATTTTAAACCCTTAAATGCAACCACTAAGAAGAACCCATATCCTCTTCCATTCATCGATCAGATCTTGGATTCAGTGGGGCAGGTTATGAGAGGTACAATGTGTGTGATGGTTTTTCAAGTTATTTTCAATTGAAGATTGCTCTTAAAAACCGCACAAAGACAACTTTTATTACACCATGGGGCTGTTTTTGCTACACAGTATTTCCGTTTGGGCTGACAAATGGACCATCTTTCTATCAAGAGAGATAAAATTGGGTATTGGAACCATTCATTGGTAGTTGTGTTAAAGCTTTTATGGATGACTTCTGTGTCTACAGCAGTAGGGCTGAACATCATGAGAAACTACAGATGGTATTGGCTCGATATGATGAATGTGGAGGACAACTAAATCCAAAGAAATGTCATCTAGCACAGCCAAGAGTGAAGTTATTGGGTCACATGGTGTCAGAAAATGACATTGAGGCTCATCCAGACAAGGTCAAGTCTATTATTCTTCTTCCATCACCTACGAGTACAAAGCAGTTGGCAACCTTTATACACAAAGTGAATTACATGGCACGGTTTATTCCATTGTCATCGTAGCTTCTTTATCCATTACAGCAAGTGGCAAAGCATGATCCATTGCAATGGGATGACCAGTGTGAAGAAGTGTTTCAAGAGGTGAAAGAGGTGTTAGGGGGGTTGTCAGCCATGCAGGCTCCTGATTGGGAGAAAGTGTTTTATGTAAATCCATCAGTAGGGGATGATGCCATTGGAGCCATGCCATTGCAAAAGGGGAAGGGCAGCCATTATATGAGACCAATGTATTGTGCAAGCCGAGTGAAGTTGGTAGCAGAGAGAAAGTTCTCGGAAGTAGAGCTAGTGATGGCGAGTGTAATATTTGCTTGTCGCGATTTCGTCATTACTTGCTACCACGACCTTTTGTTTTCTTGACGAGTTATGCCTTTTTGCCTCAGTTAATTAATGGCACTAACATGTCAAATGTGGTGAAGAAATGGGCAATTGAGCTGTACAAGGGCTACGCTATCTGATTTGCTCACTTACAAGGAGAATCCCCTCCTTGTTAAGGAAGAGGTGGTGATAAAGGTAGTTGAAGAAGTGCCACAGATCAACAATTCACATGTTTTGTTCTTTGATGGCTCATACAGAAAGAGCCATGATGCCGCTTCAGGGGGTATAGCACTTTATGATCCAGAGGGGAAGCTAGTATGCAAGAGAGGGTTCAAATTGGATGCGCATAGTAACAATGAGACTGAATATGCTACTTTGGACGCCGGATTACACATTTGTTTGAAGCATGGGGTTAGAAGGTTGAGCATAAAAGGTGATGCCTTGTTAGTGGTGAAGCAAGTGCTGGGTGTGTGGAAGAGCAAGAAGAGCTCATTGAAGGAAATGTGTTTCAGAATTAAAGGCATGCTAAAAAAGTTTGAAGCATGGAGCATCAGACACATTGAACGTGCTCTAAATGGAGAGGCACATGAAGCAGCTCAAGGCATGATTGGACAGTTATTTGTGTTGAGGACCAACTTACCTCTTTATCATGGCCGGGAGAGTTTGGCTCAAGAAGAGGATTTTTTGCTAACAGGAATCATTCCAAAGGACATTCAGAAGTCTAAGAAGTATGGTTTTGTTCGTAGAGCATACAGGTAAAAATTGATTGGCGATGTCTTATACATGAAAGGGACTGATCTCGTGTTGAGACGTGTACCTTGGCGGGAGGAGCTTTATAGAGTGTTGGAAGAGAATCATGAAGGTGCATGTGGTGGACATTTTTCTCTAAAGATCACCTTGCATAAGATCTTGCAAGAGGGGTATGTATGGCCTAGTTTGCAAAAGGGTGTTCACCATTGGTGTAGGTCTTGCAATAGGTGTCAAGCATTTGGGAAGAGAGTGTTGAAGCTAGAGCTACGAAAAACCATTATGACGTTTGATGTGTTTGAAAAGTGGGGGATTGATGCAATAGGCCCGTTACCTATCACAAGCAGGGGCAAAAGCTATATTTTGACTGCAGTGGACTATCTCTCTAGATGGGTAGAGGCTATAGCAGTAAAACAGATCACTACAAAGGATGTAGCAAAATTTGTGTATGATGAAATATGTTGCATGTTTGGGGTGCCATTGGAGCTACTTTCAGATAAGGGGCCAAGATTTAGAGCTAAACTGCTAGATTTTGTTGAGATGTCGAGCTCTACATCTTGAGCTGGCATCCACTATGGGTCTTGGCCGCTTACGACATTTACTCACTGGCGCGTTAGGTGACCGACACGGAGGATCTCTGCCAGTGATTCTACAGCTGGACTACACTTATAGTGCCAGCCTAGTACGCTTCTAGCGTGTTCACACTTAGTGACCGCATGTACATATGTGCTACTTTTCAGTTTTAGCACTTAGTCATTTTGTACTCTCTTTTCTGTACAAAGAAGAAGAAGCTTTCCATCTTTGTGTGCTTTATGCTTGTCTTGTGTAGCTCTCTTGCATCCTCTTTCTTTACATGGTATTAGAGCCTGGTGCAGGCAAGAGAGTCTAAGAGAGCAAGAGCATCACAATCCCTTTGTTCGTACAAGTTTTTGAACAGGTCTACAAAGTGCAGTATACAGAGATTTACTATACAAGTACAGTGGTTGTATGTACGCTTGATTGTGGACACTCGTTGAGTGTAGAAAGCGTTACATATACCACGATAGCAGGTTCAGCAGATTTGCAGGTTTTTGCAGATTTCACCTATTTTGTCTTAATGCTTCAAGATGTCTGACGGTTTCAATCATATTTTTACTGAGAAGCTTGAGAAGAATAACTACCCTGCATGGAAGTTCAGAATAAAAAAATTCCTAAAAGGAAAAGGTTATTGGGACTATATAGAAGGAGACAATGAAAAGGAACCAGAGATTCTCGAGGCAAATGCTACAGCAGAACAAAGAAAATCTTTGAGCGATTGGCAACAAGGCCAGAGCAAAGTGATGTATTGGCTTTCTATGAGCATCACAGATGGCATGATGGGCTATCTACAAGATGGTGAAACCCCCGCCATTGCATGGAAAAACTTAGGCAAAGTGTTCCACGTGAACACCAAGGCCAAGAAGCTTCAACTAAAGTCGGAGCTAAATCAGGTTAAGAGGAACAACCTCTCCATCAATGATTATGCTTTGAAGATCAAGAGTATCATTGAGGCTCTTGGATCTATTAAAGTCTCAGTGGAAGACGATGACATTGTCCGTGCATGCTTGGATGGTCTAGGAGATGAGTATGTACATTTCAGGTCTTCCATGAATACAAGAGACGACATCCCCGTGTTCCAAGATTTGATTTCTATGCTTATTCTTGAGGAGAAGAACCTTGACACATCTTCTTCTCATGGAAGAAATAATTCTGAAGAGGCCTTCTATTCTAACTCCAACAGAGGTAGAGGTAGAGGTCATGGTCGAGACCCAAGGGGTTGCAGAGGCCAATTTCAAGAAGGTCAATCAAAGCAAAACAATACAGGTGGCAGGGGAAACCAGTCTCAAGGCAGGGGGAGTCAAAGAGGTCATGGTGCAGGATCAAGCACGGAGCAACATACTCCAGATAGCAGAGAATGTTGGACTTGTGGTGAAAGAGGTCACATTTCACGTGACTGTCCAAAGGGAAAAGCAAGTGGAAAGAGAGAACAGGGCAACTATGCATCTACTAGCAGAGATGCAGATGACAGCAAAAACGAGTGTACGTTTGTTATGCAGGATGTAATGAATACAATTACTGCAAATAATTCCACCCAAGATGATGTTTGGTATGTGGATTCAGGTGCCTCTAATCACATGGCGTCTCGTGGAGAGTGGTTTAGAGATATGCGCAAACCAGATGTGTCAGGCTATGTGCAGACACGAGATGACACAGCTCACCCCATTGCTCATGTAGGGGACATACCTCTAAATACGAAGAGTGGGAAATCAAAGTACTTAGCAGATGTACTTCATGTCCCAAACATTACAAAGAATCTTGTTTCTGTTGGACAAATGGTTGAGCAGGGTTTGCAAGTTCGCTTCAATCCCAATGGCTGTTATGTAGAAGATTTCCAGAATGGCTGTAAGCTGATCACAGAGGGCAAATGTGTGGGTAGAATGTTTACGCTGAATGTAGACATGCCTGAGGTAAAAGCTGCATTATTTGCACAGGGCACAGGTGTTGTGGCTGATGTTGACATTTGGCACAAACGCATTGGCCATGTCAATGAGCAGAGATTGCGCAACATTCCGAATGGTACTTATCAAATAGCTAATCTGGATGGGATTCTACATAAGTCAAGGATAAATAGATTGCGTCTTAAATTGTATCATGCTAGATTGATGATGGTGGAGCAAGATGATCTGTCTGTGGAGCAAGTGATGATGGTGAAGGATGAGGGACCTATGACGCGGCGAGTCTCATATCACCTTTTGCTGCTGCTGATCATGAATGATCTAGCAGGCTAGGGGATGGGCAAATTATGTCATGAGTTTTTTGGATCAAGGGATTGCGCATATGTACATACCTATGCATGGTGCATCAAATAAAGAATTCCCCATTTTCCATAGCCAGGTGGTTACGTGGGACCCACATGTGTACAGGTAGGACAACATGTACATAGTGCATCGATTTTCACTATTACCAGTACCAGTGTGTTTTTTCTATAGTAATGAGGAGTTGGTAGCGCGGAAAACTTCTCGAGGAATCTATCCACAGGTGGACGACATGAGGTAAGCAGGTGCGTCAGATGGCATCTAGTGGCGTCAGGAGGTCGAATGGGGTCAATACTTGCACGTGGATAAGTACGAACACGTGGATAAGTACGGACACGACGTAGGTGTTTCGTTGTGCTAATTATGAAGAAAGGTCATCATGAGGACCATCTTTTGGGGCCACTTCACATGGTGGCGGGATGCGTTATTGAAAAAAGTCGAGTGCCAGGTGTGCGTATGGATGCAAAAAGGTGACAACTATGCACTGCAAGGTCAGTTTTTGGCCTGTTCGGGGTCCGTTTGAGGTCATCTAAAAGGCCAAGGGTACCCAACTAATAAAGCTAATTGTGGGAACTGAAAAAAAACAGAGAAGACCAGAAAAAACGTGGAGAGAAGAGGAGGAACAGCCGCAACTGTGTTTTTGGGGTTTTTGGAGCTTGTTTTGGCCGTAAACTGCTCATCCGAGGTCGGATTTGAGCACTTTGACATTGAAGATTGGGGTTTTGGGCCGTTCCGGACATGATGGTGCTGTCCATTTTGCCAAATTCCTCACTGTTTTTCTGCTTTTTTGGCTGTGTAAGTTTCTCCTATGATGAGCGAAGCTTCTGCTCTAGTTTGTGATTGTATCTGGCTTATTTTACCCATACTGTGTGAGCTATTTTCCCCATTGGTGTTGGCCCAAGCTCAGTTGTATCTAAACATCAGAAATTCTCCTCTTTTGAACTGAGTTTTTTTGGGTGTGTGTGTGTGAGTGTCTCTCTGTGTGGAGTGGGTAAATGGGTAGTCTCTCTCCACTCACTCCATAGGTGTGTTCCCTATCTCGGCCAGGTGGGTTGTGTAAGCCGAGTGGTTTCCCATAGTGTGTGTGTGTGTGTGTGTATCTTCCCAAGAGTGCGTGTCGGGTTGTTATAGAGGCATTCTGTGTGTTTCCATCCCGCTCACAACGCTAAAGGGAAGTCCATATTCTACAATATGAGGACTGGGAAGCAACGCAACATGATCTTGGAAGCCTCAGAAGATGAGTCCTCTAGCGACTATCCAACCACCTTAGGAGAAGAGACAACCACCACTAACGGGAGTGACACTAGCAGCGAAGTGATGGGGGTCATTCTTAAAGATCCAAGAAGATTGACACAATCTGAAACACCCCCGACAAACCAAGAGGAACCATCAGGTATGCATTCCTTAGAGGATGCAGGTAAATTACAAAGGATGCTCTCAAATGAGTTAACCGACGAAGAAAGGAAGGAATATGTCTCCATGCTAGGTAACTTCACTACTTTGTTCATTGATGGCTATGATAAGATCACAGGAATTACAGTGGCACAACACCACATAAGACTCAAGGAAGGTAGTAAACCCGTGGTGCAAAGGCTCAGAAGACTTGGAGTAATCCAACAAGAAGCACTACGTAAAGAAGTGAGAAGTTTGCTACAGGTAGGTTTCATCTACCCTGTCGAAGACTCAGAATGGGTCTCCCCAGTAGTAGTCACACCAAAGAATAATGGCAAGTGGAGAGTCTGTGTGGACTATAAACCTCTCAATGCAGTCACAAAGAGGGATCACTTTCCCCTCCCATTCCAGGATGAAATTCTCAATGAAGTGGCGGGTCACGAACGATACACAGTGTGCGATGGCTACTCAGGATACTTCTAGATTAGCATTGCGGAAGGAGATCAGAAGAAGACAACCTTCATCACACCTTGGGGATGCTTTGCTTACAGAGTGATGCCTTTTGGCCTCACTAATGCTCCGACCACATTTCAGCGCTATGTGAACTTTGTTTTCCAACCCTACTTTGGAACGTCAATACGGGTTTTCATAGATGATTTTTGCATCTATAGTTCACAAGCCCTCCATTTAAGCAAAGTCTATGATGTCTTAACCAGGCTTCAAACCTTGGGTGTCCAGCTCAACGTGGATAAGTGTCACATTGGTGAAAGCAAAGTCACTCTCCTTGGCCATGTTATTTCAGAAAAAGGGATTGAGGCTGACCCTAGCAAGATACAAGCTTTGGTATTGATAGCCAATTTTTGAAAATCAAAGAAAAAAAAGAAAAAAGGGTTTATTTTTCCTTTGCCGAAGCCGTGGCGGCACCGTCGGAAGGCTCGAAAACGCCTGGTCAACCGCACGATGCTGGTTTTTACTAGCATGGCCTCGTCACATGGCTCCCCCCTTGATTGGCTGGCCTTATCACCCCCCATGCCCTCGCTCGTCCATGCCCCAGCCTAGCAGGCCGCCCTTGGTTTCACTCTCCCTTATCTCTCTCTCCTTGAGTGTTATTTCCCCGGCGGGCATCGAATGAAATCTCTCTCTCTCTCTCTCTCTCTCTCTCTCTCCTCTCTCTCTCTCTCTCTCTCTCTCTCTCTCTCTCTCTCTCTCTCTCTCTCTCTCTCTCTCTCTCTCTCATATGCCCTCCGCACCTCCCTCTTCCCCTCTCTCCCTTCTCAGAAAAAAGCTCTCTCTCCCTCATCCATTTCAACCCCTCTCTCTCTTGCTCACAGCCAACAAGGTGGCCACATGCGCGTAGGTGGTCCAGCTAATCCTCTCTCTCCATCTCCCTCGTGGCAGTATTCAAGAGGTAAATTCTCCATCTCGTGTTGCTCATTCTAACCACAAGCTGAGAGAATCAGGTGGGAGGCCTATGAAGTGCCATCACTGCTATCAACCACAGCATTTTGTCAATGAGTGCCGACAGAGGAAGTGAAGAAAGATCGGTGAGTTTTGCTTTTGAAAACTACGACACTCTTACGAGAGTCAGATTTTCTGTAGCACCAAGTGTCTTCTCTCTAATGCTTTGAGAGGAGTCATCAACTACATAAACCACAAAGTCTAAGTCTGAAAGCTTGAAGCATTTGGTGGACGCAAGTGGGCCTACACTCTCTCTAGGCCTGGAGAGTTCAAATGAAGTTCAACCACCCAAGCACCGTCGTCGCATGCAGAATGGAAAGCCGATTGAGGCAGACTCTTCTTGCCCAGTCTGTTTTGAACCTAATATGGAGGATTGTGTGGACTACTACAAGAGGTAGGAGCATGTGGTGAAGGTGTCACCTCGTCAACACCTAAGGTACGCAACCCTAGTGGTCAAGATCCTTGCCCTACACCCGGCATGGATAATAACAATAGGCCAAAAGTATTTCCTTTCCGTTTCTTTTAACACATGCATGTAAATATGTATATTGATAGGAAGATATTCTACCAGCAAAAGATTGTTTTCTTATTCGGAGACGAGATGCTTGATGAAATCCTGAGATCTCCACCCCATCATCTTGCCCCTTCTGAATTACTACCACTCTTTTGATGTAAGCATCTTTATTCTGTTCTAGCTTTGTGATCCATTCTTTATCCTATTTTAACCTCTCCACCCAACCTTATAAAAAGCCTCTATGAGCCGCTACTGTCATTAATCTATTAAAAAAAAAAGGTATATAATTTCTTGAGTCACTACCATGGCAAGTGTTTCTTTCCCCATGTTTAGTGGAAAGAAGGGAGAAGATCTCACCACCAACTTTTTGGATCATTTCGACATTGCTTGTGTCATTTCCAATAAAGACGATGATGCTTCATGACTTTGAATTTTTCCTCTACTGATGAAAGTAGAGGCCAAGTCCTGGTATAATGCATTGCCCCAGGCTACCAAGAATGCATGGGATGTGTTAAGGGCTGCTTTTTTAAAGAGGTTTGGTGGAGGCACAACCTCGGAGAAGCTATGGCAGCTACTACTGACGGAATTGAAGCAGGGAGGTCTACTAGAGTATGCCACCTATGAGTCCAAATTTGTGGACTTATGGGAGAGATGGATTGCCTCACTAGAGGAAGGCAAAGGAGCACCTAATTTCCTAAAGAAGGACCGTTTCATTGGTGGTCTATGGTCGCCGCTTAGAGAGAAGGTGAAGGGAAGATTTCGTGCAACATATGAGTTGGCAGTAGAAGTAGCACGCCTTAAGGACAAGAATCTGCGCATACAAACAAGAGTAAACGATTCAAAGGAAACAAGCTCGGCCCGACCAACCCCAGTGACTGCAACAGCCAGTCATAGAGCCCAACCGCAAGAGGCATCAGAAGAGCAGCAAGACCTGCTAAATCGCATCACCACTCAACTAGAGAGTTTATCCGTGCATCTGGTGCAGCAAGGGCATGCACCTGTCAGGAATCCAGAACAAGGAAGAGGACAACGAAGGCAGAAGCAAGAGTACCATTGCTAGAATTGCGGGGAAGACAGCCATGGTATGTACTATTGTCCGCATCCAAGGAAGCAGAATTTCAATAGAGGAGGGAGACAGAATCAAATCTCTCCACTAAGGGCAAGACCACCACCACCCAGGCAACCAATCTCACCTGTTCAAATCCCACCACCAACCGTGCAACCACAGCTAGCCCCACCAGTTCAATGCCAGTCACCAATGCAACCACCACCACAATCACCACTTAAACTCAAATTACGCCCACCACCAATTGGTACCCGCACACCAAGTCTCATTGGTCTTGCAAAAGAGGTCAAGATAAAGATAACAAAATAAGGATCAAGCGAGAAGTTTATTCAAAGGACTGAAGCAGCGGGACAAGAGGTTAAAGAATCAAAAGATGCTACCCCAGTAAGTCAAGAAAATTGTGTCACAAATGTGAGTACATCTTTAAACTTGGATGAAATAGGCACCAAAGAGATCAATCGACAGCATTGGGCAGTAAGGGTAAGAAGGTGTAAAGTGTTGATCAGGCCTTGTCAGAGTAAGAGAAATGCAAAGAGCATGGAAGATACAAGATAAGAGGAAGACCAGCCTTCTCTAACAAGGCTTTGCAGAAGATGGACAACATATCAAGCAAAGGGGAGGGCTTTAAAAACAGGAGCATGTGCGCCAGCATGGACCAAGGACAGTGTAGCAAGCTAAACGAATCTTGCATCAAGGAAGTTTCATTAGAGGACCATAACGAAGAGGTAAGCAAGACTGAAGTTTTGGAGTTGGATATTGCTCCAGAGGCTTGGCAGCGGAGCAAGACTTTATTGTGTAGTGTCATAGACTTAGAGATTGGTAATGCCTTTGGTCTATTGAAAGGTGTTATAAACTTGGAGATGGGTGATGCCTCCAGTTTATGTCAGGGTGTTCAGAGTAAGTTTGATTATCAATATGTTGCCAACCTTTTAAGGATGTTCCAAACTCCTCCACAACACAGCATTGTGTTTACATGGGATGCATCAGACCTATGGCTATGGCTAGCCGCTATAACATATAGAGATAAGATCAGCATGGAGATAAGAGTTAAGGAGCCATGGATAGACAAAAGGCTGATAGAATCCAAGAATGAAGTCCTCATTCCCAATTTGGTACAATTTTTTACAAATAGTGCATCCTCTCTTTGGAGAAAGGTAAGTGGATCATGCTTGTATCTAAGCCGCAAGGTAGGTGGCTTACTATCAGCATCAGAAAAGGAAGCTGACATGTTTGAGTACACCCAAGAGAAGCATGATATGCTTGCAGGTTTTTCCAATCGCGACAGTAAGCAAGATTTTGAAGACAACTGGAGCTCACCAAACCAACAAGGTGGCCATATATGGTGGATTCTTGGCACACTCTTGGGAATCATAATTTTTAGTTTTGTCTTTGTAGGAGCCAAGATGCTCATTTCCCCTCTTGCTACTACTGGTGGTTACAAATTTGGTCCTATTTGGCATTCAAATTTTATTATTTGGACACTGCAGATAATGATCCTATTTTTCACTTGGGATCCAGGAGGACATGGGCACAAAGTCCTGAAAGCCATGGGCTTCCCGTTTAATCAACCGACACTATTCCAAGTAACAGGCTATCACCCGGACCTGTTGCAGATTCATGAATATCCCAAAAATCTCACCAATGGCCAAATGGAATGGCTAGTTCACAAGGCAACTCGATATCGGCTCCTACAACTCAGCTGAAGAAGAATCAGAGTCAGGGCTAGAGACATGAATGCCTCTAGCCAAAAGGGGAGGGATAATGATAGCCGATTTTTGAAAATCAAAGAAAAAAAATAAAAAAGGGTTTTATTTTCGTGTGCCGGAGCAGTGGCGGTACCGTCGGAAGGCTTGGCAATGCTTGGTCAATGGCACGACGCTAGTTTTTACTAGCATGGCCTCGTCACATGGATCCCCCCTCGATTGGCCGGCCTTATCACCCCCCATGCCTTCGCTCGTCCATGCCTCAGCCTAGCAAGCCGCCCTCGGTTGCACTCTCCCTTCTCTCTCTCTCTCTCCCTGTATTGTTATTCCCCCGACGGGCATCGAATGAAATCTCTCTCTCTCTCTCTCTCTCTCTCTCTCTCTCTCTCTCTCTCTCTCTCTCTCTCTCTCTCTCTCTCTCTCTCTCATGCCCTAAGAACCTCCCTCTTCCCCACTCTCCCTTCTCGGCAAAGAGATCTCTCTCCCTCATCCATTTCAACCCCTCTCTCTCTCTCTCGCTCATAGCCACCAAGGCGGCCACATGCCCGCAGGTGGTCCGGCTAATCCTCTCTCTCTATCTCCCTCGTTGCCTACCAATGGACGATCAGACTCTCTCTCTCTCTCTCTAATATCCTCTCTCTCTCTTATCAACACCTCGTTGACCCCAATGATCCCCCCCTTACTGGCCACCCTCGGCCAGGAGCCGCTTCGAGCACCCACCCACTTCTCTCGCTTTCTCTCTCGCGCGCTCCTGCTGTGTCGAGCCCATAGCCACATGCGTACTCTCTCTCTCCCGTATTCTTATCCACACGCTTACCTCCCCCCTCTCACACTCTGTGCCTCGCACTCTATGCAAGCCGATAGCCCGAAAAAAATTCTCTCTCTCTCCTACACCCACACACACCCCTCCCTCGGCTTCACTTTCTCCCTCCCTTGGCCCGCTATTCCTTCTCCCTCTCTCCCCACCCCATTGACTCTCTCCCCTCCTCTCATCCTTCAGCCACCATGCAAAACAAGGATTAATATTCCCTCTCTCTCTCTCTCCACCCACCCCCTTTACCCCACTCCATTGCCAAAATCCCCCCCCCCCCTTCCCTCGCTCTCTTGTCGGTGGCCCACAAGGCGCGGACCCCCGCCATCTTATCTCTCTCACACACACACTCTCTCTCTTGCTCTCAACCGTTTACGGCTCTAGCCCACGTAGCAGATAAGATGCTCTCTCTCTCTCTCTTATCCACACACACAAACACACGCCTCATCCTCTCCCTGCCTCACACACTCTCTATCTCCCCACTCATCTCCTTCTCTCTCACGCGCTCTGCACATTGAGCCCGCAGCGGCTATTCCCTCTCTCTCTCTCCCTCTCGCCATCGACGTCGACAAAGAAGACGGCCCGAATCACGCGCCGCCGACAACAAAAAGAAGAAATGCGCCGAACCCAAAAAGACGTACATGCTACACCGATGCACCGGCAACACACCATTCACCGGCATCACGCAACCATGACACCATTTTCAATAACGTGTAGGTTATCATCACCTTTTCTTTCAGTTTTCACCCAAGCCTTGTAAAATTCCCAATTTGTAAATTCCCTCTCTCTGAGTGATGGTCACAAAGGCCCACCTAGAGGTTTTCATTTTAAATAACTCCCAAGACAAAGCAAGGGTCAACCACACCGGGCCCACCGCCTTGCTTTGTCTCCCCGATTAGCTTACCTTAATCAAATCGGGACTACTCTGATCCAAGCAGCCAACACCTACAAAACGGCACTGAGAGGTCACTATGGGGGGGGGGGGAGTTTATGAGAGGTCAGCACTTGGTAGAGTTTAGTGGGAAGAATTGACACCATTGGCATCACGGGGAGGGGAGGCTTGTGTGATGGTTTTCTTTGGGAATTGCACCATGTGAAGGGAGCCACGTCCAGCTCTCGACTCCAATGGTCGATGCACACACACACACACACACACACACACACACACACACACACGTTCTTGGTAGCAAGTTTCACAATCTTCGAGTCGTCTTTAGGGAGCCGTGTCCACCTCTCGACTCCAATGGTCAATGCACACACACACACGTTCTTGGTAGCAAGTTTCACAATCTTTGAGTCGTCTTTAGAGAACGCACCAAGTAGTTTCACTGTCTTTTCTCCCTACCTCTCTATCACCACGGTGTACCACCTCGCTGGAAGGAAGGTCATTGTAAATACTGCAGAAATAATTCTCCCTCACACCCCTGAGGATTTTCATCATTTGTCAATTCTCTCTCTCTCTCTCTCTCTCTCTCTCTCTCTCTCTCTCTCTCTCTCTCTCTCTCTCTCCCCTCTCTCTCTCTCTCTCTCTCTCTCTCTCTCTCTCTCTCTCTCTCTCTCTCCCCCCCTCCCCCTCTATGTGTAAGTTTGCGGTGTTCATATCATCCTGGTCTGCGTCCTAGCCACTCTGCTCGCTTTGCCGTGGGTGACAGGCTCGAGGGGTGCTATCGGCCCCTGATGTTTTAGAGGCCGTCGAGGTTCGGGTGTCGCTTTGCTCTCGTGAGTATCTTTGTCATCACCCACCATAGCTAAGCAGCTGGTTTCTTTCCTTCATAAGGTAAGATACTTAAGCAGGTTCATTCACTTGCTATCTCAAGTGGTCCTCCCTCTACAACAAATCACTCAAAGGATGTCTTCTCATGGAGTGAAGAAAATGAGCAGCAATTTACCGAGGTGAAGCAAATCCTAGCTAAGCTTCCCACAATTTCACCCCCTAAGTGGGACGAGCCATTTTATGTGAACCCCAGTGTAGGAAGTGATACACTCAGAGCGGTGCTAATGAAAAAGGACCCCCAAACTTCTTTCATGCGTCCTATTTACTTCTCTAGTCGTGTCATGACTCCGTCAGAAAAGGGATTTATCGAATTAGAACACATGGTTCTTGCACTAATGTTTGCTACCACAAAGTTCCGCTCGTATCTTCTGCCTAGACCCTTTGTGATCCTGAAAATGGAGGAGGTTTTCCCATATGTAATGCGACACATGGATGTCTCATCTAGGATCTCTAAATGGCTAGTGAGATTACAAGAGTTTGACTACACCATGCAAGTAGAAAACTCCACTAGGGCTAGTTTAGCGGGAATACTCACTCATCACCACTATGAGAAGAAGCTGAAGATCAACCCGGAATCAAGTGAAGAGGCACCAAAGGAAGAAAGTCCTAGGCTAGAAAGAGCTCACTCTCTTTTCTTTGATGGAGCATACAAAAGAACAATGGACCAGTCTCCAGCCAGTATAGTCATTTTCAATGAGCAACATGAAAGGGTATTCTCCATCGGGCAGTTATTACACTCCCAATTCAACAACGAAGCAGAGTATACAGACCTAATTCTTGGGTTGGAACAATGTATTTCACAAGGAATTCAGCGCCTAAATGTGTTTGGCCATGCTTTGCTTTTGATAAGGCAGATAAACGGCACTTGGGTTTGTAAAAATCAGGTTTTACTTGGTCAACTACGCCATGTTAAGGATCTTCTAAGGAAGTTTGAAGCAGTGAAACTATTTCATGTCCCTAGAGCAAAAATCAGGAGGCAGATGCTCTAGCCAAAGAAAGAATACAGGACGTTCACGTAGGAGCAATCAAACTGAAACTTCCCCTCTTTCAAGGTAGTGATGCTATGCCTGATATCATTAACTTTCTAGATACAGGAGAATGTCCATAAGGGTACACCAAAGGCCACAAACAATGGGCTGGTAAGGAAGGCTACCAGATACCGCCTTGTAAACGACCACTTGTATTGTAAGAACAAGGATCAGATTCTCAGGCGAGTGCCAACCTCTAGTGAGATCACAGAGGTAATTTCAAGTTTCCATGATGGCGTCTGCGACGGTCATTTGGCTCTAGATATCACCAGTAGGAAGATTCTACAAGCAGGATACTCTTAGCCTAGCTTGAACAGGGATGTACACCATTGGTGTAAAACATGCAAGGCTTGTCAAGTGGCCAGTGATCGCACATTAACCTATGAGCCACAAACTCCTATCGTCTCATATGGTCCATTTGAAAAATGGAGAATATATGCAATTGGTCCTTTACCAAGGGCCCAATCAGGTAAATTGTACATTATAGTGGGTGTAGACTACATGACTCGATGGGTAGAAGCAACAGCCACCACCCACATTACAGCCCAAGAGGTAGCAAGGTTCATTTTTGAGCATATATGTTGCCATTTTGGCACTCCTCTAGAGATAATATCAGATAGAGGAACAGGTTTCAGAGGCGATCTAGTGGGAGAACTGATGAAAAAGTTAGGCATCACACACCGACATTCCATACCATCTATCCACAGTGCAATGGTCTGGTAGAGAAGGTAAAGGGAATGATTTGCAAAATCATCACAAAGCAGGTGAACAATTACACTGGAGACTAGGATAAACATCTCATGGAAGCTCTTTGGGCCTACCGAACGACGTCCTGAACATCATTAGGTTTCACCCCTTTCCATCTAGTTTATGGGAAGGACGCAATTCTACCCATTGAGGTACAGATAGCCAGCTTACGAATCTTGGCTAGCCAAATACAACGCCCAATTGTAAATCTCCAAAACCACATCCTGGATCTTCAAACTAGATAGGAAAGAAGCGATCAATCACTATGCAGCGTAGACAAAACGACACCGGCTCACCTTCAATCAAGGGCTTAAAGAAAAGGGCCTGGAAAAGGGTATGTTAGTGCTGAGATATGACAACAGATTTGACACCAGGAAGGACAAGAAATTCCAACCCAGATGGGAGGGACCATTCATTGTCAAAAGGCTCTATGACAACGGCAGCTACAAGCTGATGGAAGCATATGGGAGAATTCACAAGACTAGAGTCAATGGATGGAGGCTAAAAATGTATTTTCTTAGGTTTGATCCAGAGTTCATGCTAGACATTCCAAAAGAGGGAGAACCCTCTAACTCCACAACTAAAGATGCAGAGGAAGGGCTAGAAGCATGAATGCCTCTAGCCAGATGGGAGGGCTAATGATGTTCGGTTTTTGAAACCGTGACTATGAGAACCACCCTTAAGGAAAAGAAGGCTTATCACCAAGAGGGAAAAAAAAAATCTCTACCATTCACCAATACCCCCCCCCCCCAAGGTAACCACTAGTGGGGCACCGCAGTTTGGCCACACCCCTCCATTACCGCCAAAAGACGAGCTCTCTCTCTCCAACTGCTCGGCTCCGCCAAATATTCCCTCTCTCTCCTACTTCACCGGTGCATCACGCAGCCCGGTGGGCGCATGAGATGCCTAAGCCTCTGTCACACCCTCCGACGGGCCACCACAGCTATTGTATATTCCCTCTCTCTCTCTCTCTTTCAAATATTCTCTCTCTTTCTACTTGTCCACACCCTAGCTCCGGCGGGCTGCTACATATTACCACCCCCCCCCCCCCCCCTCGTCCACACCCTCTTCGGCCTTATACCCCCCCCTCCCCTCTTTCTTCCTACCATGGCAGACCACCTCATATTCCATACCCCCCCCCCCCTACTTCACCTAGCTCTAAGTTTTTAGGGGCGGCCCCGCCAAGCTTAAAGGAAAGCCACATCCTCTCTCCCCTCTATCCTCTCACTCTCTCTCTCTCTCTCTTCACTACCCTCCCACCCTTATCGCTCACCATACCCTTTCTCTCCCTCTCTCTTACTCCATGGTGGGAACCCGCCCTATGGGAACCTAACCCCCCTTTTAACTTACTCTCTCTCTCTCTCTCTCTCTCTCTCTCTCTCTCTCTCTCTCTCTCTCTCTCTCTCTCTCTCTCTCTCTCTCTCTCTCTCTCTCTCTCTCTCTCTCTCTCTCTCTCTCTCTCTCTCTCTCTCTCTCTCGTTGACCATATCTCCCCCCCCCCCCCCCCCCCCCCCCCCCGCGGCTCTGTCGCACGCTCCCCCCCGGCCCTCGCGGGTGCTGTGAACACCACACACCTAACCCCCCCTATCCTCTCACACGCCACCCTCTCCCCACTCACCCCCTTTGGCCCTCGTGCACATACCGCTTGTGGCCGCTCTGTACACATACGCGTGCACACGCGCTTGCACACACAGTACACCTCCTACACACACACCCGCGCACCCACATACACACACACACACACACACAGTGGCTCACACGCCTCTCTCTCTCCCCCCACTCACGCCCTCTCTCCGCTCCGCCTCTGAGTTGCCCACAGTGCCGCCGAAACAAAAAAAAAAGAGAGAAAATTATATATATATATATATATATTGACACCCCCGTTCCCACGCACGTAAACACACACACACCTATACATATAATCACACCTATGTACGCAGATGCATCCACACCCCTATACATACAACACACACGTATAAACACCAAAAATACAAAAAAAAATGAAGGATTTTGGGACTACGATGACAACAATCAAGGAGGACGACCCGAACCACGCAACACCGACACAACAAAAAGAATAAAGGCATCGAAGGCATGCCCTGACCGACCCCGAAAAGATGTACACGATACTGTAGCCCGAGTCCATCCTCCGACATGAAGACAAGGTATTGAGCGGCAGTAAAATTATTCGATGGTATCTTATTAAGTTTAAGAACTATCCTTTTGAAGATGCTAGATGGATGCAAGACATACAATTAAAGGATAACCTAAACCTTGTCAATGCTTACAATGCTTCCCTAGAGTAAGCAAAGATACAAATGTTTAGAACGAACAAAGTTTTTGCCTTATAAGAATCTCTTTTTCTTTATTGTGCATACATGTTAAGTAGTATGCATGCTTAGGATCAAGTTTGCAGAGACGACTCCTTCCAAACACCAAGTAGAGATTGTCTCTCTACTATGGAAGATTGATAGGACTAATGCGCAGACATGCTTGCGTCATCTTAGGCTCTCAATCACCAAATGGATTAGTCATCCATTTTAGAACGATGTCGTAGTGTAAAATAGGGATTCTCTACCCGCTAGGAAAAGGACTAATGACTATGCTTTATAATCTCTACCTCATAGTCGAGGATGACTATGATTTCAAGAGAGAGGTAATTTCATAATAACTAATATATAATTCTCCTAAATGATTTTCTCATGTTAAACTCATCACTTAATATGGGGAAGTACCAGGGGAGAAAAAGCTAGATTATTGGTAAGGCTAGCAAACTGGTCACAGTAGGGATCCAAAGGGGGACCATCTGCAGAAGAGAAATGTTCAAGCAATGGACTTCAAAGACCTAAGGTTCAGTGCATTAAGACTTCCAAAATGCTAAGGTTCCAAATTTCAAAGCGTAAGTCAAAATGGTCAAGGTTACGGAAATTGGATGATTTGTGATTGTACACAAAAATCTTCCTAGATCCCTACAAGAGAGGGGGCGAGCCCTAAAGGTAGGGGAAGAGAGAGAAAGAGGTGAGATAACACACACACACACACACACACACTCAAAGGCTCCCCTTTACACAAAGGGCATAGTGGACACATGTCAGGTCCCTAGCTCAGTTGCCCCCAAAGTGTATTCAAATCCTATTGGATGACCATAGAAGTGGACCAATGAGAATAAGGCTAGAGTAAATTTAGTCTAATTAATTTAAAAACACTTTGTAAAAAGAACCAATGGAAATTAAGTCTCCTGGATGATTATTGGACAGCCTGCCAAGGGGTCCAATAGGAATTAAGCATCCCAATGACTTGCTCAATTCCTATTGGTCAGAAGGGGAAAAGGTCCAATGGGGATTTAAATGAAATAAGTTATTTACCTAAGCTCTCTCTAAACAGAAAAGAGGGACACTTGTCAGAATGCTTTATATTTGACCACTTAATTCCTGTTGGCTAAGCTTGGAAAGGTCCGAGGGAAGCTAGCAAGAGGAATTATCAATCTAGGGGTAGACCAAGATGAGAGAGGGGGCTGATTTGTGAAGGCATTCTTCCACACACAGTCACACTAGCTCATGTGTCAAGTCAAGAAATTCTATCTCCTTCTCAAGCTTTAATGGAAAGCTCATCATCTACTCCAAGCTTGTGAGAAGGGTGGCCTACACCAACAACTCTTGGCTTTGTGATACAGATCCAACCAAGAGCCAAGCTCCAATGCATGCTCATCTCCTCTACCATACTAATTACTAATCTATGTCAAGCTTTTATGAGTGTTTATGTGAGGAGATATACTTATTTCTCCTAAGAATACTCCTTTCTCTCAATCTACTCCCATACCCCTCTAGCTCTCACCATCTTCAAAGGTGTGTGAGGTCTTGGGTCTGAGACCGTGAGGGAATTGAAAAGTATTGTGTTGTAAAATGTCTCCCTTGATGGGGGAAACCTATAATACAAAGCCTTTTGGAGGGGGGACCAGCTCCATGAAAATCCGGTCCTCAATAGCTTAATATCTCTCTCTTTTGAAGTATTATTCATGCCTATCTAACTAGGTGTTATGATTTATGTTGCTCTCTCTCCATCCAAGCACTCTTGCTATGCTCATTAGGAATCTATTCTAATTAAATTCTCACTATGTCAATGTTATTTTCCGCTACACACAAGTTACTAGACCATTAAATGTTACAGTCTTTACTAGTAGACATGGTGACAAACTACCAAAATATTCTAGGAAATATTCGGCAGAGTCTCCTTTGTATTTGGGACTATAGCAACCAAAATACGAAACAAAATGACCAAGTATATCACTCCTAAAGCATAAAAGAGGGCAATGCCTCTCAAAAGCTCATTGTATAGAGACCAACTAAGGCGTATAAACTGTCAAATTGAGCATAGACCACCAACTCAATGTCAAAAGCGTCTATACCACTCTATACATGTCGTATGGTGAGGCCTCATAAGGGACACTCTAGCTACCTATATCACCAAAGGTATCTCCACATTTGAGAATACCCCATCTCAATGAAAATCTCATGCTATCGACCCTCAACAACATAGATTATGGAGCAAAACGTATAGCCAAGTCTCAGAAATGGCTATCATCTGGACCAAGTCTTAGAAATGGCCGGGTCTACCATACTAGCCAAAAGATGGCTCCACAAAAGCGTACAATGGCAGTATCCACAAAGATGTACAAGTATGTCATGATGCTCAAGCAAGCACCAAAAGCATGTGCATGCAAAGAAATATCCCTGCGGGGAGTCAAACTGCTCTCAAAGTCGAAAACCTATTTGCAGTCTTGAAAGTGCACGCGCATGCAGAAGTGATTTTGGGAATGAAACCACTCTAATACAAGATGAAGGAGAGGATCCAGGAGCACAGCGGAAGAGGAAGATGAATCGGGTACACACACCACCATAGCCTCACTCACATGTTGGAGGGGGTGAGCCAACATACATTGTGTGCCTGCTTTCTTTCTTCTCCGTCTTATGCACTAAGGCACAATACACATTGTACTTAGTGTTAGTGGCTCACAAAAGTGTATATCTGTACACTTAGGGTTAGTAGCAGTTATTGATGGGCGGTTGGCCACATGGCCATTAAACCTAACACTTTGTCAAGGACACCATTATCCACCTCAAGGTCATAGTAGATTCCATTTGATGTGATCTCCATATGCACTGGACTCACACACTTCTTTAAGACATGGTAAGATCTTGTTTTTTTTGAATGATTTTTATTGATGATTCTCCCATTGATGTTGTTGCAGGAGCTACTCATAGCTGTAACCCTTCTACTCAATAGCAATTGAGGTTGGTATCTTTGCTTTTGTTTGTTACATCTCAATGCATCTACATGGATTGTATATCATTGGCTATATGCAAAAGGTGCATGCACACGAGATAATGATTTCTGTCCATAGTAGACAAGCATGGCCTTTCTATCAAGCAACTAGTTCATGTGATAACATGACTCTACTAAGAGGGCGTCAAGGTAGGCAATTGTTTCAATGATCGAGTTGTGAAAAAGATTCCAACTTGAGAGGATCTCCTGCTTAGTCTATAGCATTGATTGTTTCTATAAGACTGGTACTTTCAAGGGTATGACCCAACTGATATAATATTGATTGTGTTTATAGGAGTGGTATTTTCAGGGGTATGACCCGGTTAATGACAAATCACTATGGAAGTGTTGATGGTCACTAATTGACCTCTTTACACTTGTACTTTGAAGGAAGGAAATTCTAAACTGCTAAGGGATAGTAAACACACAGTCAAGGATAGTAAACCAAAAGAATGTGAGCGGGATGGAAACACACAAAACGCCTCTATAATGACCCGACACACACTCTTGGAAGGATATACACACACACTATGGGGCACCACTCGGCTTACACAACCCACCTGGCCGAGACAAGGAACACACCTATGGAGTGAGAGGAGAGAGACTACCCATTTACCCACACCGAGAGACACACACACACACCCAAAAAACACAGCTCAAAAGAGGAGAATTTCTGATGTTTAGATACAACTGAGGTTGGGCCAACACCAATGGGGCAAATAGCTCACACAATATGGGTAAAATATACCAAATACAATCACAAATTGGAGCAGAAGCTTCGCTCATAGGAGAAACTTACACAGCCAAAACAGCAAAAAAATAGTGACGAATTTGGCATAAAGGACAGAGCCATTGCGTTCGGAACGGCCCAAAACCCCAAGTCTACAATGTCAAAATTCTCAAATCCGACCTCGGATGAGCAGTTTACGGGCAAAACAGGCTCCAAAAACAGCAAAAACACAGTTACGAATGTTCCTCCTCTTCTCTCCACGTTTTTTATAGTCTTCTCTCAGTTTTTGTTCAGTTCCCACACTTATCTTTATCACTTGGGCACCCTTGGCCTTTTAGCTGACCTCAAACAGACCTCAAACAGGCCAAAAACTGACCTCGCAGTGCATAGTTATCACATTTTTGCATCATCCGCACACCTGGCACTCAGCTTTTTCCAATAATGCATCCCACTACCACGTGAAGTGTCCCCAAAATATGGTCCTCATGACGACCTCTCTGCATAATTATCACAAGAAAACACCCATGTTGTGTCCGTACTCAT
The DNA here is from genome assembly GCF_014529385.1 of Adiantum capillus-veneris. NCBI lineage: Eukaryota > Viridiplantae > Streptophyta > Polypodiopsida > Polypodiales > Pteridaceae > Adiantum > Adiantum capillus-veneris. The sequence goes on from NC_140954.1 coordinate 52,772,278, forward strand.
CCACGTGCAAATATTGACCCCATTCGACGTCCTGATGCCACTAGATGCCATCTGACGCACCTGCTTACCTCATGTCGTCGGCCCATGGATAGATTCCTCGAGAAGTTTTACGTGCTACCAACTCCTCATTATTGTAGAAAAAACACACTGGTACTGGTGACGATGAAAATCGATGCACTATGTACATGTTGTCCTACATGTACACATGTGAGTCCCACGCAACCACCTGGATCTGGAAAATGGGCAATCCTTTATTCGATGCACCATGCATGTGTATGTACATATGCGCAATCCCTTGCTCCAAAAAACTCCTGACATAATTTGCCCATCCCCTACCCTGCTAGATCATTCATGATCAGCAGCAGCAAAAAGAGATATGAGACTCGCCTCATCACAGGTCGCCTCATCCCTCACAGCCATTAATTTCTCCACAGACAGCTCATCTTGCTCCACCATCATCAACCTGGCATGATACAATTTAAGACGCAATCCAAATTGGCTCTTGACTTATGCAGAATCCCATCCAGGTTGGCCAGCTGATATGTACCATTTGGAAAACACTCCACTACCTTGAAAGGGCCTTCCCAATTAATCTGAAACTTCTTTTGAAAGGTGTTGTCCAGCTTACTGTTGTACCGCAAAACCAAGTCATGCTTCTTGATACCCTTACTTTTGACCTTTTCATTTATCTTTGCCAAAGTCTTATCTTGCATCTACCCATAATGTTCCAATGCGCACATCCTATCCAGCTGAACCTCCTGTAACTGTAAGAGCCTCTCTTTGAATGCATCACTAGGCGGCCCAAGCAACTTCTCTAGCATCTTGACCGCAGGCAACTCTATTTCCATAGGCAGTAGTGCTTCCTTTCCATACACCAAATGAAATGGAGTAAACCCTGTACATGTCTTCATCGAACACCGAAGTACGGTAAGCCCATAATGCACTAGGCAATTCCAAATCCCAATTCTTTCCTTGGTGCTCTGTCACTTTTGATAGAATTTGTACCAACTCTCCATTGAATCTTTCATTTAATCCATTACACTACGGGTAATAAGGAGTGGTATGCTGGTGCCTAATCTTCATCTTTGTGCATAAAAAGTCTAGTATTTTAGCTCTAAATCCTGGCCCCTTATCTGAAAGTAGCTCCAGTGGCACCCCAAACTTGCAACATATTTCATCACACACAAATTTTGCCACATCCTTTGCAGTGATCTGTTTTACTACTATAGCCTCTGCCCATCTACAGATATAGTCCACTGCAGTCAAAATATAGCTTTTGCCCCTGCTTGTGATAGGTAACGGGCCTATTGCATCAATCTCCCACTTTTCAAACACATCAAACGCCATGATGGTTTTTCGTAGCTCTGGCTTCAACACTCTCTTCCCAAATGCTTGACACCTATTGCAAGACCTACACCAATGGTGAACATCCTTGTGCAAACTAGGCCATACATACCCCTCTTGCAAGATCTTATGCAAGGTGATCTTTAGACGAAAATGGCCGCCACATGCGCCTTCATGATTCTCTTCAAACACTCTATAAAGTTCCTCCCACCAAGGTACACGTCTCAACACGATATCAGCCCCTTTCATGTATAATACATCACCAATCAATTTGTACCTATATGCTCTACGCACAAAACCATACTTCTTAGACTTCTAAATCTCCTTTGGAATCATTCCTGTTAGCAAAAACTCCTCTTCTTGAGCCAAACTTTCCTGGCCATGATAAACAGGTAAATTGGTCCTCAACACAAATAGCTCCCCAATCATGCTTTGAGCTGCTTCATGTGCCTCTCCATTTAGAGCACGTTCAATGTGTCTGATGCTCCATGCTTCGAACGTTTTTTACAAGCCTTTAATTCTGAAACACATTTTCTTCAAAGAAGTGTTCTTGCTCTTCCACACACCCAGCACTTGCTTCACCACTAACAAGGCATCACCTTTTATGCTCAACCTTCTAATCCCATGCTTCAAACAAATGTGTAATCCGGCTTCCAGAGTAGCATATTCAGCCTCATTCTAACTATGTGCATCCAATTTGAACCCTCTCTTGCATACTAGCTTCCCATCTAGATCATAAAGTGCTATACCCCCTGAAGATGCATCATGGCTCTTCCTGTATGAGCCATCAAAGAACAACACATGTGCATTGCTGATTTGTGGCACTTCTTCAACTACCTTTCTCACCACCTCTTCCTTAACAAGGAGGGGATTCTCCTTGTAAGTGAGCAAATCAGCTAGCGTAGCCCTTGTACTGTTTTCCACTAGAAAAGAGAACTCAAACTCTTGCAGCTCAATTACCCATTTCTTGACCACATTTGACATGTTAGTGCCATTAATTAACTATGGCAAAAATGCATAACTCGTCAAGAAAACAAAAGGTCGTGGTAGAAAGTAGTGACGAAATTGTCGACAAGAAAATATTATGTTGTCCATCACTAGCTCTACTTCCTATAATTTTCTCTCTTCTACCAACTTCACTCGGCTTGCACAATACGTTGGCCTCATATAATGGCTGTCCTTAACCTTTTGCAATCGCATGGATCCATTGGCATCATCCCCTAATGATGGATTTACATAAAACACTTGTTCCCAATCAGGAGCCTGCACGGCTGACAACCCCCCTAACACCTCTTTCACCTCTTGAAACACTTCTTCACACTTGTCATCCCATTGTAATGGATTGTGCTTTGCCACTTGTTTTAATGGATAAAGGATCTCAGAAGACAATGGAATAAACCGCACCATGTACTTCACTTTGTGTATAAAGGTTGCCAATTTCTTTGTACTCGTAGGTGATGGAAGAAGAATAATAGACTTAACCTTGTCTGGATCAGCCTCCATGCCATTTTCTGACACCATATGGCCCAATAACTTCACCCTTGGCTGTGCTAAATGACATTTCTTTGGATTTAGTTGTCCTCCACATTCATCATATCGAGCCAATACCATCTTCAGCTTCTCATGATGTTCAACCCTACTGCTGTAGACGCAGAAATCGTCCATAAAATCTTTGACACAACTACTAATGAATGGTTCCAATACCCAATTTGCTCTCTCTTGATAGAAATATGGTCCATTTGTCAGCCCAAATGGCAATACCGTATAACAATAGCAGCCCCTGGCATAATGAAAGTTGTCTTTGTGCGGTCTTTAAGAGCAATCTTCAATTGAAAATAGCCTGAAAAACCATCACACGCAGTATACCTCTCACAACCTGCCACTGAATCCAAGATCTGATTGATGAATGGAAGAGGATATGGGCTCTTCTTAGTGGCTGCATTTAAGGGTTTAAAATCCACACAAATCCTCCACTTTCCATCCTTCTTTGGACTAACTACTACCTGACTCACCCATTCTGTGGTTTCCACTGGGACTATGAACTCTGCCTTCAATAACTTGTCCACCTCTTCCCGCAAGGCTTCCATCTTCTCTTGACCCATCCTTCTTAGCCTTTGCTACACTCGCTTAGCACCTTCTTTCAGCTCTATATGCATCTCTTCGCCCTTGAATCCTCTGATCTCTTCATATGAGGTAATGAAAAAATCTGGAAAACTAGCCAGCATGTGCAAATATATCTCCTTCTCCATAGTTGAGAGGTCTCCACTAATCATTTGTGTCATCAATTCCTGCTTCTTTGACAATTCAGCCTTGGTTTGCATCATCCCTTCAATCACTCATAAGGCCCTTCACTTTCATCTTCAACCTCATTTGCAAATGCGACTAAACCAGACTCCTGGATTTCTTTGTCCATCAAAAGAAATGCAACATAAGCATCCTCATCACTGCTGGTAGTACTATCACTATCCTCATCAGACACTGTGGAATAGTCTTCATCACTACACTCATCCTCATCTTCATAAATCTCCTCCAATTGTTTCCTTGTATCCATATTATATAGCTTCTTGGCACCTGTCTTTCCATAGAGGCTAATCGTACCACATCTCCAATCTTGAACAGATCCCACTCCACGTAACCATGGTCTGCCAAGTATAATAGGATATGCTCCCAAACCCGCTAGCATCACATGAAAATCAACCACTACCTTTGCATCATACGCCTCCACTTCTAAGCTCTTTACAACACCCAAACATTTTACTTTTTGATGGTTAGCCAATCTAATCCGGAAGCTTGACACCCCAGTCACTCTAAGACCCATATTCTCAACACATGAGTGTGTTATGACACATATTTGGGCTCCGCCATCAACATAACCTTGTCCCAGATTTTTTCTTTTATGCCACACATCTATTATTGGACAAATGTTTGGTAGCTCATCCATCGCCAATACCTTCACTGAACCTCTCTCTGGCTCTTTGTCTATTGGGTTAACCATCCTCTTCCATTGTCGTTTTAGCTTACGCACCATCTCTATAAGCTGCCCAAAAGTAACATCTGATTTCCTGCTTGTCAAATCCTCCTTCAAGTCATAGCTTAATTACCCATCCCCTAGTGAAAAATATAAAACATGAAACTTACGACGAGCCCTTCTTTTCCTCTTGGCCTTGACATCCTCGCCTTCATGGCTCTTTCCCGTCTTCTTGCTAGGACCTAGGGCACTTCTTCCTTCCTTGTCCTATGTGGTCCTCTTCCCAATAGGCATCACTAATGTATCCTGTAGCTTTGATGCCTTCTCCAACGTGACTACACTTATCACTTTTGTCTTTCCCTTTTCCTCCTGGGTTAATCCATTGGTTCCTTCTTCTTCCTTAATTTCGATTGCATAATCATTTGACCTAGTTAGCACCTGTCTTGGCAATGGATACATGTCTCCCCCCATCCTTGGTGGCTTATCACATTGCGGGTTGATGTGGCCCAACTCTCCACAATTATAGCGTGTGGGCGTCTGCCTCCAAAATCTACCATTGCCAACACCATTCCTAGGTCTTTCTTTACCTCCTGGCTGATTTGCAAACCTCCCTCGACCTTGATTATTTCCCTCTTCACCTACCATGTTTAGGCTAAGATTCTTCATTAAATCTACCACTTGCCTCATGTCTTGCCTTAGGCCATCATCTTGCACTGATGTAGTGACCACTGCTGGCATAACCTGAGGAGTAACAGAAACCACCGGTTCATGATGAACCCCTAGCATGCGACCTTGTAAAGAGTCCATAGGCTGAAATTCAGACCTCATGGGCAAAGACTCCACCCCTAACTGGCTCATTTTCCTCAGCTTCCACTCTTTATTCCTTGCTACTGACGGGAGCAAAGCGAACCCCAAACCCCGACGGCCTCTAAAACATCGGGGACCGAATGGCGCGCCTCGAGCCTGTCATGGTAAAGCAAACAGGGGCACCACCTAGCTTCAGCGGCTAGGACGCAAACAACACACCACCATAATAAATTTTTCATCCAAGAGAGATGGATGCTTGGGAGTAATGATGAAGAGGAAAGGGAATGAGATCAAGGAGAGAGAGAGAGAGAGAGAGAGAGAGAGAGAGAAGAGAGAGAGAGAGGAGAGGAGAGAGAGAAGAGAGAGAGAGAGAGAGAGTGAGGGAGGGGGTATAGCGGCTTAGTACTTAGGCACCACAAAAGGATGGCGAATCCACACACCCTTCACACATACACAAGCTCACTCCAAACACAAGACTAGGTGGCGATTCCGCACACCTCACATGGGCAAAACATTGCAAGAAAACATACTCACAAAACCTCAAGATTTATTTAGAGAATAAGGCGATGAAATGGGGAGCATAGGGTAGGGGAATGAGAAGGGAGAGAGTGGTAGAGCACATGGCGGATAGGTGGGAGTTGATGGCGAAGACTCGCACGAGGGTTATGGCCATCATCCTTCATTTAGTTGCCCTTCATCTTCCATAGCCAAGGGTGTAGAGGTCATGCTCAAGACAAGCATGGTGATTGCGGTGATGGTGATGGTGTGGGTGTGTGTGTGTGCACTAGGCACACACAGTGCATAGTGTGTTCTTTGGTGATGTTGTGTGTGTATTTAGTGTGATGGTGACCCCTCTTTATATAGGGGAGGAGGGGGGAGGAATTCTAGAATTTAGAAATGAAGAAATCATTATCTACATAGGCCATGTGACTGTGGGCCCCACTTGTCTGGCTGTGTGTATATGTGCCAGAACAGCAGTCTCATGAGAGAGAGACTAAGAGAGAGAGATGGGTTGATGAAAAAAAGTGAGAGGTGACATGGAGAATAAAGTAATTACAAGAGGGGAGAGAGGGGAGTGTGTTCAGAGGTGAATCTGTGTGCAGATGTGTGTGAACACAAGAAAAGTCAGGTAACCACCGGGTGGGGATGGTCTGTGGGCACTTTTTTCAGTGAAACTGAGTGTGTGTGAGTGTGGGGGAGGTTATTTAGCTACAAGACAAGAGACATGGCGCCCTTTAGAGAGAGGGGGGGGGTATTTGGGTCATGGGATATGATAAGAGAGAAAGAGGGGGTGGGGTATACTATTTTGGAAGATAGGGTAAGTTGCATGTGAGTTAGGGTGCATTATTGGTGAGTTATAATGCATTATTTGTGAGAGGTGGGGTAGCTTGAGGGGAAGAGAGAAAGAAGAAAGGACAAGGGAAGAGAAAGGGGTTTGACCTTTTGAGTGGAGGAGAGGAAAAGGGACACCCGGCGGGCAACAGTGAAGAAAAAGAGGCAAGGTGGGGATGGGCTACCCCGCAGGCATGAGGTGGGCTATTTTCCTTTCTTATATATTTACATAATCATACTTTATTGTTTTCTTACTTTTTTCCAATGCCTTTTATCACTCCCTCAATAAGAGGGGGTTTTCATGGGGTGGGGACGAGAGAAGAGGGGTATGGGAGCTTGGCTTGTGAAAAGCCCCCATCATTAGCCCCCCCCTTTTGGCTAGAGGCATTCATGTCTCTAGCTCATCTATTTGATCATTATCGTCGGAGGTGGCGGTTGATGGTGTGTCCTCATCTGGAATGTCAATTGGTGGAGCTTGGTCAAATCGAAGAAAATAAGGTTTAAGTCGCCAACCATTTACCCTGGTTTTATGAAGTTTTCCATCAGCCTCCATAAGCTGGTAGCTTCCATTGGCATACTTTTTCCTGATGATAAAGGGCCTTCCCATCGGAGCAGGAGTTTCTTATCCTTGCGCGTGTCGAAGCGATTGTCGTAGCGGAGCACCAACATTCCTTTCTTCAATTCTTTTTTCCAGAGATGCTCGTTAAAGCTAAGCCGTCTATGCTCTGCTTGTGTTGCATAATAATTTATTGCTTCTTCTCTGTCCAGCTGCAGTCTTTCCAAGTTGATGATGTGATCTCTCAAATGCATGTTGGGTTGTTGAAGTTGGCTTGCCATTACTCTGAGACTTTGTAGTTGCACTTCAATGGGCAAGATTGCTTCCTTACCAAATACTAGATGATACGGTGTGAATCCCAAGGATGTACGAAATGAAGTTCTGTAGGCCCATAAAGCTGGTAGTAGATACTTATCCCAGTCTCCAGGATGATTGTTTACCTGCTTGGTAATAATTTTAGAAACCATTCCATTTACCTTTTCAACAAGGCCATTACATTGAGGGTAATATGGTGAAGAGTGCCTCCTTGTAATGCCCAGTTTCTGCATTAATTCTCCTACCAAGTCTGCTCTGAAACCTGGTCCTCTATCAGAGATGATCTCTAAAGCTGTGCCAAACCTACAGCATATGTGCTCGTAGATAAATTAAGCTACCTCTACCGCTGTGATTCTAGTGGTGGTTGTAGCCTCTGCCCATCTAGTCATGTAGTCGACCCCCATGATAATGTAGAATTTTCCTGAGTTGGCCCTAGGTAATGGCCCAATGGCATCAATACCCCATTTTTCAAATGGGCCATATGAGAGAATAGGTGTCTGTGGTTCAGGCATAAGTGACCTAGTGCCGGCCTTTTGACACAACTTACATGTTTTGCACCAGTGGTGTACATCACGGTTGAGGCTAGGCCATATGAAGCCTGCCTGCAAGATTTTCCTACTTGTTATGTCTAGGGCAAAGTGACCACCACAAACCCCGTCGTGACAGCTAGCAATTACTCCCGTGATTTCCTGAGAGAGAGGGACCTTCTTGAGTATTTGGTCCTTACCCTTACAGTACAAACCGTCATTGATGAGTCGATACCTTGTGGCCTTCCGCGTCAGCCATTGCTTCTGTCCCTTTGTTAAATCTGATGGCATTCCCCTGTTTCCAAAAAATGCATGATGTCAGGCAAGGCATCACTTCCTTGAAATAGAGGGAGCTTTAGTTTTATTGCTCCAACCACCACTTCCTGTAGTCTTTCACTTGCTAGGGCATCTGCTTCTTGGTTTTGAGCCCTTGGGATATGGTGTATTTGAACTTCTTCAAACTTACCCAACAAGGTTTTTACACCACTTAAGGGAGTCCTAAAAGGATTCTTGCATGTCCATGCTCCATTTACTTGCCTTACCAGAAGTAGAGCATCCCCAAATACATTAAGGCGTTGTACACCTTGCGAGACGCACCATTGTAGACCCTTGGTTAGTGCTGCATACTCAGCTTCATTGTTAGAATGTGAATCTAACAATTGGCCCAACAAAAATACCTTTGTCCCTTTGTCATCAAAGACCACTATGCCTGCAGCTGCTTTGTCGGACGCTCGCTTGTAGGCTCCATCAAAGTAGAGAGAGTATGCTCCTTCTACCATCGGTGGTACTGGAGGTAATCGGACTTCTCCTTCCTTAGATTGCTTCTCCTTTCTTTCAAAGACTTGGTAGGTCATGAGTCCCCCCAAACTTGCCCTTGTCGTGCTTTCTACATGTACCGTGTAGTCAAACTCTTGCAGACGAACTAGCCATTTAGTAATTCTAGCAGACACATCCATGTGTTGTACAACATAGGGAAATATTTCATCCGTGGTTAGAATCAGAAATTGCTTAGGCAGCAAATATAACCTAAACTTTGTAGTTGCAAATCTAAGAGCTAGGACTAAGTGTTCCACATGGGTGAAACCTTTCTCTCTTGTTGTCATCATTCGACTAGAGAAGTAGATTGGCCTCATGAAAGATGTCGTCGTATCCTTTTGGAGTAGCACAGCCCCCAATGAGTCATCACCAACACTTGAGGTGACATAGAATTTTTCATCCCACTTAGGTGGTGAGATAGTTGGCAGAGTGGCTAAAACCTCCTTTACCTTGTTGTAGTGATGTTCGCTTTCCTCGTCCCAAGTGAAAGTTGATCTTTGAGTGAGTTGTTGCAGTGGTAGAACAAGTTGTGATAGTAGATGTATGAATCTACTTAAGTACCTCACCTTCTGTAGAAAAGAGACCAGTTGACGTGCGGTCGTTGGTGAAGGTAGGGCTATGAGTGCGGACACCTTACATGGGTCGGTGTTGATACCTTTTGCTGAAATTTCATGGCCTAGTAGAATGACTTTACTCTCCCCAATGTGGCATTTATCCACATTTAATTGCCCACCTAGGCTCTGCAACCTGGCCAAACCTTCAGTTACCTTTTCTAAATGTGAAATACGGGAGCTATATATACAAAAATCATCAATGAACACTCTTATGGATGTTCCAAAGAACGGTTGAAAAACATATGTGACATATCTTTGGAATATGGCAGGTGCATTTGTGAGACCAAATGGCATAACCCTGTATGCAAAACAACCCCATGGCGTGATAAAAGTGGTTTTTAGCTGATCTTCCAAGGCTATGCGTATTTGAAAGTATCCAAAATAACCATCACAGACGGTATAGCATTCAAAACCCACTACTTCATTCAGAATTTCATCCAAGAAAGGGAGAGGAAAGTGGTCTCTCTTTGTAGCTGCATTTAGTGGTTTGTAGTCAACACAGACCCTCCACTTACCATTCTTTTTAGGTGTCACCACTACGGGTGACACCCATTCTGAGTTTTCTACAGGATAGATGAATCCCGCCTCCAGCAGTTTCCTTACCTCGGCCAAGAGTGCCTTTTCTTGTATGACCCCCAGTCGTCGTAGCTTTTGCACAACTGGTTTTACCCCTTCCTTCAGCTTAATATGATGTTCCACCACTGTAATGCCTGTGATTCTTTCATAGCTGTCAATGAACAGGTTAGGAAATCCCATCAACATTTGCAAAAAACTATCTTTCTCCTCAAGTGTTAATTCCGTAGACAACATACCCTTCAACCTACTTCCTCCTAGGCCAGGTGATTTTCTCTCCTCTTCATTGGGTTTCCCTTTTGGTGATGGATCACCAGTTGTGCTTACCCTTTGTGGATCCTTCATAATGATACCCATCACATCAATGGAACTGTCACTTTCGTCGGTGGATGTGGTCTCCTCCTCAGAACTGGAAGATTCGCTAGTGGTTTCATCTGCCGATGTTTCCAGATTCATTTGCTTCTGCTTGCCAATCCTCATGTCGTAGTAGATTGTCTCCCCTTTCTTACCGGTCATGCGTAGAAGGCCAGTACCCCAGTCCTATTTGCCTTCATGGCCATCAACCATGCCTTCCCAAAATTAGTGGATAGCCCTCCCCCTTAGTAGGCATTACAAAAACATCTACCTCTACCTCAGTGTTGAAAGCTTTTATTTTCACGGCACTTACCACACCCACACACTTTACTTTTGCGTTGTTTGCCATCTTTGCCTTGCATGGAGAAGGCCTGTCAACCTCGAGCCCTAATCGAAGCATCATAGCTTCGCTCATTACACAGATTTGTGCACCTCCATCAATGTAGGTGTTTCCAACCCTCTTTCCTTTTTATGTTTACGTCGACAATTGGAAGGATGTCATCCATGTTGCATCCCGAAATTGCTCCGCTACCTTTGTTTTGGAGCGTCTTGTACTTACCATTTTAGACCATTGTCGCCTTACTTTAGGTACAAGATGTAGCAGCTGTGGCCATGTAATCTTCGGTCCTTGCTCTGCCACATCCAATGTTAGATCATAGGGCTTAGAACTTTCCCCTAGCTGGAAGTCGGTGATGCCCAATTTCCGTCGTGGCCTGGATGGCCTCTTGCTAGTTTCTCCTCTCATGCTTCTCTCATCATCTGATTGTGTAGCTTTCTCCCTCCTAGCTCTTTTCACAGTCATGGCTTCAAGTGGTTCTAAAAAGGTTACCTTCTCCTTACCCTTGTCCCTCTCCTTTGCTCTGGGTGGATCCACTACTACGGCTTTTCCTTTCTCTTCTAGCCTTATGATGTTTACAGGGTGATCAGATGGTGGGGCTGGTGGAAGAGGTGGGATGGATGCTTGTAGTGGTGTCTGGGGGTGGACGTAGAATTTGTGTTGGTGGGGGTGGTGCTCGGGGTGGGGGTGTTCTTTCTCTAGGGGGTGACAATTGGTTCCTCCTACCTCCTCTATTATAGTTTTGTCGTGGTTTGGGACAGTAGTACATACCGTGACCGCCTCTTCTCGCAGTTGTAGCAATGATACTCCTGTTTTGTCGTCGTGCTCTTCCAGGGTCTTGATCTCTTTCTTGACTCCTCCCTTGCTGTATTAAGTGGACAGACAAATTCTGCAGTTGGTCAGTAATATGGGCCAACATATCTTGTTGGTCATCTCTTACCCCAAGAGCCGGTGGTGGTGGTATGGTGGTTGTCGTAGTTGCTGGTCGACGCGATGTTCCTGCTTCTGTTGACTCGGTTTCTTTGGCTTTCATTCGCAGCTTCTTGTCCTTAAGGCGAGCAATCTCAACGGCTAACTCGTACGTAGCCGGGAATCTACCTTTCACCTTCTCCTTGAGAAGCGGCCATAAGCCATGCGTGAACCGATCTTTTTTTAGGAAATTGGGTGCAACTTCCCCCCTTGCCAGATACTCAACCCACCGTTCCCACAAATCCACAAATTTGGACTCATAGGTGGCATATTCTAAAAGACCCTCGTGCTTCAAGTCCCTCAACTTGTCCCACAACTTTTCTGAAGTGGTACCTCCCCCAAAGCGCCTCTTAAAAGCGGTTTTTAAGGGTTCCCAGTCATCCTTGGTTGCTTGTGGAAGTGCATTGTACCATGATCTAGCTTCTAGCTTCATGAGATGCTTAAAGATTCTAACCCGGGATTCATCCGTATCTTTGTTGCTCACTACACATGCTACTTCAAAGTCATCTAGGATGTCTGTTACCAAATCCTCCCCCTTCTTTCCTTTAAATGTTGGAAATGCTACACTTGCCATGATTACTAAGAGAGAGCTAGAAAGACACACTGCTTAACTTGCAAAAGTTTTTTTCTTCTTTACAAGGAGGCGTGTATACCCTCTTATACTAGGACATAGATTAAAACTTCAAACGGTACATTGCCTTGTATCAAAGGTAAGACAAATGGTTGATCTGATGCCAGAACCTCAAAAAATCGCTCCCCACCCAGCATGGTGTCAATGACGTGCTGGTAGTGAGCCTTCAAACCCAGTATTACCTTGATTGAGCGTACACGTGTTGGTATGTGTGATCTGTCTTGAGGTAGGTTGTACTGATTCATGTGAAGTTTAGAGGTGCTTAGTCACTGTCCAAGCTTGTGGGACAGGGTGGTGTTCTTTCCTAAAACAAACTCAATAGATCCCTAGTTTCTCTAGTGAGAGTATGAGCCAATAATTCCGTGCTGCAGCATCAGGTGCGACTTGAAAACTGACTATGATAATTACCTCGGTGACTTGAGTTACCCGATTCTCAAAGTAGAATAGTGTTGATTCTCTATTGTGTACAGTTCCTTCCATTTTGTTGTTGTGGGTTGGTTGTAGGTTGCGGACATGGTTTCGACCTTCTCCTTCTTCTTCTTGGCACTTGGCCTATGTATATCCACTGGGTTTGGCGTGCTGGTTGACTCTCCCACTGCAAATCGATTACCGTTACGCCTGGCACTCGAGCTTCGATGGAGATGCGGAGTTCGTCTAGTTGTGCTTGGAGCTCTTCTTCTTCTGTCATCCAATTAGCAAATCCTGCTAGCCATTCATCCATTCACAATAGTTTAGGGGTTTCAGTATTGTAAACTGAAGGGTTTCATGAAAAGATCCTCAGTGGGGGCAACAAATGACGGGAGCAAAGCGAACCCCGAACCCCGACGGCCTCTAAAACATCGGGGACCGAATGGCGCGCCTCGAGCCTGTCATGGTAAAGCAAACAGGGGCACCACTTAGCTTCAGCGGCTAGGACGCAAACAACACACCACCATAACAAAGTTTTCATCCAAGTGAGATGGATGCTTGGGAGTAATGATGAAGAGGAAAGGGAATGAGATCAAGTGAGAGAGAGAGAGAGGGAGGGGGTATAGCGGCTTAGTACTTAGGCACCACAAAAGGATGGCGAATCCACACACCCTTCACACATACACAAGCTCACTCCAAACACAAGACTAGGTGGCGATTCCGCACACCTCACATGGGCAAAACATTGCAAGAAAACATACTCACAAAACCTCAAGCTTTATTTAGAGAATAAGGCGATGAAATGGGGAGCATAGGGTAGGGGAATGAGAAGGGAGAGAGTGGTAGAGCACATGGCAGATAGGTGGGAGTTGATGGCGAAGACTCGCACGAGGGTTATGGCCATAATCCTTCATTTAGTTGCCCTTCATCTTCCATAGCCAAGGGTGTAGAGGTCATGCTCAAGACAAGCATGGTGATTGCGGTGATGGTGATGGTGTGGGTGTGTGTGTGTGCACTAGGCACACACAGTGCATAGTGTGTTCTTTGGTGATGTTGTGTGTGTATTTAGTGTGATGGTGACCCCTCTTTATATAGGGGAGGAGGGGGAGGAATTCTAGAATTTAGAAATGAAGAAATCATTATCTACATAGGCCATGTGACTGTGGGCCCCACTTGTCTGGCTGTGTGTATATGTGCCAGAACAGTAGTCTCATGAGAGAGAGACTAAGAGAGAGAGATGGGTTGATGAAAAAAAGTGAGAGGTGACATGGAGAATAAAGTAATTACAAGAGGGGAGAGAGGGGAGTGTGTTCAGAGGTGAATCTGTGTGCAGATGTGTGTGAACACAAGAAAAATCAGGTAACCACCGGGTGGGGATGGGTCTGTGGGCACTTTTTTCAGTGAAACTGAGTGTGTGTGAGTGTGGGGAGGTTATTTAGCTACAAGACAAGAGACATGGCGCCCTTTAGAGAGAGAGGGGGGGTATTTGGGTCATGGGATATGATAGAGAGAGAAAGAGGGGTGGGGTATACTATTTTGGAAGATAGGGTAAGTTGCATGTGAGTTACGGTGCATTATTGGTGAGTTATAATGCATTATTGGTGAGAGGTGGGGTAGCTTGAGGGGAGAGAGAAAGGAGAAAGGACAAAGGGAAGAGAGAGGGGGTTGACCTTTTGACTGGAGGAGAGGAAAAGGGACACCCGACGGGGCAACAGTGAAGAAAAAGGAGGCAAGGTGGGGATGGGCTACCCCGCAGGCATGAGGTGGCCTATTTTACCTTTCTTATATATTTACATAATCATACTTTATTGTTTTCTTACTTTTTTCCAATGCCTTTTATCACTCCCTCCATAAGAGGGGGTTTTCATGGGGTGGGGACGAGAGAAGAGGGGTATGGGAGCTTGGCTTGTGAAAAGCCCCCATCACTACCTCTAGTGCATCTTCATATGTTCTAGGCTTCTTTAGCTCCACTCTCCAACGTATATTCTCCCAAAGACCATCCAAGAACCTATCCTTCTTCATCATGTCAGGCGGGGTAGTTGTGGTGCTAAGGCCTTGCACATCCGCTCCCATGTCAATGAAAACTTACGTATGTACGCATCTACTGGCTCACCTTCCTTCTGCACCAAACCTTGTACTTCTTGCCACACTTTGTCAGGATCTTCTATCTTCACAAACTCCACTTCCAATCCATGCCTTAGATTGTCCCAACTCAATCTTACAGGTGGATCAGCCACACGCAACTCCTCTTTAAATGCTTTGGACCAAACTCGTACATCACTCTTCAAACAAATTTGGAGAAGACGTAACATGTGCGCCGAGTCATGAATCTGGTTGCTAATGCAGGCAACCTCCATCTTTTCTAAAAAGTCTTCCACATCTTCATCACTTCTTCCATGAAATTCCGGATAAGAGAAAGCCATGGCTACCCAAGTTTCAATGCTTTGAGAACCCCTTCTAACACACTACAAGAACCCAAAAATTTTACTGACCCAAATCCCCAGAAACTTCAATGGAGCTCAA
Source organism: Adiantum capillus-veneris (assembly GCF_014529385.1). NCBI lineage: Eukaryota > Viridiplantae > Streptophyta > Polypodiopsida > Polypodiales > Pteridaceae > Adiantum > Adiantum capillus-veneris. Next base: position 52,787,352 of record NC_140954.1, read on the forward strand.
CTTTAGATAAGGACAAACACATGCACATCAAATGAGTTTTCATAGTTGATCATCAGAATTACAACAGGCAAAGGACATTCCAGTATCTCTCTTAATCTTCCTAAAGCGAACATAAAGACTATGCGCTGCTGGAAAAGAATCTTCCTGGACACATGAACATTTATCTGGATTCTCTGAGTTAAATGAAAAGGAGTGAATTGAGGGCCATTTTGATCATCCATTAAAGTCAACAATGCAGCTCCCAAGAAAGCACACCTGTCTTATCCTCTAATTTTTCCAAAATTTCAGTAGCATAACAGCATAAATGGCTTAAAAGACCAAAAAACCAGCCATCACAACTTGGAAAAATTTTGGCAGAGTTTCCCCAGAAGTAGAGCAGTGAGAACCCAAAATATAGATTGTATATGTATGTATAAAATGCGAACAATAGGACCCAAGCATCAAGTAGAAATCACTAGTACATAGCCTATGGCGAGGTCACGAAAAGGGTGCTCCAACTACCTGTATCACCGAAAGGATCTCCACATTTGAGAATCCCCCAGCTCAATAAAACCTCACGCTATCGACCCTCTCACGAAGGCTTATGCAAATCGCGTATAGTCAAGTCTCAGAAATGACTATCTTCCACACCAAGTCTCAAAAATGGCTGGGACTGCCAAATAAAACCAAATATGGCTCCACAAAGGCGTACAATGGCAGCTTCCACAAGTAACGTACAATCCAGTAGACAATGAGCTCAAACAGGTGCCAAATGATGCATACCCACCACATTTGCAAGTGACACCACTACTAGTATATTATTGTACGCCAGCTACCTGTACCTGTCCCTGTAACCTGTAACCTGTAACCTGTAACCTGTAGTCTCCAACCTGTAATCCCGAATCTCGAAGCTTGAAGCTCGAAGCAGAAGGTACTCGAAGAAGATCCTCCATGGGGGCACCAAAAGAATGTGAGCGGGATGGAAACACACAGAATGCCTCTATAATGACCCGGCACACACTCTTCAAAGGATATACACACACACTATTGGACACCACTCGGCTTACACAACCCACCTGGCCGAGGCAGGGAACACACCTATGGAGTGAGAGGAAAGAGACTACCCATTTACCCACTCCACACCGAGAGACACACACACACACACACCCAAAAAACCCAGCTCAAAAGAGGAGAATTTTATATGTTTAGATACAATTGAGCTTGGGCCAGCACCAATCGGGCAAATAGCTCACACAATATGCGTAAAATATACCAGATACAATCACAAATTGAAGCAGAAGCTTCGCTCTTATAGGAGAAACTTACACAGCCAAAATAGCACAAAAAAAGTGAGGAATTTGGCAAAATGGACAGCGCCATCATGTCCGAAACAGCCCAAAACCCCAGTCTACAATGTGAAAGTGCTCAAATCCGATCTCAGTTGTGCAGTTTACGACCAAAACAGGCTCCAAAAACAGCAAAAACACAGTTGTGGTTGTCCTCCTCTTCTCTCTACATTTCTTGTGGTCTTGTCTCAATTTTTTCAGTTCCCACACTTAGCTTTATCACTTGGGCACCCTTGGCCTTTTAGTTGACCTCAAACGGATCCCGAACAGGCCAAAAACTGACCTCGTTGTGCATAGTTGTCACATTTTTGCATCATCCGCACACCTGGCACTCAACTTTTTCCAATAATGCATCCCACCACCACGTGAAGTGGCCCCAAAATATGGTCCTCATGATGACCTCTTTTCATAATTATCACAAGGAAACACCCACAATGTGTCCGTACTCATCCACGTGCAAATATTGACCCCATCCGACGTCCTGACACCACTAGATGCCATCTGACGCACCTGCTTACCTCATGTCGTCGGCCCGCGGATAGCTTCCTCTGAGAAGTTTTACACGCTACCAACTCCTCATTATTGTAGAAAAAACACACTGGTACTGGTTACAATGAAAATCGATGCACTATGTACATGTTGTCCTACCTGTACACATGTGGGCCCCACGCAACCACCTGGCTCTAGAAAATGGGCAATCCTTTATTCGATGCACCATGCATGTGTATGTAAATATGCGTAATCCCTTGCTCCAAAAAACTCCTGACACCGTGTCCAATAAGGCATTATATAGCACTTTTCCATAGGTGCTATTTAGCTCAATAGGGTATCGTAGAGGTGTGTCAGAGTCCAACCAATCCTCGTTGGTTTCAACGTGGAATGCATGTGTGACTCCAAGGTTAGCCTCTCGTTTTTTCCTTTTGCGTTGTTGTCGCTCCTTAGCGTCCACTGGAGCTTGTATCTTCTTCAATTCGATTTGTGCCTTGGCTGCCTTTTTTGTATGGATGGCACGTAGCTCCTCTTGGCTTAAAGGATCATAGTATCTTTTAAATTTGCTCCCATTGAGGAATCCAATGGTTTCAACTCCATCAAGAGTCTCCACACAAATGGTTCCTTGTGGTGTGATCTCACATACTCTATAGGGTCCTTTTCCTGCATATTTTAACTTTTTCATATTGTTACGCACTCCATACATAAGGACTTTATCACCCACATTGATATCTTTGTTCTTTACATGACGGTCAAACCATTTCTTCCTCCTATCTTTCTCCACAAGTGCATTTTGCACAGCTAATTGCCTCTCTTCATCTAGCCTTTCAAGGATATATAATCGATCAACTAAGGGGTTACCATCCCAACCTTCTTGAGAAGCTACTCGAAGACTAGGAACGACAAACTCCCATGGCATAACTGCTTCTTGGCCATACACCATTTTGAATGGTGTGCAGTTAATGGCAACTTTGTACACAATACGATAAGCCCATAGAGCTGATGTAAGCTTTAAATCCCAATCAATGCGATGAGCTTCCACCGTTTTGGTCAAGATAGAGATTAAGGTCTTGTTCGTGCTCTCAGCTTGGCCATTTGCTTGTGGATAATAAGGTGTGGACTTATGATGAGCTATCATAAATTTGGAAGTGAGTTCTTTTATTACTCCATTTAAAAAATGAGTACCATTGTCACTCACAATCTCAAAGGGACAACCAAATCTTGTAATAACTTTTTCAAAGATAAACTTGGCAGTTGACCTCGCATCAGCCTTACGTGTCGCCTTGGCTTCCGCCCACTTTGTCACATAGTCAGTGGCAACGATAATATATCCATAGGTGCTGCTTAGCTCTATAGGGTATTGTAGAGGTGTGTCAGAGTCTAACCAATCCTCGTCAATTTCAACGTGGAATGCATGTGTGACTCCAAGGTTAGCCTCTCGTTTTTGTCTTATGCGTTGTTGTCGCTCCTTAGCCTCCGCTTGAGCTTGTATCTTCTTCAATTCGATTTGTGCCTTGGCTGCCTCTTTTGTATGGATGGCACGTAGCTCCTCTTGCCTTAAAGGATCATAGTATCTTTTAAATTTGCTCCCATTGAAGAATCCAATGGTTTCAACTCCATCAAGAGTCTCCACACGAATGGTTCCTTGTAGTGTGATCTCACATACTCTTTAGATGACGGTCAAACAATTTCTTCCTCCTATCTTTCTACACAAGTGCATTTTGCATAGCTAATTGCCTCTCTTCATCTTCTCTCCACGTTTTTTCTGGTTTTTTCTTAGGTTTTTTAGTGTCCACACTTCAGTTTATCCCTTGGGAACCTTTGGCCTTTTGATTGACTGTTGAGCCAGCAGAGGAAGTGTTGAGCCAGCAGAGGATCACACCCACATTTTTGCTCACACCCATCATTTTGTAACCATTGATTGTAATAAATGTCTTTCCGACATTAATTTTGATTTGAGCCATTCATTAAGTAACGAGACTCAATTGAGTTTCCAGCTTGTAATCCCGAAGTAATTTCACCTGTTGATGTAAATAATTAGAGATGTTCTCACCTCCAAGGCTGAGGTATATAAGCCAAAGTTTTGTAACCTAAAGGAGATTCAATTATTAATCAAAGTGAGTTTTTGAGCGCCGTGACTGTGTCTGAGAGAGAGAGAGAGAGAAGAGAGAGAGAGAGAGAGAGAGAGAGAGAGAGTTTTATCTCCTTGCTACGCGAGCTACGGGGGCCGCCATTGGAGAAGCGACACCGCCATTGTGTTAGCAACGGTGAGAGCTACGCACAGATACCAAGAGTGCGCGCTATCGGCTTCTATGTGTGGTAAGTTCCTACGAGCTTCGGTGTGAGTTTTCTTCCAACTCGTGTGTCGGAATAGAGCGTGCAGCATATCTATAGAACCACAACGAGTAGAGCTACACATTAGTACCATCGGGGTCAAGTTTCGGTCACCTGTATTTTTCGCCTGTCTTCATACGCGTTTACCGCACGGAGTGGTTATAGGTTGATTTTGCAGTTCAAGTCTTTAGGGTGTTGTTCTTACCTAGTGTATAGACTTCCCCTTGAGTTTGAGATCGATTCAATGATTCTAGATCCTGTTTCGTATAGCATTCGTTCGTAGTACGGATTTCAGTCACTTGCGTATTTTAGAACTTAGATTTGATTTCCTTAGTAGTGATTGTCATTAGAAGGTCGAGTAGGTGATTTGACACCCACCTAGTTGTTTCCATGCGCCTGCGGGTCAAGCTCCGTCCTCGTCTGACAAATTCTGTTGTTGGTTGAGTTCTCGCTATTTAGCTTCCGCTAGCGGCGTAACCGCCTTAACATTTGGCGCCGCTGCCGGGGACGAGAGCCCTAAGTAGGTGACCTTAGACTAATCCTACGAGGTGAGTCGTATAAACTACTTTGTATACTTTAGTTAGAAAAGATCTAGGAGTGGTGGACTCCGAAGGTCTCGAGAGATACTAGGAAGTGGGGTATTCCTGGGTCTTCCGTGTTGACAGTATTTTTAGTTTAGCTTAGATTAGATTGTTTTTGATGGTGTTTAAGTGGTTGTTGACATAAAAAGCATTTGCTACTCCTTGTGTGGTAGTAAATCTCTTTATATTTTCAATTGCAAAAAATCCATTTTATGATTAGAAGTAGCTTAGGTAGGGCCTGATTTGATCCTGATCTAGAGCTATCAATTGGTGTTCTATTTGCTTGATGTGTTTGATTGCATGTTAGATCACTGAAAAAGTCGCTTTGGTAGTGAAATATGCAATAAACAAAGTTCAGAAAAATTTTCTGTGTAACTGATTGTTGCTGAGCACTTAAAAGAGCTATTGGAAGAGTTCTGTGCTGAAAAACTGGAAATCTGCAACTTTAGACATCATACGCGTATGATGTCTTAGGACCTAAACAGAGACTAAAATTGAAAATTTGACATTGCCAGAGTGTTTAGAAGGGGGGTTTTACCCTAAGATCAACTTAAAACAAGAGCATTAACACTCAAAGAAACCCAAAAAGACAAGTCGGAGTCCAAGAAACGCAAAGAATAGGAAATTTTGGATTCAAATCTTGTTTTTACATTCAAACCTGACAAAAACACTTGAAACTCAATTATAAACATTGGAGAAGGCTTAAAACCAAAAATAGTCAAAATCTGGGACAAAAGACATCATACGCGTATAATGTCTTTTGGCACATTCCACTGCTTATTTTTGAAATCTGACCTGACAAGATTGTTACAAACACTGTAGAAAGCATAAATATCAAGTTTGGACCCAAATTGATGAAAAAGACATCATACGCGTATGATGTCTTTGACCTAATTTTGGACATATTTTGATACTTTGCTAACACAGATCCATTGTAATAGCTGTCTAGAGGTTATATTTCAAGTTTCATCCCATTTGGATCACAATTGACCCAAAAAACAAGTCAAAAGCGGAAATTGCCAAGAAAAGCCTAAATTAGCCATAACTTGCTCAAACAGAGTTCAAACTGAATTTTGTGAGTGAACAGAGCATAAAGGGGCCACTGAGAGTGAGCATAACCAAAATAGTCAAAATCTGTGAAAAAAGACATCATACGCGTATAATGTCTTTTTCAGCATAACTGCAACAAAATTCTCACTTGATGAAACAGAAGTTGTCCAACTGACAAGATTAAACAATTGACCAAGTATCAATCAGTTTGGATCAATTCTGACCACAAAAACTTGGGGAAAACAAATTGCCGAGACGGAAAAGTTACAGTCCTTTAGGGGAATTGATGAATTTGAGATCGGGCAGGAATCTCCGGAATAATCAACCAAAACAAGGGGAACCAGCAAGTGTCATATCAACCGAGGGAAGTGTAAACCAAAGTTGGGTGCAACCATTAGAGCCGATCTTTGAAGGAAGTGTTTCTGATACTTCTTCGGAGAGATCTTACGAGATTTTCACCGAACACTTGAACAGGAACAACAGAGAAAATATGGCAGCAGGATCATCAAACCCTTCCGCCACAATGAAGCTATTGTTCATAAAATATCAGTACGACAATGAGCAAGGTGCCAAGATCTACAAAGATGGAATGGACCGCTATTGTGTAAAGATAGAAGATAGACCTAGTGAGTTCAAGGACTTAGTGCCTGTGAGCTATAGCGGAGATAGATATCTAGATGACGAGGGTACCATGTACTTGGTAGTCCTAAACCCTAACATTGTGGACAAGTGGGGATTGATGGGCACCAAAGCCAAAATAGATGAAGAACTCGAGGAGAAAGCACCAATAATGAACTTCCCTAATGCGAGGTTAAGAAGAGAGAATGAAACTACAAGGATCAACACTGATAACATCTATGTGGGGCTATACAAATATAATAATGGGGAGCAAGATCTCTATTATAGATGTGAAGAACCCTACACCGGAGAGTTGACAGACCAAAAAAGACTCTATGTCTTTACCTACACAGAGGGATCGGAAGTGAAAATTGCCGCTTACGATAAGTATGGCAGGCAATACTCAACAATGGGCAAGAAAGAATTAGAAGGATATACATACTTTGGGGGACCACTACATCAGTATTATGTTACTTCTAGCTCACATAGACCAGCACCAACAACTGGAGTGCAAAACTCAATGACAACAGGAGGACAAAGAACTCAGGTTGCTGACTCTTTCAGTCAACCTTGGGACTCGAAGCTCGGACCAATGGGATCATTACATTCCAGAGAGTCAATGGAGACGAATCGAGGTAGTGCAGTTCCAATCCCCACCTATACCACTCCAGGTCCAAGGTTTGAAGCGGAACCATCACATTTACCTCCTAGTAGTAGATTCAGGGCAGGGGAACCGACAAGGGTAACCCATGAAGTCCATGATGCTAGAGAAAGCTTTAGCCGAGACACAGGAGCAATGAGATTGGTAGCAGACCATAGACGTATGAGACCATCTCAAGTAGCCAAGTGTATGCCAAAGAAGTATGGTGGTTCAGGAGATCCGTATGCACATGTGTCACTCTTTAAGCAAGTCTTAAGAGCTGAGCAGATAACAGATTTCCATACACAATACGAGGGATTTGGTCTTACTCTAGAAGGTACTGCATTGACATGGTTTCAACCAATGAACATAGGGGGATTCCATGACATTGACCATTTGCTAAGAGAGTTTGCTGAGGAATTCTCAAAACGAGGGATTAAGCACAATACGGTCTCACAAATATATGCTTTTAAACAGAGAGAACACGAAAAAGTGAAGGAAGCTTCACTTCGCTTCAAACAATACATTGAGAGATGTCCAGTACGTGAACGACCACAAGATGACAGACTATCTGTTCTCTTTATTGAGGGACTGAGGAACGACACTCTCAAGAAGGACTTGCACTTGAAAGCTTGTACAAGTTTCGAGCAAGTAACGAGAGAGGCATTGTACTTAGTGGATAACTGTACGGTTTATGGAGAGGTGTCAGCGGATACAGATTTTGCATCCAGTAGCTCCTCCTCCGTAGCGAGCGAGACTACCACTAAAAAGAATGTTCAAACAACAACCATGCCAAATGTAGAGCAAATGATAGAAGATGCTCTAAAAAGGATGGCACCATACCAAAAACCATTGCCAAAAACACTGAAATGGTGTGCTATTGAACAAAAATGGACAAATCATCCAACAGAGGAGTGTTATTACAACAAAGGGTATGTAAGGGAGCGCCAGTATGCACCTCCTGCTCAATTAGCACCACCTCAGATACATCCAGTACCTCGATACCCAACGGGAAATGTACCAGGACCTATGGGGATAGAAAGACCGCAACCGGTATTGGGACAACAACCACCTTTACCAGGAGCAAGACCAGTGGGCATTAGATATGCACCAACCTTAGAGAATCAGGAAGAACAAGCCTTAGTGCCTGTTCAAGCCTATTATGAAGAATCTGGTGCACACATGTCTCCAACTATGTATTACCCACCAGAAGAACCCAAACAACCAGAACCATGGGGCATGATTGGGAATGTTGGAATACCAACAATTACAAGTGCTTCTGATGAAGAGAGATACAATTTGGACGCAAGAACATTGATGTTCATAGCTCATGGAGGGTTAACAGGACAAAGACCATCCTATCCACAAAGGACGAATCAAATGGGACCAAGACCAGCACTAGGACCCTGTTACAAGTGTGGAGGTGACCATCTGATGAATGTTTGCCCACATACGGAAATCATTAGAATTAACGCTTATTGCACTGAGTGTGGGGTTACTCACTTCATTGAGGATTGTTCAAAGAATCCAAACAAAGTGCAAAAGACGACATTGAATATGTTAGAAACTATTCCTACCAGCAGTGGGTCTGAAAATGAAACTCTGATACCAACGCAAGTTGTTACTAGAGCTCAAGCTAAGAAAACCACTAGAGAACCTGAGAATGGAAAGTTAGCGACTGAAGTGGTTAGTCAAGGACCGCGGAGTCAGAAAAACACATGGAAAGCTAGAAAAGCACGCATGAAGTTGAGAAAAGAACGTGAAGACGCTATTCTAGCTGAGGAACTAAAGCAAACTAAAGCTAGATTAGAAAAACTTGAGAGTCAAAACGGGAAACGAGAGATGAGCCCGGAAAGAACGAAACAAAAGAGTATCAAAGAAACAACGAGCTTAAGCTCAGGGGGATCAGTGCTAGTCGACAAAGTACACGAACCATTGGACGCACTGATGAGAGCTTACGAAGCTAGGTTAAAGAACAACCAAACACAAGAACAGAGGTGGATGACATACCCAAACGCGGAATTGGAAAAGCAGAGACTTGAAATGTGCCAGAGAATGATCGAGACTGCACAAGCCTTATTAGAACCACCAAAAGAAACAATGAATTGTGGAAAGGAAAACCCAATTCAGCAAGAGACTATCGTTTCACGGGTAGCTGAAAAGACTCCCAGTGCACAAAAGCCTGAAAATACACAAAAGGATGACCGCATAGTATTGAACACAACCGATCAGGAGATAGAGAGTTTTCATCCAGTCATACAGAGGATTTACGGAAAAGATGAGGATTACAATGAATTTTGGAAACAAGTGAGAGAGGCAAACTTTGCAAACGAGCTAAGTTGCCAAGCTAATCAGACAAATTGGGAAAAGGACATCAGGAATCCTCCCATAGTGGAATTTGAGGCAGGATCTCAAGTGGACTTGGATCTGCAATCTTACTGGGGAGATGGGGGCTCTGTTAGAACAATGGAGAGCAAACCTCATTCACTGAAAACCTTACCTTCATACTTAGGAGAGTATGAAGCAAAATCCGAGATTAGAGCACTTCCCTCACGAAAAATCTCATCAGAAAAAGTCATGGACTCGCAAGGATTGATAGAGATTTTGTCAACACCAGTGACATGCACTATCACTCTAGCTGAGCTTTTGAGGCTAAGACCACATATGTGGACCACTGTAGGAAAATGCTTGGAGAAATTCGGGATAAAAGATCCAACATCGAGATTGCAAGAGAGCATAGAGGAGCTGAGCAAGCCACAAAAGAACGCTAAGCCTGTACCCTTAAACAAGGTCGGAGAGTATTGCGAAGGTGAAGAGGGGAATACAACCTTACCAGTTGAATTCCAAGGAGTGAAGACGATGGCAATACTAGACAGCGGAGCTGGGGTAGCCATTGCTACAAAAGAAATCTGGAAAAAATGGGGGAAACCAGCAATAAGGAAGACTAGGTTGAAACTCCAATTAGCAGATGGACACATGGAGAAACCTATGGGGTTATTAGAGAAAGTTGTAGTGACTTCTTGCGGCATTGAATACGAACATACTTTTGCTATTGTCGATTTTGCAAGGAGAATAACTATGATATCATATTGGGAAGACCATTCATGAGACAGTTGAAAATGGTCCAAGATTGGGGCTACGATCACATATACTTGAGAAATATGGAAACCACTACACGTGTGAACCTGAAAGACCATAGCTACAAAGATGTGAACCGAACACCGGTAGAGGAGTTTGATTCAGCTACTTTGGCGGGATCCGAATTTCCAGCTTGGTTAGGTAAACCCAAGGAGTTATGGATGTGTGGAGCTTCGAAATGTGGAAGTCTAACGAGAGAAGAAGTGTTTTAGAAAGGGCTATCGAAGACGAAACTTATATAAGAGAACCCTTTCCAGAGGACACGTTTGAACCATTAGAATGGACACACATTCTAGCAACCCTAGATGTTTGTGCAATTCCGGATGGTCCCACAACGAAATTTTGCGACAAGGACGGGTACGACGTGGTTCCGTACTTCATGTTGAGAACTGTACTCGAAAAAGAAACTGAAAAGAACGATACACTGGAAAAGGAAGATGAAGAAGAGGTGTTTCACGACATTCCCGATCATCCAGAGTGGGGAAATGAAGCAGACAACGAGTCAACGGACAATTCAAGCGGAAACGAAGAAACTATAATGGATGTCCGATTTTATGATTTTCCGAACCAAACTAAACAACGCCAGAAACGCTATAGAGCAAAGAGAAAAACAAAGGGGGTTAGAACCAATCCGATGCCTAGAATAAGAGGAAAAAATCAATTCCTAATGCTAGTAAAGGCTGAAGATTGTGTTAAGGATAAGATTTCTGGAAGAATGAGAGGCAGTGATCAAAAGAGCTTACGAAAAGACAAAAGAGGCTCAAGAAATCAAGTTCAAAAGAATGGAACGAAAACTGAAACAGAAAAATCAGAAAAGAACAAGCGCAACAGAGAATACACGGAGTCCAAGTTAGAACGTAGAAACAAGTACAGAGAGCTCAAGAAAACTCTGAAGGAAGTTTGGACGACAGAAATTGAGAGTGGAGAGGACGAAAACGTCAAAATCAAGGAAAACATGGATGTTCCCTCTCACTATAGGAAATTCACAATAGAGGATAGGAAGGTGATATTAACCCCACCTATTCGAGAGAGGAAGGAGAACGAATCTTATGACGGACCGGAGGATGCAAAAAAAGTTGATTTAGCAGCTCCAGGTGAGCCACCTAGACCGGTGTACATAGCCACAGATTTGTCTCCAGGCGAGGAAGAGAGACTTTTGAGTCTTCTCAGAGAGTATAGGGATGTGTTTGCATGGTCTTATAAGGACTTAAAGGGAGTTGACCCATCGATATGCCAACACTCAATCCCACTGAAACAAGACGCAAAGCCTAGCAGACAGAGACCATACACATATAATGATACTTTTGCTAAGCGAATCAAGGAAGAGATAGATAAGCTAATGGAAGCTGAATTCATATACGAGATTGAACACACTGATTGGGTATCTCCGATTGTGGTAGTACCTAAGAAGAACGGAAAACTCCGAGTGTGTGTCAACTTAAAGAAAGTGAATGCTGCAACAATCAGGGACAATTATCCCCTGCCGATAACTGATCATGTTCTAGAGCGTGTATCAGGGAAAACAGCATACTCCTTTCTTGATGGTTTTTCAGGATATAACCAGCTAGCCATAGCACCAGAAGATCAACATAAAACAGCTTTTGCAACGGAGTGGGGAATTTATGCTTATCGGGTTATGCCTTTTGGTCTAACCAATGCTCCCGCAACCTTCCAGAGGCTGATGACGCATGCTTTCAAAGAATACTTAAGGCTGTTTCTAGAAATCTACATGGATGACTTATGTGTACATTCTCTACTGAGAGATGAGCATCTAGAACACCTAAGAAAAGTATTTGAGAAATGTAGGACATATCGCATTTGTCTCAATCCTGAGAAATGTGTGTTTATGGTCCGACAGGGCAGAATTCTGGGACATATTGTCTCACAAAACGGAATATCCACGGATTTAGAGAAGATAAAAGTTATAGTGGATATGCCTAGACCAACCAATGCGAAACAAGTACAGAGCTTTATGGGACATTGTGGATATTATAGACGATTCATTTACATGTACGCTATAATAGGCCAACCACTTTACAGGCTAATAGTGAACTTTGAATGGACAGAGGAGTGTGAGGAATCGTTCAAGAAATTGAAAGAGGCACTCATTACTGCTCCAGTCTTGAAATCACCAGATTGGGAGAAGATATTCCATGTGCATATAGATGCTTCGGCATATGCAATAGGATGCATTATGGCTCAGCCAGAAGAAGGAAACATGGATTTTCCTATCTGTTACGCCAGTCGACAGCTCAACCATGCAGAGAAGAATTACACCACAACAGAGCGAGAAGGATTAAGAATGATCTATGCTGTGAAGAAATTTCGGCATTATCTTCTAGCCAACAAGTTTGTGTTTTTTACGGATCACCAAGCCTTGCTCTACCTAGTGAATAAACCATGCAATACCGGGAGAATAGTGAGATGGTTCATTATCTTACTGGAATTCGACTTCACGGTAGTAGTAAAGAAAGGAAAAAAACATCTTAGAGCTGATCATCTTTCGCGATTGACGAATGGAGAAGACCCTATAGGAGTAGATGACGACATGCCAGACGCGTACTTGTTCAACATAGAAATGATACCTAAGTGGTCTCAAAATGTCGTTAACCTATTAACCTATGGAGGAGAGTTCGATAGAAGAGAATACAACCTGAAACATATTGCTATTCAGCAATCCAAGAATCTTCAATTGATTGCAGGAAGGTTGTATCAATTGGGAAATGATCATGTTTTACGACTATGCATCAATCCTGAGGAATATAGTATATATCTGCGCGAAGCACATGTTCAGGAATGTGCATTTCATTGTTCAAGAAGGAACACATATAGGAATTTGTTACAATTGGGAGTCTATTGGCCAGGAATGAAAGAAAGCGTACATGAATATGTCACTGTATGTATTGTATGTTCATCAAAACCGCCAGCCGAGTATTCGACATTATATCAGATAATGATCGCTCCAGAATGGAGTCAGTATATTGTTGAATATCTCACAAATAGAACTTTCCCAGAAGGAACGTCAAAAGCTCGTCAAAATCTGTAGAGACAGAAGCTAGAGATTACGCTTTAATAGGAGATCAACTCTATAAGAGAGGTAAAGACAACCAGCTTAGGATTTGCGCATCAGAGTCTGAGTATGTGATAATCCTGGAGCAAGCTCATGGAGGAGTAGGTGGAGGCCATTTCTCAGGTGATAAGACAACAAAACTTGTCTTAGCCGCAGGAATATGGTGGCCAACATTACATATGGACGCTGAGGAATACGTTAAACGGTGTGATGACTGTCAGCGGACCAAAGTACCACTTAAAAGAGATGATATGCCGCTTAGACCGATGATGGGGGCAAGAGCTTTTGCAAAATGGGGGATTGATTATGTCGAACCCATTTCACCTCCTGCATATAAGACTCATGCACAATACATCATTGTGGCTACAGACTATCTAACAAAGTGGGTCGAAGCAAAGGCAACTCAAAAAGCAGATGCCACGACCACGGCACAATTTCTATATGAATACGTCTTTGTACGATATGGATTGCCAATAGAAATTGTGAGTGATCGAGGCACACATTTCATAAATGAAGTGATAGAGATCCTTCTAGATGAATTCATGGTAATCCATAGGAAATCAGCCCCGTATCATCCACAAGCAAACGGACAAGCTGAAGCAACAAACAAAAACATATGCACGGTCCTTACGAAGATTGTATCTGAGTCGAGAACTGACTGGGACCAGAAGTTGCATTCAACATTATGGGCATATAGGGTAGCATATAAAACATCAATAGGAACGACCCCATATAACATGGTTTTTGGGCTAAATGCTATCTTACCAATAGAATTCTTGATTTCAACATTAAGGGTGGCTAAGGACCTAGAGTGGACAGGGCACGAGCTTTCTGATAGAATAGATGACCTGGAAAATCTAGACGAGCTTCGCCTAATACATCAAGAAAAGCTGCGTGTCCAGAAAAAGAAAAAGATTGAGGAGGAAGCGCAAGCCGAGGCGAAGGAAAGAATGGAGAAAAGAAGACTACTGCGTCAGAAACAGCGCAATGAAGGAGCAATACGAATAAACGCAGTCAGTATGACAGAAATGGGAAATGACAAAGAAGAACCCATCATTGAATGCAAAGTAGGGACCAACCAAATCAAAGCCAGAGCACTATTGGATTCAGGAGCTCAAGCTAGCCTACTTTCACTCAGTTTGTATAGACAATTGACAAATGACACGAAATTACAAACTGCCAAGCAAGAGTTAAAGAGTTACTCTGAGAATTCAATCAAAATTGTCGGATGCACAGTTTTACATATACAGATTAACCAATATGTGTATCCTCATATGTTTTACGTGGTTGAAGACCAAGCTACACAACATCCATTATTGCTAGGACAACCATGGCAGAAGCAATATAATGCAATGATTGACTGGAGTTCTAATTCAGTGCTTATCAAATACGAAGGTGAAAGTCAATCAGTTAAGTTCACCAAAGGAGAAGAGCCAACTCCAAAGGACGAATCCAAAGACAAAGATAAACAACAACCAGAGAAAAAGAAGAAGCAATGGCAACCAAAAGTTTCTATACAACTGGATTACTCTTCGACGAGGAATTCTCAACAGTGGATAAGGAAGACAAGCAATAATATAACAGCTCAACCTTGGAAAAAAACGGAGTCAGAGTTGGTATGGAGACCAAAAAAGGCTGTGCCAGAAAACACAAACAGAGTCTTCAATACCAGACAACAGAGTGATCCCCGACAATCAAGGACAGTGAAACAGATCTGGATTCCAAAGAAGTTCATGACGGCACAAAGCTACAGCAAGCAAATTTGGATCCCAAAGATTTGTAAACGGGAATTCCCTTCAGTACAAGCCACGGAAACTCCTAGGTATTTCAAGGCGAGGAAATCAACACACAGAACAAAGCAGGTTTGGGTCGCAAAGAGTTTGTGGCAAGCACAAGCAAAGCGGAAGCAAATTTGGATTGTGAAAAAAGACAACAAGGTAACGAAGAATCCATCTACTGATTCTACTACCAAATTGCCAAAACCAACCCAAAACCCGACCACCAATCCATCAATCAAACAAAGAGCAGCTTTATTGGAAAAAATGTTGTATCGTCGCTCTACAATTACATTGGGAATTTATGACCAAAACAACTACAAGGCTTCCCCCACAGACACTTCATAGTCGTCCGGGAGGACTCAGACTAGGAGGGGGGGAGGTATACAGGAGCTACAAAGCAGCTACAAGCGGGAAAAACAAAGAAAAACAAAAATTATATTACAAGGGCAGTGTCTTACATGATTTTGCAATTTTTTATGTTTGATTGCGGATATTGATAATATTTATGCCCTTATATACCTTGTTTTGCAACAAGAAGAGATCAAATGATGAATTTGGGTCTCTAGATGTGTAAATATCACTAAATAAGAGTGTTTTTGGAGCTAAAAAGTGGAAAAAAGTGGTAATCCAAGTCCAGAAATCACAAAGAAGTGTATATTCATATACACAGGGTTACCAGCTATTTATCGTGTGTGTTTGGAATTTTTTGGCTTCAATTTGCTATTTTCCTTTATTTTTTATGATTTTCTTAATAAAAATAAAAGAAAAATAAAAAAGCAGGTGAAATGAGATCGGAAAAAAGAAAAGAATAGACGGTGATGATCCTAATGACAAGGGCAACCCATGGTAAAAATGGGGTACAATTCTGAAAAAGTTGCGGAAAGCCCGAAATGACAGAATTTTGGCAAAGTGGACAGATTTCTAAAAAACAGGTCAAACGGAGTCCGAATTGAGAAATTTCAAATCCTAAAGTGCATTTCATGACGAGATAGGAGCACATGTCAAATTTGGTAACAAGTGATCCGGGAAGCCCGAAGTTAAGTATTTTTCACTTCACTATCAAGCTCATTTCCACTATTACCTTCTTGGAGAGAGCAAAGAGCACACAGGAGCATCCGACCTTCTACCGCCTTCTACGACTGCTACGAGAGCTCAGAGGACACCAAACATGAGAGGTAGACTCGTTGCCATAAGCTTTTGATGCTTATCGTTAACTTTTGTCGCGAAAACTCACCAAAACCAATAAACAAGAGCAGACGGGGAATGGGGAGGAACGCTAGGTAGGGGGACAACCGCCTAACCAAACCTTACAAGAACTTAGAGGTGGGTTACCCTAGTATAGGAGATGAGTTTCTAGCACTCAAAGCTCGAGAAAGAACGACTCGAAAAACCCTAGGTCAACAGAGCCTGCAAGAGGCAAACAGAAAAAAGTTGTCGGAACGACACAAAACTTCTCAGGAAGCTTAACAACATCGAGGGCAATGCAACCATGGAGTATCTCCGGGTTTGGATCACTAAAAGTATGTCGGAACAACCGATTCGGCGGCGGACACACAAAGCGTCATTTTGGCATAACGGCTAAAATTGACGACCAAATGACATGAAACTTCACAAGCAGCTTCAAATATACAGGGATGACTTATGTTTGCAAGCAAAACCCAAAAGAAAGCTGATTCACTTACCGATGGTGAAAAAGACGCTTTCGGGCAACCAAATGGAGAAAGATAGAGAACGGGGAGCCAAAGTCAAGTTCAACCAAATAGGTGGCTTCACAACATATCCAATGAGCTGGAAATGCAACTCTCGAGAAGAAAAGTTGAAGAAATTCAACTCCAAGGCAAAAAGACGACTTCGGAGACTAAAATGCCTATAAGGGGGATTTTTAGCTAAACCGATGACTTCTTAAGTTGAAAACTAGTTAGCAGGGCTTAGGGCACTAGCATAAAGCATTCTTTGCACAAAAAGACCAACATTTCAAGAAAAGACATCATACGCGTATGATGTCTCACAGCATGATTTTCACATCCATTTCAACATTTGAGTGCATAGCCTCATTCCACATGTTAATCACATCCTATGAACCAAGTATCATGAGAATTGGAGTTAGAAAACCCAAGGAAAACCAAAAAGACGCAAAGTAGGCCATAAAATTGATTTTTGGTCCTAATTTTGTCAAAATAACTCCAAACCCATTGAAACTTTGTAGGATTGTTGATTAACACATCTACAAGCTATTTGGAACCAAAAAGCACCATTTTGACACAAAAGACATCATACGCGTATAATGTCTATTTGCACTTACAGAGCCAAAAATGCTTATTTGTCATCATACATCCATTATATATATCTAATACATGCTACATATGAAGTTTGGAACCATTTGGTCAAGTGGATCACCCCATTAGCCCAATTAAGAGAAAATCCTTCATACAAAGCCTATTTTTGTCCCAAATTCAACATATTCAAGTCCAAACCAAGATTTGAGTATAAACAGTCCTTCACTAGCACATGGAGAGTCCACAGAACCAATCCCATGAAAAATTGATGAAAAAGACATCATACGCGTATGATGTCTCCAGAGCCATTTTTAGTCCAAATTCTATCCAAACTTGATAAATCCACTGAATAAGCCTATCTAAAGCCAAAACCAAGCGTATAGAGAAAATTGGTCCAAAAATGCACTAAAACACATCATACGCGTATGATGTCTCACTATGTGATTTTGGCACCTCAGGGCTTCAACCACCAAACAGAAGTGTTCTACATGCCATTTGAAAGTAACCCACCAAGTTTTACCCAATTTGGATCATAAAATCCAATTCCCTTTCAAAAATTTTCCAAGAGCCTGAACCGGACTAAACTGGCCAAAACTTAACCAAATGGGATCCAAACTCAAATCCAAGCATATAATACTCATGTATACACTATCAGCTACAAGCACAACCAATATGAAGTCATTCTGACACAAAAGACATCATACGCGTATGATGTCTCCAGCATGATTTTGAGCCTAGTTTGCATATTTTTTCACCTACATTGCATCCTTAGGCCCTGAATAGCTTATGTTTCAATTTTCAAGTCATTTGAATAGTTAAAAGCTTCATTTCGGCTTTCAGTACTAAAAAGACGCTAACTTCTGAAATTGGAGTTACAGGATCCATGGATTCCGCTAAGTCATCGACAACTAAGAGAAAAAGACCAACCATCAAGGATGCTCTTGCAGAAGCAGAACCTTTTGATATTCCAACAGAAACCCTCAAGCCAACCAAGACTTGGGTGGAGGAAGCAGTACTAGAAAAAGAGGGAATAAAGATCTACCAGGGGACTTTCAGAGACCCTCAAGGGCAATCGGTCGATGTACCTATGATCCCACGAGAATTAGTGGATTATAGCAGATCAGAGAACATCAGCAGATACCTGGAAAGGGCTGACTTACACAGGTTCTTCACCTCGAGACCATCAGGTGTGGATACAAGAAGAGTGTACGAGTTGGCAACATCCATTCAGAAGGATGGGAAAGCCACATTGACAGCCATGGATGGAGAGAAAGTAGAAGTACAGATCACTCCACAGCTCATTGCAGATGCATTGAAGCTGAACAACAAAGGGAGGTCTGTCAGGGAAAGAAGGGAGGCTATAGAGGTTTATGGGTCCAAGAAACAGAATGCAACTTATGGAGATATGGCAGACCAAAGAGCGGCAACCCTTTGCCGACTGTACAACCAATTTCTCCATATTTGCAGTAAAAGACAGCAAAAGTATACGACACCGCCCCATGCCATTGCAACTACCATCACATGGGCACTGAAGAGCAACATGCCAAAAGAGGTGAATTATGCTCAATACATCCACGAGCAAGTAATCGCCATGCACAACCAGAAGCCAAAGTACATAGGAGGAGGAGAAATCCTAACAAGAATAGCTTATGAAGCTATTGGAGCTAGGGATCAAGGGCCACGGGTTCCCTCCCAGAATGAGTGGCTTAGAGAAGTCGATGAAGGGGAAGAACAGCAAGAAGTATCCAAGAGGGCGTCCACAAGAGCACGCCGAAAACTAGAAATAGTTTCAGAACCTGAAGAGGCTGTGGACGAGCCGCTCAAGAAGAAAGTGAAGAAGAAGGCTGATCCCAAGCAAACCAAGAGTCAAAAAGCCGCAAGAATGGAAAGGCTGGTGGAGCAGTTCAGAGCGGAAAGAGCTCTAAAGGGGGACTTTGAAGAAATGTGGGTGCCAGACCCCACTAAAGTCGGAACCAGCTCAGCCAGGCCACATGTTGATCAATATGATCAATATATTAGAGCTTATGAGGAGTCGGAGGCCATACTGGAGCAGCAACCTGTCGAGCCTTATACTGAAGAGGAAGTACAGCTTTTAAAAGCTGAGCTGAAAAAGGACGACAAGGAGAAGAAGGAAGTAGATGAGTCTACTGAACTTCGAGAGAAAGGCGGGCAAGCAAACAAAGGGAAAGCCAAGATGACTGAGGACAATCATCCCTCCTTTACTGATGTACCAAGCCCGAAGAAGACGGAAATTATTGTGGAGGAGACCACAATAGAAATAGAAACAGAAGTTATGGAAAGGCCGGAGGCCGGGACCAAGGAAAAGGAGATAGATCCAGTTCAGCAAAAGAAAGATGATTATGAGGATCTGGTAGCGATCGGATACAGTGAAGAAGAGGCCCTGGAGGCAGTTTATGGGATATCCCTACGAAAACAAGATGATCGGAAAGGGACGAAGGAAAAGACAAAGGGTACAATGGAGAGTGAAGAGAAAATGGACGAACAGAACATACTAGAAGAGCCGAAGCCATTGGAGGTGGTGGCAGAAAGAGCTGTCAAGTTGACAGATGAAGATGAAAAAGACATGCACATGGTGCATGAACTGCTCAGCAAGATTAAAGAAAGATCCAGAGCAAAGGAAGTAGCAATTGAGACAGCAAAACAAAAGGAAGCAGAGTTGCAGAAGAAGTTAGAGAATGCTATGACTGAATCTGAAAGTCATAAAGCATCACTCAACGACGCAGAAAACGAGAGAGACGGCTTGATACTCCAACTAGCCGAAGCTTCAAGAGAGGTAACAAGTTCACAGGAAGCAAAGGAGCGAATAGAAGATGAGCTGGAGGCAGCCAAGGATGAGCTCATTGAGCTAAGGGAAAGAGTCGAACTTCAAGAAAGGACAATCACGAGACTCAGGACCACCACTAGAGCTAGCAGAGCAGGAACAGAACAAGAGGGAGCCCTCGTACCAGCTCTGGAAGATCAGGTCAGAAGTTTGCAAAGAGAGCTAAGGTTAGACCAAGTGCAAAGATTGCACATGGCGGAGGGATCATTGGCTGCAGAGGAGAGGCTCACATCAGAAAACCAAACACTAAGGACAGAAAATGAAGCCCTCCGCAAACAGCTCCAAGACCTCCAAGAGCAACAAAGAAGAGAAACAGAGACACCACAAGAAGAAGCAGGGGGAGCAGCCATAGAGCTACCAGAAACTGGAGAGGCAACCACAATTGAAGATCCTGCCCCAGTTCAAGAAGTGGCCTCAACTTCAGGAATCTCTGAAGAAGAAGAACAAAGGCTCCAGGACCAAATAGAAAAGTCAACAGAGGAAAGTGCCAAGGCGGAAATGGAATGGGAAAGGAGACTCCTCATCTCCATTAGACTTCAAGGTTTAGACACAAAAGTGCTCCATGAAGAGTGGATGCAACCCAGCCTGCCTTTCCCTCTGATGAAATTTGAAGTGATAAAGACGAAAAAGAGAATAGAGGAGGAGCAGTATGTCGCTCTGTACGAAGGCGACATCACAAAGGATGAACAATCAAAGAAGATTGTAGATTCTCAACCTAGATGGAGGAAAGGTTGGCTGAACAAATACCCAGCCTACCTCATCTACTTGGTAGAGGCTCCAAAGGAGATTCGGGAGGAGGCAACCTTCTGCCCGGTGCCAAGAGTCAGAAACTGGAAAGAGCATGGCAGGATTGCAGAAAAGAAGCCAAATTGGCTTAATTATCCCAGGATGCCAGGACCAAAGGAAGGAGAGAGAATAGGTAAATCCTACATGGTGAAAACCCTAACGGGCACCATCAAACTCTTTACTGGCTCTCCTGACCTTTCGTGTCAGATGCTAAAGAAAATCTGCAGGACTCTCTTAGCATGCATTGAAGTGTTCGCGCCAGATAAAGCCACGACCTCGAGTCTACTATCGACGGCCGACACAGTGACGGATATGATGTATGATCTTTCATTGCAGCCATCACCAAAGGTGTTACATCTCTTATACCAACGAATTATGTTTTTGCCTAGCTTCCACATGCAAACATTCGAAGAAGCTTTCTACACCGGCTTTTTCACTCACGAAAGCAAAATATTCGGCCCAACCTTGACCATCGGCAACCTACGCTACGAATCACATTTGCAGATGCTCAAGACGACAGGACTCTATTGACCAAGCCTAAAAGTCATGTCAGGGACGACATGAACGCGGAGGGGGGGAGTGTTGAGCCAGCAGAGGAAGTGTTGAGCCAGCAGAGGATCACACCCACATTTTTGCTCACACCCATCATTTTGTAACCATTGATTGTAATAAATGTCTTTCCGACATTAATTTTGATTTGAGCCATTCATTAAGTAATGGGACTCAATTGAGTTTCCATCTTGTAATCCCGAAGTAATTTCACCTGTTGATGTAAATAATTAGAGATGTTCTCACCTCCAAGGCTGAGGTATATAAGCCAAAGTTTTGTAACCTAAAGGAGATTCAATAATTAATCAAAGTGAGTTTTTGAGCGCCGTGACTGTGTCTGAGAGAGAGAGAGAGAGAGAGAGAGAGAGAGAGAGAGAGAGAGAGAGAGAGTCTTATCTCCTTGCTACGCGAGCTAGGGGCCGCCATTGGAGAAGCGACACCGCCATTGTGTTAGCAACGGTGAGAGCTACGCACAGATACCAAGAGTGTGCGCTATCGGCTTCTATGTGTGGTAAGTTCCTACGAGCTTCGGTGTGAGTTTTCTTCCAACTCGTGTGTCGGAATGGAGCGTGCAGCATATCTATAGAACCACAACGAGTAGAGCTACACATTAGTACCATCAGGGTCAAGTTTCGGTCACCTGTATTTTTCGGCCTGTCTTCATACACGTTTGCCGCACGAAGTGGTTATAGGTTGATTTTGCAGTTCAAGTCTTTAGGGTGTTGTTCTTACCTAGTGTATAGACTTCCCCTTGAGTTTGAGATCGATTCAATGATTCTAGATCCTGTTTCGTATAGCATTCGTTCGTAGTACAGATTTCAGTCACTTGCGTATTTTAGAACTTAGATTTGATTTCCTTAGTAGTGATTGTCATTAGAAGGTCGAGTAGGTGATTTGACACCCACCTAGTTGTTTCCATGCGCCTGCGGGTCAAGCTCCGTCCTCGTCTGACAAATTCTGTTGCTGGTTGATTTCTCGCTATTTAGCTTCCGCTAGCGGCGTAACCGCCTTAACATTGACCTCAAACGAACCCCGAACATGCCAAAAAATGGCCGCGCAGTGCTTTTTGGTCACCCTTCTACATCCATCCGCACACCTGGCACTCAACTTTTTCCAATAATGCATCCTACAATCACGTGAGTGGCTCCCAAATACAGTTCTCATGATGACCTTTCTGCATAATCATCACAAGAAAACATTATCGTTGTGTCCTCGCTTACCCATGTGCAAGTATTGACCCCATTCGACCTCCTGATGCCACTAGATGCCACTTGATGCACCTGCTTACTGCATGTTGTCGGCCTACTGATAGCATCCTTGAGAAGTTTTATGCTCTAGCAAATCGTCATTATTATAGAAAAAACACACTAGTACTGGTGATAATGAAAATCGATGTCCTGTGTACACGCTCTCCTACCTGTACACATGTGGGCCCCACGTAACCACCTGGCTCTGGAAAATGGAAAATTCTTTATTTGATGCACCATGCATGTGTATGTACATATATGCAATCACTTCTTCCAAAAAACTCCTAACATAATTTGCCCATCCCCTAGCTTGCAAGATCATTCATGATCAGTAGCAGCAGTAAAAAGAGATACGAGACTCGCCGCGTCACAGGTCTCCTCATCTCTCACAGACATTACTTGTTATGCAGATAGGTCATCCTGCTCCACCATCATTAATCTAGCATGATATAATTTAAGATGCAATCCATTTACCCTTGACTTATGTAGAATCCCATCCAGGTTAGCCAACTGATATGTACCATTCGGAAAACACTCCGCTACCTTGAAAGGGCCTTCCCACTTAATTTGGAATGTCTTGTGCAGCTTACAGTTGTATCACAAAACCAATTCATGTTTCTTGATACCCTTACTTTTGATCTTTTCATTTATCTTTGCTAAAGACTTATCTTGCATCTATCCATAATGTTCCAATGCGCTCATCCTATCCAGTTGAACCTCTTGTAATTGTAAGAGTGTCTCTTTGAATGCATCACTGGACAACCCATGCAACTTCTCTAGCATCTTGATTGCAGGCAACTCTACTTCCACAGGCAATAGTGCTTTCTTTCCATATACCAAATGAAATGGAGTTAACCATGTACCTATCTTTACTGAAGTACGGTAAGCCCATAATGCACTAGGAAATTCCAAATCCCAATTCTTTTCTTGGTGCTCTGTCACTTTTGAAAGAATTTGTACCAACTCACCATTGAATCTTTCATTTAAGCCATTACATTGTGGGTAATAAGGAGTGGTATGCTAGTGCCTAATCTTCATCTTCGCGCATAAAAAGTCTAATAGTTTAGCTCTAAATCCTGGCCCCTTGTCCAAAAGTAGCTCTAGTGGCACCCCAAACTTGCAACATATTTCATCGTACACAAATTTTGCCACATCCTTTGCAGTGGTTTGTTTTACTGCTATAGCCTTTGCTCATCTAGAGAGATAATCCACTGCAGTCAAAATATAGCTTTTTCCCTTACTTGTGATAGGTAACGGGCCTATTGCCATAATGGATTTTTGTAGCTCTGACTTCAACACTCTCTTCCCAAATGCTTGACACCTATTGCAAGACCTACACCAATGGTGAACATCCTTGTGCAAACTAGGCCATTCATACCCCTTTTGCAAGATCTTATGTAAGATGATCTTTAGAGCAAAATGTCTATTACATGCGCCTTCATGATTCTCTTCCAACACTCTATAAAGATCCTCCCTCCAAGGTACATGTATCAACATGAGATCAGCCCCTTTCATGTATAGGACATCACCAATCAATTTGTACTTGGATGCTCTACGCACAAAACCATACTTCTTAGACTTTTGAATGTCCTTCAGAATGAATCGTGTTAACAAAAACTCCTCTTCTTGAGCCAAACTATCCTGGCCATGATAAAGAGGTAAATTGGTCCTTAAGACAAATAGCTCCCCAATCATGCTTTGAGCTGCTTCATGTGCCTCTCCATTTAGAGCACGTTCAATGTGTCTAATGTTCGATGCTTCAAAAAACTTTAGCAGGCCTTTAATTCTAAAACACATTTCCTTCAATTAGGTGTTCTTGCTCTTCCACACACCCAACACTTGCTTCACAACTAACAAGGCATCACCTTTTATGCTCAACCTTCTAATCTCAACCTTCAAAAAAATGTGTAACCCAGCTTCCAAAGTACCATATTTAGCCTCATTGTTACTATGAGCATCCAATTTGAACCCTCTCTTGCATACTAGCTTCCCCTCTAGATCATAAAGTGCTATACCCCCTGAAGCCTCATCATGGCTCTTTCTATATGAGCCATCAAAGAACAACACATGTGCATTGCTGATCTGTGGCACTTCTTCAACTATCGTTCTAACCACCTCTTACTTAACAAGAAGGGGATTCTCCTTGTAAGTCAACAAATCAGCTAGGGTAGCTCTTGTACTATCTTCCACTATAAAAAAGAACTAAAACTCTTGCAACTCAATTATCCATTTATTGACCACATTTGACATGTTAGTCCCATTAATATACTGTGGCAAAAAGGAATAACTCATTAAGAAAACAAAAGGTCTTGGTAGAACAAGTAATGACAAAATCCTCGACAATCAAATATTACACTGGCCACTATCACTAGCTCTACTTCCAAGAATTTTCTCTCTGCTACCAACTTCACTCAGCTTGCACAATACACTGGCCTCATATAATGGCTTCCGTTCCCCTTTTTCAATAGCATGGCTCTAATGGCATCATCCCCTACTGATGGATTTACATAAAACACTTGCTCCCAATCAGGAGCCTGCATGGCTAGCAGCCCCCCTAACACCTCTTTCACCTCTTGAAACAGTTCTTCACACTTGTCATCGCATGGCAATGGATCATGCTTTGCCACTTGTTGTAATGGATAAAGGAGTTGTGAAGACAATGGAGTAAACCACACCATGTACTTCACTTTGTGTATAAAGGTTGCCAATTGCTTTGTACTCTTACGTGATGGAAGAAGAATAATAGACTTAACCTTGTCTGGATAATCCTTAATGCCATTTTCTAGCACCATATGGCCCAATAACTTCACCCTTGGCTGTGCTAGATGAAATTTCTTTGGATTTAGTTGTCCTCCACATTCATCATATCGAGCCAATACCATCTGCAGGTTCTCATGGTGTTCAGCCCTACTGGTGTAGACACAGAAGTCGCCCATAAAAGATTTAACACAACTACCAATGAATGGTTCCAATCTCAATTTGCTCTCTCTTGATAGAAATATGGTCCATTTGAGAACCCAAATAGCAATACTATGTAGCAATAACAACCCCATGGAGTAATGAAAGTTGTCTTTGTTCGGTCTTTAAGAGCAATCTTCAATTGAAAATAGCCTGAAAAACCATCACACACATTGTATCCCCCACTGAATCCAAGATTTGATTGATAAATGGAAGAGGATATGGGTTCTTCTTAGTGGCTGCGTTTAAGGGTTTAAAATCTACACAAATCCTCCACTTCCCATCCTTCTTTGGACTCTGACTACTACTGGACTCACCCATTCTGTGGTCTCCACTAGGACTATGAACCCTGCCTTCAATAACTTGTCCACCTCTTCCCGCAAGGCTTCCATCTGCTCTTGACCCATCCTTCTTAGCCTTTGCCGCACTGGGTTAGCACCTTCCTTTAGCTCTATATGCATCTCTTCCCCTTTGAACCCTCTAATCTCTTCATATGAAGTAATGAAAAAATCAGCAATACTAGCCAGCATGTGCAAATATATCTCCTTCTCCATAGCTAAGAGATCTCCACTGATCATTTGTGTCATCAATTCCTACTCCTTTGACAATTCAACCTTGGTTTGCATCAACCCTTCATTCACTGCATAAGGCCCTTCACTTTCATCTTCAATCTCATTTGCAAATGCAACTAAACCAGACTCCTGGATTTCTTTGTCCATTAGAAGAAATGCAACATCAACATCCTCACCACTGATGGTAGTATTACCATTGTCCTCATCAGTCACTGTGGAGTAGCCTTCATCACTAGACTCATCTTCATCTTCATAAAGTTCCTCCTATACTTTCCTTCTATCCATATTATATAGCTTATTGGCACCTGTCTTTCCATAGAGGCCAATTGTACCACGTTGTGAGCGGGATGGAAACACACAGAATGCCTCTATAATGGCCTGACACACACTCTTGGAACGATATACACACACACTATGGGGCACAACTTGGCTTACACAACCCACCTGGCCGAGACAAGGAACACACCTATGGAGTGAGAGGAGCAAGACTACCCATTTACCCACTCCACCCCGAGAGACACACACACACATCCAAAAAACCCAGCTCAAAACAGGATAATTTATTATGTTTAGATACAACTGAGCTTGGGCCAACACAAATGAGGCAAATAGCTCACACAATATGGGTAAAATATACCAGATACAATCACAAATTGGAGCAAAAGCTTCGCTCATAGGAGAAACTTACACAGCCAAAACAACAGAAAAACAGTGAGGAATTTGGCAAAATGGACAGCGCCATTGCGTCAAGAACGGCCCAAAACCCTAGTCTGCAATGTCAAAGTGCTCAAATCCGACCTCGGATGAGCAATTTACGACCAAAACAGGCTCCAAAACGTCCTGACGCCACTAGATGCCATCTGACGCACCTGCTTACCTCATGTCGTCAGCCTGCGGATTGCTTCCTTGAGAACTTTTATGCACTACCAACTCCTCATTATTGTAAAAGAAAACACACTGGTACTGGTGACGATGAAAATCGATGCACTATGTACATGCTATCCTATCTGTACACATGTGGGGCCCACGCAACCACCTAGCTCTGGAAAATGGGCAATCCTTTATTCGATGCACCATGCATGTGTATGTACATATGCTCAATCCCTTGCTCCAAAAAACTCCTGACATAATTTGCCCATCCCCTAGCCTGCTAGATCATTCATGATCAGCAGCAGCAAAAAGAGATATGAGACTCGCCTCATCACAGGTCACCTCATCCCTCACAGAAATTACTTGCTCCACTATCATCAACCTGGCATGATACAATTTAAGACGCAATCCATTGACCCTTGACATACGCAAAATCCCATCCAGGTTAGCCAGCTAATATGTACCACTTGGAAAACACTCCACTACCTTGAAAGGGCCTTCCCACTTAATCTGAAACTTCCTTTGAAAGGTGTTGTCTAGCTTACTGTTGTACCGCAAAACCAAGTCATGCTTCTTGATACCCTTACTTTTGACCTTTTCATTTATCTTTGCCAAAGTCTTATCCTGCATCTGCCCATAATGTTCCAATGCGCACATCCTATCTAGTTGAACCTCCTGTAACTGTAAGAGCCTCTCTTTGAATGCATCACTAGGCGGCCCAAGCAACTTCTCTAGCATCTTGACCGCAGGCAACTCTATTTCCATAGGCAGTAGTGCTTCCTTTCCATACACCAAATGAAATGGAGTAAACCCTGTACATGTCTTCACCGAACACCGAAGTACGGTAAGCCCATAATGCACTAGGCAATTCCAAATCCCAATTCTTTCCTTGGTGTTGTATCACTTTTGATAGAATTTGTACCAACTCTCCATTGAATCTTTCATTTAAGCCATTACACTACGGGTAATAAGGAGTGGTATGCTGGTCCCTAATCTTCATCTTTGTGCATAAAAAGTCTAGTAGTTTAGCTCTAAATCCTGGCCCCTTATCCGAAAGTAGCTCCAGTGGCACCCCAAACTTGCAACATATTTCATCATACACAAATTTTGCCACATCCTTTGCAGTGATCTGTTTTACTACTATAGCCTCTTCCCATCTACAGAGATAGTCCACTGCAGTCAAAATATAGCTTTTGCCCCTGCTTGTGATGGGTAACGGGCCTATTGCATCAATCTCCCACTTTTCAAACACATCAAACGCCATGATGGTTTTTCGTAGCTCTGGCGTCAACACTCTCTTCCCAAATGCTTGACACCTGTTGCAAGACCTACACCAATGGTGAACATCCTTGTGCAAACTAGGCCATACATACCCCTCTTACAAGATCTTATGCAAGGTGATCTTTAGAGCAAAATGGCCGCCACATGATAGTTGATCATCGGAATTACAACAGGCGAAGGACATTCCAGTATCTCTCTTAATCTTCCTAAACCAAACATAAAGACTGAGTGCTACTGGAAAAAAATCTTCCTGGACACATGAACATTTATCTGGATTTTCTGAGTTAAATGAAAAGGTGTGAATTGAGGGCCATTTTTATCATCCATTAAAGTCAACCATGCAACTCCCAAGAAAGCACACCTGTCTTATCCTCTGATTTTGCCAAAATTTTAGCAACATAACAGCATAAATGGCTTAAAAGACCAAAAAACCAGAACATCACAACTTGGAAAAATTTTGGCAGAGTTTCCCTAGAAGTAGAGCAGTGAGAACCCAAAATATAGACTGTATATGTATGCAAAAACTTCCAACAATAGGACCCGAGCATCAAGTAGGAATCACCAGTACATAGCCTATGGCAAGGTGACAAAAAGGGTGCTCCAGCTACATGTATCCCCAAAAGGATCTCCACATTTGAGAATCCCCCAGCTCAATAAAACCTCACGCTATCGACCCTCTCGCGAAGGCTTATGAAAATCGCGTATAGTCAAGTCTCAGAAATGACTATCTTCCAGACCAAGTCTCAGAAATGGCTGGGACTGCCAAATAAAACCAAATATGGCTCCACAAAGGCGTACAATGGCAGCTTCCACAAGTAACGTACAATCCAGTAGACAATGCGCTCAAACAGGCGCCAAATGATGCATACCCACCACAATTGCAAGTGACACCACTGCTAGTATATTAATGTACTCCAGATACCTGTACTTGTCCCTGTAACCTGTAGTCTGCAACCTTTAATCCTGAATCTCGAAGCTTGAAGCTCGAAGCAGAAGGTACTCGAAGAAGATCCTCCGTGGGGGCACCAAAAGAATGTGAGCGGGATGGAAACACACAGAACGCCTCTATAATGACCTGGCATACACTCTTGGAAGGATATACACACACACTATGGGGCACCACTCGGCTTAGACAACCACCTGGCCGAGCTAGGGAACACACCTATGGAGTGAGAGGAGAGAGACTACCCATTTACCCACTCCACACCGAGAGACACACACACACACACCCAACTAGGGAACACACCTATGGAGTGAGAGGAGAGAGACTACCCATTTACCCACTCCACACCGAGAGACACACACACACACACCCAAAAAACCTAGCTCAAAAGAGAATCATTTCTTATGTTTAGATACTATTGAGCTTGGGCCAACACCAATGGGGCAAAAAGCTCACACAATATGGGTAAAATTTACCAGATACAATCACAAATTTGAGCAGAAGGTTCGCTCATAGGAGAAACTTACACGTCCAAAAAAACAGAAAAACAATGAGAAATTTGGAAAAATGGACAATGCCATCGCGTCCGGAACGGCCCAAAACCCCAGTCTACAATGTCAAAGTGCTCAAATCCGACCTCGGATGAGCAGTTTACGGGCAAAACACGCTCCAAAAACAACAAAAACACAGTTACGGATGTTCCTCCTCTTCTCTCCACGTTTTTTATAGTCTTCTCTCAGTTTTTTTTTAGTTCCCACACTTATCTTTATCACTTGGGCACCCTTGGCCTTTTAGTTGACCTCAAACGGACCCCGACCAGGCCAAAAACTGACCTCGCAGTCCATAGTTGTCACATTTTTGCATCATCCGCACACCTGGCACTCAGCGTTTTCCAATAATGCATCCCACCACCATGTCAAGTGGCCCCAAAATATGATCCTCATGATGACCTCTCTGCATAATTATCACAAGGAAACACCCACGTTGTGTCCGTACTCATCCACGTGCAAATATTGACCCCATTCGATGTCCTGACGCCACTACATGCCATCTGACGCACCTGCTTACCTCATGTCGTCGGCCCGCGGGTAGCTTCCTCGAGAAGTTTTACGTGCTATCAACTCCTCATTATTGTAGAAAAAAGACACTTGTACTGGTGACGATGAAAATCGATGCACTATGTACATGTTGTCCTACCTGTACACATGTGGGCCCCACGTAACCACCTGGCTCTGGAAAATGGGCAATCCTTTATTCGATGCACCATGCATGTGTATGTACATATACTCAATCCCTTGCTCCCAAAAACTCCTGACACCGTGTCCAGTAAGGCGTTATATAGAACTTTTCCATAGGTGTTGTTTAGCTCAATAGGGTATCGTAGAGGTGTGTCAGAGTCCAACCAATTCTCATCGGTTTCAACATGGAATGCATGTGTGACTCCAAGGTTAGCCTCTCGTTTTTTCCTTTTGCGTTGTTGTCGCTCCTTAGCCTCCACTGGAGCTTGTATCTTCTTCAATTCGATTTGTGCCTTGGCTACCTTTTTTGTATGGATGGCACGTAGCTCCTCTTGGCTTAAAGGATCATAGTATCTTTTAAATTTGCTCCCATTGAGGAATCCAATGGTTTCAACTCCATCAAGAGTCTCCACACAAATGGTTCCTTGTGGTGTGATCTCACATACTCTATAGGGTCCTTTTCCCGCATATTTTAACTTTTTCATATTGTTACGCACTCCATACATAAGGACTTTATCACCCACATTGATATCTTTGTTCTTTAGATGATGGTCAAACCATTTTTTCCTCCTATCTTTCTCCACAAGTGCATTTTGCACAGCTAATTGCCTCTCTTCATCTATCCTTTCAAGGATATATAATCGCTCAACTAAGGGGTTACCATCCCAACCTTCTTGAGAAGCTACTCGAAGACTAGGAACGACAAACTCCCATGGCATAACCGCTTCTTGGCCATACACCATCTTGAATGGTGTGCAATTAATGGCAACTTTGTACGCAGTATGATAAGCCCATAGAGTTGATGTAAGCTTTAAATCCCAATCTGTGCGATGAGCTTCCACCGTTTTGGTCAAGATAGAGATTAAGGTCTTGTTGGTGCTCTCAGCTTGGCCATTTGCTTGTGGATAATAAGGTGTGGACTTATGGTGAGCTATCATAAAAGTTGGTAGTGAGTTCTTTTATTACTCCATTTAAAAAATGAGTACCATTGTCACTCACAATCTCAAAAGGACAACCAAATCTTGTAATAACATTTTCAAAGATAAACTTGGCAGTTGACCTTGCATCAGCCTTACATGTCGCCCTGGCTTCCGCCCACTTTGTCACATACTCAATGGCAACGATAATATATCAAGATTGAGTGCTACGAGCTGCCGGACTAATTGGGCCTACAAAGTCCAAACCCCATTTTTCAAATGGTTGAGTCACTTTAAAAGGATATAAGGGCATCCTATCCTGTCGTTGTGTGATCTTGTAACGTTGGCATTCATCACATCCTTTTGCAAAAATTGATGCATTCTTATATAAGGTTGGCCACCAATAACCTGATTGCAACACCTTTCTAGTTGTTAGTTCCCCTGAGAAATGTCCTCCAGCTATACCCATGTGGGCTTCTTGTAGTATGTATAAATACTCATCCTCACGGGCACAACGTCTAAGAATATCATCCTTCCCTAGCCTGTAGAGAGTTCCTACAATGAGAGAGTAAGGTTCGCATTCTTTTAACAGTTTTTGAGATATGTCTTTACAAAGCTCTTTGGGTGGAAAACCATTAACTATAAAGTTCACAATCTTCTCACTCCATTCAGGTATGGTCTCGACTAGGAATAGAGAAGTATCGGGAAACTCATCATTGACTCCAGTAGGGGCTTCACCATTGGGTATGCGAGACAAATGATCCACCATGACATGTATTTTACCAGGTCTCACCACAATGGTAAAATCAAACTCAAGGAGAATTAACAACCATCGTGTAATTCTTCCCGTGGAACAAAGTTCATTTACTAGATACAACAAGGCTTGATGATCATACAACACAAACTTGTTGGCCAGAAGGTAGTAGAAAAATTTCTTCAATGCATAAAGTATACCTAACCCTTCTCACTCTGTAGTGATGTAGTTTCTCTCGGCATCCTTCAATTGACAACTTGCAAAGCTAATGGGGTAGTCCAGTTTATGTTCTCCTGGTTGATCTAGAACACACCCAATAGCAAAGTTCGATGCATCAATATGCACATGAAAAATTACATTCCAATAGGGCACTCGTAGAATAGGAGCGCTAATCAAGGTCTTTTTCAATGACTCATAAGCATGGTCACACTCCGCAGTCCATTGGAGCTCAATAAGAAGCTTGTACAAAGGACGAGCTATCTCGGAAAATTTAAAATAAACCGTCGGTAATAACCAACATGGCCCATGAACCTTTGAACTCCTTTATAGTTTGTAGGTGGTGGCAATTTAGCAATGGCTTTAATTTTACTCTCATCTGTGGAAATCCCATTTTTGGACACCATATGCCCTAAAATGACTCCATGTTTAACCCAAAATTGGCATTTGAAAGGGTTTAAGGATACAATATACACTTCTCAAACACTTTTCGTAGCATGATAGATGTTCTTTCCAAGAGGAATAAACACAAAGGTCATCTAAGAAAGCTTCACAAAACTCCCTCAAATATTCTCTAAAAGCAGTGTTTATTAATCTTTGAAAGGTAGCAGGGGCATTTGTTAAACCAAAAGCCATAACACGAAATGCGAACACTCCAAATTCGGTTATAAAGGTTGTTTTAGCTTGGTCCTCTAGTGCAATTGTGATTTTATTGTAGCCAGAGTACCCATCTAAAAAGCTATAAGCTTCCTTCCCTGCAACTATTTCAAGCATGTGTTCTGAATATGGCAAGGGGTAATAGTCCCTCCTAGTGGCGGCATTGACCTTCTTGAGATCCACGCACACTCTGATTTTCTCATTCTTTTTTGGCACAATCACTATTGGTGACACCCATTCTGAGTGCTCAATAGGGTATATGAATCCGCATTCCACAAGATTTTCAATCTCTTCTTGAACGATTTTTGCATATTTAGGATTCATTGGGTAGGGTCGTTGCTGAATTGGTTTAGCCATGCTATTCATGGGGATTGTGTGTTGCACCACGGAAGGTGGAACACCTTTCATATCATGATATGTCCAGGCAAATATATCCTTGAATTTCTTGAGAATTTCTTTAAGTACACACTCCTCGGTCTCTGTCAAATCTTGGTCAATGAAAATAGGTTTGGACTCTTCTCCTGGTTCTGCTAACTCTATTTCCTTAGCTATCGCTGGACCATCATAGACTCCATTGTTCCCATCGATAGGTTTTCTTTGAGCCTTTGTATACACAACCTTACGTTCCCCTGTGGTATAGGATTTGAAATGTTCAGGTGCAGGGTGTAAGTCTATGGGGTCCTGTTGTTCTATGGACTGTGATTTCACTTCCAATTTCTTTTGTTGTTGAGCTAGCTCCCGATTTTGTCGTCTCCTTACAATACAGATCAACTTTGGCTTCTCTGTAGCATCTAGTTGTGCGATTTCAATGGGTTGTGGACTACACCACATAATGCTTTGAAGGTATTCACCCCAGTTATCTACCAACTTTCAATGAGCATCACATGCCCCTATATAATTAAGCCATTCTGCGGAAGTCTTCTTTTTATTTATTCTAGCACGCACATTTTCTCAATATCGTCGCCTCTTATATTTCTTACTCTTCTTGTCTAATTTTTTATTACAACAGATCTCCAGTTGAAGAGTCAGTAGATGAATCGCTTCTAGTGTCTTCTGCTCCCTTGGATAGATTGTCATCTAGGGTACCACTGGCCCCTGAATGGTTTGTCCTCACATTTGCACTAAGATTTAACTCAGATTCTTTGTCCTCAAAGTCAATTTCAATTGATGATTCTGACCCCAAATCGTGTGGGCTATAGTCTTGTGAGGTGCTATTGGTTCTAATTCCAGTCAAACCTTCATCCACTAGGTTATCAAAATCTATATGCAATGCTTCTAGCATATTTAAGGGTACAAGTGGTGGCATTTCATCCGCCTTAGGTGTTACCCATGTCGTCCCCCTATTTCCCCAAGTGTCTATGGTTGCTGCTAGGTGGACCCAATCCACATTGTCCGACTCAGTCATCCCAGGTAGTACATCCATATAAGGAGAATCTTCCCCAACATCAGTGTCCACTTTACACGTTGTCGAGAAATTTGCGGTCTTGCCAGGAAAGCACCGGGCTTATGGCTGTGAGAGTTTGTGAGAGAACTCAACAAAAACTATATGAAGGAGTTAAACCATAGATGCCATGAAGACTAGGGTTTGGAAAGAAGTGCAATCAAAGAAGACTCACTTTTTCTCTCTTGCACTCACACACACACAAAGAAAGAACGCAAAAGAGAATGTCAAAACAATACGAAGATGAAAACATCAAGGCTATGGTCATATCGTATCATGGGTAATATGAAAGGGTTAATGGATGAGTTAATGGCATTCAATCTTGGCTGACCAAATAGGCTACGAATTGTTCTTTGGAATTGTAGTTTTGTGCTTACCATAATATATATATTTTGTCTAGTGATTGGGATTAATTGTGTGTACAAATCCTCTTGGTTCATAGCAAGATAACTACACTTACATCAAAAGAAAAGTTATAGTCTATGAGAGGTAGTATGATGGGATCCGGTGATAGAAGTATTTCATTAAGCCTTTCTGGGCCAAACAGAAACACTATACGTTGTTGAAAGTGTATTTTTCGGCTAATCCATACGTTAATTCTAATAGATTGTACAGAGTGAAAGCGATAGAAATGATCATCATGTGGGTTATTCATCTAGGATAGTATGTGAGAAATGTAGATATGAGAGAAGTGAAGAGATGAGAAGTTTCCCTCCCAAGCCCTATTCTTGCACGTAGGCAATAAGGATACTGCGGGGAGAGATGTACCTGTAGCAAAGAGAACCTAGAGAGGATGAATTACTAAGAATGAGAGAGATAGGTTTGGTTTAAGGAGATGAGATTAGATACATATATATGTGTTGGATTAGAGATGAAAATGAAAACAACAAGAAGTCAAGAAAACATCAATGTAGAACACATCTTACTTGAAACCCTTCGGCACCATTATTGATGGGAGAGAGAAGAAGAGGGGAGAATTCAATGTTGATTGATACGCCAAGTACAACACCTTCTTTGATTAGAGTTGATCTTCCAAGGATAGCGTACAAGAATGGCTAGTCTTCCTCTAGGAGAAAGTGTAGGCTTGGGCTTATGTTAATGGGGCTAAGTACAATTAGGCATTACTACTCACTCCCTCAAGAATTCCTCTCATCAATGGCTTGAATGCTTGAGTTCCTTCCAAGGAAGAAGAGGTCCCCTTTTATAGGTGAAGGGAACCCCCAAGGGTTTACACAAGAAGAGAGGAGCCAGTGTGAACAGGAATTGGAAAAGTTGGAAATGAGCTGCCCCTGCATGATGTGGGCAGACTGGGGTCCAGTATTTTGATCATATCTCCTCAACCGTGGCTCCAAAATAAAAAAGCAAAAATATGGGAAAAAACTTCAGCTCATTAGCTATGATTTTCATTTTAAAATCGTTTTCCAATTCGGATTGGAACCTTGTGTAAAAAATTCATCAAAATAGGGTCCATTTATGGCAGCAAAAGTCTTCATGTGGTCTCCTTAGCTTAGACTTTCATTTAATTCCAAAGGACACCTCATGCCATATGAAAGCATGACATTGCTCCTTGACAAAGTTTTGTAATCATGCTTGCAATAATGCATTAAAATAAGTGTATCTTTGAAATCATGCCACCTAGTGTCCCACTAGGATTTGATTCTCTCCTAGTAGCTATTTAAAAAGAAATATAAGAAAAGTATAAAAAATACATAGAATATATATATATTGGATTTTACCCTAGATATAGGATCTAGCTAGGGTGTGAGATGATAATGAAATAGTAGAAATAAAGAATCAATGCTTTTTGCCCCAAGTTAAAGAGGCGGAGCTATTGATGCTTTTCCCATAGTATTTTCTGATGGTAAAGTAAGGATATGTTACCCTTGAGAAAAATAATAGGATGAGATAGAAGGCTTATTATTGTACTTAAATATGAATATGTACACTATAGGAAATATAATTATGTATCTAAAGAAAATACAAGATAGATCTTGTAGCATGCGTTCCCACTATGTTCGTGTCACAGCACGACATCCACCCCCTCTAAACCTACACATCCTCTAGTATGTGCCACATTGTCTCTTTGTAAGATTAGACCTCTTGTACATCTTCCTTGTCTTCTTCTTCACTGGATGATTCTAGAGCTTCATGTTCACTTTGATCTTCACCTGTGTTTTTCTCTTCTTCCTCATCCATATCTTCTAGATCATTGTCTCCTCTTCTCTTAAACATTTTAATCCTTTTTCTTGCAATGGGAATCTTTACTTCTGTACCATCTAGTTCAGACAAGCTGTAAGTAGCATTTTCATGCACATGCTTTACAACATACGGTCCAAACCATCTTTTTGAGAACTTACGCATGACTGTGTGCTGGTTATCAAGGCTACTATCATACACTAAAACCCAGTCACCTTTGTCAATTGCTTTGCTCCTGAGTCGATGTCGCTTATCAAAATAGTCCTTGTTTTGCAACCTTGCATTTTTGAGTCGTTCTTTTGCAACTTCAATGTCTCCAGGTCTTCTCTCTAGCTGCCTTATACGCAGTGTAAGGAGATCTTCCCTACTAAGCCCCTCTTGCCAAGGTAGTACATTCCATGTGGGAATTGTATCCTCAATCGGCATCACTGGCTTTTGACCATGCATTAGCTCCGCAGGCATGTAGCCAGTTACTGAGCTATGTGTTGTACGATCAGCCCATAAAGCATATGGTAACAATTTTGGCCACTCACCAACTCTTCCTTCGCAAGCCTTAGCCAAAGCTTTGATGATAGGAGGATGCTCTCTTTCACTCTTTCCATTGCCTTCAGGGTTGTAAGCTATAGTAAGAGAAAGCTTGATCCCTAATCTAGAAAAGAAATCCCTTGCTTCTTCAGCATCCAGTTCACCTCGATCTGCAGTGATTTTTCCCACACAACCATAACGGCAAATCACCTCATCAAGAAGGGATTTGCATACAGCTTCTGTGGTCTTAGCTCTTAATGCTCTTCCTTCAACCTGGTTAGTTAGTTCCTCTCGTGCAAGAACCAAGTATCTCATCTGCCAGAGTCCTAAAGGCATCGTGACTAGATCCACAACCCATTTATAGTGCATGGCTAGTGGATATGTAGGGTGCAATCCATCACGATGTCGAACATTTGAATACATTTGACAAGTTACACATGACTCTACAAACTGAGATACATCTTTATACATACCCTTCCACCAGTATTTTTCTTTCAACTTGGAGAAGGTTGCCCACACACCCCTGTGTCCAGCCCATAGACTCTCATGAAACTCTTGCATGAGCTTTACTTGAGTCTCTTTTTTACATATAACCCGTTGTGGTGTAGCACCCTTTTGTTTAGGATGCTTCCACAAGTAACCATCCCTTAAAAAGTACCCATATGCTTTCCTGCGTATCCTCTTGAATTCTTGTTCAGACCAATCATCCTGTTTTGTTAGAGTACTCAAGTACCTTCCAATAGAAATCCAATCACCTTCATAAAGATCTTTCAAGAACAATTCAAGTGAATTAGTCATGCAGACATTGTTACCTTTGACATGAGAGATAGAATAGAATTTTGTGCCTACATCATCTCCCTCATCAATCATTTGTGACTCATCTTCATACCTTGCCCTTGATAGCATATCTGCCACTGTATTGTCTTTACCTGCAATGTGCTTAAACTCGGGATTTAAGGACTTAATGTAGGCAATCCACCGCAACATAGCAATGTCTGGTGTTGAGCAGCTTGTAATCATCCCAAGAAGTGGTAGACAATCTGTTTCTACAACCACACATGCACCAATTAGGTACTCTTTCCCACTTTTCAAGGCTGTAACCATACCCCATAACTCTCTCTTTATCTGTGGATAGTTTCTTTGGAGAGCACTTAGTATCTTTGCTCCAAATCTTACCACATACCTGTGTCCTTCTTTGTCATCTTGCCCTATTGCCCATCCAATCCCTGTAGGACTGGTATCTACTGTCACAATCACTGGCCTTTGACACTCATAGTCTACCTTTCTCAAAGTCGTTGCTGACTGGAGTAACTCCTTTAGCTTTTTCATGGATTTTACATGTGCTTCTGTCCATTTAAACTTTTGATTCTTTCTAAGCAGCTGATAAAGAGGATCGGCTACATGTGCATAATGTGGAATCCAAATAACATAGAAGACACATGCTCCCAGAAACCTTCTAACCTCAGTGATGCTAGTGCATGTTTCTTTCATTCTTTGGATGGCATCTACCTTTGATGGACAAGGTTTCCTACCATATGGCCCGCACATGTACCCCACAATGAGCACTTCTTTGACACCAAACATAGACTTTTTCCCTGACAATGTAAGATTCACTTCTTCCAACCTAGACAAAATTTTATCACAATCATTTATGTGGTTTACCACAAACCTGCGACATCCCTTGAGATCCAAAGCTTCATCTTTGTCACTTTCTTCACATCCTTTGATAGGCAAATCATCAATGAAAGGCATTGTGATTTGAGGAATAAAATCACGTAAGACCTTATTCATCCCATTCATCATAAGTGCAACCGAGTTGGTTGCTCCCTGTGGCAAGGTACACATCCTTACCAAACCCAAAGGTGTCCTCATGGTTGTCAAGTCTCTGCTTTCGATTGCAAGCTGAAATTGATCATACCCTGAGTAGAGATCCCCCATTGAGTAGATTTCCCTCCCTGCAAACGCCTCTGCAAATTCATCCACAATTGGACCTGTTCCTACATTTCTAATTGTCACCTTGTTCACTGGTTGCATATCTTGGATAAAGCATGGAGAACCATTCTTCTTTGGAACTGTGAACCACCTGTTTGAGTATGGAGCACAAGAAGGCTCCAAGATTCCCATTTTGATTTTCTCATTTAGTAGCTCTACTAACTTTGGCAAATGAGCCTTTGGAACCGGAATAGGCCACAGATTCCAAGGCACATGAGATATTGTGAAAATTACCATAGGAGCTACAATATAAGGATCAACACATCCTATCTCATGTGTCTCAAATGCAAAAGCCTTACCATGCTTTGAAAGCATTTCTTTGAAGCACTTTGTCTCCTCCTGTGTTAGAAACTCCTCGCAACCAATCTGCAACTCTTGAAAGGACTCCTTTGTGAAGGTATGCCCGATCTTTTTAGGATTCCGCAAACTTGGTTGTAAAGAAGCCTGTTCAATCTTTTCCTTGTTGTTGGGTGGTAAGGGTGAAGCTACTGGTTTCACCTTCTTTGCTACACTCTTGTATTTAGTTTCAACATGGACTTCTGGGCCAACTGTTTGGATTTCTTTAAAGGCTTCTATTACTTGATACATTTCCATAGAGCAAACTTCCACAACTTCATTTTCAAGATGCAAATTAGACCCCATTATAGCATCAAGCTCACCCATAGTATCTACAAAAGAAACTTGTTCACACAAACCCAAAACATTTTCAGTAGGCTTTAGCAACCCACTCTTTTTCATGCCTATTTGTACATTATGCACATATTGCCTCTCATATCTCTTCAAATCTTCAAGTTTTGTAAAATATACTGATCCATTCCTTGTTACCAAGGAGCTCATTGAGAAAGTTTCACCTATTTTTGGATCAGGCGAGACCCTTTTTCTTTCTGTACCACTGCAATCCCGCTTTACAATGGTACTTGGCAAAAACCCATCATTTCTCTATGATCATGAAACTCTTTGCTTACCTTTGGTAGAGGATGTTCTCTGAGGTTGTCACGATTTCTTTCATGGTTTACACAAACTGTGAGAAATTGGACAGCACGTTTACCATCTTTGCTACGTATCCTAGCATATGCTGAACCATCGTCCATTACCTTTGTTTCCATTCGAACTCCCACAATGTAGGGTTGTCCAAGGATGAGATGATATGAAGATGTATCCTGAACAAAGAAGTTTTGTTCAATCTTTACATCACCTATTGTCACCTTCACACTTGGACATGCTGCATACAATTCACCGGATGAATTGTTTGCCACTTTTACCATCCAGCCGTGATCTGTGTCCATCGGCCATTTGCACTTGTTGTAGAGACTCTTTGACATTATGTTTATTTCTGAACCATGGTCAATCAAGGCAACAAATGGCTCTTCAAGATCACCTACCTTGACCAAAGTTTCTGTAGTAGCCCTTGCCCAATGACTTCGTGAATAGTAACTCCTAGGAATATCTTCAACTTCTTCATCATCATTTGAGAAATACACTTGCTTCACTCTCCCACTAGATTGGTAGCATCCTACCACAGCTCCATCATTCTCCTTATTTTGCAGTTGCATCCCTTGTGTCTTTGAGGTTTCCCCTTCAACCTGTGGACGAGAAACTTCAGCAAGGGTTTGCCTCTTTCTCTTGATGATGTCAATGATCTCCTCATGGAATTCACACTTTGCAATGCCAAGAACTTCTCCCAGAGTAAACTCAATCTTGCTATTCAAGATCCTTTCCTCCAAGACTTTCTTTAAATCTGTAGAAACCTCAATATCAGATTGTAGTTTATAAGATGGGCCTTTTGTCTTACCTTTTGTTGGCTCTTTCTTCTTTCCTGTTGTAGACTCCTCCATGAGTACTTCAGGTGGAGATGCTCCTTGTGTTGAGGGTGTTTGAGAAGGCATTGAGTCGCTTCTTCCCCCACTTCTAGAAGCTCTTTTTGATGGTCCTTCATCAGCATTCTCACGTCTGCGCTTCTCTTCTACAATTGCCTCATTTTGTTGGCATTTTGTAATGTGGGCATGCACTGACAATGAGTCCACTAGATCATTCCATCCTGTTTCTAGACGTATGCAATCACCTGGTTCATGTAGAATCTCTTTTGTAAGCTTTCCCTTTTTAGCTAATTGCATGACATTTGGCCAAATTTGACCATGATGGTCACTCACCTCTTCATCACAAAAATGTTCAATTTTTACTCCATAAGTAGCTGCCTCAACTGAAGAGGTGGCATGCTTGGTTGCCATATCTTCAACTAAGGTTTGCATTCTCACCTTCCCAAAGTTAGTTCTCAAGGGTAGACCTGTCTCTCTTAAGTGGATTTTACCATCCTTAAAAAAGACAACATCTTCTGACAAAGCATCACTAAAATCATCACAATCCCTTCTTACATGGTCTGTACTATCACACCAAATACATCTATTAACAAACCCATCTTTGGGCTGTTGTCTTTGCCTAGGAAGTGGCCCTGATGGTTGGCCTTTTTCTTCAAGCTTTGCAAACTTCACCTTCAAGTCACGCATTCCCTTCACAAGCTCATCTAGCATGGACTCATCAAACTTAGGAGCGATAAAAGTAGGCTTTACCATTTTGTCAGGAGTTGAGGTGGAAGGACTTGTAGTGTTTAGTACCATCTTGTCCCTTCTTCTTTGTCGTTTG
Source organism: Adiantum capillus-veneris (assembly GCF_014529385.1). Classification (NCBI taxonomy): domain Eukaryota; kingdom Viridiplantae; phylum Streptophyta; class Polypodiopsida; order Polypodiales; family Pteridaceae; genus Adiantum; species Adiantum capillus-veneris. The sequence goes on from NC_140954.1 coordinate 52,829,275, forward strand.
GAAAGCAGTGAGACAGCACCTTCAACCTCATTTCAGTCGGTCTTTAGTCCTTGCTCAGCATCTTTATCTTCAAGAAGAAGCTCCAAATTTTCTTGAAACTCTTTACCTGCAGCTTGTAAGAAAAGATATGTCTTCTCTGCATCTAGTGTGGCCCTTTCTGTCCTAGTGAGTTGTGCATAGCGCCGCTCAAATTCCCTAAGTAGCTCTGTTATTGATAGTCCTTGCTTTGGCTTGACTACCCATTCTAAGAATGTCCTTTTGGTCACTCTCTCCGAGTCCTCCATGAAATATTCCTCCTTTAAAGCTACTTTGAGTTCTTCCCAATTTTTCCCATGCCCATCTTTAATTGCCCTAACATGCTCCCTAATTTCTGGAGCAACAACTAGCTCAAAGCTTTGAATCATCTCACCTTCTGACACGCGATGCAGCTCCATCTCCTTCACATACTCGCGTAAGTACTTGGTTACATCTTTGCCATTGAACTGATCCATTCTGTTGACGACCGTTTGTATGGCCTTCGTTGCTGAAATCTCCCTTCTTTCAGTAGCATGTTGTTGTTGCATGAACATTGCAAATTCTTGAAACATTTGCATTGTTGCTGGGTCAAAATGCATACCCTGTTGCTCAACATGATCACCCATGGTTACCCACAAACTCTCACCCTAGCAGATTCGCGTCGGGTTCACCAAAAATATGTCGAGAAATTTGCGGTCTTGCCAGGAAAGCACCGGGCTTATGGCTGTGAGAGTTTGTGAGAGAACTCAACAAAAACTATATGAAGGAGTTAAACCATAGATGCCATGAAGACTAGGGTTTGGAAAGAAGTGCAATCAAAGAAGACTCACTTTTTCTCTCTTGCACTCACACACACACAAAGAAAGAACGCAAAAGAGAATGTCAAAACAATACGAAGATGAAAACATCAAGGCTATGGTCATATCGTATCATGGGTAATATGAAAGGGTTAATGGATGAGTTAATGGCATTCAATCTTGGCTGACCAAATAGGCTACGAATTGTTCTTTGGAATTGTAGTTTTGTGCTTACCATAATATATATATTTTGTCTAGTGATTGGGATTAATTGTGTGTACAAATCCTCTTGGTTCATAGCAAGATAACTACACTTACATCAAAACAAAAGTTATAGTCTATGAGAGGTAGTATGATGGGATCCGGTGATAGAAGTATTTCATTAAGCCTTTCTGGGCCAAAGAGAAACACTATACGTTGTTGAAAGTGTATTTTTCGGCTAATCCATACATTAATTCTAATAGATCATACAGAGTGAAAGCAATAGAAATGATCATCATGTGGGTTATTCATCTAGGATAGTATGTGAGAAATGTAGATATGAGAGAAGTGAAGAGATGAGAAGTTTCCCTCCCAAGCCCTATTCTTGCACGTAGGCAATAAGGATACTGCGGGGAGAGATGTACCTGTAGCAAAGAGAACCTAGAGAGGATGAATTACTAAGAATGAGAGAGATAGGTTTGGTTAAGGAGATGAGATTAGATACATATATACATGTTGGATTAGAGATGAAAATGAAAACAACAAGAAATCAATAAAACATCAATGTAGAACACATCTTACTTGAAACCCTTCGGCACCATTATTGATGGGAGAGAGAAGAAGAGGGGAGAATTCAATGTTGATTGATACGCCAAGTACAACACCTTCTTTGATTAGAGTTGATCTTCCAAGGATAGCGTACAAGAATGGCTAGTCTTCCTCTAGGAGAAAGTGTAGGCTTGGGCTTATGTTAATGGGGCTAAGTACAATTAGGCATTACTACTCTCTCCCTCAAGAATTCCTCTCATCAATGGCTTGAATGCTTGAGTTCCTTCCAAGGAAGAAGAGGTCCCCTTTTATAGGTGAAGGGAACCCCCAAGGGTTTACACAAGAAAAGAGGAGCCAGTGTGACTAGGAATTGGAAAAGTTGGAAATGAGCTGCCCCTGCATGATGTGGGCAGACTGGGGTCCATTATTTTGATCATATCTCCTCAACCGTGGCTCCAAATAAAAAAGCAAAAATATGGGAAAAAACTTCAGCTCATTAGCTACGATTTTCATTTTAAAATTGTTTTCCAATTCGGATTGGAACCTTGTGTAAATAATTCATCAAAATAGGGTCCATTTATGGCAGCAAAAGTCTTCATGTGGTCTCCTTAGCCTAGACTTTCATTTAATTCCAAAGGACACCTCATGCCATATGAAAGCATGACATTGCTCCTTGACAAAGTTTTGTAATCATGCTTGCAATAATGCATTAAAATAAGTGTATCTTTGAAATCATGCCACCTAGTGTCCCACTAGGATTTGATTCTCTCCTAGTAGCTATTTAAAAAGAAATATAAGAAAAGTATAAAAAATACATAGAATATATATATATTGGATTTTACCCTAGATATAGGATCTAGCTAGGGTGTGAGATGATAATGAAATAGTAGAAATAAAGAATCAATGCTTTTTGCCCCAAGTTAAAGAGGCGGAGCTATTGATGCTTTTCCCATAGTATTTTCTGATGGTAAAGTAAGGATATGTTACCCTTGAGAAAAATAATAGGATGAGATAGAAGGCTTATTATTGTACTTAAATATGAATATGTACACTATAGGAAATATAATTATGTATCTAAAAAAAATACAAGATAGATCTTGTAGCATGCGTTCCCACTATGTTCGTGTCACAGCACGACAACGTGTAACAATACTGCAATGGGGCCGAGTGAACTGTGGTGTCAGATCTATGATCAATTATAAACCTGTTTCCTAGAGGATGTGCTCGACCCGTCACAAGATCCACTTGAATGAAAGAATCTTGGAAGTGTAGGTAGACATGGTTTTTAGACCAGTCATGCACCATTTTTGCTTCCCTCATGAAAGGACGTCCTAAGATCATCTCCGATGCCATAGTGTGTTTGGAGAAATCCATACCAATGAAGGTAATCCTTATTTTATGTCCAAAGACCTTGATCTTGAGATCTTCTAGCATCCCAATAGGTTTAACAATAGACCCATTGGCCATCTTCACTACTATGGTTGTGGTCGCAAGGTGAGGTCTTCCCATAGTTTCCCAACAATTTTTAGTCACAATGCTAACCCCAGCGCCACCATCAAGGATTCCCTTCACAGTTAATCCCTTAGTAGTAATTGGTATGGTTGCATTGGATTCATCACCCTCAAAGTATTGTCCCAACTTGTTAACAAGTATTTCTATAACAAAGTTCTCATCTAGGTTGGGTTGTGGATCTAAGTGTTCCTCCTCTATTGGCATCTCCCCAGCTCCATCCATCTGTGAAAATTGTGGTAGCCCAAACTTTAGTTCTCCATTGAGGAAGGCTTGAAGAGCTGAGACTAACTCAGGGTCTTTATATAGTTTGGACATGATGGTGGTTCTAACTTCTGAAGACATGAAATCCATCAATTTGGCAATGTTTAACGGCACCTTTTGGCTTTGAATCCCTTGACGTGGGGAAGATGGGATCTCCATTTCTTCAATAGGATCAAGTAGTCCCTCTGTAAACATTCTTTCCATCAAGCAGTGAGTACGCCCACTTTCCCATGACTTTAAGTCACTTTCTTCTTGGATGACACTAGGTATGGCTAAGGGTCTATGGACTTGGTGAGGTTTTTGTTGCATAGGGAACACGATGTCTGTAATTTGGATCTGCCTGGGTGCTGGTTCTAGACCCCTTTGGGTATCTTCTACCAAACTCCTTAATTGCTTGACTTGCTCAATATCCTCTATAGGGTTTGGATAAGTTCCTATCTTCTTCTTGGATCCTGGCCATTGTGGCTCATGAAGATCTTCTTTGTTGGTTGCTATCTTAGTGGTCGTTTTGGTCTCCATGGTTTCATCTGAATCCTAATCTTCTTCAGCATCGTTTATATATACGGGGTCGTCAACAGTCCCTATGTTGGTCTTTGAACTAGGGTCTGACTTCGCTGCTTTTTGCAATCTCTTTCTTCGTGTTTTCTTCTTTTTTTGAGATTGGGCAATTGATGCCGTGTCTCTTTCCTCAAGAATATAATTTTGTTTTTGGAGCATCGATCATATGAGTACGTTTACTGGTACCACATGTGTACTTGGTGATGGCTCCTCGATAACTTCAATCAGGTTTAATGGCATGATCTTTGGTGCATTTGGATTATTTGGAAATTGGGCAATCAAATGATCTATGCCACATCGATTACACATGAGTATCGGCATTGTAGACGTGCTCGCTTGATTGGTTTGCATTAGTGTGGCGTTCTTTTGTAGCCTAATAGGACACACGGCTACACGATGTGGACCTCCACACTCATAGCATTGAAGAGGTGGTCTCTTAGCAGTGTAATTGATATTTTGGCCTCTTGCCGCAAGAGCAGCTACTTGATATACAGGTTTGACTTGTCCCCAATAGTCCTCATGTAGTATTGTGGACTTTCTTCAAGCACATCCAACCCATAGGCAATATTAGGATCTATATCTTCCTCAAATCCTTCCAAACAAGAAACAGATGACTCACAACCCACTTGATTCACAGAAGTGATTCTCGGATGTGGTGGTTGTGGTCCTAGCACTGGAGGTGGTAAGGGTGTTGTTTGAACAACATTTTGGGCCCTAGGGACCATGTGTTGTGTTGTTTGTTCAAGAGGTGGGGCCGGCATCAGTGCAGGCACTCGAGGTGTGTCTGTCCATGCTAAGGTTTGTCTATTGGCCATCGCGTTCTTAAATACTATGCAATCCTTAGCTTGATGACCATACCTTCCACATGCATTGCAATTCCCATTGAATTTTACTCTAAAAGTAGGGGATTCACTCGTACCATGCGGTCCATAGCATACTGAGCACCATTGACGTTGATCCCTTCTTGGATACATATGATTGTTTTGCGGAGCACGGTTGTCTCTAAGACTCTCTTGAATAGCCTTGGTGAGATCTGTTAAAGTCATCTCAGATATCTTTGGCTCCTTAGCAATAGGCTTTAGGGTCATTGGCTGATGCCCCGATGCTTGTGAACTAATAGATTTAGACTCAACAGACACTCTTTCTCCTTTAATCATTAAATTATCCTCCAATTAGATCGCATTGGTGGTGACTTCTTCCCAAGTGGTGATACCTCTAATGACTACGCCATTGTAGATATCCTCATGTCGTAATCCCATAATGAATTTATCAAGAAATTGGTTATTGTTGAAGTGCTCATTTGGATTACATCAAGAATTCAAATGCTTCAAGCGACTAATAAAGTCTCTCACTGACTCTCCTTCCTCTCGTTGGTCTTTCTGGAGCTGAGAGGCTACACCCCAAAGTACTCCCTCTCGTATGTATTCTTTTAAGAACAGTCTCCTAAGAGTAGGGTAAATCATTTTTTCTTCCACCCTTAGGTTTCTATACCAATCCCCAGCCTTTCCACTTAAGGTTAGGCTTAAAGCATTGCTCTTATGTAGGTCATTGGGTTCTCCTAGAGAATCACATATTTGTTCAAACACTTCGATATGCTTTCTCACATCCCCATCTCCACTAAATTTTTGTGTGAGATTGGCTATTTGTACTGCCTTACTTCTAGGCTCTCTATCAGACGTGTTACGCATATTCTCAGCAATAGATCGACCAATAGCTTGAGCAAATGTTTCCAAGTCACCTAAGTAAGCAAGCACTGTGGGTGGAGGTGCTCCAGAGACTACATGTGGAGTAGGTATTGGCATTGGGCTTGGCGCATAGGAAGCCCTTGGGTTCCACGTTGGGTACGATGTTGTGCCATGTGGTGGTCCATAGTTCATATGTGTGGACCTAGGTATAGCAGACGTCGGATGTGACATGCTAATGCTAACCGGTATAGTCCCATGGAAATAAGAACTTGGGTATTGTGGTTGGGGAGCATAGGTAGTTGAAACAATGGGAGGGGATACTTAGATTGTCGGCTTAATACTAGTCCTTTTTTAAGTTACATCTTGTTGGAATCTTTCTGGCCAGCTATGGCTTAAATCTAGATAAAGATACCTCAAGCCTGCTCACTAAAGCTTGAGTAAAAATCTATCTAAAAACTTTTGTTGTTATACCTTATTAATGGTTCATTGTGGCCTAATTAAGGGATGACTTGAAAGCATTTTTTACCATTGAGAATGAGCTCCATTTCTTTGACTCTTGCTGATACTTCCTGGGCAGTTCAATCTGCTAAGAGCAGCATTTCTAAGGTGGTTTGTAGAAGGCACCACAACAAAAAAATTGTGGCATTTGCTGGTGGAGTTGAAGCAGGTATGGTTGAATATGCAGCATACGAAGCGAAGTTCCTGGACCTATGGGGACGATGGGTTGCATCACTGAGGGAGGGAAAAGGGGCACCCAATTTCCTAAAGAAAGACCAGTTTGTGGCTGGTTTATGGTGGCCAATTCTTAAAGAGAAGGTGAAGGGAAAGTTTCCTGCTACGTATGAGGTAACAGTTGAAGTAGCTCGCCTTAAAGATAAAAAATTTGCATCTACAAGCCAGGAGTTTCCTGCTACATATGAGGTAGCAAGCTCGCCTTAAAGATAATAAATTGCATCTACGAGCCAAGACTACCGAGGAAGAGGAACCGGGTAAGGCATGTGACCACACCTAGCCACACCTACAGCCATCCAGAGGAATCAGACACAGGAACCAATTGAAGATCAACAAGACTTGATCAACCGAATCACCAACCAATTAAAGAATCTTTCAGTACATCTGGTGCAGCAAGGGCATGCACCTGCCAAAATTCCACAGCAAGGAAGAGGGCAGTGAAGACAGAATTAGGACAACCATTGTTATAACTATGGGGAGGACGGCCATGGCATGTACTACTGTCCTCATCCCAGAAGGCATAACTTCAATAGGGGAGTAAGGCAAAATCAGATTTCTCCACCAAGGGTGATGGGCCACCACCGCCCATCCACCGGTCCAAATCCTTCGACCGCCCGTGCAACCACCACCACCACCACTGCAAATTTTGGGGGTCCCATTGTTGCAATAGCTCCAATGGCCAACAAAATTATCAATTCAGAGGGATGAGCTACCCAGCTAGGGCATGGAAACACTCTCACGGTTAGTGAGCTAATTGTGGAAACACAAATGGTTAACTCTACAAGGTGAGCTTCTTGGCTTATGGAGGAGCGAAGCCGCACTGAAGGGCAATCTCCATATCCACTTATCTTTACCTCTAATCAACCCAATCACACACACTACGATTGCAAGACGCACACAACACTAATCCTATCATGCAACACACTGATCGTAATCACACACATATAGATCTATCGAGCACCACACTCCAATCAAACCTACATGCACACGCAAGCAAAAGAGGGAAATCACACAAGATTAGAGAGGGATTAACCACTAATTAGTTAAGATCTAGTTAATATAATCATCATAGGCAATCATAAGAAGTAAGAAAGAGGCATAGTGAGAGAGAATGAATCATTGATTAGTGTTAATCAAGTCTCATGAGCAAGGAGAAGCTCAAGGACTCCATAGCCACACATCTCAAGAGCTCTCACCAAAGAGTGCTCTCAATAAATGACTTGAGAACCCTAATTTCTTTTACACACTACCTTATGTACCTAGGGTAAAAATATGCAATGTCCGGCCACCCAAGGCCTTTAGGGCTCACCACTTACTGAATCTGCAACCTAGGCACAGTAAGTGACCTATTCTTTACAACTTGGAACTCCCATTGAGCTCGTAACACATTAAAATATTACAATGGCTTGAAATAATTTGGGAATTTACAATACATGACCATTTTGGGGAAACGTGGAAAATGTGTAACTCCAATCTTTGTTGCTTCTTTGCATTCATCCTCGATGTGCATTCGTAAGTATTTGGTCTTTAGAAGCTTCTGTTAACTAACGGTGACTCAGTTAACATTCCCCCCTTCCTATTTTAGTGCCCGTACTAGGGCACTATCGAAAAGTGTCCGTGGAGGTTGTGGAAGGTTTTTGATTGGTCGTTGATGGGCTGATTTCTTCATTTTTCGTATGATTTGTGGATGAAGTTCAATTTGTTGCAGCATCTTCATTCGTTCGGATATGTTTGATGTGAGACATGATGTTGCATTTGTCCGTTGTAATAGCATAATGATGAGGCTTCTATTTATTTATGAAAAGTATGTAAGATAAGTAGAATGATGAGGTTCTATTAGGGTCTAATACCTGGATGACCAAAGGGAAAAAACCCAATGGGAAAAAAGTGTCTTTGGGATACGTGCATTATTGGAGTACTTATTAGCATGGGAGTTATTAATAAAGTACTCAAGGGATTATTTGTTGATAGATATGGAATTTAAAAGGCAGCAAATATGAGAGGGTAGCATGATGGAACATTGGTTTTCCTGTTGTAGTTCACTCAAGGTGCATAGGTGGAATCAAAAAAGAGTGTATAATGCATATGTCCGATGATGGGACATCCTATTTATGCATACATAGAAATGCATGGGAAACAATATGTTGTGCAAGAAAGATTTTGAGGGGTTCTTCAGAAAGATGGTGTAGCTATAAAAGCATATGATATGGCTTTGCAAGCTGGCACACCTTTAAAAATGGTTTTCATTGACGAGGCTATGTGCTCTCATCTTACTGTGCACTGTGCGCGAGTGTTGGACTCTACAACACTCCACCAATTCTAAGTTAATAGACTTCGTATGCTCATCTCATCCAGCATGAGCAACATGACTTAGATCTCTTCAAGCTTGAGCGTAAGCCTAATAACTAAAACTCTTAGCACACAGTTTAATATGACTTGAAGCTTTGCTTTGCTCATTTTATTGCTCAGCAGCCCGACTTTGACTATGCCAAAGAGTGTTTTTTGCACCCTAGCGACTTGAATTTTCACATTCTTGTGCTTACTACAAACATTTCTTCAGGTAAAATTAAGCTTGAATCCTCAAAAAGAGGATTAGTGAACGACCAAGTTGGCATTGAAGGTTTCTTTTGCCATACCTGTTTTATCATCTTTGAATTTGGATCGTTGGTTGGGTTGTCCTTCTTTGACTGTGAAGACTCCATTATTTGTTTGATTCTCCAATTGGGCCTGTTGTAAGGAGTCTTTGATGTTGTTGTAGGTCTCTGCTGGCTGTCGGCATTTGGCTTTTGACTAGGAGCATTGGAAGACTTAGGAATCCAAATCTCTTGATGACCTTTGTTTCTCCATTGTTGACTTTTCTCGGTCTAGGTCTTGTTGATTTCTTGTGATCTTCATGCAGGTCTAGTGTAGTTGCAGTTGGCTTGTGATTAATCGGTAGCCAAATCTTGGTATAACCTGTGTAGAATCCTTGTCTAAGAGGAAGATCCTTTGATATCCACCTTTGTTATGTATCCTCTTGTGAGTTATGGTTGACTTTAGCATCTTCTGATGTTGTTCTGTTGTATACCTGCTTCTTAGGTATCCTAGGATATTGTCAAGGTTGATACCTTGTGGGCCTTCTTTCTTGGGAGGGACTTGATGTTACTTCATATGCCCTTACCTAAGGTTTTGGTACCCATATCTATCTGTTACCTCAATAGTACTCCTATTATTTTAAGCTCCATTGTGATGCTATCCATCCCATGTGTTTGTTTTTCTGTTTTGATTTCCCATCCTTAATCCAAACTGGATCATTGACTTTAACTAAACTGCTCAGAACAAACACTTGCTTGACATTCCTTTGCTGTCTTGAGTACTTTGGTTGATACACCTTTGCTTTTCTGGGTGTCTCCTTAGAGGGTTCAGTTGGGTCAACAATTGGCTTGACATTTTAAAAGACTGGCGTGCTTGAAGAAGCTGATCCATGAAGGTTCTTTGATGTAGAGGCATAGGCTATCACATCTTCTTTGCTAGTTGGTGGAAGTTCCATTTTAGTTTTACCTTTGTCTGCAAGATTTGTCTTCGATCCTTGTGACTTCTACAACTCTAAATCTGGAATTTTTGGTTCTATTGAAGATCTTTGTCCAGCTTTTGCCATGGTCTCATCTTGATCTAAATGTGTCTCTAGGAGGGTGGCTTGAGACCTTTTGTTGCAATCTGACTTACAACAGCTAATTCAACTGACAATGAGTGATTGATCTTTGGACTTCCTATTGCTTCGTGGTTGTTTGCAACCCCGTTCTTCTTTACTTATAGCTTTGGTGGCATTCTTTTCTCTTTTTGATATGCACTTGTATTTGCTTGATCTACTTTAAGCTCTTCTAAAGTTCTAATTGAAAGAGATGAATCATTTTCAATAAGATCTGCTTTGATATCAATCTCCATTTGAATTGTGCTTGAGGACTTTGTGTTGTCATCCACGGGTGACCGGTCTTGGTCTTCATTCTTTGTTGTCTGTGATGACTTTGTCATGTTTGAACTTTGTATCTCTAGCATCTCCTAGTCCATTGGCATTCCCATTATGATGTCGTCTAGCATATCCTTTGTTGTGATCGCATGGAATTGAGCTGTGATGATTTGTGAACTTACTTCAATGGTGGTGGAGATGATTCCCCAGCATTCTGCTCATTCGTTTCCTGATATGCTCACAAATTCAGGAGAATCTTCCAGCTGTGGTTGGCCACATCTTTTCCAAGTGCGAAAAGACATGAGGTTCTTCTTTAACTGAAAATATATCTTTACTTCTCTTGACAGCTTTTCTTCGTTTTTACCAACAATATTGCACTTGATCGTCTCAGGATTTGTGTCTGATTTGACTTCTTTTGCTATGACAACATTCTTTGGTTGGACTTTATCTGCATTTTCTTTGCTTTGACCACCTACTTCCATTGATGTCGACTCGTATGACTGTGATATTGCACTTTTTTCTAATTGTTGAGCATTGTCTACCTACATCTGGGTAACCCTTGATCTTAATAGATCTATTGTACTTTTTGGAAGAATCTGTCTCTTCGGAGGAGATTTTGGTGGTGACCTTTGTATAAATTTCTTGACTTTAGCTTCTATTGACTTTGACTTTTGTGCCACCTGTTCTGGCAGCTTGAAGCTATGCACCATCTTCAGATAGTCTTTGACTTCAGTTGTACCATCTGTATGGGTTTGTACAAGGTCATGATCTTGCTGATATTCGTTACCATGTGTATCTTGATATGCATATGTGAGCTTGATCACATGTAACTATTTGAACACTATTAAATTTGTCAACTTTTGGCTTTGATTTGTGGAGATCAACTGAAACTTCTGTCCTTGATTATCTTCATAGAGGTATTTGTCTGCTGATTCTGATGGAATCTGGATTAATTGAAACTTACAACAACCATATGATCTTTCAATGATTTCTGCTTTGAAGAGATCTGTTGGCTAGAATCTCTAGGACTTCTAACTGGTGTAGCAGGTCCTGGTACATAAACTGAGCTTGATGGATTTACAGCTCCCCCCTTCCTAGGTTGATCACTATAGCTTTCATTGTACGAGTTGAAAACTGGTTGGCTCTGGTTCAGTCTCACCTTCTGGGACTGTGAAGGTACACTTTGGCTAGCACTGTTGACATTTGGTATCTGTAAACCTTCTACATAGTTTCCTCTGTATCTTCTTGAAACATGACAAATTATTCCCCAAGTCAAGCTATAGATAGCATTATCGTTGCCCTGATATTGTCTATCCCAGGGTTCTCCTATCATATGAGCTTTTGTGGTTTCAAGACCCATTGCATCATAGATGCTAGACTCTTGTCTATATCTACGACTGTTTTGGTCAAAGTATATGTTTGTTTGGTCACAACATCAAAGCTTGATTTTCAATGGAGGAGAGTTTGGTTCTGAACAGATTTTTGAATTCACTCTAGTAATATCCTTCAGCTCTAGAGAGGATGGGATATGATAGATTCTTTCCTCTGAAATGAACCATCCTTTCTGATCTATCATTGGACGCACTTCTATGAGCTATTATGTGGGCCGTTCAAACACAAGTTGATCCTTTTTGTATAGTTTTGCTTTTTGGTCTACATAGTGTGCATATGAATTATGTGTGCCATACAAAGCTAACATTATTCTGTTTGATATGTCCCTTAGACTCGTGAATGATTGCACACTTGTGTCAGTGGATGCAGAATCATTTGCAAATTTAACACTCTTTTCAATCTTTGGTGATATCTCGACACCTTTACTAAATTCATGCAACAATTTGTTGTTCAAAGGATCAATTTTAAGCTTTTCAGGTGCGTGTGTATCTTTATGTTGATTTTGAACTTGTAGTGTTTTTACTGGTGCTTCTAATGGTAATGCAGAATCATCTGATTGCATTAAAAGTGATGAGTTAAATGCACTTACATCAAGATTCTCATTTCCAATTTGCTTTGTACCTTGCTTGTTGGCAATTGATGTATCCCTGTTGTCTAGATTTCTTGGACAATCTTCAAAAAAATTTCCACCTTTTCATCCACAATCTGAGCAATACGCCATGACTGGTGGTATTTCATTTGGTTCTGTCATGTCAAGCTCTAGCTGAGGAGCTTCTATTTCTGTGCTTGTCATTTTGTTGACTTCTTCTTTCAAAACACTAAGCATCAAGCCATAGACTGCTTCGTCTTGACCTTTGTACTGTCTTTGGCTTGCTTCTCCAATTAGATTTGCTTCTATTCGTTGATCTGTTGGATCTTCCAATTCTGGCTCTCAATTATAGATCTGACCACTGTAGTCCATGTATAATGACCCTGATTGCATATGCACTAAATGGATGCTTTGTGGACTAGTGCAGGTTTCTGGATAACCACTTGGGTTGATTTTTTGTAGTTCTATCTGCACTTCATCTTTGAGCTTGCAATACATGGCTCCACTGAAGTCTGTGAACATCTGGGAGTTTTCTGTATCTGGCTTTACTCTGATCAACAGGATCTTGGCTCCTGTGTTGCTTTTACTGCTCATCAAGTATCTATGGCCTTTTGAATCTATATACAAGACTTTGTATCCATTGTAGCCATATAGCTGTAAAATTTGCTCTATTGCAGTTGCACTTGTGCTGCCACTGCTATTGGCTTGCTCTACTGTACTTGAACTCTCGTGAGTCCATGTTGGCTTAATCCACAAAAATTATCAATTGACAGATTCTGGTATTGATTAGCACAATTTCTCCTCCCCGGCTTGATAAAACTGCTTTAGTCAAAGCGCTTTTGTAGTTGAATGCTCTTCAGACTCGCAAGAGTTGATTAACTCTAGCTTGACAGTTTCAAAATTGATTGCAACCTTTTGAAACGATGAAAAGGTGGGCCTTTAATAGATTAATCTGCAATCCACCGTGATCGGTCGATTTTCAGCTTGATTGTCACAAATTTAAAACTTTCAACCGCTCACAGCTTTGAGTTGGTCGTTTCGCTCGCTTTTTTGGATGGTCTGATTCGTTCTGCTCGGTGTAATTTTCCCGGCTGTTCTTTTGCTTTGCTGACGCTTTCTGGCTCGTTCAGGTTTTTTTCTATCTTTTTCTAGCACTTTTGATGACTTTCTTTTTTGTTTTTCTAAAAATTTTGTGAAATTTAAATTTTTCTTAATTTTTTGATTTTTTTATGATTTATTTGAAAAATATATATATACTTTTGGATTTTTTGTGAGTTTTTTAATATTTATGTGATTTATCTGTGGGATTTTTGGGTTTTTTAAGATTTTCTGTGAGTTTTTTTTTTTATAGAATTTTTTGTAAGCTGTTATGAATTTTATACAATTTTTTATGATTTTTTTTGTCAACTTTGATTTATCTATGAGTGTTTTTTATTTTTTTTGTAATTTATTTGTGAATTTTTGGATTTTTATTGATTTTTCTATGTGTTTTTCATTTTTTATCTTTAAACTTTTGATTTTTTTGGTAATTTTTTATGAGGTTTTTAATTTTTTGTGATTTTTAAAAAAAAATTATGAATTTTTGGATTTTTTGTGAATTTTATTTTTTGTGATTTCTTCTATGTTTTTCTTTTTTCCTTTTCTTTGTAAATTTTTCTCCCTTTTATTGATATTTTAATGAGTTTTTGTTTTTTATTATTTTTTTGATTTTTTTTATTTGATTTTTTTTTAATGGATTTTTTGATTTTTTATTCAATTTATGGTGATTTTTTTATTTAAAAAACCTTTTTTAAGTTTTTGTGAGTTTTTTTTAAAATTAATGTCTTTTATTATTATTATTTTCTAATTTTTGAATTCTTTTTCATGGCTGTCACTTGGCGGATTTTGCATGACTGGCGGCCCTGAGCGTGAATGAGAGCGGCCGGCGCGTCGTACGGGGGCAGCATCGCGCGTGCAATCAGCAGGGAAGAGACTACCCATTTACCCACTCCACACAGAGAGACACTCACACACACACACCCAAAAAAATCAGCTCAAAAGAGGAGAATTTATTATGTTTAGATACAATAGAGCTTGGGCCAACACCAATGGGGCAAATAGCTCACACAATATGGGTAAAATATGCCAGATACAATCACAAATTGGAGCAGAAACTTCGCTCATAAGAGAAACTTACACAGCCAAAACAGCAGAAAAATAGTGAGGAATTTGGCAAAATGGACAGCGCCATAGCGTCCGGAACGGCCCAAAACCCCAGTCTACAATGTCAAAGTGCTCAAATCCGACCTCGGATGAGCAGTTTAGGGCCAAAACAAGCTCCAAAAACACCAAAAACATAGTTGCGGCTGTTCCTCCTCTCTTCTCCACATTTTTTCTGGTCTTCTCTCCGTTTTTCCAGTTCCCACACGTAGCTTTATCAGTTGGACACCCTTGGCCTTTTAGATGACCTCAAACGGACCCCGAACAGGCAAAAAACTGACCTCGCAGCGCATAGTTGTCACCTTTTTGCATCCATACGCACACTTAGCACTCGACTTTTTTCAATAATGCATCCCGCCACCACGTGAAGTGGCCCCAAAATATGGTCCTCATGATGACCTTTCTACATAATTAGCACAAAGAAACACCTACGTCGTGTTCGTACTTATCCACGTGCAAGTATTGACCCCATTCGACCTCCTGACGCAACTAGATGCCATCTGACGCACCTGCTTACCTCATGTCGTCCACCCGCGGATAGCTTCCTCGAGAAGTTTTGCGTGCTACCAACTCCTCATTATTATAGAAAAAACACACTGGTATTGGTAATAGTGAAAATCGATGCACTATGTACATGTTGTCCTACCTGTACACATGTGGGCCCCACGTAACCACCTGGCTGTGGAAAATGGGCAATTCTTTATTTGATGCACCATGCATAGGTATGTACATATGCACAATCCCTTGCTCCAAAAAACTCTTGACATAATTTGCCCATCCCCTAGCCTGCTAGATCATTCATGATCAGCAGTAGCAAAAAGTGATATGAGACTCGCCGCGTCACAGGTCTCCTCATCCTTCACCAACATCACTTGCTCCACAGACAGCTCATCTTGCTCCACCATCATCAATCTAGCATGATACAATTTAAGACACAATCCATTTACCCTTGACTTATGTAGAACCCCATCCAAGTTAGCCAACTGATAAGTACCATTCGAAAAACACTCCACTACCTTGAAAGGGCCTTCCCACTTAATCTGAAATTTCTTTTGGAAGGTGTTGTCCAGCTTACTGTTGTAGCGCAAAACCAAGTCATGCTTCTTGATACCCTTACTTTTGACCTTTTTATTTACCTTTTCCAAAGCCTTATCCTGCATCTGCCCATAATGCTCCAATGCACTCATCCTATCCAGTTGAACCTCTTGTAGCTGCAAAAGAGCCTCTCTTTGAATGCATCACTAGGAGGCCCAAGCAACTTCTCTAGCATCTTTACTGCAGGAAACTCTACCTCCATAGGAAATAGTGCTTCCTTTCCCTATACCAAATGAAATGGAGTAAACCATGTACCTGTCTTCACCGAAGTACGGTAAGCCCACAATGAACTAGGCAATTCCAAATCCCAATTCTTTCCTTGGTGCTCTGTCCCTTTCAAAAGAATTTGTACCAACTCACCATTGAATCTTTCATTTAAGCCATTACATTTTGGGTAATAAGGAGTGGTATGCTGGTGCCTAATCTTCATCTTTGCACATAAAAAATCTAGCAGTTTAGCTCTAAATCCTGGCCCCTTATCTGAAAGTAGCTCCAGTGGCACCCCAAACTTCCAACATATTTCATCATACACAAATTTGGCCACATCCTTTGCAGTGATCTGTTTTACTGCTATAGCCTCTGCCCATCTAGAGAGATAGTCCACTCCAGTCAAAATATAGCTTTTGCCCTTGCTTGTGATAGACGGGCCTATTGCATCAATCCCCCACTTTTCAAACACATCAATCGCCATAATGGTTTTTCGTAGCTCTGGCTTCAACACTCTCTTCCCAAATGCTTGACACCTATTGCAAGACCTACACCAATGGTGAACATCCTTGTGCAAACTAGGCCATACATACCCCTCTTACAAGATCTTATGCAAGGTGATCTTTAGCCACATGCGCCTTCATGATTCTCTTCCAACACTCTAAAAAGATCCTCCCGCCAAGGTACACGTCTCAACACGAGGTCAGCCCCTTTCATGTATAAGACATCACCAATCAATTTTTACCTGTATGCTCTACGCACAAAACCATACTTCTTAGACTTCTAAATCTCCTTTGGAATGATTCCTGTTAGCAAAAACTCCTCTTCTTGAGCCAAACTTTCCTGGCCATGATAAAGAGGTGAATTGGTCCTCAACACAAATAGCTCCCCAATCATGCTTTGAGCTGCTTCATGTGCCTCTCCATTTAGAGCACGTTCAATGTGTCTGATGCTCCATGCTTCGAACGTTTTTAACAAGCCTTTAATTCTGAAACACATTTTCTTCAAAGAAGTGTTCTTGCTCTTCCACACACCCAGCACTTGCTTCACCACTAACAAGGCATCACCTTTTATGCTCAACCTTCTAATCCCATGCTTCAAACAAATGTGTAATCCGGCTTCCAGAGTAGCATATTCAGCCTCATTCTTACTATGTGCATCCAATTTGAACCCTCTCTTGCATACTAGCTTCCCCTCTGGATCATAAAGTGCTATACCCCCTGAAGTTGCATCATGGCTCTTCCTGTATGAGCCATCAAAGAACAACACATGTGCATTGCTGCTTGTGGCACTTCGTCAACTACCTTTCTCACCACCTCTTCCTTAACAAGGAGGGGATTCTCCTTGTAAGTGAGCAAATCAGCTAGCGTAGCCCTTGTACTGTCTTCCACTAGAAAAGAGAACTCAAACTCTTGCAGCTCAATTACCCATTTCTTGACCACATTTGACATGTTAGTGCCATTAATTAACTGTGGCAAAAAGGCATAACTCGTCAAGAAAACAGAAGGTCGTGGTAGAAAGTAGTGACGAAATCGTCGACAAGAAAATATTATGTTGGCCATCACTAGCTCTACTTCCGATAATTTTCTCTCTGCTACCAACTTCACTCTGCTTGCACAATACGTTGGCCTCATATAATGGCTGCCCTTACCCTTTTGCAATAGCATGGATCCATTGGCATCATCCCCTAATGATGGATTTACATAAAACACTTGTTCCCAATCAGGAGCCTGCACGGCTGACAACCCCCCTAGCACCTCTTTCACCTCTTGAAACACTTCTTCACATTTGTCATCCCATTGCAATGGATCATGCTTTGCCACTTGTTGTAATGGATAAAGGAGCTGAGAAGACAATGGAATAAACCGCACCATGTACTTCACTTTGTGTATAAAGGTTGCCAATTTCTTTGTACTCGTAGGTGATGGAAGAATAATAATAGAATTAACCTTGTCTAGATCAGCCTCAATGCCATTTTCTGACACCATATGGCCCAATAAATTTACCCTTGGCTGTGCTAAATGACATTTCTTTGGATTTAGTTGTCCTCCACATTCATCATATCGAGCCAATACTATCTGTAGTTTCTCATGATGTTCAGCCCTACTGCTGTAGACACAGAAGTCATCCATAAAAGCTTTAACGATGAATGGAAGAGGATATGGGCTCTTCTTAGTGGCTGCATTTAAGGGTTTCAAATCCACACAAATCCTCCACTTTCCATCCTTCTTTGGACTAACTACTAATGGACTCACCCATTCTGTGGTTTCCACTAGGATTATGAACCCTGCCTTCAATAACTTGTCCACCTCTTCCCACAAGGCTTCCATATGCTCTTGACCCATCCTTCTTAGCCTTTTCCACACTGGTTTAGCACCTTCTTTCAGCTGTATATGCATCTCTTCACCCTTGAACCCTCTGATCTCTTCATATGAAGTAATGAACAAATCAAGAAAACTAGCCAGCATGTGCAAATATATCTCCTTCTCCATAGCTGAGAGGTCTCCATTGATCATTTGTGTCATCAATTCCTGCTTCTTTGACAACTCAACCTTGGTTTTCATCAGCCCTTCAATCACTTCATAAGGCCCTTCACTTTCATCTTCAAACTCATTTGCATATGCAACTAGACCAGACTCCTGGATTTCTTTGTCCATCAAAAGAAATGCAACATCAGCGTCCTCATCATTGCTGGTAGTACTATCACTGTCCTCATCAGACACTGTGGAATAGTCTTCATCACTAGACTCATCCTCATCTTCATAGAGATCCTCCAATTGTTTCCTTGTGTCCATATTATATAGCTTCTTGGCACCTGTCTTTCCATAGAGGCTAATCGTACCACGTCACCAATCTTGAACATCTCCCACTCCACGTAACCATGGTCTGCCCAGTATAATAGGATATGCTCCCAACCCTGCTGGCATCACATGAAAATCAACCATTGCCTTTGCATCATATGCCTCCACTTCTAAGCTCTTTACAACACCCAAACATTTTACTTTCTCATGGTTGGCCAATCTAATCCGAAAGCCTGACACCCCAGTCACTGTGAGACCCATCTTCTCAACGCATGAGTGTTTTATGACGCATATTTTGGCTCCACCATCCACATAACCTTGTCCCAGATTTTTTCTTTTGTGCCACACATCTACTATTGGACAAATGTCTGGGAGCTCATCCATCGCCAACACCTTCACTGAACCTCTCTCTAGCTCTTTGTCCATTGGATTAACCATCCTCTTCCACTGTCGCTTTAGCTTAGGCACCATCTCTATAAGTTGCCCAAAAGTTGTTGGGGTATAAATCCCAATGTGGTCGCCCAGGTAAGTGGGCGGGCTGCCAGGTATGTACACATATTATTTTGTAAAAACCTAATAAGAACTCACTATGCTCTACACATTACAGTAGAGTGAGTTCACCATATCATCGTGCTCTTCTTCTTGCACTCTCTCTCGCGTCGCACTTCCGCTCGTACTCCTTCAACTGGTATCAAAGCTCAGATCGAGGCTCGGGGTAGCACTGCAAGAGGCTAGAGTCACCAACTCAGATTGGAGTGAAATTCGACAGGCGAAGACACGGCCCCAAATCTCGTGGGCAAGCCCAAAGGGCTTGGTGTTGTCAGAATTTCATTATGAGGTCATCTCGGCCACCGTTCGGCTTCGACAAAGGTCTGCGCAGGCCATTTTCGACTACGTGGTCTCGACGGGTGCAGATCCGACTCTGCAAATTTGGGATTTTCAGCCTACGACTGCAGGTGCTGAGGATATCGACACTCCCAGAGTGTTGATTTGTGGCTGTCTACACATTGAAGGACGGCTCACAGTTCTTGGAGGCGTGTCACATACGACACGGGCGCATCTACACACAGACTGTAGGCGACATCCACTAGTTCATCAGGTTGATATTGGTTCAGAGGTCAATTTACAGGGGAAACTCTGCCGAATTTTTCCCAGGAAAGTAAACTATTGTGAAACGTAGCTATGGCTGGATCACGGGACACTGCTCTTTACAATATCAAGAAGCTGGATGGAACCAATTTCCCATTGTGGAAGAAGCAGATTTGGCACGTGTTGGTACAAAAGAAGAAGATAAAACCTATAAATCTCAAGGAGATAAAACCAGAAGATATGGACGAAGATGAATGGAGCAAAATGGATGAATTGGCACTTTCTACCATTATGTTGACTTTGGCAGAAAGCGTTTACTTCAATGTAGCAGACGAGATGTCGGCTTATCAAGCATGGTTAAAGCTGAGTGATCTTTATGAGAAGCAGAGTGTAGCTTCACAGGTATACTGGCGTAAGAAGCTTGTTGACTTGAAGATGAAAGAAGGGACACCTATGTCCAATCATCTGAATGAATTCAACACAATCTACAGTCAGTTGTCAGCTCAAGGTGTCAAGTTTGATGAACCTGTTAGAGCTATGCTCCTGTTGATCACATTGCCGGAAAGTTGAGACACTTTTCGCACAGCTTTGAGTAATTATGCACCTCCAGATGGTTTGAACATAGCAGGTGTAGAAGGAAGTCTGCTTACTCAAGAAACCAATAGAAAGACAATGGACAAAGGTAAGGGAACAGCCTTAGTTGTCAGGGGAAGGACCAAAGAAAAGTACAAAGGTGGAAAGAGGAATCGGTCTCGTAGAAAGTCCCGTAGTGCTAAAGGCAAGAGTGACATAGAATGCTACCATTGTGGCAAGAAGGGTCACATGAAAAGAGACTGCAGAGAATGGAAAGCAGAAAAAGGCAAAGAGAAAGCTGAAGACCATGGTGAGAAGAACAAGTCCTCAGTGAAGATTCAAGAAATAAATGTGAAAAACACTGTTGCAGAGGATGACAGTCTAGTGTCAGGAGACATCTACTTCTTGAAGAATACAATGGACTCAGCTCTTCTTACAGCATCTGATGGAAATGCACTGAGTTACTGGATTATAGACTCAGGGGCATCACTTCATGTGTCTCCAAACAAGGAGTGGTTTACCTCTTATGTGACCACTAAAGATCATGTTCGGCTAGGCAATGGGCAGACATGTGAGATCTTAGGTGTTGGAGATGTTCAATTGAAATTTCAGAATGGCTCTTCTTTCACACTGAAGAATGTGAGACATGTTCCCGCAATTACAAAGAGCTTGATCAGCACAGGTTTACTTGATGATGCTGGCTATGTCACCACTTTTGGACAAAACATGTGGAAGATATCCAAGGGTTCTATGACAGTAGCACATGGAGTAAAGTCTGGAGGACTTTACATGATTTATGTATCAAATGTCTCTAAAAATGTAATCAATGTAACCGAGCAGCCGAACGTTTCTTTGTGGCATAGCCGGTTAGGACATATGTCCAAGAAGGGAATGGAAATCTTGTCTCGTTCTGGTTATTTTCCTGGCTTTTCATTTAATGATTTTGAATTCTGTGAACATTGTCTGTATGGTAAGCAAACACAGCAGCCACATAAGCATAGAAGCAGTAGAAGAGATACACAGTTGGCACTTGTTCATGGTGATTTGTGTGGACCTATGCCTAACCTATCTCTAGGGGGAGCTTCTTACTTTATGACATTTATAGATGATTACTCGAGGAAAGTATGGGTTTACTTTCTCAAGCACAAGGATGAAGCGTTTATTGTTTTCAAAACGTTTGTGACACTTGTGGAGAATCAGAGTGGCAAGAAGCTTAAATTCTTACGCACTAACAATGGTGGAGAGTATGTTTCAAAGGCCTTTCATGACTTTTGTGAGTCAAAAGGTATAAAACGTGAACTTACTGCTCCTTACAATCCTCCTCAAAATGGTGTTGCTGAGAGGATGAATAGGACCATACAAGAGAAGGTCAGAAGTATGTTGTCTAATGCACAGCTGCCAAATGGGTTTTGGGCTGAAGCTGTATCAACAGTTGTTCATCTTGTAAATAGATCTCCTAGCAAGGTTTTGCAGAAGGATTCAGTGCCAGAGATGGTATGGTTAGGCAAAATGCCCTCATACAAGCATCTCAGAGTCTTTGGCTGTGAGGCATATACTCACGTTCCAAAGGAATTTAGGAACATACTTGAGCCAAAGAGTAGAAAGTGCATCTTTCTAGGCTATGGTAATTCTGGTGAGATGGGGAATAGACTTTGGGATCCCGAATCCAGAAAGTTTGTCCGCAGAAATGATGTTCACTTTAATGAATCCAAATATTATTCTAAACCAGAGAGGGTTGAGGAGATTAGAAGAGTTGTCTTCCAAGAAGATGGACCTGCACGTGCAAGACAAAATGTCAGAGCTCAAGAGGAGCAAAGACAGGATAGAGTGGAACCACAGGTTGTGGCTAAGCCTGATCCACCTATTGTGCGTAGATCTGGACGTGTCACACGACCTCTTGATAGGTTTGTTCCATCTATGAATTATGTCATGTTGACTGATTGCAATGAGCCTTCATGTTACAAGGAAGCAGTGCAAATGAAGGACTCCGGGAATTGGCAATTGGCCATGCAGTCAGAGATGACAGCTCTGCATAAAGACCAGACATGGAAGCTAGTTAAATTACCACGGGGCAAAAAAGCTCTACCCTGTAAATGGGTTTACAGGTATAAGATCACCGCTCATGATAGTCAGCCAAAGTACAAAGCAAGGCTTGTTGCCAAGGGCTTTAAGCAAGAACAAGGCATTGACTTTGATGATGTCTTCTCTCCGGTGGCCAAGATGACTACATTGAGATGCTTTCTTGCATTGGTTGCCATATTAGATTTGGTGTTGCACCAAATGGATGTCAAGACAGCGTTCTTGCATGGTGATTTAGATGTGGAAATTTACATGCAGCAGCTAGAACGGTTTGTTGAGAAAGGCAAGGAATATTGGGTATGCCAATTGTTAAAGAGTCTTTATGGCTTAAAACAATCACCGAGGGCATGGTACCATAAATTCCACAAGTTTATGCTTTCTCAAGGCTACAAACGTAGTGAGTTCGGTCACTGTCTATATACAAAGAAGGCTAAGGATGGCATTTGGCTGATCCTTATTTTGTATGTGGATGACATGTTGATTGCTGGCAAGCACTTGGAAGGAATTTCAGCTTTGAAGTCAAAGATGGCAAAATCGTTCGACATGAAAGACATGGGTGAGGCAAGTCATATACTTGGTATGCGCATTGAGAGAGACGGATCAAAGAAGTTGATTTTGTTATCTCAAACAGAGTATATTGACAAGGTTTTGCAACGTTTCAATATGGAGAAGGGAAAGGCATTGAGTGTTCCATTGCCACCATATGTGAAACTTAGCAAACAAGATTGTCCTGTGTCTGAGGAAGAACAGGCTGAAATGGATAAGATTCCATATGCGTCTGCAGTGGGTAGTTTGATGTATGCAATGATTGCTACTCGCCCAGACATTGCATTTGCAGTGGGAGTAGTAAGTCGATACATGTCAAACCCAGGCAAGAAACATTGGGAGGCAGTGAAAGGAATATTGAGATACCTGAAAGCTACAAAGAGTATGCGTATATGCTATGGGAGTCAGGAGCTAAGTGTAAAGGGTTTTATAGACTCAGATTATGCAGGTGACTTAGACAACCGAAGGTCTACGTCAGGGTATGTCTTTACATTGGCTGGTGGAGCAGTATCATGGCGTTCTAGATTACAAGATTGTGTTACTCAGTCTACTACAGAGGCTGAATATGTTGCAGCATCAGAGGCATGCAAAGAATCCATTTGGCTTAATCGACTAGTAACAGATTTGGGAATCAAAGAAGAGATGCCTGTGTTATATTGTGATAGTCAAAGTGTTATACAATTGGCTCGCAATCCAGTTTATCACTCAAAGACAAAGCATGTGGATGTGAAGTATCATTTCATCAGGGAAATTCTCGAGGATAAGCAACTTCATCTTGTCAAAGTTCACACCACAGAAAATCCTGCTGATCTACTTACAAAAGGACTTCCCTCAGAGAGCTTTGCACATTTTCGCAAGCAGTTAGTGTAGGGTAGTACATCACTTCTCTACATCTCTTGTATATTAGCTTGTATAGTAACTTCTCTCACACTTAAAGTACCACATTGGACTTTAAGTGGGAGGTTGTTGGGGTATAAATCCCAATGTGGTCGCCCAGGTAAGTGGGCGGGCCGCCAGGTATGTACACATATTCTTTTGTAAAAACCTAATAAGAACTCACTATGCTCTACACATTACAGTAGAGCGAGTTCACCATATCGTCGTGCTCTTCTTCTCGCACTCTCTCTCGTGTGGCACTTCCGCTCGTACTCCTTCAAAAGTAACATCGGCTTTCCTGCTTGTTAGATCCTCCTTCAAGTCATAACTTAATTGCCCATCCCCTAGTGGAAAATCTGACACATGAAACTTGCGACGAGCCCTTCTTTTCCTCTTGGCCTTGACATCCTTGCCTTCATGACTCTTTCCCTTCTTCTTACTAGGACCTGGGGCACTTCTTCCTTACTTTTCCTCTGTGGTCCTCTTCCCAATAGGCATCACTAATGTATCCTCTAGCTTTGATGCCTTCTCCAAGGTGACTACACTTAACACTTTTGTCTTTCCCTTTTCCTCCTAGGTTAATCCACTGGTTCCTTCATCTCCCTTAATTTCAATGCCATAATCATTTGACCTCGCTAGCACCTGTTTTGGCAACGGATACATGTCTCCCCCCATCCTTGGTGGCTTATCACATTGCGGGATGATGTGGCCCAACTCTCCACAATTATAACATGTGGGCGTCTGCCTCCAAAACCTACCATTACTTTGTCCAACACCATTCCTAGGTCTTTCTTCACCTCCTGGCTGATTTGCAAACCTCCCTCGACCTCGATTATTTCCCACTTGACCTAGCATGTTTAGGCTGAGATTCTTCATTAAATCTACCACTTGCCTCATGTCTTGCCTTAGCCCATCATCTTGCACTGCTGTAGTGACCACTGCTGGCATAACGTGAGGAGTAACAGAAACCACTGGTTCATGATGAACCCCTGGCATGTGACCTTGCAAAGAATCACTAGGCTAAAAATCATACCTCATGGGCAAAGACTCTACTCCTTGCTGACCCATTTTCCTCAGCTTCCACTCTTTGTTCCTTGCTACCTCCAATGCATCTTCATATGTCCTAGGCTTCTTTAGCTCCACTCTCCAACGTATATTCTCCCAAAGACCAGCCAAGAACCTGTTCTTCTTCATCATGTCAGGTGGGGGCACTTGTGGTGCTAAGGCCTTGCACATCCGCTCCCATGCCAGTGACAACTTACGTATGTACGCATCTACTGGCTCACCTTCCTTTTGCAGTAAAGCCTGTACTTCTTGCCACACTTTGTCAGGATCTTCTATCTGCACAAACTCCACTTCCAATCCATGCCTCAGATTGTCCCAGCTCAAGCTTACAGGTGGATCAGCCACACGCAACTCCTCTTCAAATGCTTTGGACCAAACTTGTGCATCACTCTTCAAACAAAATTGGAGAAGGCATAACATCTGCGAAGGATCATGAATCTGGTTGCTAATGCATGCAACCTCCATCTTTTCCAAAAAGTCTTCCACATCTTCATCACTTCTTCCATGAAACTCCGGATTAGAGAAAGCCATGGCTACCCAAGTTACGATGCTTTGAGAATCCCTTTGAACACACATGCAAGAACCCAAAACTTTTGACTGGCTCAATTCTCAGAAACTTCAACGGAGCTCAACTTTAGATAAGGACAAACACATGCACATCAAATGAGTTTTCATAGTTAATCATCGGAATTACAACAGGCAAAGGACATTCCAGGATCTCTCTTAATCTTCTTGGCCCGAACATAAAGACTATGCGTTGCTGGAAAAAAATCTTCCTGGACACATGAACATTTATCTGGATTCTTTGAGTTAAACGAAAAGGAGTGAATTGAGGGCCATTTTGATCATCCATTAAAGCCAACCATGAAGCTCCCAAGAAGGCACACCTGACTTATCCTCTGATTTTGCCAAAATTTCAGCATCATAACAGCATAAATGGCTCAAAAGATCAAAAAACCTGCCGTCACAACTTGGAAAAATTTTGGCAGAGTTTCCCCAGAAGTAGAGCAGTGAGAACTCAAAATATAGATTGTATATGTATGCATAAACTGCCAACAATAGAACTCGAGCATCAAATAGGAATCACTAGTACATAGCCTATGACGAGGTCATGAAAAGGGTGCTCCAGCTACCTGTATCACCGAAAGGATATCCACATTTGAGAATTTCCCAGCTCAATAAAACCTCACCTATCGACCCTCACACGAAGGCTAATGCAAATCGCGTATAGTCAAGTTTCAGAAATGACTATCTTCCAGACCAAGTCTCAGAAATGGCTGGGACTGCCAAATAAAACCAAATATGGCTCCACAAAGGCGTACAATGGCAGTTTCCACAAGTAACGTACGATCCAGCAGACAATGCGCTCAAACAGGCGCCAACTGATGCATACCCAGAACAACTGCAAGTGACACCACTGCTAGTATATCACTATGCTCCAGCTACCTGTACCTGTGTGAATCACCTGTACTTGTACCTGTCCCTGTAACATGTACTCTATAGTCTGCAACCTATAACCCCGAATCTCGAAGCTTGAAGCTCGAAGCAGAAGGTACTCGAAGAAGATCCTCCGTGGGGGCGCCAAAAGAATGTGAGCAGGATGGAAACACACAAAACGCCTCTATAACAACCTGACACGCACTCTTGGGAAGATACACACACACACTATGGGGCACCACTCGGCTTACACAACCCACCTGGACGAGACAGGGAACACACCTATGGAGTGAGAGGAGAGAGACTACCCATTTACCCACTCCACACAGAGAGACACTCACACACACACACACACCCAAAAAACTCAGCTCAAAAGAGGAGAATTTCTGATGTTTAGATACAATAGAGCTTGGGCCAACACCAATGGGGCAAATAGCTCACACAATATGGGTAAAATATGACAGATACAATCGCAAATTGGAGCAGAAACTTCGCTCATAGGAGAAACTTACACAGCCAAAATAGCAAAAAAACAGTGAGTAATTTGGCAAAATGGACAGCGCCATCGCGTCCGGAACGGCCCAAAACCCCAGTCTACAATGTCAAAGTGCTCAAATCCGACCTCGGATGAACAGTTTAGGGCCAAAACAGGCTCCAAAAACACAGTTGCGGCTGTTCCTCCTCTCTTCTCCACGTTTTTTTTTGTCTTCTCTCTGTTTTTTCAGTTCCCACACTTAGCTTTATTAGTTGGGCACCCTTGGCCTTTTAGATGACCTCAAACGGACCCCGAACATGCCAAAAACTGACCTCGCAGTGCATAGTTGTCACCTTTTTGCATCCATACGCACACCTGGCACTCGACTTTTTTCAATAATGCATCCCGCCACCACGTGAAGTGGCCCCAAAAGGTGGTCCTCATGATGACCTTTCTGCATAATTAGCACAAGGAAACACCTATGCCGTGATTGTACTTATCCACGTGCAAGTATTGACCCCATTCGACCTCCTGACGCCACTAGATGCCATCTGACGCACCTGCTTACCTCATGTCGTCCACCCCGCGGATAGCTTCCTCGAGAAGTTTTACGCGCTACCAACTCCTCATTATTATAGAAAAAACAAACTGGTACTGGTAATAGTGAAAATCGATGCACTATGTACATGTTGTCCTACCTGTACACATGTGGGCCCCACGTAACCACCTGGCTATGGAAAATGGGCAATTCTTTATTTGATGCACCATGCATAGGTATGTACATATGCGCAATCCCTTGCTCCAAAAAACTCCTGACAACGTCAAGGTAGGCAATTGTTTCAATGATCGAGTTGTGAATAAAATTCCAACTTGAGAGGATCTCCTGTTTAGTCTATAGCATTGATTGTTTCTATAAGACTGGTACTTTCAAGGGTATGACCCAATTGATATAATATTGATTGTGTCTATAGGAGTGGTATTTTCAGGGGTATGACCCAGTTAATGACAAGTCACTATGGATGTGTTGATGGTCACTATTTGACCTCTTCACACTTGTACTTTGAAGCAAAGAAATTCTAAACAACCAAGTGGTAGTAGCTAAGTTCACTTTACCAAGTTGCTTACAATCACTATTGGCATCACCATAGTCTATATTGGTCTCAACTACCTGATAGTTTAGGCAGTTTCTTTACACAATTTGACCAAGGTGTTCATATTGCCAATGCAGCACTGAGGGTCCTCAATTACATATTTGTTTATCTTCACTAATCTCTACTTTTAGTGGTTACTAGGTCCAAAGACATACTGGGCCTTTTACGGGTAGAATTTTGGTAATGTACCTTTGAGATTTTGATCTCTGTACAAAGGAAACTCTGCCATATTTTTTCCACAAGTTGTCTAGTTTTCTTACAACACTCTTTTGCATTCACATTGTAGTGAATTTGCTGATTTACTTGTTGAGATTTTGATCTCCATGCAGAGAAACTGTCAAATTTTCTTATCGAGAAAATTTTCCATATGTTCTTAGTGTTACTCTCTTGCAGTGAGCTCTTGTCAGTATAGCTGGATCTTCTAAGAAATAAAATTGTTCCATTAAATAATTTGATGGCACAAAATTCACTAAATGGAAGTAGCAAATGCTTGGTGTGCTAGTCAACAGAGGACTTGTAGTGTCATTGTGATAGATCTTAGTCTCTTGACACTAGTGGGCATGATGATGCATATATGGCAAGTGGAAGTAGCTAGAGGACCAATCGAGTGTAGAGGGTCATATTCACAGTTGCAGTCATTCTCAAGATCACAAGAATGAACGTGGCAAGAGTCGTGGATATGACACAAGGAACATTGAATGCTACCATTGTCCTAAGAAAGGACACATGAAGCAAGATTGTTGTTTGCTACAAAGAGAGAAGGGTAAAGTCTTTGTCGTACCTCTTAAGAGTAGTGTGAAGATAGAGGAGCTAAATTTTGCTGATTCTCCACATGTTCATATTTGTTGCCTAGATGTCAAGCCTCACCATATCGATGCTAGCAAAGAGAGAACCATAGACATAAAATGTCAATCTGTCGTACATAGCTAATCCGACTAGTGCATGGAGGCTACAAGAGATAGCTAATCTCTTGAAAAACCCAAGTCTAGTGTGCTTTCATCTAGATTGGTCTCAAGTGTGCATCAAACACCAAAATTTAACCTTCCTACCACAAGCCTAATACAATAAATTTGTAGGCCTATAGTGCTCCAAATGCAATGAAACTTGCTACCTAGAATGTGCAGAGTATCCTAACCATCCTCATGTGCTCAAAAGTAATTTCTAACACTTGTGCAGGATTGTAACAAAGATAAACAACCTATTTTGGAAAGATCGGTTTTGGCCTCCGAAGCACTCTATAGCTTCCTTAGGACGTGCTCTATCTATTCCTATGGTTGAAAACCAATTTGGATGCATGTATGGTGCATAAGGAATGAAAACAACATGTAGAGAAACACAAGTAAACCCACAACTTCATCGCAAGAAACTTACGTAAAATGGAAGAGATTTCACCTACGAGCACGTTAATATTATTGTATTTGCAATGCCACTTTGCACGAGGGAGACACAAAGAGATTAAATAGTAAGGAGCTTATAGAACAGTACTGCAGCGTACACTCACTTTCATTATCCAAAACTTAGGTCAAAAGTTACAAAAATTGGCTTTTATACCTTAGTTAAGGTTTAAGAAATGGATCCTTAGATTATTTGGCTTAATAATAAGGCTAGGAACTGCAAATAATTACACTTTTGGAGGCACTTGGCCCTTTACACTCTTTGGCAATCAATTGTGATACAAAATGTTTGGACTTCTACAGGATTTCAAATCAATGAATAAGGTTTTGATATAATAAATGGGGATCAAAAATGATGATGATGCTCCTTTGATGTTCTTGTTAGAGCTGAGCAGCTAACATTCCCCCCCTCCTTGACTGTGTCATTTGTGACACAGCTACTTAGGGTGCTAAGTAGTGGCCAGGCTTACGTGCTTTAGTGTGCTTTACGTGGTGCTCCAATCCTCACCAATACTTGAGCCACAGTTCTTTATCTTCTATAGACATAAAATGCATAGTAATCCTATTTTTGTGCTCAATGGTTGAGTAACTTACAAAGCGAGCTCTTAAGTTGGTGATCATCGGGATGAATATTGTGCTTCTATAAGTGAAGAAGCCCGTATAGAATGCCTCTTCAAATGTCTTCATGTAGTATGAGTGTAAGAACATTACCCTAGCATAGAAGCCGTGGAGCACCTCCTCTGATGGTTGCTTTGACAAATCATAGAATCGGCCCTCATTTCCTTCAAGGAATGACATCCAAGTGGCATTTATGTGCTCAACTTAATGGACGGTTTATAGAAAAGTAAGAAGCATCTTTGAAATCTAGACCAACAAAATGCAAGTCAGCTCTGATATCCCACAAAAAGCTTTATCGTTGATGAAAGTTTCTCCACCATATAATCTTCATTCGAGATCCATTCGTGCCATCAAAAACCTCATTCGAGCTACGGTTCTGGAGCTGAATTTTTCAGCCCTCCTTCCGTAGTTTGTGCTACAGAGCTTCCATATCCATTATAGGTACCATTGTTGCAGTCTCTTCCATCTACGAGAGCCCACAGATCATTCGGGAGTGTGTAGCCTTTTCCAAATGGCCTCATACACACAGATAGACTAGGAGTTTGACGACATCGTCTTCTTTGACTACAGGTACAGATACAAGTACAGGTACATAGAGGGACTTGGTTAGCTTTCTCTGTGCTTCTTGGCCTTGATTTTGGCTTTGGCTATAGCATCTCCATCGACTCACAGGCTACACGTTTTAGTGCTTGAAATATTTTGGTTCCTATGGGAGCAATTTTTTATGCGTAGATGCATATGTTGGCACCTTTGACAGTGTTTGAGCTCTTTTGAGAGTAGTTTGACTCCTCGCAAGGATATTTCTTTGCATGCAAATGCTTTTGGTGCCTGTTTGAGCATAATGATAGACTTGTACATCTTTGTGCATACTGCCATTGTACGCTTTTGTGGAACCATCTTTTGGCTAGTACTGCAATCCCGGCCATTTCTAAGACTTGGTCCAGCTGATAGCCATTTCTGAGACTTGGCTATACGTTTTGTTGCATAACCTACGTTGTTGAGGGTCGATAGCATGAGGTTTTCATTGAGCTTGGGTATTCTCAAATGTGGAGATACCTTCGGTGATACACGTAGCTGGAGCATCCCTTACAAGGCCTCGCTATAGAACATGTATAGAGTGGTATAGATGCTTTCGACGCCGAGTTGGTGGTCTATGCTCAGTTTGACACTTTATGCACCTCATTTGGTCTCTATACATTGTGCTTTTGAGAGGCATTGCCCTCTTTTATGATTTACGAGTGACATACTTGGTCATTTTGTTTCGGAATGCTCAATTTGTCGATGCCAAAGTCGGAACCCTGTTTGCACTCTTCAAAGTGCACACGTTGTCAGGAGTTTTTGGAGCAAGGGATTGTGCATATGTATATACACATGCATGGTGCATCGAATAAAGGATTGCCTATTTTCCAGAGCCAAGTGGTTACGTGGGGCCCACATGTGTACAGGTAGGGCAGCATGTACATAGTGCATCGATTTTCATCATTACCAGTACCAGTGTGTTTTTTCTATAATAATGAGGAGTTGGTAGCGCGTAAAACTTCTCGAAGAAGCTATCCACGGGCCGACGACATGAGGTAAGCAGGTGCGTCAGATGGCATCTCGTGGCGTCAGGAGGTCAAATGGGGTCAATACTTGCACATGGATAAGTACGAACACAACGTGGGTGTTTTCTTATGCTAATTATGCATAAATTTCATCATGAGGACAATCTTTTGGGACCACTTCACATGGTAACGAGATGCATTATTGGAAAAATTTGAGTGCCAGTTGTGCGGATGGATGCAGCAGGGTGACAACTATGCACTGCGAGGTCAGTTTTTGGCATGTTCGTGGTCCGTTTGAGGTCATCTAAAAGGCCAAGGGTGCCCAAGTGATAAAGCTAAGTGTGGGAACTGAAAAAACAGAGAGAAGACCAGAAAAAATGTGGAGAGAAGAGGAGGAACATCCGCAACTGTGTTTTTGCTATTTTTGGAGCCTGTTTTGGCCCTAAACTGCTCATTCGAGGTCGGATTTGAGCACTTTGACATTGTAGACTGGGGTTTTGGGCCGTTCCGGATGCGATGGTGTTGTCCATTTTGCCAAATTCCTCACTATTTTTCTGTTGTTTTGGCTGTGTAAGTTTCTCCTATGAGCGAAGCTTCTGCTCCAATTTGTGATTGTATCTGGCATATTTTACCCATATTGTGTGAGCTATTTGCCCCATTGGTGTTGGCCCAAACTCTATTGGATCTAAACATCAGAAATTCTCCCCTTTTGAGCTGAGTTTTTTGGGTGTGTGTGTGTGTCTCTCTGTGTGGACTAGGTAAATGGGTAGTCTCTCTCCTCCCACTCCATAGGTGTGTTCCCTGTCTCGGCCAGGTGGGTTGTGTAAGCCGAGTGGTGCCCCATAGTGTTTGTATATATCATTCCAAGAGTGTCTGTCGAGTCATTATAGAGGTTTTGTGTGTGTTTTCATCCTGCTCACATTCTTTTGGCGTCCCCACGGAGGATCTTCTTCGAGTACCTTCTGCTTCGAGCTTCAAGCTTCGAGATTCTGGATTACAGGTTGTAGACTACAAGTTACAGGTTACAGGGACAGGGACAAATAGCTGGAGTAGAGTGATACACTGGCAGTGTAAGTCATTGGCAGTGTAAGTCACTTGCAGTTGCCGTGGGTATGCATCATTTGGCACCTGCTTGAGCGCATTGTCTGGTATTGTACGTTACTTGTGGAAATTGCCCTTGTACGCCTTTGTGGAGCCATACTTGGTTTTATTTGGTAGTCCCAGCCATTTCTGAGACTTGTTCTAGAAGATAGTCATTTCTGAGACTTGACTATACGAGATTTGCATAAGCCTTCGTGTGAGGGTCGATAGCGTGAGGTTTTATTGAGCTGGGGGATTCTCAAATGTGGAGATCCTTTCGGTGATATAGGTAGCTAGAGCACCCTTTTCGTGACCTCGCCATAGGCTATGTACTAGTGATTCCTACTTGATACTCGGGTTCTATTGTTGGCAGTTTATGCATACATATACAATCTATATTTTGGGTTCACACTGCTCTACTTCTGGGGAAACTCTGTCAAAATTTTTCCAAGATATGATGGCTAGTTTTTTGGTCTTTTGAGCCATTTATGTTGTTATGCTGCTGAAATTTTGGCAAAATCAGAGGATAAGTCAGGTGTGCCTTCTTGGGAGCTTCATGGTTGGCTTTAATGGATGATCAAAATGGCCCTCAATTCACTCCTTTTCATTTAACTCAAAGAATCCAGATAAATGTTCATGTGTCCAGGAAGATTTTTTTCCAGCAACGCATAGTCTTTATGTTCGGGCCAAGAAGATTACGAAAGATCCTGGAATGTCCTTTGCGTGTTGTGATTCCGATGATTAACTATGAAAACTCATTTGATGTGCATGTGTTTGTCATTATCTAAAGTTGAGCTCCATTGAGGTTCCTAGGGATTGAGCCAGTCAAAAGTTTTGGGTTCTTGCACGTGTGTTCGAAGGGGTTCTTAAAGCATTAAACTTGGGTAGCAATGGCTTTCTCTTATCCGGAGTTTCATGGAAGAAGTGATGAAGATGTGGAAGACTTTTTTAGAAAAGATGGAGGTTGCCTGCATTAGCAACCAAATTCATGACCCGACGCAGAATTTACGCCTTCTCCAAGTTTGTTTGAAGAGTGATGCACGAGTTTGGTCCAAAGCATTTGAAGAGGAGTTGCGTGGGGCTGATCCACCCATAAGGTTGATTTGGGACAATCTACGGCATGGGTTGGAAGCGGAGTTTGTGAAGATAGAAGATCTTGACAAAGTGTGGCAAGAAGTACAAGGTTTGGTGCAGAAGGAAGGTGAGCCAGTAGATGCGTACATATGTAAGTTTTCATTGGCATGGGAGAGGATGTGCAAGGCTTTAGCACCACAAGTACCCCCACCTGACATGATGAAGAAGGACAGGTTCTTAGCTGGTCTTTCGGAGAATATACGTTGGAGAGTGGAGCTAAAGAAGCCTAGGACGTATGAAGATGCACTAGAGGTGGCAAGGAACAAAGAGTGGAAGCTGAGAAAAATGAGCCAGCTAGGAGTAGAGTCTTTGCCCATGGGTCTGAATTTCAGCCTATGGATTCTTCACAAGGTCGCATGCCAGGGGTTCATCATGAACCAGTGGTTGCTGTTACTCCTTAGTTTATGCCAGCAGTGGTCTCTACAGCAGTGCAAGATGAAGGGTTAAGGCAAGATATGAGGCAATTCGTAGATTTAGTGAAGAATCTCAGCCTAAACATGCTAGGTCAAGTGGGAAATAATCGAGGTCGAGGGAGGTATGCAAATCAGCCAGGAGGTGAAGAATGACCTAGGAATGGTGTGGACAAAGTAATGGTAGGTTCTGGAGGCAGACGCCCACATGTTATAATTGTGGAGAGTTGGGACACATCAGGCCGCAATGTGATAAGTCACCAAGGATGGGGGGAGACATGTATCCATTTCCAAGACAAGTTCTAACTCGGTCAAAATGATTATGGCATCAAAATTAAAGGAGAAGAAGGAACCAGTGGACTAACCCAAGAGGAAAAGGGAAAGACAAAAGTGATAAGTGTAGTCACCTTGGAGAAGGCATCAAAGCTAGAGGATACATTAGTAATGCCTATTGGGAAGAGGACCACAGAGGAAAAGGAAAGAAGAAGTGCCCCAGGTCCTAGCAAGAAGAAGGGAAAGAGCCATGAAGGCGAGGATGTCAAGGCCAAGAGGAAAAGGAGGGCTCATTGCAAGTTTCATGTTTCCGATTTTCCACTAGGGGATGGGCAATTAAGCTATGACTTGAAGGAGGGACAAGCAGGAAAGTAGATGTTACTTTTGGGCACCTTATAGAGATGGTGCCTAAGCTAAAGCGACAATGGAAGAGGATGTTTAACCCAATGGAGAAAGAGCCAGAGAGAGGTTCAGTGAAGGTGTTGGCAATGGATGAGCTACCGGACATTTGCCCAATAGTAGATGTATGGCACAAAAGAAAAAATCTGGGACAAGGTTATGTTGATGGCAGAGCCCAAATATGTGTCATAACACACTCATGCGTTGAGAAGATGGGTCTTACAGTGACTGGGGTGTCAGGCTTCCGGATCAGATTGGCAAACCATCAGAAAGTAAAATGTCTATGTGTTGTAAAGAGCTTAGAAGTGGAGGCATATGATGCAAAGGCGGTGGTTGATTTTCATGTGATGCCAGCGGGGTTGGGAGCATATCCTATTATACTGGGTAGACCATGGTTACATGCAGTGGGAGTTGTTCAAGATTGGCGACGTGGTACGATTAGCCTCTATGGAAAGATAGGTGCCAAGAAGCTATATAATATAGACACAAGGAAACGATTGGAGGATCTCTATGAAGATGAGGATGAGTCTTGTGATGAAGACTATTCCACAGTGTCTGATGAGGACAGTGATAGTACTACCGGCAGTGATGAGGATGCTGATGTTGCATTTCTTTTGATGGTGGACAAAGAAATCCAGGAGTCTGGTCTAGTTGCATTTGCAAATGAGTTCAAAGATGAAAGTGAAGGGCCTTATGAAGTGATTGAAGGGCTGATGCAAACCAAGGTTGAGTTGTCAAAGAAGCAGGAATCGATGACACAAATGATCAGTGGAGACCTCTCATCTATGGAGAAGGAGATATATTTGCACATGCTGGCTAGTTTTCCTAATTTGTTCATTACTTCATATGAAGAGATCAGAGGGTTCAAGGGCGAAGAGATGCATATAGAGCTGAAAGAAGGTGCTAAGCCAGTGCGGCAAAGGCTAAGAAGGATGGGTCAAGAGCAGATGAAAGCCTTGCGGGAAGAGGTGGACAAGTTATTGAAGGTAGGGTTCATAGTCCCAGTAGAGACCGCAGAATGGGTGAGTCCAGTAGTAGTCAGTCCAAAGAAGGATGGGAAGTGGAGGATTTGTGTAGATTTTAAACCCTTAAATGCAGCCACTAAGAAGAACCCATATCTTCTTTCATTCATTGATCAGATCTTGGATTCAGTGGGTGGCTGGTTATGAGAGGTACAGTGTGTGTGATGGTTTTTCAGGCTATTTTCAATTGAAGATTGCTCTTAAAGACCGCACAAAGACAACGTTTATTACGCCATGGGGTTGCTTTTGCTATACGGTATTGCCATTTGGGTTGTCAAATGGACCATCTTTATATCAAGAGAGAGCAAATTGGGTATTGGTGTTGGGTTCGACAACACAAGAAGAAAAACTAGCTAAACAGTCCTCATAAGGCTTAATACAAGAATCAGACTCAGCAGAATAACACAGAGACAAGATCAGACAGAGCAAGGAGGAGAGATTAGGATAAACTCAGAACTCGTATTCATCTTCAAGAAAGGCTTACAGCTCGAGACATCATCTCTCCAAGTCATCCTCTAAGCCCATGAATTATCCAACACGAAACAGTTGTAACTGCCCAAAAGAAGTTCTTGGCCAAATATCTGACTAAGCAAAAATCCGACTCAGAAGAAATCTGACTCAGTATAAATCCGACTTCAGATAATATCAGACTCAACAGTATCTGATTCAGCAGTAATCCAGAATCCAATGCAGCAACATCTGACTGACCAGAATCCGACTGACTAGCAAAACTGATCTAACTGACCACTAAATTGTCATACTGATGTGTCTGTCAACACATGGCACATCCCGGTGGTGGATTTCTCAGAAGTCCGACTCGGATCCACACATCCCTTGATCAAAGTCAAATGCCTTATCCCAAAATATCAGTGTTAATAGCCCTATATGATGCAAAGTGTAGTGCCTGGAACTTAATCCAAGATACACAACATACACCATACAAAACAACTAGACACCGCCCAATAATTCCCAAAAAACTTAAATTGATATCCCAAAGTATTGCATAGTACCTCACTAGACCAAGTGAATTACTTGTGCACCAATATATAGCAACATGCCAATACTCCGACATCATCATATACAAACACATCCAATCCTCCTCATACAAGATAAACTTGTAAAACCAATAATCAACAATCATACTGAATCTTCTTGAAAATAAATCCAGCTTCAAGAATATCTTCATCTCTGCAAATTCTGATATCTGCATCAAAAATTCAGAATTCTGATATTGCATCCAAAATATTGTATCCATCTGAAAATATGCAATATCTGCTTCATAAAAACTTTGCAAATAGACGAAACTCTTCCAACATTGAGTTAGAATTGTCTCCAAATCTGAAATAAAGTCCTTCTCTTCAAAATCAAGAATTTTAGGTAAATCAGAGATAGAACAACTCCTTCCATAGGAATCAATCATTCCATTCAGCAAACTCTGTAATTTTGTCATGAAAAACATCCAAAATATCATATCCCTTTGATTTCCATGTGACTTTTGCAAAATCAAGGAAAAATTTATTTTTGTCTGATCATCAATCTGCAAATTCTGTTTTAAACAATATGAAATATGGATCATTGAGTCATCAGCCTCAACATTGTGCATCTGCAAAATATGATTTGCAACTTCTGCATTGAGAACATCAGTAACATGTACTTCAAACATAGAAATCTGATCTTGAAAAACTCCACAAATTTGAATATCTGCAACTTTTGACTTTGAGAACAAGCTCAAATAGCTGAGATACATCTCCATAATCAACTTTAGCCACCAATTTGCAGCAAATAACACTTCCAACAAACCAAATTGTACTTCATAATGACCTGGAATTGGTTCAAGATGAAAAAAACTCTTTGCAACCATCAAGCAATGCGTCGTCAACATCTGCCACATCTTAGAACACTGATACTTTGATTCAAAATCTGAGGTAGGCTCCAAAAACTCAGTTTCCTGATTTTGCACATTCAGGACACCACCAATTTGATCTTCGTTTACTTTGATCTGAATTGATTCAGAGCTATAAAACAGAGTAGTAGCATCATCCTCACACAAATTTGGCAAACCTACAATAGTTTGCTCAAGTTCCTCCCCAAACACATCATAAAAATCTGAGTTTGTCTCTGAAATCAAACAAATTTGTTTTTGCATTCCAAGAAATCTTGGAGTTTGCTGCATCACATCAGAATTCGAATCAAGTACTTGCGACATTGTTTTTAGATCAGAAAATTCCACTCCACCTATCAGAAAATCTCTATGTCGGTCCATAGGATCACTTCCATAGTACGTCTCAGGCTTCAAAATTGGATCAAAAACTTGCTCAGAATCAACAACAAACATATCAGCATCAATGCCATCTCCCTTACTTAAAACATGAAGTCTTCCACATTTAGGGTGACTGCCCTGATCTGATTTTGGACACTCGGATTGACTCCCCTGATCTGATTTTTGGTGATGTTTAGTCGTATCTTGGTGAGTGGAAGCATGCATTGATGTTGTGTTTCCATCTTGCTCCAATAGGTCAAGAAAACTTGCAAAAATAATGGTTTTTGCAACATCAGAGTATTCTCTAGGAGGACTTGGAACTGAAATCTGATATGGTTTACAAGCTGAATTTTCAAATCTGAGACTATATGATGAAAAAACATTGCTTCTACACATGTTTTCAACATCATGGTTGTTATTTGGATGTATGTGGTGAAGAATTTTTCCATTTGGTGGAATTTCTGATGTCGGATTGAGGGTATCTATGGGTCCTTGGTGGCTCCTTTGGCTCACACCTCCCACTTGTATTCCCTTTCCCTGACATGTTGACACACCCATTGGGTATTCCCACTCATCATCCTCAACTCAAACACCTCCTCAAAAACATCCCTCAATTTCTGACATGCTTCTCGCAAACAACTCACTT
Source organism: Adiantum capillus-veneris (assembly GCF_014529385.1). Lineage (NCBI taxonomy): Eukaryota > Viridiplantae > Streptophyta > Polypodiopsida > Polypodiales > Pteridaceae > Adiantum > Adiantum capillus-veneris. The sequence goes on from NC_140954.1 coordinate 52,867,885, forward strand.
TCTTCCTACTTGCACATGACTTAGGTCTTTCCCCTTTATGATCAGCAAGCCAATCATATGCACTCTCCAACTCATACTCTAGGTTATCTAGCTTGTCTAATGCCCTCTCCATCTCTTTAAAGCATGATGCTTTATGCAAAATTTTTACAACTTTGCGAAGCTTTCTACACAATCTGACCATGCACCATTTTTTGCAATTCTCTCCCTTTGAGCACTCATTATCCACATATGGACAAGCATCCACCTCATGCAGCCTACTCATGCAAACCTCACATTTCTTCTTCTTCTTTTTACCCATTTGCAGAAATCAGAAATCACATAACAAGTTAGCCCTCATATTCAGTGCACCACACTGAACTGAGACTACATGTAATCCTGAAGTGGAGAGCATAGGATACAGTACCTAGATCCACTCCCATCTTGACATATAGTTGCTTCATCATGCTATACAACTTCTAAAATCAGAAATCTAGGTAAACTTTGTGCAAAATTTGAAATAACTCTTACTTGAAACACTCCAAACTTCTCAAGGATTCTTGCACTGTGCAAGTTTTTTGAAATAAATCCCAGCTACATTTCTGATTCAGCAGCACAGATAGAGTTGAATTCAGCAACTTCACATTTTGATTCAACAATGTCAGGTTGAATATGCAAGTTCAGATTCAACAAATTGGATCCTCTGTCTTGTAGCCCTTCACGAGACAATCCCTACTGCCTCTCTCACTTGGTACTTTGCTTCATCTATTTGTGCTTCCAAGAAACCACATTGTCCACCATCTGCTCTACAATCGCAATCGCTCATGCTGCTCATGGCCCAAAATGTCAACACGCTACAGCACTAGACCCACTCTCAAGCCTCCATTAGAGTGAATGGTATAATTCAGGTACAGTCCACCGATTCTCTGAATTGCTGAAAATCTGAATCTACAGATGGCTGTTGGGGATGGATGATGCCCACCAAGGCAACATCAAATGGTCTCTCTGACATGCAGCATCTCCCAATGGAACACACAACCCAACTCACGCAATGCCAGCACAGTAATACATCACCCACAACTGCGAAACAAAATCAGTAGAGAAATAGGCTCAGTAGAGAAATAGGTTCAGCAGAGAAACATACGCAGTAGAGAGACAGACTCAGCAGGATCTCCAAATGTGTTGGGGTTCGACAACACATGAAGAAAAACAAGCTAAACATTCCTCATAAGGCTTAATACAAGAATCAGACTCAGCAGAATAACACAGAGACAAGATCAGACAAAACAAGGAGGAGAGATTAGGGTAAACTTAGAACTCGTATTCATCTTCAAGAAAGGCTTACAGCTCGAGAGATCATCTCTCCAAGTCGTCCTCTAAGCCCATGAATTATCCAACACGAAACAGTTGTAACTGCCCAAAAGAAGTTCTTGGCCAAATATCTGACTAAGCAAAAATCCGACTCAATATAAATCCGACTTCAGATAATATCAAACTATCTGATTCAGCAGTAATCCAGAATCCGACGGAGCAACATCTGACTGACCAGAATCCGACTGACCAACATCTGACTGACCAGAATTCGTCTGACTAGAAAAACAGATTTGACTGACCACTAAATTGTCATACTGATGTGCCTGTCAACAATTGAAACCATTCATTGGTAGTTGTGTTAAAGATTTTATGGATGACTTCTGTGTTTATAGCAGTAGGGTTGAACACCATGAGAAGCTGCAGATGGTATTGGCTCGATATGATGAATGTGGAGGACAACTTAATCCAAAGAGATGTCATCTAGCACAGCCAAGGGTGAAGTTATTGGGCCATGTGGTGTCAGAAAATGGCATTGAGGCTGATCTAGACAAGGTTAAGTCTATTATTCTTCTTCCATCACCTACGAGTACGAAGCAGTTGGCAACTTTTATACACAAAGTGAAGTACATGGCACGGTTTATTCCATTGTCTTTGCAGCTCCTTTATCCATTACAACAAGTGGCAAAGCATAATCCATTGCAATGGGATGACAAGTGTGAAGAAGTGTTTCAAGAGGTGAAAGAGGTGTTAGGGGGGTTGTCAGCCATGCAGGCTCCTGATTGGGAGCAAGTGTTTTATGTAAATCCATCAGTAGGGGATGATGGCATTGAAGAAATGCTATTGCAAAAGGGGAAGGCAAGTCATTATATGAGGCCAGTGTATTGTGCAAGCCGACTGAAGTTGGTAACAGAGAGAAAGTTCTCGAAAGTTGAGCTAGTGATGGCTAGTGTAATATTTGCTTGTCGACGATTTCGTCACTACTTGCTACCACGCCCTTTTGTTTTCTTGATGAGTTATGCCTTTTTGCCACAGTTAATTAATGGCACTAACATGTCAAATGTGGTCAAGAAATGGGTAATTGCGCTGCAAGAGTTTGAGTTCTCTTTTTTAGTTGAAGACAGTACAAGGGCTACCCTAGCTGATTTGTTGACTTACAAGGAGAATCCCCTTCTTGTTAAGGAAGAGGTGGTGAGAAAGGTAGTCAAAGAAGTTCCACAGATCAGCAATGCACATGTTTTGTTCTTTGATGGATCATACAGGAAGAGCCATGATGCGGCTTCAAGGTCTAGCACGCTAGGGGATGGGCAAATAATGTCAGGAGTTTGGAGCAAGGGATTGTGCATATTTATATACACATGCATGGTGCATTGAATAAAGGATTGCCCATTTTCCAGAGCCAGGTGGTTACGTGGGGCCCACATGTGTACAGGTAGGGCAGCATGTACATAGTGCATCGATTTTCACCATTACCAGTACCAGTGTGTTTTTTCTATAATAATGAGGAGTTGGTAGTGCATAAAACTTCTCGAAGAAGCCATCCACGTGCTAACGACATGAGGTAAGCAGGTGCGTCAGATGGCATCTAGTGGCGTCAGGAGGTCAAATGGGGTCAATACTTGCACGTGGATAAGTATGAACACAATGTGGGTGTTTTCTTGTGCTAATTATGCATAAAGTTCATCATGAGGACCATCTTTTGGGACCACTTCAAGTGGAAACGGGATGCATTATTGGAAAAATTTGAGTGCCAGTTGTGCGGATGGATGCAGCAGGGTGACAACTATGCACTGCGAGGTCAGTTTTTGGCATGTTCGGGGTCCGTTTGAGTCTATCTAAAAGGCCAAGGGTGCCCAAGTGATAAAGCTAAGTGTGGGAACTGAAAAAACAGAGAGAAGACCAGAAAAAACGTGGAGAGAAAAGGAGGAACAGTCGCAACTGTGTTTTGGCTATTTTTGGAGCCTGTTTTGGCCCTAAACTACTCATTCGAGGTCAGATTTGAGCACTTTGACATTGTAGACTGGGGTTTTGGAACATTCCAGACGTGATGGTGCTATCCATTTTGCCAAATTCCTCACTGTTTTTCTACTGTTTTGGCTGTGTAAGTTTCTCCTATGAGCAAATCTTCTGCTCCAATTTGTGATTGTATCTGGCATATTTTACCCATATTGTGTGAGCTATTTGCCCTATTGGTGTTGGCCCAAGCTCTATTGAATCTAAACATCAGAAATTCTCCCCTTTTGAGCTAAGTGTAAGCCGAGTGGTGCCCCATAGTGTGTGTGTATATCATTCCAAGAGTGTTTGTCCGGTCATTATAGAGGCGTTGTGTGTGTTTTCATCCCGCCAGGTGGGTTGTGTAAGCCGAGTGGTGCCCCATAGTGTGTGTGTGTGTGTATATCATTCCAAGAGTGTCTGTCGGGTCATTATAGAGGCTTTGTGTGTGTTTTCATCCCGCCAGGTGGGTTGTGTAAGCCAAGTGGTGCCCCATAGTGTGTGTGTATATCATTCCAAGAGTGTCTGTCGGGTCAGGCGTTGTGTGTGTTTTCATCCCGCTCACAACGTGTGCAAAAGCAATTTTGGGAATGAAACTGCTCTGATACCAGATGAAGGAGAGGAGCCAAGAGCATAGCGAAAGAGGAAGATGAATCGCACACACACACACACACCACCATAGCTTCACTCACAGGTTGGAGGGGGAGAGCCAACATACACTGTGTGCCCCCTTTCTTTCTTCTCTATCTTATGCACTAAAGCACAATACACATTGTACTTAGTGTTAGTGGCTCACACAAGTGTATATTTGTACACTTATGGTTAGTAGCAATTAGTGATGGGCGGTCGGCCACATGGACATTAAACCTAACACTTTGTCAAGGACACCATTATCCACCTCAAGGTCATAGTAGATTCCATTTGGTGTAATCTCCACTTGCACTGGACTCACACACTTCTTTAAGACTGGTAAGATCTTGTTTGTTTTGAATGATGTTTTTTTAATGGTGTTCATATTTTCAATGCAGCATCGAGGGTCCTCAGTTACATATTTGTTTATCTTCACTAATCTCAACTTTGGAAAAGAGAAACAAGGATCTTGAGCTAGAGCTGAAGCTAGAGCAATCACAAAGACGAGGCCTTGCCTTGATGCGCGTCCAAAGAGAAAAGCAACTGCTCAAGGAGATAGCTCAATAAAAAAGATTTAATCAGCTATACTGAGAGAGGGACAACCAGAACATCAAGAAGAAGCAGGTACCTCTAAGCAACCAACTATTGGCATTCCCTCAGTCTCTTTTGATGATCTGGAAACACAGCCAACAGAAGGGCTAGAAGGAGAAGCGGATTTCTAGGTACCAGTCTCACTGAAGCTAAGCAAGTGCACATGGTCCAGCTTTCTAAAGCTGAGGAAGATGCACTCAAATAGAAGATTGCCTAGGAAACAGATGCTGAATGGAAAGCAGCGATGGATTGGGAGTTGAGATTTCTTCACAAATTCAATGTAGCTCAACTCACTCCCAACCAAATCAATGCACAGTGGCATCATCAATCATTGCCATACCCCTTGATCAAAGTGGAGCTATTACAGGTAAAAGAAGGATTATACAAGGATATGCAGGCAAAAGGCTCAAACGATATCCACCCTAAGTGGAGAAAGAGCTGGTTGAACAAGAACTCAAGATATCTTATTTTGTTCACAAGAGCACCTAGATCCCTTCAGAAAGACCCAACACTCTGTCCTGTACCAAGGGTAAGGACATGGCAGGCATACGAGGCACGAAAAAAGAAGAGGCCTACATGGCTGAACTATCCATGCCTACCAGCTCCAGAGCGAGGACCAGCACCAACAGAGGAATACATGGTGAAAACCCTAACGGGTGCCATGACTTTCTTCAAGAGCCTTCCTGACCTCTCATGTGCCATGTTGTATAAGATTTGCAGAATGCTACTCACAAGTATTCAAGATTTTCACGAGCCAGAGCGCCATGGATGTCTTTCCTCGAAGGCAATAAGGGTCTTTATTACGACTTAAGTGGCCAGCCTTCCAAAGAAGTCCTTTACAGCTTCTACGTCCAATGCATGTTTTTGCCCTCTAGCAATATGTTGACGTTTGAGGAAGCATTCTATACAGGTTTCTTCACTTGAAAAACAAAGATATTTGGCCCAGTGATTAGTAACCTTACATCCAGATTTGTTGTCTATTCAGCCATTGAGCTTAAAAACAGAGTCACCATGCAATTCTTGCAAGTTCTTGACAAAGAGAGAAGACTCAGATATGAGAAAGCATTACACGTGCTTAAAGACCGCCTCGCCAGCCATCAACCCGAAGACTACTTCAACCCATGAAGCTATGTTAAGGGACAACACAGTCGAGGAGGGGGGGAATGTTAGCAGCAAGCTAACTCGGATAACATTCTTATTGTAAAACACTTATTATTTTGATGAATCGAGAATGTTGTAACTCCTACTTTTTAGATAATCAGTGTAATTGATGAGCCGGGGCTATAAGCTTCTAGATTGTATCAACCTGTCTCTAGTTAGAGCTCCTAGATTATTAATTTTGACCACAAAGACCTTGGCTAAGGTATAAAAGCCAATTTTTGTAAGTATTTTATAAGTTTCTGGATAATAGAAACACAACGGGAGTTAACGGTGCTCACTTCTTTTTTCTCGTGCTTCCTACTCCCTCCTCAATTTTCACATCGCAGTGCCGCCTGTTGGATTGCAACCGCAGGTAAGAGCTCTACGCATTGACATAAGCATTTCATGGTAATCCGTAGGTTTGGCATCGTCGACCCGCGGCCTAATTTTATCATAAGTATGAATTTAAGCTTCAAAATTTTTAACTAAGTATAGGTGGGGTATTGGGGCATCATAGCTAAGCATTTAGATGCATTTTGGGTCGAAAACGACTAGGTCAAAAACTCATTGCTGTTAATAATCACGATTTTTACACTTGACCTAAAGTGAGATTTGAGACCATAAGCATGTGTGCGTAGGTATTATAAACATGTCCTAGAAGTTTTGTAACGTTTGGATGTTGTTTGATGTCGTAACAGTTGTGATTTGTTTGCCGATGAGCGATTAGCTTTTGGTGATTTTTGTCATTTGAGTGTAGCTTAAGAAGTCAATTTTTGTAAGTATTTTATAAGCTTTTGGATAATAGACACACAGCGGGAGCTAACATCACTGACTTCTCTGCTTCTCCCGCTTCCTACTCCCTCCCTGGTTGTCACATTGCAGTGCCGTTTGTTGCATTACAACTGCATGTAAGAGCTCTACGCATTGACGTAAACATATCATGGTAATCCGTAGCGTTTGGTGTCACCGATCTACGGCCTAATTTCATCATAAGTAGGAATTTAAGCTTCAAAATCATAAACTAAGCATAGACAGGATATTGGGGCATCATTGCTAAGCATTTAGATGCATTTTGGGTCGAAAACGACTAGGTCAAAAACTCATTGCTGTTAATAATCGCGATTTTTGCACTTGACCTAAAGTGAGATATGAGACCATAAGCATGTGTGTTTAGGTCTTATAGTTTTGTAACGTTTGGATGTTGTTTGATGTTGTAACGGTTGTGATTTGTTTACTGATGAGCGATTAGCTTTTGGTGATTTCTGTCATTTGAGTGTAGCTTCAGAAGCCAATTTTCGTAAGTATTTTATAAGTTTTTGGATAATAGAAACACAGCAGGAGCTAACATCGTTGACTTCTCTCCTTCTCACGCTTCCTACTCCCTCCCCGGTTGTCACATTGCAGTGCCGTTTGTTGCATTGCAACCGTAGGTAAGAGCTCTACGCATTGACGTGAGCATTTCATGGTAATCCATAGCGTTTGGCATCACCAATCTGCGGCCTAATTTCATCATAAACAAAAATTTAAGCTTCAAAATCATAAACTAAGTATAGGCAGGGTATTGGGACATCATTGCTAAGCATTTAGATGCATTTTGGGTCGAAAACGACTAGGTCAAAACCTCACTGCTGTTAATAATCGTGATTTTTGCACTTGATCTAAAGTGAGATATGAGTCCATCAGCATGTGTGGTTAGGTCCTATAAACATGCCCTAGAAGTTTCATAACGTTTGGATGTCTTTTGATGCTGTAACGGTTGTGATTTGGTTGCCGATGAGCGATTAGCTTTTGGTGATTTCTGTCATTTGAGTGTAGCTTGAGATAGATGCGAGTTGTTTGTTGTTTTCCAAGAGATTGACAACCTCTTGTAGCCTCTATGCATTAGTCAAGTCAGGTTCGTCCCATAGATTGACAATTATATTCATGGTTCTCACTATGCCTGCAATAAGATAAGAGTGAGGTTAGACACCCGTCCCACAGCAAGAGACATTGAATGCTACCATTGTCATAAGAAAGGACACATGAGGAAAGATTGTTGTTTTTTGCAAAGAGAGAAGGGTGAAGTCTTTGTCGTATCTCTTAAGAGTAGTGTGAAGATAGAGGAGCTAAATTTTACTGAGTCTCCACATGTTCAGATTTGTTGGCCAGATGTCAAGCCTCACCATATCAATGCTACAGAAGCGAGAACCATATACATAAAATGTCAATCCGTGGGATATAACTGATCCAATCCTAGTGCATGGAGGCTACAAGAGATAGCTAATCTCTTGAAAAACCCCAAGTCTAGTGTCTTTTCACCTAGATTGGTCTCAAGTGTGCATCAAACACCAAAAGATAACCTTCCTACCGCAAGCCTAATACAATAAATTTGTAGGCCTATACTGCTCCAAATTCAATGAAACTTGCTACCTAGAATGTGCAGAGTATCCTCACCATCCTCATGTGCTCAAAAGTCATTTGTAGCACTTGTGTAGGATTGTACCGAAGATAAATAGCCTAAGATCGGTTTTGGCCTCCGAAGCACTCTATAGCTTCCTTAGGACATGTTCTATCTATTCCTACGGTTGAAAACCAATTCGGATGCATGTATGGTGCATAAGAAATGAAAACAACTTGTAGACAAATAGGAGTAAAACCATAACTTCATCGCGAGAAACTTATGTAGAGGCCCCCTAGAGAAAAGAGCAAGAGAAAAGGGCAAGGCCAAAATCAAAGACAATTACCAAGAAGGGGCCATACCCCATAGTAAAGTTTAAAGAGTTGGCACAAACAGCGGCCAGGGTTGAGAGAGAAGTAGCAGCTTTTGAGCTTGAACAAGGGCTAAAAGGAGATTTTGAGGAAAAGAGGCAACCAAATCCAAAGCGCTTCAAGGTTCGCATAAAAAAACAACTATACTATCATAACTATGAACCATTGGCGGGAATGGATGCCCTGTGTGAGAAAGAAGAGAATTAAAGGGAGGAAGCCAAGGCCGATCAAGCTAAAAAAAAAACAACCAGTAGAGGCAAAAGTGGAAGAAATGCCTACAAGGAAGCAGGAAGATAAAGCTTTTTGTGGGATATCAGATTTGGCTTGCATTATGTTGGTCAAGATTGTAAAGATGCTTCTTACTTTCTATAGACCATCCATTAAGTTGAGCACACAAATGCCACCTGGATGTCATTCCTTGAAGGAAATCAGGGCTGATTCTATGATTTGTCAAAGCAACCATCAAAGAAGGTGCTCCACAACTTCTATGCTAGGGTAATGTTCTTACACTCATACTACATGTAGACATTTGAAGAGGCATTCTGTACGGGCTTCTTCACTTATAGAAGCACAATATTCATTCTGGTCATCGCCAACTTAAGAGCTCGCTTTGTAGGTTACTCAACCATTGAGCACAAAAATAGGATTACTATGCAGTTTATGTCTACAGAAGATAAAGAACTATGGCTCAAGTATTGGCGAGGATGGAGCACCACGTAAAGCACACTGAAGTACGTAATCCCTTCGACCACTACTTAGCACCCTAAGTAGCTGTGTCACAAATGACACAGTCAAGGAGGGGGGTAACGTTAGCTGCTCAGCTAACAAGAACATCAAAGGAGCATCATCATCTTTTTTTATCCCCATTTATTGTATCAAAACCTTATTCATTGATTTGAAATCCTGTAGAAGTCCAAATGGTTGATAGCATGGTATGCTTCCTCCCTTGTGCAGCTTCAAGGTGTCAGCTATTTGCTCCTAAGTGATGTTTATCTCCACTGGATCCAAAATGGTGGCTTGACCCTCTTAGTTGATGCTATGCATCACCTCGTAAGCTCTTTGGAAGTCGCCACTGCACGGTTCCAGCTAGATGTAGTCTATGACCCATTTTTTCCCATAGTGGTCTAACTATATCTTGTTGTGTTAAGTCTTTGAAACATTTTCACTTCTACCTTTTCCCCTTGAGAATTCTTGAAAATCCCATGGTAGACAGTGACATATTGGTGCTCTAGCTGGTATTTGGTTAGCCACGTAACACTAGCCTCCTTGAGAGATTGTTCTTCTAGCTAGTACAGTGGTAGCTCTGCTACTTTAGGCTTCATGTGTTTCTTCTTTGGAGCCCCCAATGTAGATGAGAGAGATCCTGACAAGAAATCATCAAAAATGCTTGTCAGACTTGTGCCACCCCTTACTAGCAAGTAGAAGAGCTAAAACAATATCTAAAGTGCGAAAACACATTCTAGCAAAATTTATCATTGGCGTTCCAAAGATGCAAGTATGTGCATATGGTTACAAATTGGTGCCAAAGTGAATGTATAGGTTGTGTATGGGATGTGGGTGATGTGCATGAAGCTGGATGGATTTTTGAGCATTGTGGTGAGATTTATAGGCAATCATGTGTTCTCTTTTTCTTCAATTAGAGCTTGTGCTTGCTTTTAGGTGTTAGGCTCTATCAATCTTGTGAAACTTGACATGGAGCTTCATACAGACCATATAATCACATTTATGATAAAACTTGTCAAGAAAAAGTCCCACAAGTCACAAATCTATTTTCAGTGTGCCGAAGATAGATGTGCATTGAATTGAATCTTTTTTGGCTTCCTGCTTCTTGGGTATCTATTTTGGGTACTGACTAAGCTCTATGGGAAAGTTTGAGCTCAAATTGTAATCAATAAGTCCTTTGTGTGCGTATCTTTGGTGGTAAAGTGTAATATAGAGAAGTGTGTGCATGATGATGTGAGTGTATCATGCTAAGACAAGGTGTGTAAAGGCTATGTGGATCATGCTTGTGTGAAAAGATGTGCAAAAAGTGCTTCATGTGTGAAACTTTATCTTAGGTGCACAGAAGATAAGTTTTGCATGATCTAGCTATTTTTGCCCCCAACTTGCCACATATAGCTTCTACTAGCTTAGTTAAGGTGAATATGGCCCAGGCTATGTATTTTTCACTTGGTGTTGATTCCAATGAAGTTGATTGCTCCCACCTGAGTAGACTTTGATTTGAGGCTACCAACTTGTGGTTGTTGACCTGCAAGAAGTAAGTGTAAGTTAGATCTAGTTTGTTAGAGTGTCCCCCTAAGATTTGAGGTCAAATAGGTCAATATTTTGCAAGAAAGTGTGAAATGTCACTTTGTGGTGAAGATATGGTCATTTTGTCATAACCTGATGAGAAGAACTTCAATACACCCCCAAATATCTACAAGCCTTCTACATGATGCCAACTTCAAGTGGGTCAAAGATTGTCCCCATTGGAGTCTTTCATCTTCGGCACGCCAAAGATACTAGGTCAAGATCTTGGATTGGATTTTTGCTCTAGAGCCCATCCATGTGTTCAATTACTTGATATGAGCCCATGGTTCAAGTTTGGTATGATTTGGAAGCTTGGTGTGGCCGGTGCACATGTTGTCTCTCCCAAAAACTCCTAGATTGCTCTGTGTTGCCGTGCCTCCTACGACCTTGGTGGTGGACAAAAGGGTAATCAAAATGCTTCTTGATATAGTTAGGAACTTACCCCTCATGGCTAGAGTGAGTAAGAGTCAACAAATCATACGTGGAAGCTCGCAAAAGAGCGCCAAAAACCAATAGCTGGAGCTCTCTCACAAAGGACTAGAATGCAAATGAGGGTAGAAATGGTCTAATGGGCTATACATACCTGGACTTTTTGGACAACCCCCTCCTTGACCTAACCATTGAGTCAAGTAGCCCTCACAATGTATCCCCAGATCAAAAAAAAAAAATTATATTGACACCTGGAGACCTTACTGCCAGAAGTTGTCAAGAGTGGTTAGTGTGTCGAGGTGGCCCACCAAGCAATTTGATTAAAATTGCCCCAAATTCTTTTGGACTACTCCATTGAACTTCAAGGTTTGGCATTTCAAGTCGGATTTCAATTTTGGCATACTTGCTTATTTATTTATTTATTTTGGAATTCTATTAACAAAATTGAACAAAATTGTCTAAAATTAATCTTAAAAACTTCATTTTAAACCCACAAATACAAAATCATACTTGATTTTAGTTCTTGGTCCTATTTTTGTGGATTGATCCATTTTGATCACTTCTAGGCCAAACACACACAAAAAGAGCAAAAATTGCAATATTTTGGCTTTTTGGCAATCTTTACACTTTACACACACACACACCTAGGGATTATCATGGAGCATGTTCCCCATTTTACTTATTTATAAGGGCATTTAATCCTAAATTGCAAAAATAGACACATTAACATTCAAGCCCTTTAAAACATTGCCCTTTTTCTAATCTACTGTTGATATCTGGGTCCACATTAAGAATGTCTCTCTCCCTCTTTGTCTGAGTCCTCCGGGTAGCAGAATGTATCATGGTTTGCGCAGTGCATGGGCGATGAAGTCATGTCTATGCATATCCGTGGTTGTCTCTACCATGCTATTAAGTCAATGCAATTTAAAACACTATGATGTGCAAGATATGGGTCTTGAGTGGTATACTCAAGGGTTGTCGATGGCGAGGTATCCTATTGGGCAACTCTTTTAAATAGTAGATCTTGAAGTACTTGTGCTCGTTCCTTGATATTGAGTGCTATGCACAGTTTTTTGATGGCATACATTCAATTCTTGCTAGCATCTTTGCTCATTGACAGGAGTCACATTGTCAAACAAATTCTTTTGCATCAAGAAATAGAGCTAGCCACCAGATGTCAGCCATCAATATAGCTCTAGTTGTAGTTTCATGGGAGAAATGACCTCGTTCCAAACTAGCATGTGCTTGTTCCAAGATTGGAAGGTGTCAAGGCTAGGGACTTGCTATGCGCCGTGTGCGAGCCACAAAGGCTCCTAGCACACAGTCATACAACAGGCAAGCTCACAAGGAAGAATGGTGTGTCACTCACCTTCCTGTGTAGTTGCGAATGAAGGATTCCCGCGCCGCGAAGAAGAGGGAGACGCCACTACGCCGCGCTCAACCGCCTCGCCGCCGTCGTGCCGCCGCAACGCTCGATCACACACACACTCTCACACTCTCTCTCTCTTTCACGTACACACACACACATACAAGGAGATGGTGAAGGAGAAGGTGGAGATGGAGCAAGAGAAGCTTCTATTGCACAATTAGAGAATGAGTAAAAATTAGGTTTAGTGGCTTTTATATGAGCTCACCCCATTCACACTTGGGCGCCCATACTTAGCCAACTAACTCCTTGAATATTCTAGTTAGAGTGCGCCTGTCATCGGCGATCACCCTTACCCTGTTCCTATTGGTCCGACAAGCCCGGTACCTGACTCTAAATAATACAACGTTTATAGATCATAGGGTGTCCGTGTGCCGTGAGGGTTAACATGCCCCCCTTCCTGATGTAGATTCCGTCCTCGGAAGCTATCCAATTGAAGCTCGTTCGTCGATATGGAAGAGTAGTCGACATAGATGTGCGTAGCCTTCTTCAATCACTGCAAAATCAAACAACATTGCCACAGTAATTGTATTCTCATATACAATTAAAAATCATATGCAATCGACAGACAAAGTGATTGGTAACATAATTTTAGATAATTTTTCAGCAATAAACATTAAATTGCAATATAATCAAATGCATAAACAGATGTAAAGGTAAAAAATTATACAAGTCCGGGGTCGCTAATTTAACGTTCAAAAGGCACTAGGGCTCGACTATTAATACCATGGGTAACTTCTCAATTTTTTCTGGTCAATTAAGTTGTTTAATCGCGAGAGCCAAGTATTTGATGTTCGAGGGCTGACTAGAGGCTATACCTAGAAGACCTTGCAGTTAAGCTACGATAAAAGGAATTTCTCATGAAATCATCGCCTGACTGATTACCTTTTCTTTGACCCCCCAAAGTCTTTTCACATTGATTCAATTTTGATGTGTGTGCTTATTTTGTATGCCTTGGGTTTTTTGCTTTTCAAGGAAAAGCGCCCACACTGGGAACCTCTAGGGCTCTAGTACCATAGGCGATACATGTGAGTGAAGTACCAATTTAAGGAGGGATTTCTCTTCCAGCTTAAAATTTTACATTGTGGCACTTTGATTTTTTGTTTGTTCATTTTCAGCATTTTAATTTTGTAACTTTGGGGGGTCATATAACACTGTTACCCTCCCCAGGCTCATCACATTAGTAAACTCCCTTTATAATACTTAAGCTAAAGGTCAATAGGGTTAAGCCCACTAGAAAGCCCTAGTACATTTCACACAATGCTGCCTAAATCGGATTAAGAACCTAAGTAACCATTGTTTATTAGGAAGGCATTCCCCATGGTATTAAGAGATGATTTCTAATACCTAGCTTGGTCAAACTAGCTTAGTCGAACTGCTTGATTTTTAAACCTAGACAAGTGATTATGACAAAACATTACATTGAATTAAATGTTTGATACTAAGCAAATGCGCTGAATATTATGCTACCAATCACAATCAAAGCAGACAAACTTGGATGCAAAAAGATAAGGGCAATGCTAATGGACATAAAACACCTGTTTGTATTGATGGTCACGCTTGATTTGAAGTGTGAACGAGAGAAAGGTTCCATGAAGATCCAAATCCTATCAATAGCAACACGCTCCTGTACACACTAGGAAACAAAAGGAATACCTCCAGAAGGCACATTAGTGGGAAAAGGTACCAACACTTATTGAACACAACAAAAAACATAAGGAACCCTAACCTAATTATTTGCACTCCCCCTAAAGAGTCAAGGAAATAGGATATTGTAGAGGTTGGGGGGAAACCCTAAAGCTAAACCCCTCTCCTCGTCGTCGAGATAAACAAATTCATCATCCATGAGACCATATGTGCCATCCGTGTAGTCATGTAAATTTTCTTCTTCATCATAGGTGCCCATGTTTACTAAAAAGGTCACGAGACGCCTATAGTCATCTTGCTCAAAAGGGTAGGCTTGTGCAATGGAAGAAACGCTCTCTACTAAGTATGGATCAGACGTGGTCAAGAGACGTATCAACCATTCTAACTCCTCAAAATTCCTCTCACATGCTAGCGTACCTATTGAGAGGCGGAAGTGAAAAAATAGACCCGGTGGCCTCTACACCAAGACTATGCACAATGGCCTCATCATGGGGAATACACAATAGGGGCACCACCTAGCAAGATATGCGGCTAGGATGCATACATATACACAATGAAGCATGCATGGAAAACAATTTCAAGATCCACGCCCAAATGTTGAATGGGATGGTCGGAGAATAAGGTGAGAGGAGTGGTGAGTGAGTGAGAATGGGCTCGCTACGCGTGCATGTAGTAAGGAAGATAACGAGGTCAGGGATACATGCAAGTATGCTCACTTCTCATACAAAAAAAAGTGGCGAATCCGCACACCTTAACATAAGCAGAAAAAAAATGGCAAGGAACAAGCATATGCCATACTCACAATGAGATGTATCCAAAGCGACACAAAGTATGGCACCAAGATGGAGTGTGTTGATTGTTTGCAAAAGATGAATACAATAGGTAGCGTATGGCAGAAAAAATGAGAAGGGAACAAGATCGTAGGAGGCATAATGGAGAGATGGGAGTTGATGGCGAGGAATATCACGAGTGTGTCCACCCTTCTTCTTCTTGAAATTGTGCCTTCAACCCTTAATTACAAGTGGTGTGGAGGTGTGGTGCTCATCTTTTGTGCATGGTGATGGTGATGATGATGGTGTTGTGATTATGTGATTCGGGTTCATGCTACAAGCATGTAGCACAAGAGTGTGTATGGATAGGTGTGTGTGTGTGTGTATCTCCCCAAGTGAGCTCTCATGGCCTCCTTATATAGGGAAGGAGGGAAGGATTTAGCAATATTTCTATTTGAGGTGAGTGTCCCACTTTGGTGACTAGGAAAATGGGGTGCATGTGACTGTGGCTCCCATCTTGTCTCCTCCTTATTTAAAATACCAGAGTCAATAGAGAGAGAAGAAGAGAGAATGTGGGTAGGATGTAGAGGATAGGAAATATTTACAATAGTCTAGCTTTGGATAGACATAAGCTTATTAGGGAGAAGAGAGAGGTAAGAAAATTATAAGAGAGGTTGTGGAAGGTGGATATTTGTTGATGAGGATGGATCCTCCAAAATGGTGATAGAATTACTCTAGACTAGCCAAGACCTCATTAAAAGAGCCTTGTCTCTTGTAATCATGCTTGAAGACTTGTAGAACCATAGCCATTCTAGAAGGAAGAAAAGTGGGGATGGTCTGTGTCACCATTACAAGAGAAAATTGGGGTCCACTACAAAAATCATATCTCGGTGTTCATAACTCCAAAAATTCTGAAAAAAATTGAGCTAAAAGTTCAGATCACGAGCTACATCTTTCATGTTGAATGCTCCTTCAGATTCGGGGTTCTTCTTTACTTAAAAAATTCAGCCAAATAAAGTATTATTTGTGGCTGCAAAAGTCTTTTGGTGGTCCCCTTTGAGTGGACTTCTCTCTTGCCTTCAAGTGTAAGCTCCTTCATGTGTACGAAAACATGACCTAGAGTGTTGAAAAGATTGGCTATCATCTAGATGGAGGTATTATTGAAATTTGAAAGTGGGGTTGAGGTTTGAAAATGAAAACTAGTGAATAAAATATTTGGTAGAGTGGAATAATATATATACATGAAAAAAAAATTAGAAAATACTAGAATATATATATTTTTAATATTTAAGGTCAAAAGAGAGATCAACAAAGAAAGCTTACTTATTATGCTACATCGTGATTGATTAGCATAAGTATTATTTATTTAATAAAGGCTAAAACGTTAGTGAAAAAGGGAGAAAAAATCAAAAGTAACTTATATAATAGGAAATATTTTTGGTAAAAGAGAAAAAAATATGGGGGGGTTCCAATGCATGGAAAAGCATGCCTCACTATCAAATCCCATTCACATGCAAGCACTGGAAAGACCATGTGAAATATTTGTGAGAAGTAACGAGGGTACCTCTCACCCAAGGCAGGAGTGGATGACTCTAGCGTACTAGCCATATCTGTACACGCAAATAGATGATGGTTAGAGTGCAAATATTACAAGGGTCGTGTTTTTGTGCATAATTTGTTTTTATGATTTGTGTGATGGCTCTTGCTCTTTTACTTTTTTATCTTGTTTTTGTGAGTATAAGGCTTTATATATACATTCCCTAAGATCGGAGATTAAGAGGTCAGGGAGAAAGGTTGAGAGGGAAGCAAGTGAATGATGAATGTCCACAAACACTCCCCCCTTCCTTGGGTAGATCATACCGTTTGAAATGAGCTTGTCACCCTTTGAAACCAATTGTTCCAATTGGTAATAGGTGAGGATTTTTGCCAGTAGTTTTCTATTACCCTAGGTGCCTCGTCAAGTTGCAAGGGTGGTAAGGTACTCTCCCAGGATCGAACTTGAAGTGGTTTATAAGGTGATTCTTGAACACTGGGAGGTGTGGATTCTTTTGTAGCTTCATTGAGGTCCATTACTATAGATGGAGGCTGTGTAGAAGCTTTTACCTCTATGGATGTATTACATGAGGAGCTAGAAGCTTCATGGAACTCCCCCCTTCCTGAGCTAGGTGGAATAAATTGGGTTTGCCTTGGAGCCCAAACTAGCTCTGGACTAGGTGTGTAGCATTCTGTGATCTTTCCCTTTCCACGGTCTGCCATTGGCTTTAGCGTTACACTGTTTGACTCATATGGGTTTGTTGTCGATAGGGAAGGACACATTTTACGTTTAGGTACCCAAATTTGCTGATTTCCATCATAGTATCCTTGGGCTTTTAATAGTCGTTTAGGAATCCAGCGCCACGTTTTCTTACATTTCTTGGAGCGAGTGGGACGTTTCTTACAAGGCTTCCATTTTTTAGCATCAGCCATGGTTACTAAAGAAGCTGTAGGAACCCACTTGTATGCTTTCTTTGTTATATTAGGATGGTTCTTGTGTGTCTCAAGCTTTCTTTCAACTACATCAGTTGAAGATCTAGAGAGTTGGGCTATGGGGACGTATGGTTCAACCTCCTGGACATGCAATGTCTTGGGTTTTATTTCTTTAGGCAATATCTCAAGGACTATGGCTTGAGTGGTAGGGATAAGAGTTGGTTTTTGCGTTGTGACACCCCCAGTCCCCCAATCAATAGTGCATTTGGTGGCTGTCATCCACGTGCGTCCTAGGTTTATATTACCCTCCATAGTTCTAGTAGGCATGACCAAAAAGTCTTGAGCTACAATTCCATTGTCATAACTGACAGAAGTGTGCCAGATTCCAAAACAAGTAGTTTTTTTCTTGTTGACACCCTTGACTTGGATAATACTCTCAGATAGAGGTGGCTTCCCTAACTGACACCACACCCCATAGGATAGCAGATTATATTTAGCACCCGTGTCCAATAAGGCGCTATATAGCACTTTTCCATAGGCACTATTTAACTCAATAGGGTATCGTAGAGGTGTGTCAAAGTCCAACCAATCCTCTTCGATTTCCACGTGGAATGCATTTGTGACTCCAAGGTTAGCCTCTCATTTTTGTCTTATACGTTGTTGTCGCTCCTTAGCCTCAGCTTGAGCTTGTATCTTCTTTAACTCGGTTTGTGCTTTGGCGGCCTTCTTTTGATGAATGGCCCGTAGTTCTTCTTGGCTTAAAGGATTATAATATCTTTTGAATTTACTCCCATTGAGGAATCCAATGGTTTCAACTCCATCAAGAGTTTCCACACGAAGGGTATCTTGTGGGGTAATTTCACATACTCTATATGGTCCTTTACCAGCATATTTCAACTTTTTCTTCTCTTTACGTACTCCATACATAAGGACTTTATCACCAACTTTGATGTCCTTGTCCTTCACATGGCGATCAAACCACTTCTTTCTCCTATCCTTTTCCACAAGAGCATTTTGCAGAGCCAACTGTCTCTCTTCGTCTAGTTTTTCTAAGATATACAAACGCTCGGTTAAGGGGTTACCATTCCATCCTTCTTGCGAAGCTACCCTAAGACTAGGAATGACAAACTCCCAAGGCATAACTGCTTCTTGGCCGTATACCATTTTGAATGGCGTACAATTAATAGCCACTTTATAAGCAGTACGATAAGCCCATAGAGCAGATGTCAACTTCAAATCCCAATCAGTGCGATGAGCTTCTACCGTCTTGGTTAAAATAGAGATTAGAGTCTTGTTGGTGCTCTCGGCTTGTCCATTAGCTTGCGGGTAATAAGGTGTAGACTTATGGTGGGATATCATAAAGGTCGTGGTAAGCTCTCTTATTACCTCATTTATAAAATGGGTACCATTATCACTAACAATTTCAAAAGGGCAACCAAATCTTGTGATAATGTTCTCAAAAAGAAACTTATCTGTTGTCCTCGCGTCAGCTTTTTGTGAAGCCTTAGCTTCAGCCCACTTTGTTACATAGTCCGTAGCAACTAGAATATATTGAGATTGAGTGTTGCGAGCTGCGGACTAATTGGACCTACAAAGTCTAAGCCCCATTTTTCAAATGGTTGGGTTACTTTAATAGGATGTAAGGGCATTCTGTCTTTGCACTGTGTGGTCTTGTAACGTTGGCACTCATCACACCCTTTTGTAAAAAGTGATGCATCCTTAAATAAAGTTAGCCACCAATAGCCTGATTGCAGCACCTTTCTAGCAGTCAGGTCTCCTGAAAAATGTCCTCCTGCTATGCCCATATGTGCTTCTTGCAAGATATACAAATATTCATCCTCGCGGGCACAACGCCTAAGAATATCGTCCTTGCCTAGTCTATACAGAGTTCCGAAAATCAAACAATAGGGTTCACATTCTTTTACTAGCCTTCGAGCGATATCCTTACGAAGTTCCTTGGGTGGAAAACCATTAACTAAAAAGTTAACAATGTTCTCACTCCATTCAGGCATAGTCTCAACTATGAATAGGGAAGTATCGGGTAATTCTTTACAACTCTTGTAGGGGCTTCACCATTGGGTATGCGAGACAAATGATCAGCCATGACGTGCCTTTTACCGGGTCTCACTACAATCGTGAAATCAAACTCCAGAAGAATTAACAACCATCGTGTGATTCTTCCTGTGGAGCATGGCTTGTTTACCAGATACAGCAACGCTTGATGATCCACATAAAATACAAACTTGTTTGCTAGAAGGTAGTAGCGAAATTTCTTTACTGCATAAACCATTGCTAAACCTTCTCGCTCTGTAGTGGTGTAGTTCCTTTCAGCATCGTTCAATTGACGGCTTGCAAAGCTAATGGGATAGTCCAATTTATGTTCTCCTGGTTGAGTGAGAACACACCCAATAGCAAAGTTTGATGCATCAATATGCACATGGAAAATGACATCCCAGTTAGGTGTCCTTAAAATCGGAGCACTTGCTAGTGTTTTCTTCAATTGTTCATAGGCCTGGTCACACTCTTCAGACCATTTAAATTCAACGAGAAGCTTGTACAAAGGACGTGCTATCTCAGCGAAAAATAAAATAAACCGTCGATAATAACCCACGTGTCCCATGAACCTTTGAACTCCCTTGTAACTGGTTGGTGGTGGTAACTCTAGAATCACTTTAATTTTTCTCTCATCAGTTGAGATACCATTCTTAGTTACTATATGCCCTAAAATAACTCCATGCTTGACCCAAAATTGGCATTTGAACGGGTTCAATGAGATACGAGATAACCTACACTTTTCAAACACCTTCCGCAAACATGATAGATGTTCTTTCCAAGAAGAGTAAACACAAAGGTCGTCTAAGAAAGCTTCACAAAACTCTCTGAAATATTCTTTAAAAGCAGTGTTTATTAATCGTTGGAATGTAGCAGGGGCATTTGTTAAGCCAAAAGCAATCACACGATATGCAAACACGCCAAATTCTATGATGAAGGCAGTTTTAGCTTGGTCCTCTAGCGCTATCGTGATTTGGTTGTAGCCTGAGTACCCATCTAGAAAGCTATAAGCTTCCTTGCCTGCAACTCTTTCGAGTACATGTTCGGAATATGGTAGGGGGTAATGGTCTCTTCTAGTAGCTGCATTAACTTTTTTGAGGTCCACGCACACCCTGAGTTTCCCATTCTTTTTTGGCACGATAACTATTGGAGACACCCATTCAGAGTGTTCAATAGGATATATGAACCCACATTTGATAAGCTTTTCTAGTTCTTCTTGAATGATCCTTGCGTACTTAGGATTCATCGGGTAGGGTCTTTGTTGTACGGGCTTCGCAGTGCTAATCATAGGGATTGTATGTTGGACCACAGAAGGTGAAACACCTTTCATATCATGGTATGTCCAAGCGAATATGTCCTTGAATTCCTTGAGAAGCTCTTTGAGGACCGCCTCTTCAACTTCTGTGAGGTCTTGGGCAATAAAAACAGGTTTTGATTCTTCACCGGGGTCGGCTAATTCTATTTCTTTAACTATTGCCGGACCATCATAGATTGCATTATTCCCATCGATAGGTATTCTTTGGGCTTTTGTGTATACAACCTTTGCTTCCCCTATGGTGTAAGATTTGAAATGTTCTGGTGTAGGATGCAAGTCTGTGGATTCTGGTTGTGCTTTGGTCTGTGCTTCCATTTCTGCTTTCTTGTGTTGTCGAGCTAACTCTTGGTTTTGACGCCTCCTTGCAGTGCGGCTCAACTTTGGCTTGTCTATGATCTCTAATTGGGCTATGTCATGGGGTAACATTTTGGAGATATTCACCCCAATCGTCTACCAATTTTCGATGAGCATCACATGCTCCTATATAACTGAGCCATTTTGCTGAGGATCTCTTCTTTTTTATCCTAGCACGTACATTGGCTCGATATCGACGCCTCTTAAAGTTTTTCTTTTTCTTATCTGAGACCTGCTTTTGATTTGCATTTAGATCTGGCTCACTAAAGGAGTCCTCGTTGGTGTCCTCTTCACTCTCGGAGGAGCTATCATCGGTTGATGTGCTCGGTCCTTCCGAATGTTTTGACTCTGAACTTGCTCCACTCTCTAATTCATGAGATTCAGAATCCGTTTCACTCTGGGAGTCCGTGTCTGAGTCGTGTTGGTCAAAGTCTTCTATTGAGCTATCGGTGTCACTGTCAGATTGGTCTACAATTGCCTTGCCCTTAGAAGATGCATGTATGGCACTTATCATGTTCAGAGGTGCAATTTGTGGTACCTCTTCCCCCTCTGGTGTGACCCAAGTGGTTCCTCTATTTCCCAAGGTATCTATGGTTGCAGCTAGGTGTACCCAGTCTACGTTGTCTGATTCCGTCATACCTAGTAACACATCCATGTAAGGAGAATCTTGGCCAATGTCTGTATCCTTCTTACAAGTGTAACAATATTGTAGTGGGGCCGAGTGAACTGTGGTGTCAGAGCGATGATCAATAATGGTTTTACTCCCTAAGGGGTGTACCTTACCAGTCACCAAATCCACTCTAAGGACAGAGTCTTGGAATTGCAAATAGACATGATTTTTAGACCAATCGTGAACCATTTGTGCTTCCCTCATGAATGGTCGTCCTAAAATCATTTCATATGACATAAGGTGTTTAGAGAAATCCATTACAATGAACGTATGTCGTACCTTGTGTCCTAGAACTTTGATCTTAAGATCCTTGAGCATCCCCATAGGTTTGGCTATGGTACCATTTGCCATCTTTACCACAATGTTAGTAACACTGAGGCGGGGTTTTCCCATGGATTCCCAACAATCTTTTGTAACGATGCTAACTCCCGCACCACCATCAAGAATTCCCTTTATAGTTAATCCCTTGGTAGTGATGGGTAGGGTCGCATTAGACTCGTCGCCTTCAAAATACTGCCCTAATTCGTTAATGGGTACCTCGATCACAGACTCGTGTCCATCTAAGTCAAGTGATTGCACATGATTTTCCTCATCAATCATAATCGAGTCAGGCCTATTTGGTTGCGCAAACTGCGGTAATCCCGTTCGTAGCTCTCCGTTAAGGAATGCTCGAAGTGCAAGGAATAACTCAGGATCTCCATACAGCTTTGCTATGATCGTGGTTCGGACCATAGAAGCCATGAAGTCCACTATTTTGGCAACATTCATTGGCATTTTGTAGGGTGTAGGTCCTTGACTAGGAACTGGTGAGGATGGAATCCCATATTCCTCAATGGGATCAGGTATTCCTTTGTTAAACATCCTTTCCAACAAGAAAGGTGTATGCTCACTTTCTGATGTCCCGTCCTCACTCCCTTCTTGGATGATACTAGATATGGCTAACGGTCTATGGTTCATGTGGGGTGGATGAACTTGAGTGGGGAACACTGTGTCATGAATTTTGACATGCATGGGTTCTGGTTCTAGTTTCCTTTGAGTCTCCTCCACTAAACCTCTTAGATGTTTCACCTGCTCAATCTCATCTACTGGGTTTGGGTACGTCCCAATCTTCTTTTTATGATTCTTCCCTTTTTGCCCCTGCGGTTTATCTTGGGGGTCTTGGATTGGATTTGGAAACACTTGTGGTGTTTTCAGAGGCTCTTTATGGTTTTCTCTTATTCGGTTTTCATTTGGTTCCATGTTACGGTTTTCTTTGTCGGTCTTTCCCTTTGTGGTATTAGTTCTAGTCTCCATTGTCTCGATTGAATCTGAATCATCCTCGAGGTCATTCATATACACGGGGTCATCTCCTGTTCCTATGTTTGTTTTGGAACTTGGCTTTGAATTTCCCGTATTCTGCGACCTCTTCCTTCGTGTCTTCTTTTTCTTTGCTTGGATAACTGACGCGGTATCTCTCTCTTCGAGGATATGGCCTGGCCCTTGAAGCATGGACCGTGTAATCGCATAAGCGGGTGCGACGGGTGGTATTGGCGATGTCACACTAGCAATTTCGACCAAATTTAGGGGTGTGATTTTAGGCGCATTTGGGTTATAGGGGCATTGGGCAATCAAGTGATCTATGCCACAACGATTACATGTGAGTATTGGCATTGCAGACGTGCTCCCTTGATTCATTTGCATCTATGCAGCATTCATTTGCAGCCTAATAGGGCACTCCACTGCCCGATGTGGTCCACCACACTCGCAGCATTGAAGAGGTGGCCTCCTAGCCTGGGTGTTGATATTTTGACCTCTGGATGCGAGAGCAGTAGCTTGATAAACCGGCTTGACTTGCCCCCAACAATCTTCCATGTAGTATATAGGACACTCTTCCAATATATCAAGTCCGTAGGCAATACTAGTGTCTATTTCCTCCTCACAGCCATCTGCATAAGCATTAGATGGCTCGCAACCCACTTGATTCATAGGGGCGACTCTTGGATGCGGGGGCTGCGGTCCTAGCACAGGAGGTGGTAGCGGTGTAGCTTGTACAACATTTTGAGATCTAGGGACCATGTGTTGCGGTAGTTGCTCAATAGGTGGAGCAAGCATCAATACAGGAGCTCGAGGTGCATCCGTCCAGGCTACAGGTGGTCTATTTGCCATCATACGTTTGATCATTAAACAATCCTTAGCTTGGTGACCATACCTACCACATGCGTTGCAAGTTCCATTAAATTTTACTCTAAACGTAGGGAACTCACTAGTGCTATGTGGACCTAAGCAAATGGAACACCATTGTTGCTCCCTTCTTGGATACATGTGACTATTTTGAGGGGTTCGATTATCCTTAAGAGACTCTTGGATTGCCTTGGTGAGGTCTGTCAAGAATGTCTCAAATACCTTTGGCTCATTGGCAATGGGCTTCGCAGTCATGGGTTCATACTCAATGGCTTGTGAGCTAGTGGATCTCGTGTCAGTAGACACCCTCATGCCTGCTATCATCAAGTTGTCCTCTAATTGGATTGCATTGGCAGTGACATCTTCCCAGGTTGTGATACCTCTAATCACTAGTCCATTATAGATTCCTTCATTCCTCAACCCTCGAATGAATCAATCAAGCAGTTGGTTATTGTTGAAGCGCTCATTTACAGGGCAGCGAGAGTTTAAGTGCTTTAGACGACTAATGAAGTCCCGTACTGACTCTCCTTCCTTACGTTCGGCCTTCTGTAGTTGAGATGCTACACCCCAAAGCACACCTTCTCGTATGTACTCCTTTAGAAACAACCTTCGAAGGGTAGGGTAGATTGTTTTCTCGTCCACCCTTAGGGTTCTATACCAATCTCCAGCCTTCCCACTTAATGTCAAGCTTAAGGCATTGCACTTATGTAGTTCGTTGCGTTCCCCTAAGGAATCACATACTTGTTCAAACACTTCAATGTGTTTTCTAGCATCTTCGTCCCCATTGAATTTTTGCGTGAGTTTGGCAATTTGTACTGCCTTACTTCTAGGCTCTCTATCAGATGCATGACGCATATTTTCCGCGATAGATCGACCTATGGTTTGAGCAAACGCTGCCAAGTCACCTATGTGAGGAGGCAGGGCCAGTGGAGGTACTCTTGGAATCATATGTGGGAGAGCGACGGGTACCGGTCTTGGCATATGTGTGGATGATGCAGGATATGGAACATAACCGCGCATAGGTCCACTCGGATAAGAGCTAGGAAGCGGCACTCGAGGAGCATAAACAAGTGGTACAATTGGAGGTGTGGGGGCCATGTGTGCATAAGGGGCTAGAGGCACATATGGTCGAGGCCCCATATTAGGTACTACGACACTAGGTAGTGGCACTACGCTAACCGTAGATGTCATCGGTACATTCTCTGTCAGGCTTATCCCTGGAGTGAGCACTGTGTTTTCCTTAATAGAGGGTTGAGCCAAGTTAGGGAAGCAAAAGTTGTCACTCGGAGGCTCAGATTGCATAGAGACCCCAGGTGAAATGATGTAAGATGGGTCCATGGGGCTCATTAGAGGAGTCTCCATTTGTGATAGAGTAGGCTGTTGAGCCTTGCTCGTATCCAGAAATCTCATGGGGCCAGTTGAGAGTATATTTACCCCTCGGTTTTGCCTTTCTGATTGAATAATGCCATGGATAACATTACAGATCATTTTCTGTTGATCTTCGATGCTCGTGGCACTAGAGGTGGATTGTACAATCTCTATCCATCCTACATGGTAGGCGTGGCCAGAGTGTAGATCCGTCAACACCTCAGTGTGGAGGTCGTATGTCCAATGATCATTAATGAACAATCCTTCTAGAGTCGACGTGTTAACGGTTTCTTGTGAGGTAGAAGCAATGTTGCTCCCCGTGGTTTTACATGTCACCAACGGTACTCTAGAGGGAACTTCTGAAGGAGGCAGCTCAACAGGGCCTTCTTGGTAAGAAGTTGGCAGGATATCCACATGGACACTCTTTGGGGGTGTGGGGTCCACGTGCGATGTGAAAGGAGAGTCCACTTCCCCACCCCCTTCCTGTGCTTCATTTGCATCAGGTTCTGAGCGAGTAGCTCTACCTAATGTTTCCATGAAACGGCTAAACATACTAGTACTAGGCTGTGGAGCTTCGGGAGGTGCATGGCCTTCTCTCTCAGTGTTTTGGGTAGGGTATGCTTCCATGATTTCTAAGTCGGACGAGGAATCACTAGCGGCTATTTTAGGGTCTTGGGTGGTGCTACCTTGTGTCCCCGCTGAGGGTCTAGAGCCTATCGTGGATGGGTAATGGGTGTCCGTATGAACAGAGGCACCCTCAATATGCTCGTGTTCTAGCACCCGCCCAGAGCGTAAGTGCATGTGCTTTTGATACCCTAAGGTGTCAAAAAGCTGCTCTAGGAGGCCTTGTGACTAGTTTTTTGTGTGTTTTTTGTTTGTTTTTTTGCTAGATTTTTTAGATCGTGTCGTGGAATGGGCCGTGTGATAGCTCGAAACAAGCGTATCGCTAGGAGGGACGCGCTGTGCTTTACAGCCCACCGTTTGGTTCTATTTTGCTCCAGAAAAGCCCGAAACAGTCTTTTCCTAGCTGGGGAACTAGGCTCCAAATAGCAAGTCTAAGGGTGCAAGTGGGAAGAGAAGGGAGGAGAGTGGAGGACTTGCCCCACATGCTCTCATTCCCTCTTGAGGGGGTAGGGTATATATATAAGAGTGAGTCTAGTATATATCATAAGACTGTGGACTGAGGCTTGGGCTTGGGCTTGGGCTTGGGCTTGGGCTTGGGCTTGGGGAAACGATCCCGATCAAAATTTTAGTGATCCCCCCAGTCACTCACGCTTAAATATTTTTGATTTTTTTATAACCTCCCCCTCACTCACGTTTTTATTTTTCGATCCCGATCCCGATCAAAATTTTAGTGATCCCCCCAGTCACTCACGCTTAAATATTTTCGGGCTTGGGAAAATGATCCCGATCCCGATCAAAATTTTAGTGATCCCCCCAGTCACTCACGCTTAAATATTTTCGATTTTTTTATAACCTCCCCCTCACTCACGTTTTTATTTTTCGATTTTTATTTTTTTTAATTATTTTTTTATTTTTTTATTTTTTTATTTTTTTATTTTTTATTTTTTTGGATATTATTTGGTACGCGTTTTGGTGCGCGTTGACCTCACCTAACTATTTACTGTCCCACCTACCTACTGACTTGCTAATCAGTGGTTCACCTAATTACTAACCTGCTTAATTAACTAACTATGCGCCTAACTGTGCACAAACCAAAAAACACAGAAAATGCAAAAAATTGAAACTTGACAGAACTGTGCAGTGCAAACCAGAAAATGCAGAAAACGCAGAAACGCAAGAAATGCTAACTGTGTAAGCTGAAATCTGAGCTTAATAGAACTAGCAAAACAGAGCTTAACAGAACACAGAAAACTTGAATGCAGTCAACAACATTGTGTCTTTCTCTACTGTTTTTGCATAACAACAATAATCAAACTTAAGCCGCGCCTTTCCTACATAAAAAATAGCTTCAATACAATTTACAGGTCGCCATTGGAGCTTCACGTGCAGCAGCTCCCCGGCAGCGGCGCCAAAAATGTCAAGGCTAGGGACTTGCTACGCGCCGTGTGCGAGCCACAAAGGCTCCTAGCACACAGTCATACAACAGACAAGCTCACAAGGAAGAATGGTGTGTCACTCACCTTCCTGCGTAGTTGCGAATGAAGGATTCCCGCGCCGCGAAGAAGAGGGAGACGCCGCTACGCCACGCTCAACCGCCTCGCCGCCGTCGTGCCGCCGCAACGCTCGATCACACACACACTCTCACACTCTCTCTCTCTCTCTCTCTCTCTCTCTCTCTCTCACACACACACACACACGTACACACACACACACATACAAGGAGATGGTGAAGGAGAAGGTGGAGATGGAGCAAGAGCAGCTTCTATTGCACAATGAGAGAATGAGTAAAAATTAGGTTTAGTGGCTTTTATATGAGCTCACCCCATTCACACTTGGGCGCCCATACTTAGCCAACTCTCTCCTTGAATATTCCAGTTAGAGTGCGCTTGTCATCGGCGATCACCCTTACCCTGTTCCTATTGGTCCGACAAGCCCGGTACCTGACTCTAAATAATACAACGTTTATAGATCATAGGGTGTCCGTGTGCCGTGAGGGTTAACAGAAGGTATTCATCTTCATAGGTACATAGTCTGAGTTGTTGGTCCTTTCTTCGTCAATAGAGTTGACATCCAATTATTAGGTAGTTGGTTGCTTCTGTCTTGATTGTTTTCTGTCTTTGTTTTCCCATTTCTTCAGGGAATGTCCTATTGGTCACATATTCTACCAAATATCTACTCCATTGTGGTTTCACCAAAATCTGGAATAAGGTGGCCTGGGGTATGGCTGCCTTTTCCTTACGTTGAGAACAATTATTCACATAATCATGAACGTATTTCCTCATAGTAGGCCAATAGACCCCTAACCAGATTAATCCACGTAAGGTTTGATCTTCCCCAAACTAGAGTCCTACAACTGTCATATGAGCTTTGACTCAAATAGTTGCATGTTCCTCAGGGCCAATGTATAAGAGTAGAATCCTATCCTTGTTTTCAATACAGCCTTTTAGCCAACAATTGATATAAGGTAGATTGCTCTATCAATCATGGTGTAACGGGAAGTGTTATTTGCAAATCTACTTGACCTATGGTCATTAGAGATTCAAGGTCTTCTGACCATCTAGGAACCATTTCCATGAAGAACAGATAAGCATCTTGTTAATTATTGTCTACCCATTTTGATGCTTCCCCCGAGGTGATCCTTGACAGATGATCTACCCTTTGGTGCGTGGTGCCCTTCTTAACTGCCACTGTGAAATCAAACTCAAGTAGGATGATAAACCATCTTACTATTCTTCTAGTATTCAATGGTTTATTCACTAGATAAAGTAGGTTTATTCACCAGATAAAGTAAGGATTGATGATCCACAAAAAAGACAAATTTGTTAGCCAGCAAGTAGTGTCAAAAATTTTTAGCCGCATACACCATTCTGAGGCCTTCCCTTTTAGTGGTGGTGTAGTTCTTTTCCACTTAGTCTAACTATCTATTGGCATAGGAGATAGGAAAATCCATTGTCCCCTCTCTGGGATGAGCTATTATGCAGCCAATAGCAAAAGTTGAAGCATCAACATGCACATGGAAAACTTTGTTCCAATCTGGAGTCTTCAATATTGGTGTTGATGTCAAGGCTTGTTTAAGCTTTTGGAATGACTCCTCACATTCATCCATCCATTGACAAGGCCATAAATGGATTTTTCAATGACTGCATACATATAGATGAATCTATAGTATAGCCACATTGCCCCATAACTGCCTAAACCTCCTTGAAATTGCTCAATATTTACATTTCAACAATTAATGGTACTTTTTTCATATTTGTGGCAATACCATGTGTCCAAGAATTTTGCCATGTCTAACCATAAATACACATTTCTCCGGATTTTTAAAAAAAATTGTATAGATGACATTTCTCAAAGATGCATCGTAAGTGTTTGAAATGGCTCTCTCTTTTTGTAGAATGCACACAAAGATCATCCATGTAAAATTCCAGGAAATTTCATAGATATTCCTTGAAAACATGGCTCATTTTTCAATGGAACGTTGCTAGTACATTGGTCAGTTCAAAAGGCATGACCATGTAAGCAAAATTTCCCCATTCCGTGGCAAAACATGTTTTGTGTTCATCTTTGGGATTTGTGGCTAGTTGATTGTAACCCAAGAATCTATCCAAGAAGCTATAAGATTCTTTTCTAGCTACTCGTTCTAGAACATGATCCATAATACGAAGAGGATAGTTATCTTGTATGGCACCTTCTTGAGGTTCACACACACTCTGAGTTTTCCATTCTTTTTTGGCAGTGCCACAATAGGTGATACCCAATCAGTGTGTCCCATTTCATAGATGAATTCTGCTTCCTTGAGCTTCTTGATCTCTTCCTTGATCTTCTTAGCAAATGTCTCATAATAGGTGTATGGTCGTTGTCTACTCGGCTTAGCATCATCTCTCATAGGGATAGTATGCTGACATATTTCAAAATCCACTCCCTTGATATCTTTATAAGACCAAGAAAAAACATCCCTATACTTCTTTAACGTCCGAATGATAATTTCTTCCTCCTCTAGAGAAAAATATGTACCTATGTATGCTGGCTTTGAGTCCTCGCCTAGCTCTACGAGGACAATGCATTTGGCATTTTCATGTCCCTCATAGGATTTTCTTGGTTCTTTTGGCTGGCGCAATGATTGCTCCACTATGATTCATCGATCTTGCAAAGTGTATTTTTTGTAGTGCAAACGAACACTGATTGCCCCTGATTTGTTGTATTCTGACTCCATTTAAGTTATCCAAACCTCTTTCAAGGTTTATTTCAGCTCTTTGTGCTTTGCTTTGCACTCAACTTTAGTCATTGGAGGTTCTCTTCCCTTACCATCAGGTTTGCTTGATTTGTGTTTGTTTTGGACCATTGTTTTGCATTTTTCCTAGCTAGATATCTCCTGGTTATTTTGTCTTTGATGTAATCCAACGCACCTATCATTATCAAGTATTGAGTTTTGTTCTCCATTGCTGGTTTTGACTGTTTCCTTTTCATATTATCTTCTCATTTTTATGATACCTTTGTTGGCATCTACGATGCTGATTTGAATATTCAACAAAAAATTTATTCTCCTCCCTTGAGTAGTAGTTTAGCTCTTACATGTTCTTTTTCAGAATCTATTTCCTCTGTTATGAGTGTCTTCTCCTCTAATTCATTCATGGAATCATAATGATGATCAGAGAAAACGTGCTGCTCGTCAAATAGTTCAATAGTTACCACTTGAATAGAAATTATGGTGTAACCCTCCTCATCAGAAAAGTGGGTGGGTGTGGACTCCTTAACGCATACATCTATAGTATCTAGAATTTAAGTCGACTCAAATGGGTCACACAGATGTTCAAGAAAGGGCTCAGGTCTGTATTCAACATTGTTTACCTCTCACTGGTCTAATATGTAATCCTCCCTTTGTAAACTACCACACTCAGAAGCTCCACACATCCAAATTGGAGTGTCGTTACGTATCCATGCCGGTAGTTTATTTTTTGCTAAGGTTTTCGAATCCAACTCCTGGATTGGTGTCCTCAAAACATCCTTGTAAATATGATCTTTCAAATTTACTTGAGTAATTGATCCAACTTGTTTCATATAAAGATAATCATTTCCCCAATCTTGGATCAATTGTATTTATCTCATGAAAGGTCTTCCAAGGATGATTTCATCATTGTGTTTTTTTCCAAAATCTACAATGGCAAAGTGTGATGGTAGTCAATTCCATAGGGAGCTGACTATTACATTTTCCAATAAGTCCATTGGTTTCTCAATATGTCCATCTGCCAATTGCAATTTCATTCGTTTTTGTCTAATTGCTAGTTTTTCACAGGCTTCCCAGATAGTTTTCATTGCTATGGCAATGCTTGCTCCACTATCCAAATTAGCCATGGTCATTATATCATTGTACTGTATTGGAACGATCGTCTTTCCTTTGTCTCCCTCACAATAATCCCCCACTTTGTTCATGGGCGTGGATTTAATAATATTAGTCCACAATTTCTCTTCTTACAATTATGCTAGGTTTTCTTGGGTTACCCCCTTTAAGCCCATCTTTTCCATGGTGAGTTGTAGATCCTTCCATAGATATGGTCGTATCTTACGTAGCTCACCCAATGTGATTGTGCATTGGATAGGAGTCGACATAAATGGCTGCAAATTCACCACATCCAAAGTTTTCTTTGGTCTGTTCAATTTTTTCGCTTTACACACCAATGATTTTTCCTCGTTTTCACCTAGGTACAAAGGTAGCATCCCCAATGTTCAAAATTTTGATAATCTGGATTGATATGATCCCTAATCTCCATACAAAGATTGTTTATCTAGTTTGATGGGTTGTTGATCTAGCCAGACTTCTTTGATTGGAGCTGATTTCAGAGAGGCTCCCGTCTTTCACTTCTTGGACTGGTTTCCAAGGGCGGTTCGGTCAATCTTCCTCAACTATGGGAACTCCATCTAGCCCCTCCTCACTATCTAGAACTATTAGTTCAAGTGTATCAATGTCTACTATAGTTTTTCTCAACTCCTTATCATCCTACCTTTTTTCTTTATTGATCTGATCTCAATTTTTGTTGGTTTTCCTATGATTTGTAACAGTGGCTTTTGTTTCTCCAACATGGATTGCGTAATTTGCACTAATTGTTTTGTATGCTTCAAGTTTGGCGGCTTTCATGTCAAGTGCTGGGTAGTTTTTTCATTTTGTTTCTAATGTGTGACCCGCTTCATCCCGCTTGGAAAGCTTCCAAGGATGTGTTAATTGGTTCATTTATTTTGTCTACCAATACAAATCCTGTCGATCTTGGTTTTGATTCTTTAAATTTTGATGACAAGTTTTGCATCATTTTCTCTATTTTCTTTTGAATTTTTTTCTTCGATTTCCTTCGTTGTTTTTGTCTTCTATGATCGTACCATTTGCGTTGTTCTTTTTTGGAGTCTTTTGATGGTTGGCCAGGTGCATCTGACCCGCTTGCATTTTTTTGTCTATTCCCCTTAACCTAAGCCCTAGTAGCTACTTGAACTAGAATTGTGGATTCCCCTGGCATGACTTGAACTACATTTATGGTTTCCTTCCCTTTGTTTGCTGGATTCCTAGGACAATCTTATGGAAAATGCCCGCCCTTGCGACCACACTCCATATGCCTCTATTGGTTTTACATTCTTATCTGACTCAGGACAATCATTTTTCCAATGGTCTTCTGTCCCATAGTTATGGCAATTCTTGATTCTTGGCTTAAGCAGTGGTTTCATCATAGGTGGTTTAGTCCCCTGGTTTGCAATAAAGTAAACTGGTGCTGCATTTGGAGGCGTATGATACAGTTGCTCTTTTGGGATGGGAGTTGCTGAGTGTACCACTTGTCCTCTATTTCCACAATTTTGTAGAGCTCACTTCATGATATGGAGTGATTCGTACTAGAGCTTGCTCATCCACTTGCCCTTCAAGGAGCATGTACTTGACCGATACAACATTATTTCCTGGTAGTGTTGGCTGTTAGCCTAATAGGGGTCGTGGTCTCTCCATAGCTATAGGTGGTTTCTAAACACGTGCCATGTTTGGCGGATATCTATACATGGGTTTTCCTTGTTGTCTCATTGGTACATACTGGACATTATAGCACTCATTTGTTTTGTGGTTTGTCTATTTCCCTTCAATGGCACACCATTTCAATGGTCTGTGATGTCTCATAGTTTGTCCCTGTGGTGGACCCTATCATGGCCCTCTCATAGGCACCCTTTTCATGTTATTCATCAAGTCATTCATGCTCTTCAATGTGTCCTCTATAGAATTCACAGGAGCTGCCACAGTTGGTCCTACTTGTGCAGGCATGGTAGATTTGTTCCTCTCGCTCTATGCAGCCTTAACAATGCTTTCCTCATTGAAAATCTTGCAATCATCACCCAAATTGATTGCATCCAATCTACATGCCCAAGTTGTATGCTTTTTATTGTATAAAATAGCATGCAAATCCTTGTTAATTAATCCTTCTAGGAACAATGAGACAAGCCTCTCCTTGATTGGAATTTCCAACTCAGAACATCTATCGATGCATTGCCTCATCCAACTCACACAATCTCTTATGATTTCTCCTTGTTTTTGTTTGAAGCTATAGATTTATGCCACGGTGTTATGCTTGATTCCCATTTTCGAGCAAGTAGCAACAAATCTCATGGCCAAAGTCTGCAGATCAATTATTGATCCATGAGGTATGGTCTAAAACCCAAGTCAAAGATTTTCCTTCTAAAGCAATCCCAAACCCCTAGAGTTGCGTGTGGAAGTTTGTTATACATTCAGCTCTCAGAAGTTTTTTGAAGCTTGCTAAATGGTCATATGGATCCCTGACCCACTGTAAATTTTGACCCATTTTAAAAAATTGGCTAGTCTGATTCTATGATGATGTTTCACACATGCTCTCTTGGCCGGTGTTTCTCCCATTAATCCTTTAAACCAGTAGCTTAGTAGGTGTGACTCGTGTGGACCTCTTCTTGTCCTTGTGTCACTCATTTTTCTCGTGTTAAAGGTGGTTTCTGCTTCTCTACCCCCATTTCTATCATTGAGGTGACTCGTTCGAGCCATACTTCCCTTCTGATTGGCCATGCTACCATAGGCTCTCTCATTTGGCCCCAGTGCTATACTGTTTTGGGTATTGTTCCCATAATGACTTCTTGGATTGAGTATCCATGGTATTCTGTCTGTTCAATCTCCTTTGGAGTCATCATAACAAAATTATCGTCATAACAATCCCTAAAGAGGTGGACAGGAAGTTTTGCTAAGCTCTTCTCCCTTATCTTGAAAATATACATGATTTTGAAGGATGTCAACTATCCTAGTATGGCATGAGCAATCCACGCCAAGTGGTAACATTGTTCTCCTCCCAACAGCCTTGGGTTATCGGTAGATATACGCTTTAGAGGTTTACTGTCTATCATTGGTGGTCCTTCTTTTTTTATCATGTTTGGAATCAGAGTGTCTACTTTTAATCTTCATGTGTCTACAGAGTCGGGATTTTGTATTTTGAGATATTGCACCCCGTTTTGGTCCATGTAAAAGGTATCTTGCTTGTTTTCTCTAACCTCCTCTTTGAACTCAAGGATATGGTCATCTACCCTTACAACATATTCCTTGTTAGGATCCAGATAAATCTGAGCCCCATGTTTGTTAGTCTTAAAAAGGTCAAAATATGCTTGCACCTGAGTGAGGTTCCAGTCCTTGATTGGGTAAAAGAGGAAGACATCTCGGAACTTGAGTTGGAGTAAGTGTCTGGCACTTCTTTCGCTATAGTCATTAAAGGTCTCCTTTGGTTTACGCTCTCTTTGATGGATGCCCTACTCAGATTCTCTCCCAAAGTACCAAGATTACCTAGCACCCTACCAAATCGCAGGTTCATAAATGGACACAAGCAAATTAAAGAATAGATACTTGAAACTTGGAAATATGCACTTTGGTTCAGACACAATGCTTCTAAGCCGTGCCTAGCCCTTCTCAACCAAGACAAGATTTCTTGCACACCAGCACTTCAAACCGTATGTGATTCCACCATTGTTAACCTGAAGTCATAAAATATTTGACAATTCCTATCATCAACCACTACATGCACTCAATGAGCCAAAACCCTTTTAATTTTGTGCAAGCTATCTTAGGCGTGCCGAAGATGGTTGCGCCCTTTCTGTGAGAGGAGATATGCTTTGACCATTTGAATGGGGTTCTTATAGTCACACAAAGCTAAACTCAGTGTCAAAATCAAAAAATCACCTTTGTGGTAAAAGTTTTATCTTCGGTGCATCGAAGATAAAATATCCCTATTTCAAGAGATTTTTTCCCAATAGATTTTCTTGTCTTTTTACATGTAGTTTCCAATCTCTCCACTGATTTTCACAAGGTTTGGACTATATGTATGTGTTTTACCACCCCTTGTTGTTCAAACTTTCTCAAGAGCTGCACAATGTTCAAATGAAACTTTGTCAATGAAAATTTTGCCAAAATCACCCCCATGG
The DNA here is from genome assembly GCF_014529385.1 of Adiantum capillus-veneris. Taxonomy (NCBI): domain Eukaryota; kingdom Viridiplantae; phylum Streptophyta; class Polypodiopsida; order Polypodiales; family Pteridaceae; genus Adiantum; species Adiantum capillus-veneris. The sequence goes on from NC_140954.1 coordinate 52,903,293, forward strand.
TAGACTCTTTATCTTTGGCGTGCCGAAGATAAAATTGTTTCATAGAATGATTTTCTCCAATGTTTTAAGGCTTATCCTTGCTCTCGTTTCAATGTTTAGCCTAGATTTGACTTTACTTTTTCCAATTTTCTCTAAAATGGCAGTTTTTACCAAATTTGAGCCCTGACGTGGGCTTTTGGTGGTCCAAATTGTACCAAAGTCAACAGGGAGGGCATCAAGTTGGTCTATCGCATTGCAAGTTCAATTTTTAAATTTAACCCCAAATAGCCGCAATTTATCTTCGGCGTGCTGAAGATTACTCTGACATTGTTTTGATGTTTTTCAAAGCACCTTAGATCAAATGCAATCCTTACTTCTTTCTACTTCCCCTGCTCCTATTGAACATGAAAAAGAATGCAATATTGTGGAAAAATCAACTTTTAGTACCAAAAATCTAATTTCTACCTAGGTGTTATTCTTCTCAACTAATCACTAGTCTCAAGGACCCTTCACCCAATCCTACCACCTAATCTAATGCTACCGAGGTCCTCACCGACTATCCCTACTCTCAAGCACCTCTAAGCAGTGATAAATTCAAAAACTCTTTTATTCTAATCAAAACTAGAGGAAGTAATGTAATTATAAGCGAATGCTTTGGGATTTTCTTTGGTCTAGGTTGCCTCATCCCCGGCAACAGCGCCTAGACCGGCTGACAAGCCTCACCATATCGATGCTAGCAAAGCAAGAATCACAGACATAAAATTTCAATTGGTGGGACGTAGTTCATCCAACTAGTGCATGGAGGCTACAACAGATAGCTTATCTCTCAAAAACCCAAGTCTAGTGTGCTCTCGCCTAGATAGATCTCATGTATGTGTCAAACACCAAAAGGTAACCTTCCTACTACAAGCCTATACGACAAATTTGTATAGCTATAGTGCTCCAAATGAAATGAAACTTGCTACTTAGAATGTGCAAAGTATCCTCACCATCCTCATGTGCTCAAAAGTCATTTCTAACACTTGGGCAAAATTGCACCGAAGATAAGCAACCTATTTTGGGCAGGCCAATTTCGGCCTCCGAAGCACTCTATAGCTTCCTTAGGACGTGCTCTATCTATTCCTATGGTCAAAAACCAATTTGGATGCAAGTATGGTGCATAAGGAATGAAAACACAACTTGTAGACAAACACGAGTAAAACCACAACTTCATCGTGAGAAACTTACGTAGAGTGGAAGAGCTTTCACCTACAAGCACATTAATATGCTTGCATTTGCAATGCCACTTTCCATGAGGGTGACACAAAGAGATGAAATAGTAAGGAGCTCACAGAACAGTACTGTAGCGTCCGCTCACTTTCATTATACAAAACTTAGGTCAAAAGGTACAAAAACTGGCTTTTATATCTTAGCAAAGGTTTAAGAAATGAATCCCTAGCTAACTTGGCTCACTAATAAGGCTAGGAAATGCAAATAATTACAACTTTGGAATCCCCTAGCACCTTTACACTCTTTGGCAATCAATTATGATACAGCAACTTTGGACTTCTACGGGATTTCAAATCAATGAATAAGGTTTTGATACAATAAGTGGGGATAAAAAATAATGATGATGCTCCTTTGGCGTTCCTATTAGCCGAGTAGCTAACAAAATTGTTCTTGATGTGTTGTAACTATGAGATGTACTAGTCTTCACTTCTGATTTGAGTTTGGTGGAATTGTTAGCTCTTGACAAATGCTATGCACAATATTGGATTATCGACTCGGGTGGTGCCCATTTCCATGTTACTCCTCACAAAGGAATGGTTCTCTAGTCTGCTTCTATACATGGTTCGATTAAGCTAGATGATTCTCATCAGCTTGAGATATGGGGCATTGAAGATGTGAAGTTGTGTATGAATAACAGTACTAAGTTCAAGCTATGAGGTCATATGAGTCAGAAGGGAATAAAATAGCTACAGTGTTTGGTTGTATCTCTATCTTAAACTATCTTGATTTTAGTTTGTGTGAGCATTGCATATACAAAAAATAGACTAGGCTTACCTCTTTGCCATTGAATAGAGAGTTAGGGAATCCTCTAGACTTTGTTCATAGTGATCTATGTGGGTCTATGCCGTATAAGTCTCTAGAGGGGGCATTTTTTTCTTGACTTTCATAAATGACTCTACTCAAAAGGTGTGGATCTACCTCTTGGAGAGGAAATACAAAGTCTTTAGTGTCTTCCAAAAGTTCCAAGCTATGGTAGAAAACTAGCCAGGCAAGAAGCTGAAGGCTCTGCATACCGACAATGGGGGAGAATATGTATCCTCTTAGTTTAAGGACATGTGTAGCAAACAAGGCATTAGGAGGCAGTTTACTACATTGTACACACTTTCTCAAAATGGAGTTGTTAAGTGCATGAATAGAACTATTTAGGAGAGGGTCACTTCCATGCTATTTATGGAGAATTTACCTCAAGAGTTTTGGGGAGAGGCTGTTATGGTAGCAATGCATGTAATCAATAGGTCGGTTAATATAGGATTGAACTTTAAGATTCCATAGGAGATGTGGATAGGAAAGAAGCCTAATTATGATAGACTACATGTGTTTGGGTGTGAGACATTCTCACATGTCCTAAAGAGCTTAGAAAGAAGTGGAACCCCAAGTCACACAAATGCATCTTCATTGGCTATGGTGTAGATAGAGAGATGATTTATTTTCTTTGGAACCTTCAATCTTGGAGAGTTATTTGTAGATCACAAGTTATACTTAATGAATCAAAGATGCATAGCCAACCTGCGAAAGAGGTTGAGTATCATAGAGTAACATTTGATGACGTAGCCTCTAATCTAGTTATGCAAATAGCTCAGTCTACTATAAATTTACCTATCACTAGTAGTGATCTAGAGAGAGCTAGTGATGCTCTCAAGAGAGAGAAAAGTCTAGCAATCAGGAAGTGAGGAGATCTACACATGCATCTCATGCCTATGAGAAATTTCAGTGAGGATTAGATTATCTATTGTTCAGTGACTGTGAAGAGCCTACCTACTGCCAAGAGGTTATTGAGATGGAAGATAGCATGAAGTGGGAACATGCAATGCGATCTAAGTACAACTCAAATGTGGCTAATGAAACTTGGGAGCTGAATTTTTTTCCAGAGGGAAGACAAGCCTTGCCTTGCAAATGGGTGTACAAGAAGAACTACACGGCAAAGGATCTTGAGCCTATGTACAATGCTAGATTGGTTGCTAAGGATTTTAAGCAAACAAAAGGAGTTGATTTCAATGAAATCTTTTCTCCAATAGTCATGATGACTACATTGCATCTTGTGCATGGACTAGTAGCATTGAGGACATGGAATTGGTCTAGATGGATGTGAAGATAGCATTTCTTCATGGGGATCTTGATGAGGAAGCATACATGAAACAACCAGAGGGTTTTGAATTCAAACCTAAGAAGATTACGAGGGAATAGTTAGTGTGTAGATTGTGTAAGACATTATATGGCCTAAAACAAGGCTCAAGTCAGTGGTATATGAATTTTGACAAGTACATGTAGTCCCAAGTGTATGAAAGGATCCAAGAAAATCATTGCTTGTATACCCAAAGGTTGAGCGATGGTGAAAATGATGGTTCACTTATCATCTTGATACTTTATGTCGATGATATGCTACCCGGAAGTCTAAAGACAAGATTGCCATCTTGAAGAAGTCACTTCACATGCAATTTTCTATGAAAGATTCAGGAGATTGAATCACTTTCTTGGTATGTGAATCAAGTGAGATTGGAAGCATGGAACACTAGAGTTGTCACAAGAAAAGTATGTCCACAAAGTCTTGCAACGTTTTAATATGTAGAGGGAAGGCTACATTGAGTACCCCAATGCAAGAATACAAAAAACTTAGCAAGAATGATGCTCCTAAATCTGATGCTGAGAAAGAAAAAATGGCAACGGTGCCATGTTCTTCAGTTGTAGCCTATTGGGAGTCTTGTGTATGCCATGGTAGCCAAGAGACAAATCAATGACTAAGAAAAATTTCTACCCCAAGAGCTCGATAGGCAATACACATTTACTCAAAATTGAGTTGGAGGGGGGGGGGGGGGGGGGGAGAGAGAGAGAGAGAGAGTTTTCATTATCATTCGCAAAAGGTCAAATATGACCTATGGGACCAAAAGAAACATATCATGTGAAATGTCTGAAGCTTATATGTGACAAACTGAAAGATAATGATGTGGAAGTTCATTAATGATATTAGATTTTCATCCTTTACTTTAGAATTTGAGCCTCCTATTGCTAGTTTTTTTAAAGTTCACTAGGACATTGACCGTGTTGTGACTTCATTTGGCTCCAATGTAGCCTTTGATTGGGTTAGTTGAAACCCCTGTGAACATCAATTAACGGACCAATTTCATACTAGCATACTAGTTGACTTTTAAAAAAATCATTAGTGTAAATATTCTTCTCCCCACTCCTTCATCTACCCCTCTACCCCGAATAAAAACCTCTTCACCCTCTCTTGGCCTTCCTCTGCCTCGATGCATTAGCTATAACACATCAATGCCTTTGAACATTGATCTCTTGCACACTTTACCTCCCATTAAAAGCTACTACCCCACCTATAAACCTGTTTCCTTGCCTAGGTTGTGTTCTACAATCACCACATTGTGCCCGATGCTACTACAAATACCTCCATGGTGTGTGTGTGTGTGTGTGTGTGTGTGTGTGTGTGTGTGTGTGTGTGTGTGTGTGTGTGTGTGTGTGTGTGTGTGTGTGTGTGTGTGTGTGTGTGTGTGTGTGTGTGTGTGGGGGGGGGGGGGGGGGGGGGGGGGGGGGGGGGGGAGAGAGAGAGATTTCACCCCTACACGCATGCAAAGTTGAAGACTATTGCAGTTTTAATTTAGTCAATACAAATGGAGATACAACGACATGCAATATGGAGAGAGAACATAAATCTATCTAGATTGCACATGGTGGAGTGAGTGCAAGAATTTGGCTATCAAATTCTTTGAAGTGGCCCACACCATTTCACCAAAGCGCGTCACATATTGACCAGCCAACCAACATGAACACTTTCAAATGTTCCTTGTACACATTCTAGCATCATTGTTTACCATTTGTTTCTATCGCAAGAAAAAACATGATCGTAGCAAACTTAAGAAAATGTGGTTATTCGGATCAACCATATCTAAATCTCATCCAACATCCACCTATATAAACCATGAAACCAAAAAGTTTTTTTCTCATTACAAAGGCCCACAAGGAATGTGCATAAAATCGAGTTTCCTTGCCCCTAACATACACACGGAATTGGATCGTTTATTTTCCACAATTGCATATTGAAAAGCCCAGAATTAAACAAGATTACCCCCCACATATCTACCATACACCTCACCATAAAAGTTATTCCACATAATGCCCTGCTCGCCAAGTCCATGAGGATGCACATCAAAGCAGTTTAGCTCCCATTAAGAGCTTACTACAAGAAAATCTTGTAAGTACACCAAAGTATTGTTTAAGACCATCAACTATTGTCTTTTCACAAAGCCTCCTAGCATATTTTATTTACAAACCATGGAAACACATCCGTGCTTATCATAACTACACATAAAATGCCATTATCAAAGCCCACTGGCTCACTCAATTGATGTACAAGCAGTCATATTGGCTCTATAGGTGAGCATGTGTATCCATGCTAGAGCCTACATGTAAATCCCGTAGAAGCTCTGTATGGTCTGCAAAACTCCACTATGCATCATGCTAGTATCAGTCATCGTACAACTGACAATCCCTACTGCAAATGCTCCCACTACAGCTGCTAGGTAGGGCCTCAACACTAGTAGGTCGTACATGAAACGCCCAAATACTGACAAAATCTATGAAAACTTGGATGTACTCGCCTCCCATGTGCTCATCTACATTTCACATACATCTTTGTTGTTGTCTCATATGTCTAAAACAATGGTGCCTAATGTGCCATGTGTGACCCCAATGCCAACATCGCATTTATCAGCAATTATGAGACCACCGTCTCTCATGAGTCATCACTGTCGACTCTAAATTGTCACACATATCTGTGAACTAGATGCCAAGAAACCAAACTATGGCGAGAAATCTTGGGAGAAATCTGGTAGAGTGTCCCTATAAATTGAGCAAAAAATTCAAGTACAATTTCTACCATAAACCATGCCAAACTAGCAACAAAGTGGGAGATCATTTGACCATTACACAATCATGGAAACCATAATCAAACACATCAAAACCGATGCTCACATATGCATAAAATCAGCTCCACAATCTGCTATATCTACAAGCATACAATCTGGGACAAACAGCTTGACTGAGCGTAAAGCGCATAACCATATATACAAGTAGTGAGCAAACTAGCTCAAAACGCATCCCACAAGAGAAAATGCCTGTAAAAATCTGCAAAAAAACTGTGAAACCTGTGATTGGCAAAGTCTATAGCCACACAAGCATATGCTATCCTCACTCCTGTGAGAGTGGGTACAAGAACACTAAATTGTGTCCAAGCTGAAAAAACATGTCAAAGTGGGAGTCAAAATCGTCCACTAAACCGTTAGAGAGCATAATCGCAGATGCGCATGGAACATGGTGAGAATCTGTAAAAAATTTGACAGAGTTTTCCCTAAGAACTGAGTGAAAACTCAAAAAATCTCACCAATGCCGCATAAAGCATATAGACACTCAATGTCTTAGTAAAGAGATCCACAAATGGTATACATAAAATTCCAAACCCTGGCAAACAAGCTCACTCCTGAATGAGAAGCTCTATGGACCTTTCCCTATACAAAAATGTTGTAAACCTATGAACCTGGTACCTGTTAGCTATACCTAGCTCAAGCTGTATCCGCAAAATGCATACATATCATAGGCTACACAAAACCGTGCTAAACCACTCTCTGGAATGCCCCACACAGTCATACATAGTCTGCACTACAAGATAGCACAAACTGTGAGCAAACCATTTGGAAATTGGTGCACTACCTCATCGATTAGAAAAACACGTCAATCAAAAACTAAACACAAAGCACAAGTAGCTGCCTGTGGTCAAAATCATCGTTTAAGAGCCAAGGTCACCGGAAAAATTGCTCCAAAATGGTCCGTTGGAGCCGGTATGTGCCTATGTGTGCCACCAAAATTGGAAAATGGAAGTGCCATCGAAGTTGAAATACTGTTAAGACCACGTCAAAGCCACGCCGCTCGGGATGGGGACTAGAGAAGAGCCGATGCCACTCTTTCTCGTCTGTCTCCTACTGTGTTGAGGTCGAGAAGGTAGGGTGCCAGGGTGCCAAGGAATGTCCGTCTGAGAAAATCCACTCTAGAATAGGGCATGGTAGGGGAGTCGCTAGTGAAGCTACACCGAAGGAGAGCCAAACTTCTCTCTCTTGCTCTTGCTATGTCGAAGTTGAGAAAAGAAGGTTGATGTCGCCTTGTCTGTTGCCAAACAAAAGCACTCGCCAAGATTGTAGCCGCCTAAATTGGTGTCAAAATTGATGCGTTGAGCCGATGCTAAGCCATCGATGCTTGAATCCAAGAAGAAAATTGTCGAGAGCTGAGAAGAAACACTCATTGAATAATGTGTTGTCAATGTGTCAAGGCATGACTGCTGCCGCCTGGGAGGATTGGATGCCAAGGGGTGCCCTGACTTAATTGCCGTGCAAGCGCCAAGAGCACACGTGCCGGCTCTCCTTTCATCGTGACGAAGAGAGCTCTCAAGATCGCTCTCTTTCTCCTGAGAATTGTGCTAGCTCTTTTGTGTGTGAATGTACCCTTACATACATCCTTAAGAGAAATTAAAAATCAATTTTATAATCTGTCAATCTCCCTGCTCTGAGCCCTATGACTGTGCGTGTGCGTGTGTGTGTGCGTGTGCGTGTGCGTGTGCGTGTGCGTGTGCGTGTGCGTGTGCGTGTGCGTGTGCGTGTGCGTGTGCGTGTGCGTGTGTGTGTGTGTGTGTGTGTGTGTGTGTGTGTGTGTGTTTAAGAATGATTTATCTAACAATAGTTTGATTTCACAAACTATTGAACCATATAATGGAACTAGAGACCAGTCAAAGTGTAACAAACCAAACCTTATGTATACATTAGATGACAAACCAAACCTTATGTATACATTAGATGACAAGTAGATAAAGTTAAGATTACAATTGACAATGATACTGACATATATTGTATTTCATGTTATTATCAAAGAATCATATACAGGGGTTATCTATCACTAATAAAAATAACCAAACATTGGATGATCTTCTTTTATTGTTGCAGTTGCCGTTGTAATCCCAAGGAAAGAGTCTCTTACCTATCACCATCCAAGAAACACAAGCCTATCAAAACTGGCATTACTTGGGAAGACAGGTGTCAACGACTCCCTCCCCTTGTTATTGGTGTCAAAAATTACAACAAAAACTAACACCATAACAAAGATCTAATATTAAGTTTGAGCCATTTATTTATGATAATGTTTACATCATTTAATTCCAAAAAAAATCAGACAGCATCTCCTTTGTAAATTGGATCAATTCTCAAAAGTCCAGTTTACTGTCATCTCATCTGAGACCCCCATTTGAGGATTAAGGCTCTTTTAACATTCATTAAACTAATTTCAAAGTAGTTTGTGTTAAAAATTATGCATTTATCCAATAGCATCAAAAAGTACTTTACAATTGTGAATTCGCCACTATATACTTACCTTCATCAGAAGTGATTTCTTGCATACAAAGATAGAAGTACATGTCTACAGGACCATTTTGCTAGGCTGATGTTTAAGTAATCCAATCCAAAACAGCTTCCTGAAGATATACTATATATAATGTCATTTATATTTATATTTACCTATTGAGGCGGTCCGGGGCGGGCAACAAGAAGAGCAACCTCTAGACACCCTTCAAGGCTCCCGTGCTGCTCAATTGGGTTGGGGTTGGAAAAACAACAAACACACACACAAACCCGCAACCTAACCCTACACAAATTTGGGGCACCACCTAGTTTTGGATGCGAACTAGGACGCGTAAAGAGAGAGAGAGAGAGAGAGAGAGAGAGAGAGAGAGAGAGAGAGAGAGAGAGAGATAGTGCTTGGGCTGCTTTGAAACGTATCGGCAATGATCAAGCAAACACAATTATATATGTAAGAAAGAGAGAGAAGGGGGAGGGGGTGTTTGTTGCACTAATACCTTCTTACAAATCTGTCATGACCAATCAAAGTGATATTAATATTTGTTCAACATAGCTTGAGTAAATTACACCACAACACATCACAAGAAAAGCCACCCCACTCACTGTCTTAAGGCCAGGGGAGTCCTCTCCACCCTGTCGCCCTCTTACAGTATGTGGGATTTATGGCTAAATTGATGACAACACTAGAGACAAGCTATCAAGAACTTAACAAAAAAAACACCAAGACACTTACACATCATTGTTGTCCATTACTTCACGTGGGAAGAGAGACAAAGTATCCAAGCTTATTAGTCCAAATCCACCCTCCTTGATTCAGCAAATGTTGGGCTTACACTAGTAGGAGAAATGATAGATTTCCTACTCTCAATTGAGTGATCACTCTCTCTCTTACAATGGCATAGAGTTCCCTTTCTAATCTCCTATTACAACACATGCACATGCATAAGACAATGAGCTTCCACTCAAGAGCTCCTTCTAGAGAGGTTGAGCTTGGCTTCTCAAGCTATAGCATAGTGCTCTTGCTTATGGCTCCCCCTTTTGTGCTAGCTACACCCTCCTTTTATAGCAATTTTGAAGCCTAGGGTTACTCCTCTAACCATGGTTGGGTTAGATTTTCACCAATTTATCTAATTTCTTTTGCTTGGAATTATCAAGAAGTTGGTGGGGAAAGAGAGAGGAGAGAAATGGAGGTGATAGGACTTTTCATAGTGGGTTAGTGTTAGTAGAGTTAGTATTAATTTACAAATGGAATTGGATATTTACAATGGGAGTATCCATGTAGGATACAAATAAGGAAGAAAAACTCTTAAGAGGTAAGAAAAGGTGGATTTCTTACAAGGTTGATGCTCCAAGTGTCTTGAGTAGGGCCAATTTTGACACTTGTTGACGGTCCACTAGCTTTGATGGTACATTTTTTCTCCACTCTTGACCTTCCTTGAGAGACAAGGTAATTGAAGTTGAGTAATCAACCACCATGATGTTGTCTTTTAAGAGAAGAGGCTGAATTTTGTGGTTTTTTTTATAGATATGGGTAAATTGGAGGAGGAAAAATGAGACTAGGTGGTCAATTTTGGAATGGAATTGTGTGTGGGAGGTATGAGTTCACCATGGTTTCTCTTATTCTTCACGGTTGAGGAGAAGGTGAGTAGGGTGCAGAGAGGAGTGGTGAGAGAGGTGGGGATGATGAGTGGAGAAGTGTGTGTGAAAGAGGAAAATGATAAAGTGGAAGAGAGAGTGTGGCTGCATAACATGGGAAAACTGGGGTCCACTAATAAAATCATAGCTCACAGCTCGTAGCTCAAAAAAATATGAAAAAGTTTGAGACAAAAGTTCAGCCCACGAGCTACAACTTTTGTTTGTATCACCTTTTCAAATTCGGAGAGCAAGTGAACTTTAAAAATTCAGCAAAACCGACCGTTTTTTTCTCAAAAGAACAATGGACCAGGATGCAGCTGGCATCGTCATTTTTAATGAGCAAAAGGAAAAGGTCTTCTCTATTGGGCAGTTACTACACTCCCACTCCAACAACGAAGCAGAGTATGCAGCCCTAATTCTTGGATTAGGACAATGTGTTTTGCAAGGGGTTCAGCACCTAAATGTGTTTGGTGATGCCATGCTCTTGATTAAGTAGATAAATGGCACTTGGGTTTGTAAACATCGGGTGTTGCTTGGTCAATTACGCCAATTTAAGGAGCTTTTAAGAAAGTTTGAAGCGGTGTAGTTGCTTCATGTCCCTAGGACAGAAAATCAAGAAGCAGATGCTCAGCCAAGGAAAGAATACAAGATGTTCCCATAGGAGCAATCAAACTGAAGTTGCCCCTCTTTCAGGGTAGCGATGATATGCGTGATATCATCAGCTTCTTAGATACAGGAGAATGTCTTGAAGGGTATACCAAGGGCCAAAAACAATGGCTTGTCCAAAAGGCAACAAGATACCGCCTTATAAGCAGCACCTTGTACTGCAAGGGCAAAGACCAGATCCTCAGGTGAGTGCCAATCTCCAGTGAGATCACGGAGGTAATCTCAAGTTTCCATGATGGTGTTTGCGGCGGACACTTTTCTCTAGATATTACTAGTAGAAAGATTCTATAGGTAGGATTCTCTTGGCCTAGTCTGAACAGGGATGTGCATCATTGGTGTAAAACATGCAGAGCTTGTCAAGTATCTCGTGATCGAGCACTAACCTATGAGCCACATACTCCTATCATCTCATATGGTCCGTTTGAGAAGTGGGGAATAGATGCAATTGGTCCTTTACCAAGGGCCCAATCAAGTAAACTGTACATTCTAGTTGGTGTAGACTACATGACCCAATGGGCGGAAGCAGCAGCCACCACACGCATTACAGCCCAAGAAGTGGCGAAGTTTATATTTGAGCACATTTGTTTCCACTTTGGCACACCTCTGGAGATAATATCTGATAGAGGGCCAGGTTTCAGAGGCGACTTGGTGGGAGAACTGATGAAAAAGCTAGGCATCACACGCCGACACTCAACTCCGTACTATCCACAGTGCAATGGTCTAATGGAAAAGGTAAATGGCATGATCTGTAAAATCATCACAAAGCAGGTGAATAACCACACCAATGATTGGGATAAGCATCTCATGGCCGCTCTTTGGGCCTACCACATGAAATTCCAAACATCACTAGGTTTCAACGACATTCCGAACATCACTAGGCTTCACCCCTTTCCATCTGGTATATGGAAAAGAGGCCATTCTACCCATCAAGGTGCAAATAGCCAGCTTGCTAGTCATGGTTAGTAAGTTAGAATGCCCAATTGCCCATCTCCGCAACCACATCTTCGATCTAGAAAGGCTTTAGCTAGACAGGGAAGATGCGATCAACTACTATGCAATGCAAGCAGAACGACACCGACTCGCATTCAATCAAGGGCTTAAGAAAAAGGGTCTGAAGAAAGGCATGTTAGTATTGAGATACAACAAAAAATTCGACACTAGGAAAGATAAGAAGTTTCAGCCCAGATGGGAAGGTCCATTCATCATCAAAAGGTGATATGCCAATGGTAGCTACAAATTGATGGAGGCAGATGGTCGAATTCACAAGACGAGAGTCAATGGATGGAGGTTCAAAAGGTACTTCTTAAGGTTTGATCCGGAGTTCATAGTAGATATTTCAAAGGAGGGAGAACCCTTTAACTCCGCTGCTAGAGAATAAGAAGCAGAGCTAGAGGCATGAATGCCTCTAGCCAGAGGGGGAGGGCTAATGATAGCCGGATTTCAAAAACCTCGGCCGTGGGTACTAACCCCAAAAGGGGAGCATTATAATCTAAGTCAAATAAATAAATAAATAAATAAAACATTTTTTGTTGCAACTTGCCGCCACTACCCCCCCTTCTTGTCCTGGCACTCACAGAGGGGCCGCCACCCTAGGCCTAGCCCTCTCTCTCTCTCCCTCTTGCTTGGCACCACCCTCTCTCTCTCTCTCTCTCTCTCTCTCTCTCTCTCTCTCTCTCTCTCTCTCTCTCTCTCTCTCTCTCTTTTTCAACTCTCTCTATCTCCCTCTCTCTCTCTCTCTCTTTCTGTGTCAGCTCTCTCTATCTCCCTCTCTCTCTCTCTCTTTCTGTGTCAGCAACAAGAAGGCGAAGTTCTCTCTCTCTCTCTCTCTCTCTCTCTCTCTCTCTCTCTCTCTCTCTCTCTCTCTCTCTCTCTCTCTCTCTCTCTCTCTCCCTCCATACACACACATGACAAACACACACACACTCACCCTCACACACCATCTCGTTCAGCTCTCTCTCTATCTCCCTCCCTCTCTTTCTTTCTGTGTCGGCAGCAAAGGAGGAAAATAAATTCAGCTCTCTCTTTCCATACACACACACACACTTACAAGCACATACATACACACACACACACATACAATACACGCATAAGCACACGCACATAAGCACACGCACATAATCACATATGCACCAACAACGCGCACACACAACACACACAAGAAGGAAGAAGCAAAGAAAATGGACATCAACGCATCGACAAATGAAGAAGGACCAAAAACACGCGATGGAAGATAGCACATCAAAGAATGACGCCGAAGGCATGCCCCAGCGGCACCGAAATTGACGAGCGCGCTACACCAATACACCAGTAAAGCCTAAGACTTGCTGGCATCTCACCCACGATGGACCTCCTTGGTAACATTCGTAGGGTAACTCATTTTCCGTTTTCCAAGCCAAACTTTGTTAAAAAACCATTTTATATATTCCACCTCTCTCTAGGTGATGGTCACAAAGGCCCACCTAGGAGAATATCATTTTCTTATTTCTCCCAAAACAAAGCACCAGTCAATCGTCTGGGATTGCCGGTTGCTTGCTTTGTCTTTCCAGCTTAGGACCCTAAACCTAATTAGTTTATACTAAACTAAGCAGCTTGCACCTATAAAAGAGCACTGAGTGGTCACTATCAAGGGGGTTCAACACTTGAAAGAGAAGTCATGCATACACATTGACTCCAAGGGTCACTACGCACAGGAGTAGGATCTTTGCATACATGAAATTTCCTAAGAGAACGCACTACAGGCTCTGTCTCTCTCTCTCTCTCTCTCTCTCTCTCTCTCTCTCTCTCTCTCTCTCTCTCTCTCTCTCTCTCTCTCTCTCTCTCTCTCTCTGCGGTCTCCATCTCACCAAAACAAAGGGTTTTGTAAATCCCATCTTGAATCAAGTTTGCCCTCACATTCCGAATGGTTTTCATCTCCTCCGTCTACGTCTCCATTTCTCTCTCTCTCCCTCTCTCCCTCTCTCTCTCTCTCTCTCTCTCTCTCTTTGTGGTGTGCTATGTTAGTGTTATTTGAATCATTGATGTCCACGCCCTAGCCGCTCAAAGCTAGGTGGTACCCCGTGTTCACTCCCCGTGACGAGTTCTACATGAACGGGCCTAGTGTAGAGTCCACTGGGGTCCGTTTTGCACTTGCGCTTCTCACTATTGTACAAGTTATGAGCATTATGCAAGCTATCAAGAACAGACTCCAAGTCTACCAAACTACGCAGATATTCGAGGACAAGTACGATCAATATTAGAAGCTATGATTGATGAGTGTATTGTACAAGATGCTACCTTCTTACAGGCTAATGATGAAGATATAGTTGAAGTTGTGTATGAAAAGTTGGGATTAGCAGATGCCTTACATGAAGTAGAAGTCTTTGTGGGTGAGGCTCTACAGCCTCAAGATACACAAGGTTAATTTTTCAAAGAACCTATACATGCAGTACAGGAGGAAAAGAAATCAACGGATCAAAACAACGAAGTTCAAGAAGAAATTTTGTAGGTAAATGAGTGCAACCATATTCAAGTAGACATGCATGAAGATTTGGTTACGACTGATACTTTTGCCACTGACTCAGAATTAGAGCAATTTTTTTTGGGTACAGATTCTACCATAGAGTTGATTGATGATACAGATGTTATAGGTCAAAGCAAGGCTACTGTTGAGAGCAGCAGGACCATGGATTTGGGTATACTAGATTTTCTAAATTTGGATATACCAGATTTTGAGGACTTGGTTAAGCAAGAGTATGTGTTTGAAGATCTATAAGATTTGGATTCAAAGGGGGTGCAGACTCCTTCATTGACAAGTTGTTGTGACACCAAGCTACCAAAGTGGAAAACTGATCTTGAATGTGATGATGATGGTTCAGAGGGGGTGCAGACTCCTTCTTTGACAAATTTCTGTGACCCAAAGCTACCGACGTGGCAAACTGATCCTGAATTTGGTGATGATTTATTGGGGGTGAAGATTTCTTCTTTATCAAGATTTTGTTACACAGGGCTCACACTATGGCAGGATGATCATGAACTTGATGATGCTGATTCAGAGGGGGTATAGTGAAGTGCTATCTCTTGGTGTTGAATATGATTGGTTTCATTATGTCGATGATACAGACAGGGCAATAGATGAAATTTTCAATTTTCATGCTGAACTTTGTGTTACAAAAGTGCAAAGATATTTGGATGAGGGTGAAAGACTTGAAGAGCAGTTTACAGTAGATGTGTTTAGTATGCATGTGGAAATCTTAGTTTACAGTAGCCTGAGATGTGCAAGATGGAGGAATCTTCTGAAGCGATGGACCTAGACCTTATGTGCTTATTGGATGAAGCTTTGGAAGGATTCTCAAATATAGATGTTAACGATACCAATCAATCTAAATTCATGCATGAGAAAGTTTGTTCAGATGCAGCTGATGATGACCTTATGAAATTGTTGGATGATGCTTTACTTGATTTTGAGCCTCTACAAGATAGAGAATTGTTTTCTGATGCATCTTGCGATCCTAATGAAGAGAGCTTTGCCAAAGACTTGATGTATTCATATATGCATGATTGGGATTCCAATCCTAGTGAGAGTGAAGGTGCACTACCAATGCTTTTACTTGTGATTGATGATTGACAATTGGATGAGCCAGTTGCACAGGGGATACGGCAGTATCTAGTGATACCTGAAGCTATATGAGATTTGATGTTACCCTATGATGTAGGAGATTTTGAGCTAGCTTTTGACCCGGGAGGTGACAAATATATGCATGGTCCGAGGCAATTGACTTATATGCCATATGATTCAGGCAGTTTTCATGAAGATTTGTGGGTTAATTCATGTTTATGATCTACTGATTGGAATTCTTGTGTTTTACCTATGATCTTGGAGGATGGTACAAATTTTTTTAAAGGAATGCTCACAGTCGGGCAGATGATTGGTTTTCCATTTGATCCCGGGGGGCTACTAAAGTGCAAGTTGCAGATTCAAAGAGTACCAGTTATCTGTTGTAGCAGGTTGCATGGCACAAGGTTTTGGTTTCTAGATTATACTAAGTTAGAAGAGTTTTTTAATATGCGTTCAATAATATTACATGGTTGGCTTCCTGTTGACTTCTTTGGACAATTGATGAAGTATCTTCACATCTTTTGAGTTAGTTCTGCTATCAGAACTTGAAGTAAAGGACTTGACGGCCATTCCGTGTGCAGACAGAGTAAGGCATACTTGAGCTTGACAAGGTTTCCTAAAGCAAGCTTGATGGTCAAGCCGTGTGCATCATTAACTGAAGCACTTGAGTCTGACACGGTTTACTAAACAGGTTTTCCATAATTGAATGCTTTGGAGATACGGCAAATACGGTTCAAAGATTTTTGATGGGCAGCTACCTAATGATTAAGCTAGAATATTGATGATAGGTGATAATCCTTATATTATTTTCCATATGTTTACCAGTTACATGAGTCTGATGTTGGCAAACATCTTAAGGTACCTATAGCATAGATGCAGATTGAAGTGCAGTTGGCACAGACCGGAGGCTGTGCAAGTTCAGAGGGGATGGATGTCATGCATCTCCGTTCCCATGATAATAAAGATACCAAGAAGATGCACATCGTGCTTAATTTAAGCTTACTTGATTAATGATCAATGTTCATGGCTTGCTAACAAGCTAGTTTTACGATTAATGTATGCCAAATGCGGCTTTAAAGGGCCAACATATGCTTAATGATGCTAAAAAAAGAGTATGCTTGAAGTGAGCACATGTGGGAGTTTATGATTTAGAACTACATTGCTTGAAGTACTCTATCAGCTTGTCTTTACAAGTCGTCGATTGGAGCTACGGTGAAGAAGTTATGGTAGTTTGAAGTTTGAGTTAATTGTAGATCCTTACCGGATTGGGCAACTGCAGCTGAGGGGACAGAAATGAAGTGAATGCATGGGCCTGAAGTGCTCACTTTGTGGAGCACATCGGTCTTTCTAGATCAACAATCGGAGTTACGGCTACCAAGATATCACCAGATTAAATTTCATCAGGGGCCAGTTCCATAGCAGTTCGGTCGCGTCAGTTTGTGCTCCATCTAAGGTGTTTTCAGCTTTGGTAGGGGTTGTATGCAAACATGTGGTGATTGGAAGTGCTTGTCAGTATGAAGTTCTCAAGACCTAGAAGATTATAGTCCAAGTATCAATCAGCTAGGGAGCAAATTGCAACCAACTTGAAACTAGCTTATCGTCCATATGCTAGGTCGTGGTTTACAATTACTGTGTTGTATAAAGATTGGAGCATGCAATCTGACATCTTTGCTCACAATCTAGAAATATGTCCCTCCAGCACGGCGGCATACCTCACATATATAGCGATAAACGAGGTCAACAGAAAAATGAAATAGACACTCCTACTGTCCTCGCTTATGTATTATTGTTGGGCGCTTTGCCATCAGAGCAAGAACAACAAGACTTACAGCATTGCATCTAAAATACGCTACCAGTTCAAGACACCAACCACGAATCAACAATAACCCCTCTCTATTCATGACACCGATGAGTGATATTTGGACAGAAAAGGGGCATATATTATAATTATAGAGGAGCTATCCATGTTATAAAGGCAGATATTATAATTATAGAGGAGCTATCCATGTTAATCCAAACGATTTTTTACCTTATCGTAAGACAAAATGTCAATGTAACAAGGAATACATTGGCAAATCCCTTCAACAACAAATGTGTTCTCTTGCTCAGTGATCTTGCCCAATTACCCCTAGTTTGTAATCACACATGGGAGCTTTGTAACACATGCCATATCACAAGCTGGCAGATCCCTTCAACAACAAATGTGTTCTCTTGCTCGGTGATCTTGCCCAATTACCCCCAGTTTGTAGTCACGCATGGGAGCTTTGTAACACATGCCATATCACAAGGTCGGTCCACTTTCTACATGCAACTTTCTATAGGATGTCATGCTCTGTAATTAAGACATGCAACGGACCCTGAATTGCTTCAGTTCTTGACTATTATTCGTGAAAGAAAACCAGCTGTAGCTGAGATCGATTATACCTTGGGTGCATGTATTATAGATGAAGCACATATGCATGACTACATCAACAACTCTACTCCGATAATTTGTACTCACAGATGAGACTTCCAATACTATAACAACCTGACCTTGAATAAGTTGTACAATCAAACTGACATTACAAAAGTTGAAATAAAGACGAACGGGGTAAGATAAATGTCCTTCAGTAGTGGCTCCTAGACCCTAAGTTTAACGAGCTAGATTTGATTGCAATTGGCATGTGCTGCATAATCACTGAAAACACCGACTTGACAATCGGTGTGGCAAACAGTGCAACATGCTTTGTCGATGCCATTGCACAAAACAAAGAAGGTGAAGTTACATGTATCGTTGTCCTCATTCATTTTACTCATAATAACTACAAAAGAAGAAAGGAAAAACACAAATAACTACAAAAGAAGAAAGGCAAAACACAGTCAACATCCACCTTCTATGCTACCAACCATTCGATGAAAATTTTCTTTTGAAATACTTTCCGTTTGCAAGAATTTACATGTAGCACATATACTAGAAAAAAACATTCATCAATAGACAACCTCGCTTGGATATAATCTTAGCTGTAATTATCCCTATAATCTCGAATAATTGGTGCACTTAACTTTGTCTCCTCCCATAAACATGTATAAGGCATTGTACATTGGTGTTTTATCCCACGACTAGCGAGAAATGCATTAAATTCATGAGACATATACTCCCCCCCTCGATCGGAACGGAGGGTACCCATAGTACATTTCGAGACATTTTTAGCCATAGCCAGAAATTGTTTGAAGCACATAAAAACTTCGAACTTCGCTTTAAGTGGAAATACCCATGCATGCCTATCCCTTTCAAGCAGTGCCAAATTTGCCAAATTAGTCATGCTCTTGTTTCCTTCAGTGCTAGATACTAAATGTCAATTTGCATATGTCCTATTGTATTCTATAGATGTTATATAGCAAGACCCACCAAGCAAGACTAGTTACTTCGTTAGCATAGGAGCCTAAATCTCAATGCTACGCTCTCATTAACCCACGTGGCTGAAAATCTCCGCCGTGAAAATTAAAAAAAAAACAGTATTACAGGTCCGCAGGTAAACAAAAGCAGTGTCGCAGGTTCGCAGAGGTAGCAGCTCACAGGTTTTTCCCTGCCACAGAGAGAGAGAGAGAGAGAGAGAGAGAGAGAGAGAGAGAGAGAGAGAGAGAGAGAGAGAGAGAGAGAGAGAGAGAGAGAGAGAGAGAGAGATAACATTAGTTAACGACATGTGTGTATTTGGAGGCAAGTGTACGTGGGCTGGGGCGAGAATGATGACATGGCCCAAAACAAGCAGATGGGCACGAGTAGGAGAAGAGGTCCCATGAAAGTTGAAAGAGAAGGGGGGCGAGGAAGGGCTTGTCCATATTATCAGGAGGCTATGGCACCATGTACAGTGCAGAGGGTGTGCGCAAGAAATACGACCATGCGAGCATGAGAGGGATAAATCAAAAAGGTATGGAAGGGAGAGTAGAAGGATGGATGCAAAAGGGGGACCTAGAAGCGATAGGAGAGAGCGGAGGTAGTTGCAAGCGCACCAGAGGGAGCCATTGCGCATAATAAAAAGAGGAGCTATAGAGTCTGTTGTGATCATCCGAGAAGCCATACTGCGTAGGACTAGAAGCTCGAGAAAAGGATCGAGCATGATTGTGGGATCAAGCTTCACAGCCATACGGCTTGACAGCAGATTTCAACACCTGTGTGAGAGAGCAAGGGTGGGTGAGGATTGACGAACAGCCATACATCATCGTGTAGAGAGAGCACTATCTTATAAAGGTGATGGTGCAAGCGCAAGGCCGGCAGGTACTGAGGCGACAACAACTTAGTAGGAGGGAGTAAGGTCGTGAACTAACTATGGGTCAAGCGTATGGCATGGAGCAAACCCAAAAGGGAGAGAGATATGGTATGTCACATTTGAGGTTGTGGTCACGGTGTGGTTGAGCATGTGTCACAGCATGTGGGGAGGTTGTGGTGCAGGGTTTGGTGGGGTAGGTTGTAAGCGGGGTGAGAGTATGTGCTTGAGATTGCAAGCACGTGTGGCTGCATGCAATAGATCAACGTGCTCACAAGAGAAGAATGATAGCAATGACAAGCGGAAAACAATAATAACGTCGATGGCGATAACATTGCCACTTCAAATCTAAAGAAGATTGCACCACCTAATTTGTGCCTCACCGTCAAAATGCTAGTCCGCGGTGACCGAATGATGTGGTATGCGAACTATGTATTTGGACTACACTGCATAAAGATTGGAGCATGCAATGTGACATTCTTGCTCACAATCTAGAAATATGTCCCTCTTGCGCAGCCACATACCTCACATATAGTGACAAGCAAGGTCGTTAGATAAATGAAGTAGAAACTCCTGTTACGCTCACTTCTCTACTATTGTTGGGTGCTTTGGAACACGCAGAAGTCAAATACTCATGGACGACCTGTACTTCTTGTAAAAAATCTAATTACCATCTAAGATATGTTGTCATCCATGCACCTAACTACATAAAACGAATTCTGTCTGCACGACAACTATATACACAGTTGCTTAGCATTATAGACGTATCGATCAATGTGACAAAAACTACACATGCAATAACACAAGGATTATTGGAGTGGAGGCTTTTGCTAGATAACCCACTGATATCTTAGTCACGTAACGCTAGTCTATACTCTACAACTCATGAACTATCCACCTCATCCATATCAGATGTCTTAGCTTTCAATATCAAGAAGAACAATCCCATATTACAGAGATATAAGTGCATGGTTGAACAACCACACAAAAGAATAGGATTGTGTATATTGTCTAAAGAGGTTCTAGGCACAATGATTTGTCACCATTCACAACTACAACCCTTTGAACTGATGGGTCAAGCGCAGGAAAAAATAGCTTCTCGATTTTGGAAACATTAGCTGAGCCATCAAGATAACACATGTATACCATATTAATTGATGCACTTAGCTTTGTGCCCTCTTATAAACATAATAATATCTTTGTGGCGGTCTTCTTTCCTTTACTGCTAGTTGCTTGATGTCATTTTTCATATGACGTGTTGTATTCTATAGACGTTTTATAGCAAGACCCTTGACTAACAATATCAGAGCGAAATTTGAAGCCCATATCGACATCTTGCGTTCACACATGGCTGCAAGATACACACGTAAGTGATTGCTTCTAGAGAGAGGCCCTCGATTCGGATCCTTTGAAAACAGCTGAGAGATTTCTGGACCAGCTCCTGATGCGCAATCAATGCACTGGGGCAAGAAGCTCTTCAAGCTCGTTTTGTGCTTTCTAAAGTGCACCACATTCAGCATACATATCGACCAAGGCATTCCCAAACACGACAAGTTTTATAAACAACCCTTGCTGGGCATATCCTGCAATCAACACGTTGCATGCCGGTGCAATGTTGGACATACCTTGCAATCAAATAATGCTTTGCCCGAAGTCTGCCAGCTTAGCCGTCTCCAGCCCCCCTCTCCTCTGCAGCAGAATGATATCTGGCTTCACATCCAGATGCAACACTCCGTTCTCCTCGTGGCAGAACCTTAGAGCGGTGACCATGGCCTTCACCACCAGCGCCCCCTCATGGCACGTCATGTAGAGCCCTTGCCTCCTCCTCCCATTCATCATGTTAAGAGGCGTTCCACCTTTGCACAAATCCATCGCTACGCAGGGCCTCCCATCGCCATCTGCCAGATGCACCCTACGCAACCTCACTATCGGCATTATTGTTGCGACTGCGTGAGTGGATAAGCGCCGCATGATGCGGATCTCTACCCTAGCCAGCCAAAGTTGGTGCTTGCGGTGCATTTCATGAGCAGAAAGCTCTTTGACCAATGTCTTGCAGGCCATGATATGCTCTGCCTCACAAGGTCGCAGCTCTAACTCACCGCCCGCTGTTGTTACTTTGATGATTCCTTCTAACTTTGAATACTTGCCCATAGCCTCCCTCACCAAGAGATCCTATTATCTCTATATTGGATATGGTGACCATGGACAACCTCGCATTGTCAATACTACTGCATGTTGTCTCCAAGGGCGGCCATTCATGCGCTTCTTTGGTTACAACCAAGGGAGTCCTGATTTGCATGGCCGCCAGCTCGTACTGTTGCTGAGCATTATAACCCATCATGATCTCTCTCTCGGATTTAGGTTTAGGCGCAGCAATAAGATCGTCATGATGAATACCAGCTACTTTAGCTTGCGGAGGCCCAGCAGATGCTCTTGCTACTGCTGCTTGACGCACGATATGCAACAGGAGAGGATGGCGTCCGCCAGCTTGCATCGGAGTAGTACGTTGAGCATTCGGTAGACGCACTGCCTTTGTGGTATTATAAATGTTGCCTTTTTCATTGTTGTGCTTCACAATATGCTCCTTCGACGACGTGCAGATACCGATGCCTCCCCTGTTGTTGGGCTTTGCATGCCTCTGCCGTGCATGCGCGGCCGCTGCTTGTTGTGATGTTGTAGTACTGTTTTGCAGAGTTGAGCGCGGGTCATGCTTGACCACCCAATATTGGAATACTCCACGTGTAGGAGCTGCTGCAGCTATCCGACCAACAGTCTCGGCTTTGATTCAGTCGTGGACACGCGAACTACGGTTGTTGACTGCAACTGGTCTTATATTGGCAGCGGTTGGATCGGTATTGGACGGCTGCTTGTCAGAGCGGTGCTTATTCACCTTCCGATTCCGGCGGGTCATTATAGCTGGGCCTTGATCAGTAGTGATCAAATTACTTACTGGAGCTGATAGTGCAGAGACGTATCTAATGATGATGGCAAGATTATCTGATGTATCTGATACAGGTGCTACTCGCTGCTAGCGACATTGACAATGATGCACGCTAATTAGCAGCAGCCACATAATCATCTCGCCCAGTGCAGTACTAAGCTGGCCGACAGGCTAGCTGGGAAAGGAGGCTGTTGAGATCAGGACGTTGGGGCTATATCAGGACGTTGAAACATTTCCACTTCGACATCACGTGATTCCTCCCAAGCAGTAGAATATGTTCCACAATGAGGGAGCTACATAGGCTTACCTATCCTGCAACTACTCTGGCAACCTTATCAGCATTAAAAAGTAAAATAGCCGTATATTACGAGTGATAGGCCAAGCCGATAAGGTTGCCAGAGTAGTTGGAGGATAGGTAGGCCTATGTAGCTCCCTCTTTGTGGAACATGTTCTACTGCTTGGAAGGAATCACGTGATGCCGTAACGAAACTCCGCAAGAAAATTTCTCGAAACAGATCTGTGAACCAGGCGTCTCGCCCCATCCGAACGAAGTACTTTAGTATAAGCCACCAACTTAATCAAAATTTTCAAATGTTAACATTAAATCAAACAGAGCACCCAAACAACCTGATATTGTGAGACCTCACCAAAGCATGAGACTTCTAAAGTATATAGCAGGTGGTTGAGCTTTTTTCATGCTTTTTCTTTTTCCTTCAGAATGGGTAGGCCAATTCCAACTCACCTGATTGAGCAGCAGATAGAATTTGAGACTGCAATGTATAAGTTGCAATTTTGCCTTTACCCAAATTTTCAAGAGCAGGTGCTCAGACACTACATGCATAAATGGAGTGAGTTCATTCCATGGCCAGTTCAACCACCTACCCCATGGCATCCACATTACATCACTTGGAATACACTCGGTCGACAAATCACCACATCAACATCACCGTACTGGCTAGTTGCTCCACAAAACACCATTGTATGTTGTTCGTACAGATTGCGGATGTGCTCGCCCACTTGAGACTATAGAAATAAATTACTCTAATGTGGTTCCCAACCACCTTCAGTCAACTAAACAATTCGTTTCACGCTACTTTCCTGACAACCAGTTAACCACACGTGCAACTTTGAAGAGCATCTTACCGATATAGCCCTTTGTTCCTACATCAAAAACTCCCATTGATATGTGTAGTTACCTTGTCCTCCTCTTCTTCTCCACAAAAATTTTGTCCATTGCATAGTAAAGCAGTCATTGCCTGCTACATTTCAAGGTCTTCCCAACTCTCTCTTGCTTAGTTCCATTCTTAATTCATCAACATTTTT
This sequence comes from Adiantum capillus-veneris, assembly GCF_014529385.1. NCBI lineage: Eukaryota > Viridiplantae > Streptophyta > Polypodiopsida > Polypodiales > Pteridaceae > Adiantum > Adiantum capillus-veneris. The sequence goes on from NC_140954.1 coordinate 52,927,347, forward strand.
TTTGCATACTCTCTACATCAAATCGTTTCAGTGACTTATACTCACTTGCGATAACAAGATTTGTGCAAAACAAATAATAAGCGCTCTCTCTCTCTCTCTCTCTCTCTCTCTCTCTCTCTCTCTCTCTCTCTCTCTCTCAACTTTCATTTCTGCGTTCTTTTACAGATGTATACTCTTATTCAATGCTTCCATGAGAACAAAATAGTAAATACAATCTTGTATGTATCAGTGACTTCTACTCACTTAGGGTAACAACATTTTTGGAAAACAAATGATAAATGCACTCACGTGCTCTCCCTCCCTCCCTCTCTCTCTCTCTCTCTCTCTCCCCTTTCACTTCTATGTTCTTGTTTACTGATGTATACTCTTGTTCAATGCTTCGATGAGAAGAAAATAGTAATTACAATAGTGCCCTTGCAGTCATGCAGGCTAACGATGCACTCTAGTTCCTCATTTGTCCATTCAGAAGTAATCTGACTGCTAACTATATTTTACTTAATAGCATTGACACTGCTCCCTTACTAACTCTGAATTTTGGAAATACGCCCGCTCTCTCTTCGACTCGGAGCCGTAGCTTTTCAGGAGCAGATCAGCGTCTCCTCTCTTGAGACAAGCTAGGGTTTCGTCTTCATCAGGTGAGTCCTCTGTATGTTATATGTGCTCCAAGAGTTTTCTCTCTCGTCGGGCACATGCGAGTCCATGGTGGTGCCTCAGAGGCTCGCCCTGATAGCACAGCTTTTCCCATCTCGAACCTTCCTTTCGAAGCGTCTCTCCTGCAGAACCATTGGAGGAGTGAGGTGCCATCCATGGAGGACGAGACGGACGACCGAAATTCACCAGACAATGACTTTGAAGCAGAGGAAGAAGCTAAGTATGGAACAGGAAACAATGGATTTGTTAAAATGCAGGATATGGAGAAACACAAGATAAGCTCATTCGTAAGTCCTTCCGGAAACACCTCAGATTTGCAGAGCTTGAAGAGAATACCTCTTCAGTATGTGCTTCGACAGAAATCCAAGAGAAACTCTTTCTTGACAGACAAGGATTATGTGGGTATGGAAGAACATCATTCAAATATAGCCGCTCAAAATTCATGCGATTTGGCACCTTTGAACTACTACTCGTATGAGTCTTACGTAAACATGTGTTTGAAAAGCGTTCAAACTCAGAGTGTAATGTTTCATGACATGCGATGGCATACAAATAGGGTGTCTGTATCACCTACTTGCAATCCATCGACATCACCAGACATGTCAAGAGAAAGACTTGGTCAATCCAGTTCTTCGATATGTCAAGAGGACGGGTGGTTGCTCTTCAACAAGCAGTTTTCTGAGATTTTCCGATACATCCAAGCCTACTGACGAGCCAGTTCAGAAGAATGAGCAGTTTGTTACAGACAAGGAGCAAAATCCCCTGAATTCCATGCAGCATCCTCTCTCTTTTTCGACACCAAGGACATCCGTGAACGACTCTACATCAAAAACCAAAAGATTTTCAGCTTCTGCGATTGAAGGAAAGCAAGCACATACAGCGCTTGAAGAAAAATCTTTACCGAGAGAAGTTGAAGCAGCCATTGCCCTGATCATGTTTTCTGTAGGGCTGAAAGATTTAGCAGAGGATACTATTTCCGGCACCTGCATATGTGAACATGAATATGGCTACCTTGGCCCTGCATGCAAGGTTGAACATATGAGCAATAAGCAATTAACAAACCAATTCAAGAGTCAAGTTTGTCGCAAGCGTGTCAGTTCTTATCAAGCTCTTGGAGGGCATACAACAAGGCACGTGAAGCTCAAGAAATTAAGGACTTTTGAAAAGAGTTCAGTTGAGGACATGAATGACGTACAAGGACATAAGTGTGCTCTTTGCCACCGTATATTCGTGACAGGCCAGGCTCTGGGGGGACACATGAGAAGTCAATGGTCCAATGATTGAGTCCATGATCCGAGGGGTCTTGTTTGATGTACAATTCAGGCTTCTTCAAGGTTGCCTTAAATTGAAAGGGGAGTTTCTTCAATGTCTCAGCGTATAAGTCTTGCAATAACTTGTATCCGCAAATAGAAAGGAGTACATCGAGAGAAACCAGCGAAGGTGGTCTTTTTTCTATCAACCTGGACTCGACAAGATTCTTTGACACAAAGATTCAGTTGAGGGTGCCAACAAACAAGCGCCTTGTATGTTATTTTTTGAGTGAATCATGGCATCTATTATATTGCCAAACTACATCTTATGTTTGAATCACGATGAAAAACTTCGTATGTAACAATACACCTTGGGAATAACAAGATAACTTGGGACTTGTTATCAGTTTGAGGCCAGACGTCATGTTATAGATGATGACACTCCAGTTTTGCCTTAAGAGCTTGTTCTTACAGCTACAAATTTACATGGCCTTGAGGTTTTCTTGAGTGATTATTTTATTATGTATGTGTAGTTGTGCTTTATGCGTCTGTATCTTATAGTGTGGTGCAAGAGTGCAAGTAAGTTGCCTTGCCATGCCAAAGCACGTGTGACTGTGTCTCAACGTATACTTACATGCTTAAGTGGATGGGCTTGTACATGCGCAGACAAACATTTCTAAGTCCAATGAACCAGTCTTTGTTGAGTTCAGGATCGAATGTTTGCTTTATTTATTTCCAGAGAGACTATTTTCCTTTAATTGTTTCTAATGATCCACCAATCAATCAACCTTTGTCATATGTTGTTGCATAAAATCGTATAAGCGGTCGCAGAGCTCCTTTTATCTGTGTGTTGACTTGTATGTGTATGTTTTGGTGGCTGTATATGTGCTATGCACAAATTCTTGTACAATTTGTGCAATGCATGGGCATGTTTGTGTGCAAAAAAGAATGTGAGCTGTAGTATTGAGTTATTATACTCGATGCTGAAAGCAAATCTATTGTCGAGATCCACTTGAAAGGATGCTCTTTTTGTTTAATTGATGTCATTTGATAGCACACAAATGGATGCACAAATATTGATAGCAATTTGAGAGGGCATGGGACCAAGCATGCCATTCTCCACCCAACTGTATCCTCTTATAGGCATCGTAGCCCATCTCTAGGAACACTTGAACTGGCTGTGCCCCCCCCCCCCAATGGTCCTACCCTTGTCCTGACACAAATATTATACTGAAGTTTCACCACAAACTAAGTATGCATCACTCTAATGAGGCAAAAGAAAAGGAAGGTTCACTTCATTATCAATTACTTTACTTGAAATTATTGAGCGGTGGAGGCACTTTATTGGGGTGGGGTGTGTGTGTGTGTGTGTGTCTTCGCATTCGGCTGCAGAGAAGATAGATTAGGGTACTAGAGTGATAGGTTCATTGCACCAATATTCCTAAGAGGTTGTGAGAGTTGGAAAGTCAAGAATTGCTGATAGAACCAAGGTGCTTAAGGTGATTATTAATGTTTCTATAGTAAAACCTTCTCGACTCAACAATGCGGTCCATGTGCAATTTAGTGTTCTGTATTCGCTAAAAACAGCGTAGAGCTTCTTGACCAAGCCCTCTTTGGTCATATCCTGCAATCCATCACTCCCAAAGACTACGAAAGAACTTAGTACCTCTCTCTCTCCCCCTCTCTCCCTCTCTATCGCGTGTAGCTGGCCGGCTTTTTTTCTTTTTGGACTTTTAGCCTTCAGGTCGCAGATTGCGACACGTGTAAAGGGGAGCCCTTCCGCCATATTATGTTAGTAGATGTTGACTAAATCATTTCCAAGCATGCTACTATTGATCAGTCTGAAGAGCACATGATCTCATCATGAATTTTGTGCCCAAGTGAGCTTATATGTTGCCATCCGAGCGAATGTGTGTCGGGGCTTGGAAAAACTGTAGGTTCGCTTAAAACTAAAACCTATTCAAATCCGGAAATGGCGGCCACAAGAAGGATTTGAGGCCAGCTCATTTTACTTGAAAGTTCAAATTCACCTTCTCAAATATGGTTTTTACCTCTTCATGAAGCCTGCTCCATGAAATTATTTTCCCGAGCCCTGACCTATTTGGAGAGAAGCCCTTGTTCCACATTGGCTGAAACCAGCCAAAGCTTCCCTTGCCTCCATGACTAGTGCATTGACAAAAAATTGACGGCATTTTGGGAGATACCTTGTGCTGTATGGGGCATATGTCCCACAACTTTTTACGAACAAGTGGCTGCACAGAAGAAAGACAGGGACATCAACTTACGGCAGTCCTATAGGAAAGAAAAAATATGGGGTGAGAGAGGCTCGAACTCTCGACCTCAGGATAACTCAGAGCTATGAGACCTACGCGCTAGCCAACTGCGCCACCACCCCTTTGTGGCACAAGCAATTTATAGATTATATAATACCTCTGTACTGTGGGTATACTAAATGGCTTTCTATTGGACCAATGACATACCACCGCTACCATTTGGAAAATGCTCTTGGATGCAAGGCTTGGGAAAACTGATTCAAGCTGGGTTTCAAGCTGTGATTTTAGACATTCAATATATCAATATAAATTTCAAGTTTAGGACTACAAATTCTAAAATTCGAGATGGATTTTGTTTCTTCTCAACCAAAACTGAGAGGGTAATTTCTCGGGCTGAGCTATCTTTTCCCAAGCCCTCATTGATGGCCTTTAAAGAGAAACTCTCTGTGAGTCTACAGGAGGCAAGAAGGCTAAATTTTGTGTGGGGGTGTCTCTTTGGTCGTTCTTTCATGATAGGATCATGCAGTAGGGTAAAAACCCCTATTTAGGTACACTAAAATAAGGGCACTTCACCATTTTGGGCGACCAGGAGGTCGATCAAGAACGGATGAGGGGTAGCAAAGACGTTGCGGGATTTGAAGCGGACAATGACCACGAGCTCACCATCTTCTCTTTCCTAGAGAATGCAAAAACAAGCTCCAATTGGAGCACGAATATATATAGGGTAGGGTAGCCAGTTTAGAGACGAAAAAATTTGACCCCCAGGTTAGACACATATCCACCCCCAATTTAGAGACAAAAAATTTGGAATATGCTTAGAATCTTGCTTATGTGTCATTTTGTGATTTGTTGAAAAAGTGTACCATTAATGGACCTTGAGTGTCTCTAATGCTTCAAAAAGCCTCCTTTTCAAATGGAGCATTCAAACAAAAATCCAAAATATATCTATTTTGATATCATTTGATTTGCCTTTTCATAAGGAATCCCGTGCAATGTGTAAATATGAAAAATGATTAGATTTGCAAAATCCCCCCCAAAAATACTATTTTTCAACAAAACACCTCTAGATTGGCTCCTTTACCCTAGACAGCGAGCCAGCAAAGAGGCTTAAATCATTGTCTCCACAAATGGAAGAATGATATACACGAGTTAAGCTACCAACTTCTCAAAGGTGGCTCTTCTTGCATGATTATTGGGGGTAAGACGATTCCTAAAAAGGGGGCGGCAGGGGCGCGGGGAGAGAGAGAGAGAGAGAGAGAGACTAGCCGCCAACACACAAGAAGGGAGGCGAGGGGCATGCACCACCAAACAAGATGATGCTTTATGTGAAACATCGTACATTGATGTACAAAGTTTTAATATCAACCCCTACCTTGCATATCAATAAAGTTTTGTACATTATATATTAGGAATATAATTAAGAGACCTCCCCTACTAGAGTTGACCATCACCTCTATGCTGATCTCGCTCACTCAACAATTAACAAATCCTCCACCTGTAGGTTGTGTTTAACATTCATCGATATTCCCATAATTTGTGTTGGCTCCTCACACAACTTGGCATCATCACTTCAAAATATGTAAGCATTCATCTAACTTGATAGCATGTGAGTGTTTTCCATGCTGACGTTGATGACACATTTGAACCTAGAAAATTGTGTTGTAAACTCTTCACCCTTTGCCTTTATTGGTTCTTTCTAGGTAGCCAATAGCACAAGGAGACTACAAATGTGTGAGCGACACAATTTCGCTCCAGCCCTTATAATGACATAATACAAGTGGAGATATTGCGGTTGTGTCATGGCAAACTTACTTAGTAGCAATTGTATGCTAGTAACATACTTGACTATGAAGAACTCTACTCTTGAGTGGCACTCACGCAGCACATTGGGCTTTACCACCCTAACAACACAAGTATGTGAAGCCATGGTAAAAGAGTTATAACACCTTGATGCACAAGCGAGTTCCTCAATGCCATGCTTTTGTTGATCAGCTCATAGAGGGTCATCATTGCATTCCATGTTGCACTGCTTGTAAGGAAGAGCTTCAAAAATGAAGTGCTTTGATCTAAGTTTGGGGGGTGGAGCTACCCTGCTCAATAGCAGGGGCTACAAGAATTTGTAGTTGCAGAAAGGGTATAAAATATAGTAACTCCTCCTTTTGCCAAGCCAACACATAATCAATAGTGTTAGGGTTATGAGTCCTTATTGTTTTATGTAGAATGAATGGTTAGTGTTAGTTCCCGGTTAACGTCCAACAATAGGCGCGGCACATTGATCTTTACTACCCGAACAACCTCCCACTTAAAGGATAGTTGTGTCTTTAAATTGGGGTGACAATGTATGTATACATACAATAGAGATAGACAATGATCATGATCATCTACCCAATGCCCATGAGTGTCCAACAATGTGCAAACCGCTCTGAAGGTAAGCCCTTTGTTAGAAGATTAGCAAGATTCTCGATGGTGAGAATCTTGATAAGCTGCAATCGCTTGTCCTCAAGCACCTCATGAATGAAGTGAAAGTTCACATCCACATGCTTTGTCTTTGCATGAAACACTGGATTCTTTGCCAATTGTATAGCACTTTGATTATCACAATGTACCACGGGCATCTCAACATTGATTCCCAAGTCTCCCATTAGCCGACCAAGCCATATAGCTTCCTTGCAAGCTTCTGAAGCTGCAACATATTTAGCCTCTGTAGTAGACAAGGGAACACAACCTTGCAAACGAGATCGCCGTGAAGAATCAATGTTGAGATACATCTATTACATTGTGATAGCTAAAGTGCTATACAATTGGCAAAGAATCCAGTGTTTCATGCAAAAACAAAGTATGTGGTACATTGTGATAGCCCAAGTGCTATACAATTGGCAAAGAATCCAGTGTTTCATGCAAAGAAAGTATGTGGATATGAAGTATCACTTCATTCGTGAGATGCTTGAGGACAAGCTATTGCAGCTTGCCAAGATTCACACCATTGAAAATCCTGTTGATCTTCTAACAAAGGGCTTACCTTCAGAGCAGTTTGCACACTACCAGACACTCATGGGCATTGGGTAGATGATCATGATCATTGTCTACCTATATTGTATGTATATATACATTGTCACCCCAGCTTAAAGACACATTGTCCTTCAAGTGAGAGGTTGTTAGGGTGGTAAAACCCAATGTGCCATGTCGAAGTGTTGAGCAACCGAAGACTAACCAAGAACTAACATTGACCATTCATTCTACCTAAAACAATAAGGACTCGTAACCCTAACACTATTGTGTTTGGAGTCCACCCAAACCTATGTCTCCTCTCTTATTCTCTCTTCTCCATTGCTGCACACACACACACGCTCTCACAACGCACACTTCATGTGTTAGTTTTCAATTAGAGAGAGAGAGAGAGGAGGCACCACCTGATCAGAGTTGTAGGCTCTTTCGAGAGGAGATCATGTGTTGACCAGTTTATACTCCGGAAGAGGTACCACTTCGAAGATTGTGGATTTCGTAGAGAAAACACGTTGGACTAGTGACAATAGAAGATTGTGGATTTGGTAGAGAAAGCACCTTGGACTAGTAACAATAGCCTTCATTACGCGATGATGGAAGCCCTCTTTCCTTTTTTGAGTACATTGTATCCACTAGGAGGAAGCCTCTATTGCACCTACCTCACTATCCACGCCAAGCAAAGGTATCAAATTCTCCTTGCTTTCTAGCAACAGTCTTGGTCATGCATTCGGACCCACATGATCAACTACAACATGTGTTACAAATCAGGTGGATAACGACGTACGAAAGATTGCCTGTTGGAACTTGGGTTGCAATCATTGGTCATAATCTGATTTGTTAAATATGTACTTTAGAGCCCAAGTCCTTAACGCACTGTTTCTGGGTTTGTCCACATGCACAGCCAGTGTAGATGGCAACTTGTTGTCTATCGATTAGAATCAGCATACATGATGGGTTCATGGCGTGGGAGCAACTCACCTTTTTTCAAGGCTTACCAACAAACCCAATCTTCATGCTCACTTCCTAAGGATTCAAATTGGGCACTTTACAAACGATCCAAGATAGATGTAGATCAACAGTTGGACTTCCAACTAGCGGGACAGAGTTTTCACTGCCACATACTTCACTCTTTGGACCATGTGGAAAGCTCAGTGTGCTAACATTCTCCGCTCACAGTTTTCCAGCAACTTGGGTGCAGTTGCTCGATACTCTTCACATTCAGTGGGATAGTTCAGCCAGCTCCTCCAAGGCAGGAGAAGAGCAACAAAGATGGGTCTTTCCTCGCACATGGGCGAGATCGTCAGTTGTTTTCAGTCAGGACCATGCCTACATCATAAGGCATCATGCACCTCCCCAGTGTTTCATTTCAAGCATGACATTTACATAGCCTTCACGTTGTTATCTCAATTTTGTACTTTGTGTTAGTCTCTTTTGTACACAAAATGCAACCCCTTATCTCACAAAGAGAGAGAGAGAGAGAGAGAGAGAGAGAGAGAGAGAGAGAGAGAGACCATTCTCATTGCTTGGAACAACTGATTGTACAAGTTTCTTTCAGAAGTTCAGACACAGGTGTGTGATTTGGCCATCCAGACAAGCCTCTTTACAAACATCTGTATCTTGAGGCAGAGTCGTTTCGGAACACAAACCTTCGGAAGTTCAAAAGCAGGTGTATGATAGGCAAGACAGAAATCCTCTTTTACAAACATTCCATACCTACCAAGGAAGGTGTGAAATAAATGGACTACAGAAGCCGCAACTCCAGCACTGTTCCTGCTGCATCTTTGACACAGCTTAAGTGATGAAGCCTGCATAGCTCCAATCGTAAGGCGCAATTGCTTTTATCTTGAAAGCAAGCGAAGATACAACCCACAGCTATCTCACAGCTTCACTAATGATACACACAACCCAGCTAACCAATTGTCATCTTCGAGAACTTTCTTTGAAGAAAGGGTGCTTCAAAGCCTCCCTAGCTGTTAGCCTCTCTTCAGGATCATACTTCAACAATCGCTCAAGTAGGTCAATCAACGACCCTGCAGAGTGGTCGGCATGCTGCATAACAAGATTCTGCACGACAGTACAGGAGCACCTGATTGATACTTGCCACCATGCATACAAATTAGTTAAAATCATCAAGATAAATGGCTTACTCTCAATCGAGGTAGCTTCCGTACAGCCCAAATACTATCTTTGGACGTAGATCCATCAGGCCAATTGAGCTCTCGGCCATATCTGAAATATTTATCTGCTCTCCGCCTAAAATCAAAACATCGAAATGATCAAAATACAAATCAGAGCACGAAAACAAGGCAATATCAGCCAGACATAAAACAAAGGCCTGCAGATTGAGTAAATGAACATACTCTGCCAGACAATTACAAGAACGCGACCTCCTCACCCATGGTGGAATGCACATTCATGAGCACTGTTCACTTGAGAACGTAGAGCCTACTAGAACTCAAGAAACTTTTTTTTGCATGTATACAAACTGATACAAAATGGAAGATGAATATTCTCAAGGGTAACAAGCTGTGACCACACGGACAAATTTTTCAAAGCATGCAAAATTCATTGCATTTGATCAGCAACCACACCGTAAAACCAAGGTATGCAGATATGTGAGACTAAGACACTAAGGAAACCAATGATGCCAGCCATACCCCAACAGACTGTCTATGATACACAGCGAGAAATTAAATGACACTTTCAAAAGGACAGTGCCAAATTTGAAGCATCAAAGAGTTCAACTGTGTCAAACCACAAATCAGGGCTTCCTAATTGTGTGAGAATTACAAGCCACTACACATACTGAGAAGTCAAAACACAGATCACGCATCACACATCAACAAGTGGTGATATTTCAGAGAAGAAAGATCCAACCAGACCGACAGAAGCTTAGCACTGGCTCCAAGAACCAGAAAACCTGATTACACTTGAGCTCTTATACTTACATAGACCTCTTGATGATATGTGAGGGAATTGGCCCAAGCACACGTTCCATCATCGCAAGGTGCTCTATATTTTCATGGGTTTGAAAAAGAGCTTCACCCTACACCATGAATGTCCTTGTTATTGTTAACTAATGAGTTCCTAGCAAGACTGGCAGTCAGAGCAGTCTGCCACATATGTAAGAAAAATATAATACCGAGCAGAGTTCAACCAAAATACAACCCACGCTCCAGATATCACAAGGAAAGCTCCACCCAAGACCTGAGACATGGATAATCAAAAGCATATCCACGTGATTGATAAACCCAATTATCGTTTGCAATGAGCATATATACGTTTCCTCTTAACAATCACTAATTCAAAAAGCAGAACTTTGTAAGTTCCATGCCAACCTTGGCTTTCAGACTAACCTAAAATCACCTCAGGTGCTCGATAATGCCTTGTAGAGACAACAGAAAAACTATCCTCTCTGTCATATGTAGCGCTACCAAAATCAATGAGCTTTATTCTACTTGATTTAGGAACCCGTTTCATTTGAAAAGGATGCTTCGAGCTGTTCTGTAAGCAGAACATGAGAAGCTCAAGTGTTAAGTGATTGAGAGCGGCAAGTACAAAGTGTTCATGATGATCGTTCAGCCAACTTTGAATCAATAAAAGTAGCATAACAATTGTACAATACAGACATCCGTAAAACTGGGAGTAAGCACCTTGTGATCTACAACTTTGGAGTAGTCCGAAGATGTAAGAAGAACATTTTCAGGTTTCAAGTCTGTATGGATGAGGCGCAGGCTGTGCATGACTGCATCACAGACAATGACAAGCATCAACATATAATTCAGGTCCTCAAGAAGTGTATGCAGTCACAATCATGCCAGAGATAAACTCAAATGGGTCAAAAAAAAGCTAGAGAGCTAGGTCCAAGCGACACACATGCTACAGAACCCAAAATCTGTCGGCCAAACTCCTGGACTAAATCAACAGAGAATGGGCGATAATTGTTTGTCCGAAGAAAATCGAATAAACTTGCTCCAAGCTTCTCACAAACCTGTGAAGCAGTGGATATTCATATGCAAAGAAAACAACATTACTTGTAGAAAAGAGAAACACACAAGAAAAAGTCTTCAGTTGAAAAGCAGTGAAAGTTTAAAAACCACGAATAAAAAGAAATGAAAAATCATACTTACACAACCACCATGGATGCGGATAAACTTACAATGCAAATGTGATTTCGGTAGTCAAACCAGTTTCTGATCTGCACGCAACCTCTGCAAACCAAAGCATTTACTAAGTACAGGAAATCACATACATGATAATTCCAGTTAAGGTCCGGGACAGTACCCCAAACCTCCTACATCTTTCTCAGAAAGTGTGCAAAGCATGTCTATCTCAATCCTTGCTGCCTCTCGGTACTTTTCAGCACTGCGCACAACCTTAATAGCAACAAGTTCTTGGCCATCCCTATCCCAACATTCCAAGACCCGACCAAATGTCCCTGTACAGAGGAAGCTTTTAATAAGTACAATTTCAACTTAAAATGTTCTCTCAGCAGCATGAGGCCCCAGCTACTTACCTTCACCCATCTGCCGCAAAATTTTATCTGTCATGCACAACAGAGAAATGGATCTAAATTTAGTGGAAATCCATCACTATTAAATTGCAAAAAACTGCCACAAATTCCCCTCCAGCTTGTTGAATGGACAGAAACTTACAACGAGGGGTCAGATTCTCTCCCACCCTGTAGTTAAAATGACCATCTTCATCATCCGCATGCCAAGGAGCTGAGGGCAGTCGACAAGAACTGACTCGCTTGACCTGCTGGGAGCTAACAGTCGCATATTCCCTGGCAGTAGGATTATCTGCTCCCTTTTGCACATCTTCTCCACTCGCCTGCACCATGAAAAACAACATTCTACATCATGATTGCCTCACATCATCAGAGCAACAGCCTCAAATCATTTAGAATAGAGCCTCCGCCGTGATATTTCTATCCTGTCGAAACACACAGAAACGGCCAGACACTAACACAGAACTCAAGAAGACATCCAGAAAGATGAACTTCCCACATGGACAATGTGAATGAGTAAGTGCATCAGGGCAGGGCACACTAGTGCAGCAAGGCAGGGCATCCACAACCCTGCTGGATAAATTGACCAATTGGAAAGAGGCACAGAGCTCGCTCCTTAAAAGCAATATTTTCTGTGCGAGAGCAGCACTGCTCGCAACTTTATAAACTGCATATCCTAGCCCTGCAACATATAATCTACATATACTTCTCAACATGCAATCCTAATTCCAAGGCCATTAACGCCTTAACATTGCTTTCATGTCAAGACAGGAACAGCATACCTACCTACCTTCGCCAATGCAGCTCCAAATTCCACTTTACACGAGGGATATGCAAAGCAATGGTTCAGATAAAGCCATAATACCACAGGTAAAGGTCAAGAGACCAGAGAGAAAAAACTACATGACAGATCTGGGAAAGACACCGAGAGCAAGCATACCGAGAAGAGAAACTGAGAGGCGAGCTGTAATTGTAAGCGAGTGGCCTCGTCGCAATAAGAAGGCCCCGGATCGTCCCAACGCAAGCGGGGCCGTTTCTTGGGGCGGTTGTCAACAGAGTAAGGTTGTGGAAGCAAGTCTAAGGCCGCCATAGCCTGCAGCACAAACCAGTATCACGCTGAAAAGGCCTGCAGTTGGGAAGGTAGACGAAGACGAAGATGGAACAGCCACCCCCAAAGTTAGCTTCACATACGGACTTTGTTTTCAGAGTGGAGCCCACAAAGCATTATGGTGCTAAGCTTAGCACGCATGTTGATCAAAGCATATCCTTAAGCATCCTTATGGATTCCATCTTTTTTCCAATCGAAAAAACTTGGAAACGTACACATGCGAAATTTTAGAGATTAAGTGACTAAATTTAAAGGTTTCACTAATCGTCTCTAAATTCTGTATGTTTTCTCACCTTCAAATTTTAATTGCACTAATCGTCTCTAAATTCTGTATGTTTTCTCACCTTCAAATTTAAAATTTGAAGGTTTTCTCACCTTCAATTTTTGCAAATTATCTCACCTTTAAATTTTAAAATTTAGAGTTCAATCTCAAAATTCGTAGGTGGGATTACACTAAACCTAGGTTTTTTCAAGCGCTGAAATTTATCAATTGCACCCGCATGAAATACAAAAAGAGGGAGAGTGAAGATAGAGAGTAGGTACCCTCGCTTCATTTTAAAGGATAAAGTCATACAGATAGGGAAAACGCTTACAAGTTTAAGGCTTTAAACCTTAAAGACTTTGGAATATAGGTAGAGAGTCGCCTTTGTGAGCAATGACAGAGAGTCAAGTAATGCCCCTTCATAAATCTTATTGGCTTGGTTGCGTTTAGCTACTCTACCCGAGTCCACTACTCGTTAGCATTGTCTATTTGTTGCATTCGCTGTTAGTCAACCCACAAGGACAGAGTAGCAAGTACGTAGTGGGACAAAAGACAATATCTCTCTCTCTCTCTCTCTCTCTCTCTCTCTCTCTCTCTCTCTCTCTCTCTCTCTCTCTCTCTCTCTCTCTCTCTCTCTCTCTCTCTCTCTCTCTCTCTCTCTCTCTCTCTCTCTCTCTCTCTCTCTCTCTCTCTCTCGTGCACTTGTGCGACATTTGATGTAGCCCTAACAGAGAAACCTTCCTCACTCTTGTTGACCTCCCCTTGGGCGAGGGGTAGCCCCGAAGGGAGGCCCCTAACCAACTAGAGTATTGCCTCGTCTTCCCTATCGCCAAGCTCATCAAGATTTGCCACTGTTGTTGTAGCTGCAACCTACTCCTTAAAGCTCGTCAAGATTTGCTCCCCTAGTGCATCAAGTCGTGGTCCTCATTGTCATCTGCTCGACATCTCTGAGCTTTTCAAACCCTTTTTCTTCAAGTTCACCTACTAAGGGTACTCACAGCCTATTTGATCCCTATTGGCGCCTCTAAAGCTACTCAGCCTATGTGAAGGATTTCGAACATCCAAGGGCTCGTTCGTTCTTCATCAAAAAAAGATGCAGCGAGGGAGGTATTGCTTAGTGCAAAATAGAAAGATAAGTTAGCCCTAGAGTGATGGGTATATATATGAAAATTAATTTCTAACCCAACGCTCTCTCTCTCTCTCTCTCTCTCTCTCTCTCTCTCTCTCTCTCTCTCTCTCTCTCTCTCTCTCTCTCTCTCTCTCTCTCTCTCTCTCTCTACTGTGGCACCATACGGCACTTGGTGCCTTGCCCTCTTGAGTCTCCTCGTTGTGTCATTCCAACCATCTACCTTCACACAAGCCTTCCGCCTCTGCTTGTGAGTCCAATATTGCCCTCAGCCATTGAATTCACATTTGCACATTGTCTCCTCAGTTCGTACCATGGATCACTTACTTGGCCTCACCTTTGATGCACCCTCCGTCACCCTCTTGCTGTATTACAAGCCCCCCTCGACTCTGAGAGCCCATTGTCGTGACGCTTCGCATTCACTAGGCAAAAAGCACAAGAATCATAGGATTTTTTAAGGTTTTTTGGTATAAGGATATCGGGTTTTGATGTGGTGATCTACGATGCCCTAGTTATTATGTAAGCCAAATGTGCTTGACTTTAGAGAGCACCATAAGTGCTTGAGGAGCTTCTCGTTTGGAGTTCAAGTTCTTGGATTGCAAAATTATGCTCATAATGGCACTGGTATGGATGCTTTGGTTGTTATGAAAGTTAAATTCTTGAAGAGCATTCATCGTGGTATAAGCCTAATGTTCACCATAGCGAAGAAGATTTTTCTGATGTAATCACCTAAGCTTGCACCTTGATGATTGTGTTTAGCGATGCTTGGGCGATATGAGCAAGGAAGCTTTGATCGATTGCTCTTTCTTATGGCTATGGGAGAAAAGTAAGGGGTTTGCCAATGTTTTGATTGATATCATGTCTTCAATATTGCCCTCAATAAAATGTATGCCAAATTTGGTGAGGAGCAAGGCTCAAGGGGCAATGCCCGCACATTAAGGGTGTGAACGGTCGCCCATTGCTAAAATAAAAGGCAATGCTATTTATAAAGGGTAAGGAGGATCAATAAAAGCAATACAACGTCCACTGCAGAGGGGGGATCATCGCCTTGAGTAGAGGCAAGAAAGAAGAAGCAAGCGCTAGAGAAGGCTAGCGAGCAGAGTGGTGAGAGCCGCAAATGAGCAAGGGGAGGAGTGGCTTCTGAAGAAGAAAGCAGAAGGCCAACAAGCAGCGCAGCGGAAGCGTGATGGAAGGATACAAAGCGGACAATCAAGGCGTACACGTGCAGCTTCAGAGAGTTGCAGAGTACAAGAGTTGGCATGCAGAAAAAGGGAAGCGCGAAGTCAATTGGCAGCGAGGCCGATGAACGGACAAGGCCGACAAGCGGCATAGGCACTGAGGGCAACATGTTGAGGCCGCTGACCAGTTGACAAGAGAGCACAGGGCAGTTGGCACCATTTTTTCCAGATTTTTGGGATGCAAAAGCCGACAGACATAGTTTTTTTGGTTAAAAGATTGAAGCTCAAGGTATTAAAAAATTTGAACTCCGTTCTAACGCTGAGTCTCGGCACAACAACCAATTAGAAAACTTACGCTCTTCTAGATTCAAAGCCTGATAAGCAGGAGAGATTTTTGACATACAAACTGAGTTTTTTTTGGCTCAAGCTTGAAGCTCAAGGTATTAAAAAATTTAAACTCCGTTCTCATGCTGAGTCTCGGCACAACAACCAATTAGAAAACTTACGATCTTCCAGATTCAAAGACTGACAAGCAAGAGAGAGTTTCGACATACAAAGGCTGATACAAAGGGCCAAGTTCTAGAAGATGATCGTTTTGATTGATGAAGGAGATTCGTGTGCTTAAAGCAGTAAGGAAGTGATGTGAGTGGAAGTGACGGATTCTGTGTGAATCAAAGCAAGGGAAGTGTTGGAGGATCGGATAGAATTTGTGCAAAGAAGAGAGCAAGGCGAGATAAATCCTTCTCGTGCTCTCTTGGCAAAGGCCGTTTTTATCACTTTCATTCATGATCATCTAATCAGAGACAACAAATGCCGTAACTCTAAATTTGTATTCGAACTTAATGTTTCAGTAGTTAAAAATCTAATTTTAGAGCATCGTTTGAGTGTTTTATATGTTTCTCAATTTCCCACAACCAACAGCCCCGTGCTGACCTGACTCACTAACCAAACATAAAAATCCCCAACATCTTTGGTGAACCCAACGTGAAGTGACCTGGGGTGGGAAATTTTGGTAGAGAGGATGATGACGACGTCTCAAGTAGAAATGATGCAGCTATTTGATGCTTTCTTACAGTAGCAAGCTACTTATGGGCAATTTGGTTTGGGCCAAGCAGATTTATTACGAGGATTGTCTCAATCGGATGAAGTTGAGATGGAACAAGCAAAAGTGGACGAAGCGGTGGAAGAAGCATTGGATAAGGATTACGCTGAAAGAGGTACGTTCGATGGCTACGATGGTGATGGATATCTTGCATGCTACAGGTCAGAGATGGAGCTTATGGGTATTCCAACTAAGCATATGATCAAGGAGTTTGACCGGTTAGTAGCTCCAAAATTGTGTGATCAAATACAAGAGCTTATCTGTATGTATGCAGATAACTAGGTAAAATTTGAAGAGGCAATTGTATAGGTGGTTGGCCGGCACATAACCTTGGAAATAGAGCAAATGACTCAAAAGAAGGAGGTTACTTTCAATAAAGGTGATGGAGATCAATTGCAGACAATCAGTTATGATCAATTTTGGGAGCAGATTTTGTGCAAGAAGTAAAGCTAAAGCAAATGCAACTTTGAAAGTAGCATATTTAGCCCCAGAGAATCACGCTTCAGGTTAGGTCATGCTTCAGGTAACCTAACATGGGTAAATAATGACTTCCATCCTAAAATCATTAATGAAAGTTTTTCAAAGCCTACTCGCTTGGAAGCTACTTCCATCATTGATTCTTGCACGGATGTAGATGAAGATAGAGATAATGCTGACGTGCCTACCTATACAAATGTTTGTAAAGACATTTGAGCTAAGCTTGAAGCTGTAGTTGATGACTGTCTGCTTGAAAATGACATGTTATTACAAATTGCAGATGATCAAGAAATTGCAAAGATGCTTTATGCAAATCTTGGGGTTCCAGATTCTACAAATCCAGTTGTGCCATTAGATAAGAATGACAATATACAAGGTCTACAGATACATGAGGATTCAGATGGCTTGGATGTGCTAGAGCAAGTATCTATCGAAGCTGCAGAATTATATGGTTTGACTGTGCGAGAGGAGATATTTGATAAAGTTGAAGATTTACATATCTTACCTATACCAGATGAAGCTCCACCTCAAGTGGAGGAGTATAAAGGGAGTAGTCTAGCTCTGCTGTTAGGCGAGTCGGGTGAATCTACAGAGAGAATCATGCAAGCGCATAATTGCAACCATACACAACTACGTATGGATGAGGGTAATATTAGCTCTAATAATTTTGATGATGATGTAGATACAAATGTAGAGACTTTCCTTTATGAAGGTCTAGGTTCACCACTTGATGCATGCATATTTTGTGATTTTGACTCTCAACCGATGGTATGTGAACTTGAAGCACCCAGGTATGCAGGTTACTTAGTGCTTAGTATCAGTTCAGAGGGGGTGCAAGAAGCTGTTGTGCAACCATACAATGCTCTGTTTAACCCAATCTATTATGATGATGCTCTTACTAGGGAGATTAATGAAATCTTTGAGATGCATGCTAGATCTTGTGTTGATACACTTGAACGGTATTTGATAAAGAGTAAAAGGGGTGCATAGTGTTTTGCCAAACCGTTGATCTCTAGGCATGTTGATACCTCTTTTGATCAAGATATAGGGATTTTACAGGTTTATGTGGACCAAGATATACAAGCTTTACAAGATTCTTTGCCGATTGAGAAAGAAAGAGTCCTACCGATTGGCAAGCGAATATCTTCGAGCAAGTCCATAACCGAGCGACTTGATCATAAGCACAAACCCATGTTAGGAAGGGGAGAGAGCTAGAAGATACAATCTACTATCCATGTAACCTATATACCTACCCTAGTTTATTGCTCAAGATCCAACCATTCCCTGAGCATATACGTACACACAAGATGGAATGCACCCTCAAATTATTAACCATGCTCGGAAAGGTGCAGTCCATTATAAAAAGGATGACATTTTCAAACCTTGCATTATCTTTGTTGATAGGGTAGAGATTAGCTAGCACTTGTGCATTGGTGGAGCAAGGGAAGCACAAGAAAAATCTATTTTTGCTGCTTTTGTGGACATATTCCACAAAATAATAATTTTCATCTCTCTCTCTTTCTCTCTCTCTCTCTCTCTCTCTCTCTCTCTCTCTCTCTCTCTCTCTCTCTCTCTCTCTCTCTCTCTCTCTCTCTCGTTCAGACTAAAATTTTTGTTTCTTTATCCATGCTAAAGGGAATGTTGCAACAATAGGTCAACAAGTTGATCCTTTTAGAGTTCTCAAATTTTGTGTCAATTTTAAAACACCCTCATATATTCACTAGTTTGTCTCATGGAAATACTATCCAATTTCAAGGTATCAAATGAAGTTACAACAATAGCATAAGCTATCATGGATATCTCCCAAGAAACTGGTCTTCAGATTGGTTGCACCCAAATACTTTGAAGCTTTCAAGAATTATGTGAAAGAGCATTACATGAAATTAGATACATCAAGCACGTTGATGATAGGTAGGTGTATTCTTGTAGCGTGATCTTCATAACAAGTACTTAAATTCAAAATGAAACAACTAACCTTGAAGCCTTTTGAGGTGCAACACAATCAGGACTTGTGCAGCATAACAATGCAAAAACGATCACCTAGAACATATAATTTCTCATAAAAAGCTCAATTTGCAAAAGCTATATTGGGTCAATCACCTCACCAAGAATACTCAGCTTAAGAGCTATAGTCATATCCAAAACACCAACATAACATGGTGATTTGGCTCCCCTTCAACAATTTCATGTAGCCATCCATGTTGGGATGGATGACTACATGCAACCATCAAAGGGCTAAAAGAGCTTTTAGAGAAGTTTAATGACCTACATGGTTTTTGACCCCATGCTAGGAAAGGGCTAAAGGAGATATTAGAATTTAATGACCTTCATGGCTTTGAATCCATGCTAGACAAGGAAAACAATGTTGACGCCAAAATAAAGTTAAGGCCCTTGGCACAATGGGGCATCCACCCACTTTCATTTGGGACGGCGGATCGATGGCCTCACAATGTCACACTGGACTATAATTTAAACAAAATGTTAGCAATTTTTTTTAGCAAATGGCGTGTGGCTAGCTGGTAAGGTGTGCACAGTTCTCGAATACATTAGAGATCAAATCCCATGAGTTGTGTTCGTGCTCCCACTTTTGGAGGATGTCCACCAAGAGAAAAGATGGCCGAGCTGGTAAGGCCAGTCTTGTGAGGCGAGGAGACCTCCGTTTTCTTTTCATGCAGTCAACATGGAGTCGCCATCTCAGATGGGTTGCATTTTGCCTCTCACAATGTGACATGGACCTAAGCAAGCAAGTAATGAACGTAGCATTATTATCTTTCCCTTGCAAATCAAAGTGAAATGAGTAATTACCAATTTGACAAAAAAAGATTCCTGTAGCCATCCGTGCCGACACGGATGGCTACATGCGGCTTTTTATCCAAAGAGCTGGTGTTTGTATCCCGAGTCTCAGCTTCTATCCTAACTCTTGTATGAGAAATTATTCTAGAAAAGCGGGGCATCCATGCCTGTAGTTTAGTCTTCTCTACCATTGCATGCAGCCATCCGTGCCCTAGCTCTTGCCTCTACCGTTTGGCCTTGCATGCCGGTGCACCACCACCGAACACAGACCAATGGGGTGCTACAGCCGGGAGCGTAGAAAGGCCTGTAAAATACTCAAAAATAGCACATAGCAAGAGATAAATGAATAAATCTACATACCTGCCGACCCCGTAGACGCATAATCGCGAGATACACGAACAGAGAGAGACAGAGTGAGAGAGAGAGAGGAAGAGAACATGCGCAGGTGCACCTCCGAGAGCGGAGTGCTACGCCTGGCACGGCGAGGGAGAGGAGAGGAGAGAAGAGAAGAATACACAAGCACTGGGTACAATCTCCCCTCGTGCAAGAGTGACCATTTCCCTCTTGCACGTATTTGTTTTATAGATTTCTTGAATGGTCAAATGTAAGTACAAACTGGCCGGCCGGTCTTAAATGGCCAAAGCTCATAAAAGAGCACTTGAATAAATATACATAAAATGTAATTTCCTTTTGCAATAGCTTAGCTTGGTCAAGCCTTTTCCACCTGTCAGCTGTAATAAATAGTAAAATGTCAATTCCATAACATACCTCTCCGTTGGAAAGCAACTGTTCTCAGTTGCAAAGATAAGAATCTGCAAATCATACTTGTCAAAAACAATGATTAAAAATCTGTGTCAAACAATAACATATAGTAAAAATAATGAAATTAAACAAAATTGCTTATGCCTGTCGTCATCCACATACTACCTATTTTAGTGTCCCATACCACTAGAATAAGCAGTATATGTCATACCCTGATGAATCAGGATATCATTGGTCACACTCATCTTTCAATAATCAATTCTCATCAATCTCAAGTCCAATTCCACAAGTACTGTCGCGACAGAAAAACATGATATATCCATTCCAAATCCAAATCCAAACATCTACCAATATGTACCCATTTTAAATCCAAATCCAAATATCCGTCATTTTGTATACCCGGGTAACAAAATCATACCAGTTACAGTGGTGGCCAGCCACTGCAGCATGGTTTTGTGATTGGTGTTGCCTAAATCGGCGAATCTACACCAATAAGACGTGCTGCCTAAATCGGCGAATCTGCACTAATGCTGCCTAAATCGGCGGATCTGCATTTTGTATAAGTTTAAAAATCATGAATCTGCAATTTATCAATGTGCTGCCTAAATCGACGAATCTGCACTAGGATGAGCATTTACACACTGCCTAAACCGGCGAATATGTGTGCTTGTGACCAATGGACTAGACAAGACATAAAGGAGAAAAAAAATAAGTCTATTTACTACATTGTCGACATCACAGTGCAATATATCACCAAAGGATTTACAAATGGTCGTGCAGTATCCCAGAGCACCTTAGGTCGCATGAGCAGCTGCATAGCTTACTGATAAAGCATCTCAACACAATTATCTCACAAAAATTTCTTTGAATTCAATTAGAGGGCATAATCTTCGCAGTGTTTGAGTATTGACCTTAAATATAATGCAGAGAAAAAGAGGAGTGACGTAGTCGAGGTACATACCAGCAGGATCCAGAGTGGCTACTTGATTATGTGTGTCGAGAAAGTTGTGTTTTCTCTTGGAATGGTATCAGTAAACATAACTAGGAGCTTGGCACAATCTTGTATGACAGAGTTAATATAATCAAGCAGGAGGTAGTAAGGTTTAGGTGAGGATAGATATTGGATCGATAACAGAGTAGGAGGTATCATAAAACTCGATAAAATATAGTGAGAAGATGAGTACGAAAGCCGTAAGAATGAATTTGAAAAATAAAGTTAAAAGATGACTTATCTGACGTCCTCGCATTATGGTCTGCATCGGTTTTTGTGAATCCTTAAATGAGTTAGAGAAATGTAACAAAAACAAGTGAAGATTATGAAAAAAATCATTTGATTGAAGTCAAGCAAGACAAATAATTTTAATTTCTTGTCAATTACTGTGGTATGGGGGTTGAGCAGTGCTATTGTACATTAAATGATGAGCCATTCGAAGAGGAGAGAAACCCATAAAATCTTCACAATTTGGTAATCCTCCCAATTTTAAGTCCCGAATGAAGAATGCGGGACATTTGACAACCGCGGTTGATAGAAGGAATCGCAAAAAGAGCATGCTATATAGCTGTGTTGCAATTAGATGAAGTTGCGAAAAGAGGTCACCGAGCAAGCTGGCAGTAGTAGAATGAGCATAGAATATTTTGTACCAGTTTGTGCTAATTAAAACATTAACCAATTGAAAATAAAATGCTAACAACATTGCTAGGTATCGCAAAGGATTTAAAATATTGTGCTACGTACCGAAAAAAGATCATGCAAATCATGCCATAAAAATCCACAGATTATAAGTAAAATAAAATCTCTGCAAATAGTGTGATGGAATCCATTGAAGATATTAGAGTTATATAAACCTAAGTCTTATGATCACTTTATGAAGCTTGATTGTGGTCGTCTCCAACATATCATTTCGTAGTTTGTACCATTCGTCAATATCTAGTCACATTGTAATCGTCGATGGGGCATATCGTCAATGTAATTTTGAGAGGGAGGGGGGGGGGGGGGGGGGGGGGGCTCTTTTGTGGAGGTGTCAGACGCAGCAGACGAGGGGAAAAAAGCGAGAAATGAAATGAAATAGAATGTTACATTAAATGCCTTCAAAGGCCAAAATTATATTGTAAGTCAAAATTGATGCAATCAGTGTGAATCTAATCCAATGTGACCTGTGTACTAAAAATAAGATGAGGTAAAATGAAAGACTAAAATTAAAACCCTAAAAAAAAATCATACTAAAATCGTCATCATTATTGTTGATGACTGAGGATACATGGCATCGGGCGTTGTGCGAGAAAGTAGTGCATTGCTCGCTGAAGAACGTCAACAATGGGCGCCTCTGTATGCAGCGATACTGGGAGGGGAAAGAGGGAAAGTGAAATGAAATAAAAGGTTATATTACTCGTCGTCAAAAGGCCTAGGAGACCATGTTGATGCAATCTTTATGGATTGAATACAATGTCTGGGTACAAAATTGTAATAAAATAAAGTGAGAAACTAAAAGTCTCAGGGCACTAGACTAAGTTCGAAAGAGCTTCGTCAATGTCCGTCTCTGTAAGTAGTTGGGGGGGCTCCAGTGTTGTGTGGGCGTCGGATGTAGCGAACAGGCACAGAGAGAGAGAGAGAGAGAGAGAGAGAGAGAGAGAGAGAGAGAGAGAGAGAGAGAGAGAGAGAGAGAGAGAGAGAGAGAGAGAGAAAAGGGGGGGGGGGGGGGGGGGGGGGGGTGTTTCCAATGGCGAACAATCTTTTTACGCCACTCTTATGAATTGAATTTGATGTGTGGGTGTTAAACTGAAATGTATAGTGCAACGCTAAAACAAATAAAAAAAAGTCGAACTATCAGAGTAAAATAATCATTGTCGTCGTCATGTCGAGGTTGCCCGGCAGCGGCCGTTGTCTGCCAAGGTAATGCAACCGTCCCTTTGTTAAATTGTTTTGTCCCGGACACCGCTCAAAGGCGCCATGCAAGGTACTGCCGCTAGCGTGGGTAGTGAGGAGAGAGAGGTGAGCGGGGAGGCTTCATGTTTGCTGAGGGGTGTGGTTACTACTCCTCATCTCGTATTATCGAGCCCTGATGATAGCTCCCAAGCCTAAGCTCATCTGCGCCTTTGCAAGTAGTCTCATTCACGCCAAAAAAAAAAAAAAAAAAAAAACTTTCTGTGCAAACCTTTGGCCAAACCATTCAACCTCGTGTATTGTGGCAAAATCACCATGCCCAATTGACTGCTTGATTGTGAACTGAAGAGGATCTTTTCACAAAGTAACTTATCATTTGATGGTGACTATCATCACCAGCAACTATTTTCACCACATACTGCCAATTGCAAGCGGCTGCCAACCTTTCGTTAAGTACGGGCGCGCTTCATTTAACTATCTCTTTTCCAGCTTTCATGCAACTCCGTCTCTGCCAAGCACTGGTCGGATCCCTTTTTCATCTCCCATTAGCATCATACTCATGTGAGTGCATGTGGCTTCCAGGCAAGAGTGAAAGAGGTGGTGCTGCAGCTTACGAGCTAGACAAAGAGAGAGTGAACACACACTCGATGGCGGCATGTGATCATCTCCATGTGTGGGCTGAAGACCTGTGTGCTGCAATCAACTGCGCTCTTGCATGGCAATATAAAAATGGTGGATGAGACTGGGAGTGATGTGACTACGACTCCGAGGGTTGGTGGGGTAGGCACGGCTATATAGAGCAGCTTGTGAACGTGAGAGAGAGAGAGAGAGAGAGAGAGAGAGAGAGAGAGAGAGAGAGAGAGAGAGAGAGAGAGAGAGAGAGAGAGAGAGAGAGAGAGAGAGAGAGAGAGAGAGAGAGAGAGAGAGAGAGAGAGAGAGAGAGAGAGAGAGAGAGTTCAACGACGTTTTGTGTGAGTGTGTGTGCATGGTGGCTGGAGTTAGATAGGGAGTGTGGGGCATTGTGGTTGCATGCCCTACGAAGGAGATAGAGAGAGATACACATTTAGAAGGGTGTGGTGTGTTGGTTGGCGTGCGCCAGTGGTTGGCAGAGCGAGAGAGAAAGACATGCGGTGTGTGTGTGGGGCTGGGCGACGCCATGCACACCACGAAAAAAAAGTGGCCTGTGGTTGGCGAGAGAGAGAGAGGTAGGCGAACTGCAAAGACGGCCACTTGCATGGGTTGGTAGACCACGAGCTGGAGTCTCTCGTTAAGTGAGAGTAGAAGAGAAAAGTGAGAGAGAGAGAGAGAGAGAGAGAGAGAGAGAGAGAGAGAGAGAGAGAGAGAGAGAGAGAGAGAGAGAGAGAGAGAGAGAGAGAGAGAGAGAATGAGGGAGTCGGCTGACAGTGCACCACAGCATGAGAGAGAGAGAGAAATGTGATTGTAGAGAGAGGCAGAGACTGTGTTGTACCCAGCTCCGCTATACACACCTCAGTGGATTGGCGATATGAATTTGCTGCAATCATTGCTAATTTTTGAAGGCTTCAACTGCATTATATATAACCTATTATATTTTATGCAATGGGCAGTTCTCACGAGGAAGAAACTCGATACGCCTGCGATTTGTAATATGGTGGATGATCGAAGTTGGGAGTGGGCTTATCCTTGCTCGGAGGACATCCTCTAAAGATCAACGTCAATAGATCGCTCTAAGTTGCAGAATGGGACTCAGTGCAGAGAAGTGGATAAATAATAAAGTAAAATAACACGGATTTCTTCTTACTTCGATCCGCAACGTTAGCAAGTGGTAATGATATTAACAGTCATAATTCCTTTATTAATCCTTTTTAATCCCCTCTCTACTACTTAATCTTTTATAATATCCTATCTAGGCCGTATGCTAATCCCTTCTTATTATTGAGTATTTTCATTAAGTGTAATCTGTTCAATTACGATGTTTAATTATCGTAATCTCACTAGTAATTACTATATCATAACAACAAAGAATAAATTGTCTCTAATTTCAAGATGACTAACTATATAATATAATCAACACTATTATTATAAATTGAAGCAATTACCAAAATCTACAAGCATAAGGAAACAAACACTTAGCTGCTACTTGTAGAAAATCTTGAGTCTTGGAGCGCAGCCTACGCTCTGATACCACTGCTACAGCCGGGAGCGTAGAAAGGCCTACAAAATACTCAAAAATAGCACATAGCAAGAGATAAATGAATAAATCTACATACCTGCCGACCCCGTAGACGCATAATCGTGAGATACACGAACAAAGAGAGATAGAGTGAGAGAGAGAGAGGAAGAGAACATGCGCAGGCGCACCTCCGAGAGCGGAGTGCTACGCCTGGCACGGCGAGGGAGAGGAGAGGAGAGAAGAGAAGAATACACAAGCTCTGGGTACAATCTCCCCCCGTGCAAGAGTGACCATTTCCCTCTTGCACGTATTTGTTTTATAGATTTCTTGAATGGTCAAATGTAAGTACAAACTGGCCGGCCGATCATAAATGGCCAAAGCTCATAAAAGAGCACTTGAATAAATATACATAAAATGTAATTTCCTTTTGCAATAGCCTAGCTTGGTCAAGCCTTTTCCACCTGTCAACTGTAATAAATAGTAAAATGTCAATTCCATAACATGGGGCACCTCCTCAAGCGATGGGTGAGTGGCGCTCTTATCTCTCCGTGTGCTTTTTCAAGGATGCCAAAGCCCTTCGTTTTCCATGTGCTCCAATGCAATGCGCCTCTAGCGAGGGATTGCCCTTTTTCACTTGGCGCAAGGACAAGGGAGTTTTTCCTTTAGCCATCAATCGCACTCGATCTTGCAATGCCCTTTGATGGTGTTTCAACTGCTCTACGCTTTGATGGGCCACCAGATTTTTGCAGAGTTGAAGGAGCATTTGAAACTAGGAAATGGAGCTGATGGGATGAGCTCCGACCGTCGCGGTTGCCCATGATACACCAACCTGATTGCTCTCAAATTGCAGTTGCTAGAGTGGAACTTTTAATATCTGGTGGTAGTTTTGACTGGCCCAGGTTAATATCATTGGTATCTAGGGCCCTAGTCAAAGAGGGTTTGAAAGTCAACTATGTAAGAGGGGTTTCATATGAATCCTAGTTGATTTGAGAGCGATGTAAGCTTGCATAGTGAGTGAACACTTTTCTTAGGCACGAGTACAGATAACCCTACCAATATCAGAAAGGTTAAGAGTTGAGAGGGGAGAGGTAGACATGATGCAAAGTAGGCAAAGTCTACAAGGGCAAATATGGTAGAGGCTACAAGGGCAATGAAAAGATTGAGATAATATTGTTGGCCTAGGAAAAGATTGAGATAATATTGTTGGCCTAGGAGGTTCCATTCATCTTTTTGTCATCTATGCTTTGGGCTCCTCAACTTACCCAAGTTATGAGTTTTCTTATCCATTGCTTCAACCTATTCAGTTGGCCCATCTTGAATTTACTATGGAAACATTGCAAGAATCATGTCTGTTATTTGATCTGTATCTTTCAACTTATAAGAACCATCTATATTAGTGTAAGGGATGGCATAAAAAATACTACACTTAAATAATGTGAATATGTTTATGACATGGTTATGCTTCTCATTGCCATATACATCAATTCCCATTTTCATGTACACATTAACCTCAAATTTGTGGAGTTTGGTAATGTCTATGGTCGTACTATCATAGAAGAAAGTTGGAATATTTGATCCAATTTCTTTAAATTATTCCTATTAAAAGTCCACTATAAGGGTGGTCTTGCTAAAGTTTAGTCTTAATTGCGCGTGCGCGCGCACGTGCACACAAACACACACACACACACACACACACACACACACACACACACACACACACACACACACACACAGAAAGAGACGGAGAGATAGAAGTTTTATTTAATAAAAAAATTCATGGAATGTGTCCACAAAAACAAGAGAAAGAGATTTTTCTTATGCTTCAAAAAAACCTCTTTTTAGATACTTGTGATGGAAGCGTGCTTAAGAGGACTTTGTTTAGTGGTTTTTATGTGTTCTTAATTGCTACCAAAATGTGGTGAGTGTTGATAACATTGTGTAAGTTTTTCTCTTCAATTGGTTCGTTTTGCTCAATTTTTGGTTTTCTCAAAAATGTTGCTCGACCTTTGAAATTCCTTAGAAAGATCTAGAGCTTATTGCTCTTTTGGATGATGCTTTAAGAGAGTTTTCTGCTCCATATGGGAAGGACATTTGAGGCTTGCATTTCATAGGCAGCTTAGAGCAACGAAAAGAAGCAGATGGTAGAGAACTCGTGAAGATACTTGATGAAGCTCTAGAGGATTTCAAGCTTACCAGAGATGACATACCTACAACTTTTTAGGTACTAAACAATGATTTGGATGCCATGAAGAAAGATGGATTCTTGTTACATACTAATTGTCGATTAGTACCAATTATGCCAAAGATCGAGGTGACTACGTATTTGATTCAGTTTGATGATCTTCTATCAATCAGTGATACATGTGGTTATATGGAATGTTACAAAGATATGATCAACATGTTTGAAAAGTATCTTATGCCATTTGATCCAAAAGGACATGGTTATGTATTTGGCCTATGGCAGTTGATATATACGCCATATGATCCTGGTAGAGTTTGAGATGCTTACACACTATGGTAATTGATTTACAGTTTTACAACGATGCAACAATACCGGTTGGAACAGACTTAAGGAGGTTGTACAGGTTCAGAGGGGGTGGATGTCATGACGCTTCGCTTTCACTAGGAGAAAAGCACAAGATTCATAGGATTTTTTTGGGTTTTTTGGAAAAAGATATTGGGTTTTGATGTGATGCTTACGATGCCCTAGTTATTATGTAAGTCAAATGTGATGGACTTCAGAGAGCACCATAAGTGCTTGAGGAGCTCCTCATTCGGAGTTCAAGTTCTTGGATTGCAAAATTATGCTCATAATGGCAGTGGTAAGGCTGCTTTGGTTGTTACGAAAGTTAAATTCTTAAAGAGCATTCATTGCGGTATAAGCCTAATGTTCACCATAGCGAGGAAGATTTTTTTGATGTATTCACCTAAGCTTGCACCTTGATGATTGTGTTTAGTGATGCTTGGCCGATATGAACTAAGCTTTGATCGATTGATCTTTCTTATGGCTACGAGAGAAAAGTAAGGGGTTTGCCAATGCTTTGATTGATATGAATGTCTTCAATATTGCCCTCGATAAAATGTATGCCAAATTTGGTGACAAATTAGGCTCAAGGGGCAATGCCTGCTCATTACGGGTGTGAACGACCGCATTTCTAAAATTAAAGGCAATCCTATTTATAAACGGTAAGGAGGATTGATGAAAGCGGCCTAGCGTCGATTGTAGAGGGGGAATCATCGTTGTGAGCAGAGGCAAGAAAGAAGAAGCAAGCACTGGAGAAGGTCAGCGAGCAGCGTGGTGAGAGGTGCAAATGAGCAAGGGGAGGAGTG
This sequence comes from Adiantum capillus-veneris, assembly GCF_014529385.1. Lineage (NCBI taxonomy): Eukaryota > Viridiplantae > Streptophyta > Polypodiopsida > Polypodiales > Pteridaceae > Adiantum > Adiantum capillus-veneris. The sequence continues at coordinate 52,956,205 of NC_140954.1, forward strand.
GCTTTTGAAGACGAAAATAGAAGGCCAACAAGCAGTGCAACAAAAGCATGGTGAGAAGGATACGAAGCGGGAAATCAAGACGCAGATGGGTAGCTTCAGAGAGTTGCAGAGTACGGGAGTTGGCGTGCAGAAGAAGGGAAGCGTAGAGTCAACAGTCAGTGAGGTCGAGATGGGCAAGGTCGACAAGCGACATAGGCACTGAGGGCAACATCATGAGGCCTCCAACTAGTTGACAAGAGAGCAGAGGACAATTGGCACCTTTTTTTTGTGGATTTTTGGGAGGCAGGAGTCAACAAACTTTTTTTTTTTGGTTAAAAGCTTGAAGCTCAAGGTATTAAAAAAATTGAACTCCATTCTCACACTGAGTCTCGACACAACAACCAATTAGAAAACTTACACTCTTCCAGATTCAAAAGACTGATAAGTAGGAGAGAGTTTCAACATACAAAGGCTGATACAAAGGGCCAAGTTTGAGAAGATGAGCGTTTTGATTGATAAAGGCGATTCATGTGCTTAAAGCAGTAAGGAAGTGATCTATGTGGAAGTGACGGATTTTGTGCGAATCAGAGCAAGGAAAGTGCTGGAGCATCGGATAGAGTTTGTGTAAAGAAGAGAGCAAGGCAAGATAAAGACTTCTTGCGCTCTCTTGGCAAAGGCCATTTCTATCACTTTCGCTCATGATCGACTAATTAGAGACAACAAAAGCCGTAACTTTGAATTTGTATGCAAACTTAAAGTTTCAGTAGTTAAAAACTAGTTTTAGAGCATCGTTTGAGTATTGTAAATGTTTCTCGATCTCCCGCAACCAACAGCCTTGTGCTGATCGACTCACTAACCGAACATATAAATCCCCGACACTGTCTCTTTATCGTTATGTGACACCACTTAGTACATATCAAAGGTGTCGCTTGGTCAACCATCCGCCACTAGCCCCCACGAGTCTCTCAATCGGCCCTTCAGTCCACCCTTGAACAATCCACCTACCAGTGATCCCACAATTGTTTCCACATCATCAAAGATGCCAAACCTTAGAAACAAGAATATTAATCTAGTATTTTTTAAGCCATTAGGTACCCTCTCTCAATGTTCGAAGATAGAGAAGGACATGTGATAGAACTTTACCTTCGTAAAAAAGTGTAAGTGTGTGTGTGTGTGTGTGTGTGTGTGTGTGTGTGTGTGTGAGAGAGAGAGAGAGAGAGAGAGAGAGAGAGAGAGAGAGAGAGAGAGAGAGAGAGAGAGAGAGAGAGAGAGAGAGAGAGAGAGAGAGAGAGAGAGAGAGAGAGAGAGAGAGAGAGAGAGAGAGAGTGCAAAGTGGCCCTCTTGCCTCTTGAGGCCATTTATGTCGTGGATTCATTACAAATACATGTATACAACTAAGTGCCTTTCATGCATTCTGCAAAATAGGATTGTTAAATATAGCTTGTTGTGCAAGTTCTCAGTGTGAAACCTTTTGCGTGTGCCAACAATTACCATACATTTCCATGTGCAAATTGTCCTAGATGTTATCATGGTAAAGGCAAGGAAATGTAATGCAATTGCAATGTCAAAAGTATAATCTTTATCACACAATTGTTTGTGTGCATTTAGTCAAATGATAGGTTTGAGACTTGAGATGGATTTTTCTCTCTTTGCACTAGAGAGAATGGTCATAAATGCTAAAAATTCAGTTATGACGATGTTGATTATCAAATTTTAGAGGGGGAATGGCCTCACAAAATTGGACCTTCGAGTCTCAAATATCTTTCTTCCCTCACAATCAATGATCACAATGCAAAACTAAAAAATTTGTATGGATGCTCAAGTCTCCCACTAGATGAGTAGGTCATGTATCTTCCTTACTGGCATCTAATGCATCTACATACTCTATTTCTAGATTAGATTGGGACATGAAATCTTACAAACATGATCGCCTTGAAAGTAGATATAGCCAAATTTGGACCTTTTGTTGTCCACGTTCCTTGAACAAAGTTCATCCATATAGCCAACTATCTTATTGGTTTTTGCCTCCAAAGCAAATGCACAACACTACCTTAGTTGGTAGTGATGTGTGCGGACACTTAGCATTGGCAAAGTAACTTGTTTCATCACTCGAAGTTTTTTTCCGTTTGCATTGGTGGGTGTACGTTAGTCATTCAAGGTCTTGCACACTAAGTTATATTGCTTCTTGATGTATGCCTTAGATTTTTCCTTCTTCTTCAAGCTTTATGTGTGCATTCTTTTGACCCTAAATCTAGCATTCATCACAACACCCCATGCTTTGCTTTCTTTGAGCATCCTGCAAGTTGACACATGCAAGCTTCACTTTCTTCAATGAAAGTGATCTACAGTCATGCTCATTGACATTGTGCTAACAACTTTGTCCTTTGATGCTAGAATTTTAACAGTGCAGATTTTTACAAAGCAAGCATTATGTATTCTTTTGTGGGTTGTGCTATATATGCATCGGTTTGCTAACAGAATGCAACATGTTTTGGTTTGTGCACCTTTTGTGAAGAAAAAGTTGTTGAGGAGGCTACAGTCTTTAGTGATTCTGAGCCTGACACCTCCTTTTTCCTCACATGAACAATTGTAATAAAATCCAACATAACGAGCTGGACTCACGCCACCTCCGATAGCAATAAGAGAACTTATTCAAAGTTTCTTTTATTTTTCAATCTTGTTTTCAATTCCACTAGAATAGTTGTGTTGTGATACACTTTAATGGGGTAGTTCCCCCATGTGGAGCACAATAGCCCCCTTTTTTTGGCCAAAGTATAACCCCAAAAAAAGAGGCAGTGATGGTGGACTCTTAGTGAGCTATTTTTAGGATTTTTAAATATTTTTTTTGGCATGACAAGAGGAAGGAGGAGGCCTCTAATCAAGAAAAAGATAGGTGGGTGTTGGTAAAGAAGAAGAAGAAGAAGAAGATGTTGATGACGATGATGATGATGATGAGAAAGAAAAAGAAGAGAAAAAAGAAGAAGAAAAAGGGGACAAAAGAGGAGGAGGAAGAAGAAGAAGTGGGAAGGAAGAAGGGTGAAGAGGGGTCTCCCTCACTTGCTCGCTCTCACTCTCCATCTTTTGGCTAGGCAAGAGAAGAAGGAGATGAAGAGGAAGGGGGAATTGAAGTTCCATCTCTATCATTCTCGATCTCTTTATTGGCAAAGGAAAAGAAGAAAAGCAAGGTGTGTGGTGACAAAGAGAAGAGAAAATAAGCTAGAGGGAGGCAGAACACTGTATCTGTCTCTTGTTCTCTATTGTTTTGAGGGTGTGGAAGGGCTTCGAGAAAGGAAGGGTGAGCTCAACAACAAGTGGGACGATTGCCTAAGTTTGATGTTGTTGGAATTAGGGTTGCAAGGAAACGCACACAACTTGGAGAAGACAAAGGAAGGTCAAGGCACACAATAGAGAGTGTGTTACTTAGTGTGTAATGGAAAGATAGATAGCCCTAGAGTGATGGGCGTATATATAATGCACGGGGGAAAAACCTCGTAAAGAGGGGAAAAATGGCATGACGGTCCTAATGTGTTCACACACATCACTACCACATGTATATGGTAACAAATCCCCCCTGGGAGTGATGTGGTCAACGAGGGTTGGCACAAAGAGTAAAGGGAAGTTCCATGCCCCGAGGACATGATCAATCCACAAAGGGGAGTAAGCCCAAAGCTTTGCGGAAAGCTTCGAACTCCTCACGAGACAATGCCTTTGTGAAAAGATCTGCAAGGTTGTCCTATGTTGGCACATAAGCCAAGCTGATCTCTCTTGTTGAGAGCCTCTCCTTGACATAGTGGTAATGCACCTCAATGTGCTTTGTGCGAGCATGAAAAAATGGGTTCCTTGCAACTGCCAATGTGCTCTGACTGTTAGTGTAGATGATGTTGGAAATGTCTTGTCCAACACCCAAATCAGCCATAAGACGTTTGAGCCATACACACTCAACCATAGCTGTGAAGACTGTCTGGTAGTCAGCCTCACAACTGGAAGTGGCCATAGTAGGTTGATTCTTGCTCAACCATGAAACACATGAACTGCCAAGCATGAAACAAAAACCACTCTTGTGGACACTCGTGTGTCATAACAACCAGCCCAATCCGAGTCCAAAAAAGCATGTAAATATGGCGTCAATGATCCCTCCTTGGGATAAAACAAGCCAAGATGCAAAGTGCCACTCAAGTAGTAGCAAAAAATCCTCTTGACTGCCTGCCAATGTTTAGACCCTGGACTATGAATACATCTGCTGACCTGTGAGATTGCAAACTGAATATCCGGCCTCGTGTTGCATACATAAATGAGGTAGCCAACAGCAATTTGGTAAAGAGTGACATCAACAAGATCACCAGCATCATGTACACTCAACTTCAAACCTGTCTCCATGGGAGTGGCAATAGGTTTGCAATCCTCAAGTCCAAACTTACATAGCAATGTCTCTATGTAACTTTTTTGACACAAGGCAATACCGCCATCACACTGCTTAAATTGTATGCCCAAGTAATGATGCACCAGCCCCAAATCTTTCATCTTGAAAGTAGCATTCAAATCAGCCTTAATTTCAGCAATATGTGCCTCATTGGGACCAATGATTAGCAAATAATCCACATAAAGAACAACAATGAGAAGTACATTGCTCTCACGCTTGACATACAATGTGCTTTCTGCTGGATTGAAAGCCTTGTTTGACCAAATGAGTGTCAACTTTCTCATACCAAGCACGAGGAAAATGCTTCAACCCATACAAAGCCTTCTTACATATGCATACTTTGTCCTCTTGTCCTTTCTTGACAAAACAGTGAGGCTGCATTACATAGACTTCCTTAAAAATGTCACCATTTAAGAAAGCAGTAACAATATCTAATTGATGTACATCCCAACCAAAATGAGCTGCCAATGCACATAGAAAATGAACAGTAGTCATACGACAAGTGGGAGCAAAAGTTTCTTCATAATCTATGCCTTTCTGTTGCGCATAGCCTTTTGCAGGAAGTTGAGCCTTATGGTGATCAACCTCACCATCCGGCTTGCGTTTCAACTTGTAAACTCACTTTGTACCAATGGCCTTTTTGCCAGGAGGCAAATCACATAAATTCCATGTGTCATTTTCTAGAAGTGCATCATATATTTGATTGCATGGTAGCCATCCAATTTTTTGAATTATATGCTTCATGGAAAGATAGAGGCTCCTCTATATCACATAAGCTAGACACAACCAAAGCATAACAATCTGATGCATAAGAGACATGGTGAGAACCTGAACGAGTACGACTAGACAAAGGTGCATCCAATTTACTGTCACGCAAAGTGTGCACTAGCCATTTTGGCATACCTCTAGCCTGCTCATTTTCATCCCTTTCCTCATCAAGTACATCATGTATATCGGCATCAGTAATTGGCTGATCTTAACATTTTGAAAAACCCCCATAGGCTGTACATTTGCCTCATTTGAATTTACATTCGAACTTCCACCACTGAAAAGAGGCAATAAACTATCATAATGTCCTGTGAGCTTACATTATTATCTCTAGTACATGACAACAAAAGCTGAACAGAATCTTCCACAAACACAACATCACGTGAGACCAATATACACTTTGTTTGTGGATGGGACAACCTGTAACCTTTTCTTTCAGCACTATAACCAACAAAAATACATTTGAGATCCTTATCATCCAATTTTCTGCGCTGCGCTTGTGGCACTAAACCATAAGCCAAACAACCAAAAAAATGCATGTGCTCAATAGATAGCTTTCTGTCATGCCATGCTTCATATGGAGTCATAGACTGCAACGCTTTTATAGGACACCTGTTGAGTACATAAGTGGCACACATGACAGCCTCAAGCCAAAACAAATGTGGTAAAGAGACCAACACCATTTTGCCGAGGCGTATACGGCATTGTACATTGGTGTTTTATCCCACGACTAGCCAAAAATGCATTAAATTCATGAGACATATAATCCCCCCCTCGATTGGAATGGAGGATGTCCATAGTACATTTCGAGACATTTTCAGCCATAGCAAGAAATTGCTTGAAGCACATAAACACTTTGGAATTATCTTTCAACGGATATACCCATGCATGCTTGGAGTAGTTATCAATGAAGTCACAAAGTACAAGTAATTTCCCAAGGACGGAGTTTGCATAGGCCCACAAACATCACTATGCACAAGTTGCAATCTGCATGTAGCACGAACTGACCCATCCTTTGGGAACTTAGCACGCTGCATTTTACCCAAAATACAACCTTCACAAACATGTTTGACATGTGCTTCAAGAGGCGGCAAAGAATCAACCATATCAGATTTCTGCAAATGCAACAAATTGGCAAAATTTAGATGCCCAAAACGTGCATACCATAGTTTTGCATCTGAAACAAACCTTGAATCTGCAACTGCATTTGCAAAATTTTGTCCACACTTGTCATACAAAGTGAGCTTATACAACCCATGACACAAAAGGCCAGATGCAACAATTTCATCACCAAAACCGAGATCATGAACTGTACATCCGTCATCCACAAATTTGACTACAAGACCAAGTCTAGCAAGTGCAGATAGAGACAAAATGTTCTTTTTGATCCCAGGTACATACAATGCATCAACAAGTGTAAAAGAACTGCCATTTGCAGTAGTAAGCACAATCTTTCCAACTCCTTGAACAGGATAAGAGGCATTGTTGGCACAAGTCACTGTATTCCCATGAGGGACAGACTCAATAGAGGTAAAAAAATCACGATGTGAGGTAATGTGCTTTGTAGCACCACTGTCAAAATACCACACATGTGAATCTGCAGCAGTTGACATACATGCATCATGGACAATAGGATCATAAGTGCACTCTGCACTAAATGCCCATTCTACATCAACATCAACATCAACATCACAATCTCCTTTGATAAAAGACTCTACAATCGCTGCACTTGTATTGGACCGTGTAGTGGATCCAACCTCTTTCTTCTTAGCCTCTTTTGCCTTCAATTTTGGACACTGCTTGATCAAGTGATCATTAGCTTTACAATAATGGCAATGCATCTTCTTTTTGCCCTTATCACCAGAATTGCCAGACGAAGTGCTGCCAGCAGACACATTAGAAACAGAAGTTTTTCCACTCTCAGCAGAACCATAAAAAGTGGTTACATTGTCGTTCCCACCTTTTCTTTGAGCTGCAATAAAAGCTTATTCAATTGCACGCTGCCTAGTCCTGTTTTTTTTGGAAAGTGACTCTTGCAATAGCAATGTGCATAATGCATCAAACTTGAGACCTTCAGGATTTCCTTGGGTCATAAGTCTCCAAGTACTAGCAAAAGTCTGGTGAGAATCTGGCAAAGCATCAAGAACAGTCTACACAAGTGAAATGTCAAAAATGACTTCTCCTGCAAAAATTAGTTGCTCATTAACATCCTTGACACCAGCAAGGAAAGTGTCCATTTCATCTTCCTCATGCATAATCTTCGATTCCAACTCTTTACGCAGCAAAGCAATTTTAGCCTCATCGCGGCTTGCATAAAGACCTGCTAGAATATCCCAAGCCTGTTTTGCAAATTTTGCTGAACGGATGTAAGGAGTGATAGTGCGCTTCACAGACAATGCAATCAATGCATGAGCCTGTGCATCTCTTACATCCCAACGAGCCTGCTCAGCCGTAGGCAAAACAACTCTGACATCAACAACCCTAACAACAAAACCTGGAGCATCCTCAACATCGTCTACATCCACAGTACCAAGATGTACTTCAATGCCCTGCACAATGTTCCAAACTCCCTTTGATACAAGTACATGTTGCATCATGTAAGACCACATAGGGTTATTGTCCCCATCCAATCTGTCCTCAGTAGCAAATATCTTGAACACATATGTGTTGTTGTCAGCCATGGAAAATGCCTGCACCTGATGTGAAAACTACCCAAAATGAGGAGAAACTGAGTGAGACCAGCACTTGCTATATAGCACAACCCGCAATAGACTATATGGGACCTGTTATGCAGTAATTGACACTGATAGAAATTTTGCACAAAATGACAAAGTTGCCTGTGTAGACCTGGCTGTAGTGGAACGGAGGTCGAAATGAGCTCGAAATGAAATTTTAAGTAGACCAACTGACGCTTGCCAAAGCTCGTTGAAATCTAAGAAAACAAGCAGGGGTGTTCTAGAGATGCTGGCGACTAAGCCCAGGAGAATGTGACCTGCTGTGATACCAATTGTTGGAATTAGGGTTGCAGGGAAACGCACACAGCTTGGAGAAGATGAAGGAAGCTCAAGGCACACAACAGAGAGTGTGTTACTTAGTGTATAATGGAAAGATAGATAGCCCTAGAGTGATGGGCGTATATACAATGCACGGGGGGAAAAACCTCCTAAAGAGGGAAAAAATGCCTTGTCAGTCCTAGTGTGTTCACACACATTACTACCACATGTATATGGTAACATATGTGAAGGCCAATCTATGTTTATTGAGAGGCTCGGTGTGTAGCTAGGAGGGCTTGAGCATGCATAAAGAAAACTCCAAGATTATGGCTGATTGGAAGCCGATCAACGGTTTTTGATTGACTATTAGTGCTCGAGCTTATGTTAAGACATTCACCCAATTTTTTTGATTATCATGGATAATTGTAAGAGATCGATTGAACCATACCATGTACATTCTAATAATTCTAGTCTTTATTTTGATTATTGATGCCATTCGTCTCTATATTTTTTCTCTTCTCCTATCTTGCATCTCTAACAGCCACCAGTGGCACTGTCCCGGCTCATCCTGGCTCACCTCTTGAACAAATTATCTCCCAACACCACATCATTTGAGGGTATATCATCATTGACCAATGGGAAGACACAAGATCCATTTAAGATAAATGAAAAATAGTTCTTTTGAGAGTCCTTGAAGCAACCAAGACTTGGGAATCCTAGGAGGTAGCAAGAGTGGTGCCAACATAAGTTATACATTGTTGCAACAACAAACAAAATCCTAGCAAAAAGGTGAGACTCAATGGATTGGGATGCTCTTGTCTAACAAAAGAAACAAGATCCTTAATCACCTTTTTCACCCTATATGGATGTTCTACCTGGGATGACTGAGTATGACAATGTGGATTGGGTCCACCTAGTAGCAACCATAGACACTTGAGGGAATAGGGGACGACCTGGGTAACACCTGAGGGGGATGAAATGCCACAACTCGTACCTTTAAATATTATAGGAGCAATGCATATAGCTTCTGATGACCTACCAAATGAAGGCTTGACTAACATTGGAACCAGTAGCGTCTCAAAAGACTACAACCCACACGACTTGGAGTCAGAATCACCAGTTGAAATTGACTTTGAGGACGAAGAGTCTGAGTTAAATCTTGGTGCAAATGTGGGAACAAACCATTCAAGGCCCAATGGTAACCTAGATGACAATCTATATTGGAGAGGAGAAGACACAAGTAGCTATGCACTAGAGATCGGCCATAATAAAAAATCAGACAAGAGGAGTAAGCAATATAAGAGGCGATGATATCGAGCCAATGTACGTGCTAGGATAAATGAAAAGAAATCTATCGCAGAATGGATCAGTTCTATGGGGGCATGTGATGCTCATCAGAAGCTGGTAGATAATTGGAGTGAATACCTTCAAAATTCATGTGGTGCAGTCCACAACACATTGACATCGCACATCTAGAAGCTACAGAGAAGCCAAATTTGAGCTGTAGTATAAGGAGACGACAAAATCAAGAGTTAGCTTAACAACAAAAGGAAGCGGAAGAGAAATCACAGTCCACAGAACAACAAGACCCCACATATTTACACCCTACACTACCAGAGCATTTCAAATCCTACACCATAGAGGAGCATAAGGTTGTGTATACAAAGGCCCAGAGAACACCTATCGATAGAAGCAATGGAATCTATGATGGTCCAGTGATAGTTAAGGAAATAGAGTTAGCAGACCTAGGCGAGGAGTCCAAACTTGTTTTCATTGCCCAAGATCTGACAGAGACTGGGGAATATGTACTTAAGGAGCTTCTCAAGGAATTCAAGGATATATTTGCTTTGACATATCATAATATGAAAGGTGTTCTACCTTCCGTGGTGCAACACACAATTCTTATGATTGAATAGCATGGCTAAACTAGTCGAGCAACGACCCTACCCAATGAATCCTAAGTATGCAAAGATTTCTCAAGAAGAGATTGAAAATGCGGATTCGTATATCCTATTGAGCACTCAGAATGGGTGGCTCAAATAGTTTATTGTGCCAAAAAAGAATGGGAAATTGAGAGTGTGTGTGGATCTCAAGAAGGTCAATGTGGCTACTAGGAGAGACCATTACCCCTTGCCATATTCGGAACATGTGGTTGAAAGAGTTGCAGGGAGGGAAGCTTGTAGCTTTTTAGATGGGTACTCTGGCTACAATCAAATCACAATTGCACTAGAGGACCAAGCTAAAACTGCTTTTATAACCAAATTTGGAGTGTTCGTATTTTGTGTTATGGCTTTTGGCTTAACCAATGTCCCTGCTATCTTTCAAAGATTAATAAACACTGTTTTTAGGGAATATTAGAGGGAGTTTTGCAAAGTTTTGTTAGATGAACTTTGTGTTTATTCTTCTTGGAAAGAACATCTATCATGTTTATGAGAAGTGTTTGAAAAGTGCAGATTGTATTGCATCTCATTAAACCCTTTCAAATGCCAATTTTGGGTTAAACATGGAGTCATTTTAGGGCATATAGTGTCCAAAAATGGGATTTCCACACAGATGAGAGCAAAATTAAAGCCATTTCCAATTTGCCACCACCTGCAAACTATAAAGGAGCTCAAAGGTCCATGGGCTATGTCGGTTATTACAGGCGGTTTATTTTAAACTTTGCCGAGATAGCTTGCCCATTGTACAAGCTTCGTATTGAGTTCCACTGGACCGTGGAGTGTGACCATGGTTATGAGTGATAAAAAAAGGCCTTGACACATGCTCCCATCCTGCGAGTGCCCGATTGGAATGTAATTTTCCATGTGCATATTGATGCATCAAAACTTTGCTATTGGGTGTGTTCTAGCTCAAACAGGAGAACTGTGCGTGTCTGTCGCACGTGTCAATGCAAGGGAGTTGCCGATACACTGTGTGCAAGCCACAAATGGCTCCAAGCACAAATCTAGCAAGCTCAAGAGAGCAAGGGTGTGTCACTCACCGCCCTACGCTCACCTTCGTGGAGGATTCCTTGCCGCGAAGAAGAAGGAGCTACCGCCGTGCCGTTGTCGCAATGCTCGATCGCACACACTCTCTCACTCTCCCTCTCTCTCTCTCTCTCTCTCTCTCTCTCTCTCTCTCTCCCTCTCTATCAGGCATACACACACACACACAAGGAGATGAAGAAGAAGAAGATGGAGATGGAGGCACACTTAGGCACCCATACTTAGCCAACTAACCCTTGAATGTTCCTGTTAGAGTGTGCCTCTCATCGGCGATCACTCTTACCCTTTTCCTATTGGACTGACAAGCCCGGCCCATGACTACTAGAAGTAGATGCCAGTGATTAACATGCCCCCCTTCCTGATGTAGATTCCGTCCTCGGACTAACAGTGCAGCATCGGGATCCACGATAGAAGTACCTATGTCAGAAGAAAAACAACATTGTGAAAGCTCAAAGGCAGCATGTACATGTGTGCAATAAGTGAGATGCATACATGATATTCTAGGAAATGCAAAAACAAATTCATGAATTGTAACATTGCCAACTAGAACAAGCGTAGTACCTGAATAAAATGCAATTGAGTTAGGGTCTATTAGGTCGACTCTAAGAGAAGTACACAAGAGCTAGGGCTAAAGTAAGTACTAGGTTGACCAACGTTAATTAAGAAATGTCGAATAAAGAGTAGTTAACCTTAGGAACGCTCGTTGGGGTCTAAGGACTTGTGGTCTTGTCACTTATATCACTTAAGCATGATCCACATAAAATACAAGGAAGTTTGTGCTATTTGCTTTCTCTTTTCTTTTTCTCTTTTTGTTTTCTTTTCTCTTTCTTTGTTGCTACAAGTAGCTGGGGGACTTGAGGTCTCAAATACCAGCACAGCTGGGAGATTCAAGGTCTCAAATACCAGCTTGAGCATAAACTAGCCGGGAGACTCGAGGTCTCAAATACCATCTTAACACATGGGCTTCCATAACACAAGTCACACTTAGGTGGAATAAACTAGAGAGAACTATATCCCCATAGCCTAAAACATTACCAAAGTTACTACAATTAATAGACTATTTAGGAATTAAAGTCAGCAATTAAGTGTCCTAGTTTAGCCTAAGGTCCTGATACCTACTTAAAGCCAACTAATAGACCAAACTCAAAGAGAAGAACAAGGTACTAGAACTTTGAAAAAATTATAGCATCTAAATTGGCAATGTCACAACTTCATAAATTTTATGCATTTTAGAATTCAAATGACGAGATGCAAACATGTAAATGTGGAAGCATAGATAAAAGAAAGTAGTACACCTTATATAATAGAGAACATCCGTTGTAACATGTAAACATCTATCATTGTCGTCTTTTGAAGGCATCCTTATGTAGTCACAAACTGCACAATAGTCACCACCAAATATCCACCTTCCAGAGGCACATAAGTGGAAAAAGGTACCAACACTTATTGAACACAATTAAAAAACATAGCCTAATTATTTGCACTCCCCCTAGAGAGTCAAGGGAATAGGATATTGTAGAGATTGGGGGGGAACCCTAAGGCTAAACCCCTATCCTCGTCGTCGACAAAAACAAAGTCATCATCCGTGAGACCATATGTGCCATCCGTGTAATCATGTAAATTTTCTTCTTCATCAGAGGCACCAATGTTTACTAAGAAGGTCACTAGACGCCTATAGTCATCTTGGTCAAAAGGGTAAGCTTGTGCAATGGGAAAAACACTCTCTACAAAGTATGGATCAGTCGTGGTCAAGAGACGTATCAGCAACTCTAACTCCTCAAAATTCCTCTCATATGCTAGCGTACCTACCAAATCCCATTCACAGGCAAGCACCGGAAAGACCATGTGAAACACTTGTGAAGAGTAACGAGGGTACCTCTCACCCAAGGCAGGAGTGGATGACTCTAGCGTACTAGCCATATCTGTACACATAGATAGATGATGGTTAAAGTGCAAATATTACAAGGGTCGTATTCTTGTGCATAATGTGTTTTTATGATTTTGTGTTATGTATAGAACTCGTAAGTTTCACATTATTGTTTGGTGGCTCTTGCTCTTTTACTTTTTTATCTTTTTTTTGTGAGTATAAGGCTTTATAAATACATTCCCTAGGATTGGAGATTGAGAGGTCAGGGAGGAAGGTTGAGGGGGAAGCAAGTGAATGATCGATGTCAACAAACACTCCCCCCTTCCTTGGGTAGATCATACCTTTTGGAATGATGTCGTGACCTTTTGAAACCAATTGTTCCAAGTTGTTATGGATGAAGGCTTTAACCAATAGTTTTCGACCGCCCTATGCGTTTCACCTAGTTGCAAGGGTGGTAAGATACTCTCCCATGATTTCATTTGCAACGTTGTTCTAGGTGGTGACCTTACAATGGGAGGTGCAAACTCTTCCTTGTTTGTATGGATATGTACAATGGTGGGTGGAGGTCGTGTCAAAGCTTCTATTTCCGTATAGGAACTACATGACGAGTAAGAAGCTTCATTGGACTTCCTTGTTCTTGAGCTAGGTGGAACAAATTGTTCTTTCTTTGGTACCCAAACTAGCTCTAGAGCGGGTGTGTAGCATTCCGTGATTTTTTCCTTTCCACGATCTTCAATTTGTTTTGGAGCCATAGGATTGGGCTCACATGGGCAAGGTGACAAGTAAGAGCACAATTTACATTTTGGCACCCAGATTTGATCATTTCCTTCATAGTAGCCTTGGGCTTCCAATAGTTTTTTAGGAATCCAACGCAACGTCTCTTTACATTTCTTGGGGCGAGTGGGACGTCCCTTACCAGGCTCCTGTCTTTTAGCACTAGCTATGGTCGCTAAAGAAGCTTTAGGGACCAACTTGTATGTTTTCTTTGTTATATTGGGATGGGTCTTGTGTGTCTCCATCTTTATTTCAACTACATTAGTTGAAGCTCTAGAGAGTTGGACTATGGGGACATATGGTTCAACCTCTTGTACATGCAATGTTTTGGGTTTTATTTCCTTTAGAGGTAATATCTTAGGGACTATGGCTTGAGTGGCATGGCTAAGAGTTGGTTTCTACTGAGTGGCATAAAATGGCAACCATCTTTTTGCAACATTTTCAGCCTACTCAACGTCCTCTTCCTCATATGTATATATATTTTTCTACGCTATTAAGTTATCTAGAGTAAATTCCCTCTCTTCGTTTTACCTTTGTGGCGACACATACATCATACTCTTCCCAAAAATGTCACCTTAGTCATATATTTATATTATTATCCTTTTCTTTTTTGCTTTGTAAATAAAATGAAGCGTACAATAACCAACTATCTACCTCCAAAATTTCTTACCTCTTGTAAATTAGTAGTAGAAAAATAATATATCTATATTCCATTCCACATAGATAAATTATCATGGAAATCAAATCTCCACTTGCCTTTACCAAAGATTATGGTCTACCTCTACAAGTCTTCTATGCCCTACATAGGTGGCCCAATATCTCTTAAGAATATCCATATAGTTTTTCTCCTTTCAAAAAAGACTCAAATTGTATATTCTTTTCACAAGCAAATAAGATTGGGCCCTCCTCCCTTTGTTTAAGCATCATACTTTGAAAAAACATGATTCCCCTTGGATGCATACAAGCAAAGGGCCCATACAAGAAGACTTGGAAGCAAAAGGTTCCCTAGCCGAGTGTGGACCTTCCAAACCGAATTACTTGGTGCATGGGTGTGAAGAATAGTCCAAATTCATACCAAACATGTTGAGAAGGTCAAATTTTCCTTTTGAAGCATGTCATTCCGAGCTATAGGTAAAAAGTTATGGTCAAAACAATGTAAATTTGTCAGAATTGCACCAAAAGGGAAATGTAAATCAAGTAAATCAAGAGGGTGAGTCGTATATTGCCCTTACCCATATTCTAAAAGAGTAATGAGTGTTCAAGGTCACTTGCATATGATGGGACCGACCTAAAGATGCTTCTAATGCCAAGACAGACAAGTTGAGATACCCCGCAGGAGCCACCTGTAGGGCCTCATGGTGGGGCCCACATACATTATGCACCCCTATGGAGCCTTCACGGTCTAAAATGCTAATTTTTTGTGAGTAAATAATCCAATTTATGTCCAATATTCAATAAGTGGTCAAATGACACTTAATTAGGGCTAATCACTCACCCTAATTAAGTGTAGCATAATCCCACTCTTGCACAACTATAAATAGCCCCCCTTGGAGAGACTCAAGGACACACCTATTTTTGCAACTCCATTTTGTTCTTGATCAATAGTAGGGAAACCCCCAACTCTCCCTCTTTCACATCCTCCCTCCTAAACCTCCTCTTTGGAGGAAGTGCAACTCTATCCTCCACTCTTTCTATTGTAGTACTCCACCAACCCAATAGATCATTGTAGCACCTCAATAATTTGTAAATACATCATGATATCTCTCATGGTTATGTTAATGATCATTAAATCATCTTCAAACAATCAAGTGTCACAATTCGTGATGGTTAGCCAGTGTCTTTCCTCCCCTTAAAAAGTGTGCGAGAAATCAAGTAAGTGTTCTACTCTCAATTTACCATTGGTTTGTTTCTCCACACTTATTCAATTAGTCTAAAGGAATTTCTCACTCCAAATCTGTTTTGCTTCATTACGTATGCATGTGGCTACCTCTCATGGTGAATTTTTTGTCGCGGCATTGCATAGATGGAGATGAGCTCTCTATGCAAAGTGTGTTAGGTTGTTGGTGATTCCCTTGTGTTTTTTGAGAGGCAAGTCTTGCGCACATGATTTTTTGATGAGTGCTTGAGAGAGGAGGAGCTTGGATATATCATGGGTCTTCTTATGGGAGAAGGTGAAAGTAATTCTATGAATTGCATATTTACATTTGGTGCATGGCATTGGGTTGCATAATCATTGATGGTGTGAAGCGTCCAAAGTATACATAGAGTAAGGGGTTCTCAAAGTGCTTTGCTTGAGTGGGTGGGTGCAAGTGTTATTTGATTGGTTTCCTTCTCCACTCCCAAAAGAAGGTGGTGCCCCAAGTAGTGTGCGTACTTCTCTACGACCATTTTGTGAGGGTTGGCCCATTGGTTTGGGTTTAGAGGCCCCATTTCAAAAAGCTCGCTCTCATAAAAGTGGTGCCCCCACTGAGGAACATATTTCCAAGTTACCTTCAATTTTTAGTGATGAACAATAGAGTTCCCATCTATCCATTTCATTTTGCACAACATATTAGAGTAAATGTTCACATAGATAGGAAAGTATTTTTCCAGCAACGCATTGCTTTCATGTTTGGTGTAGAAAGACTTAGAAAAATACTGGCATCACCCAATCCAATCATACTTCCAATCATCAATTATGAAACTTCTTTTGATGTTCACGTATTCATTTTGTTTTAAAGGTAGGAACAAGGAGTGGTGAAGGGGTGCTCAAGGACCATATGAAGGAACAAGGTCTTCAAACCAACAACGAGGAGTAGCACATGAATCACGATCAAAACAATGAACCTTTTAGGCCTATTGCTCGACAATCCTTTCACATAATCATTGCAACTAAGTTTAAGTTTCAATCTATCATAAGAAGGATATTTGGATCCACTCGCCTCAATGAAATCAATGCTTCAATTAATCCATTTATTCTATCTATGATAAAAATATGAATTAACAATGGATGTGTACATCTTCATTTTAATGTAATCAAATTTATAGTATCAACAATCTTGTGCGGACCGTAAGAGAAAAGTTCCTTGAAAAATAATAAAAAATCTAAACAAAATGTCAAGTGCTTTTCCCACATTTTATGCAAGAAGTGGGGAAGATGCGCAAGAGTTTCTTGACAACTTGGAGATGGCACATCTCATATCCGGGAGAGATGAAGAGGAAGTAAAGCTTTGAGCCTTCCCGCTTGTTCTCAAAGCAGAAGCTAAAGCATGGTATGAGACCTTGCAACCTCAAATCAAGTCCAACTGGGAGAGACTGCGAGCAAGATTCCTCTCCAAGTTCGGGCAAGGTGATACTTCAGAAGGACTATGGAAATGTTTTTTGGACATAAGCAGGTTTCACTTGAAGACTATCCCTCTTATGAAGCAACCTTTGTCAATATATGGGGTAGGTGGGAGACTACATTAGAAAATCATGGTGGTGCACCTAACTTTCTAAAAAAAGAGAGATTCATGGTTGGCTTGTATCCACTTTTAAAGGCCACAGTAGAGCTAAAATTCACATCCACCTTCGAAGAAGCACGTGAGGTAGCCATCATCAAGTTTAGAAAACTACACTTCCAAGCACATAGAGCAAGGGGTTTGAAGGAAGTGAGTGAGAGGGAGTCTTCACAAACCATGGAAGCACCAAGTAGGGCCCCTCTTGCACAATCTTCACAAGTAGGAGATAACTCTCAACAAGAGGTTTTACAAAGGCTAACTCAACAGCTTGAGAACCTCACTTTGAATCTAGTACATGGCCTACCTCAACAACGACAACCAAGAGAAGGGAATCACAATCAACGAAGACAAGCTCAAGAGTTGCGATGTTGGAATTGCAATGAAATGGGCCACGGCGTGTACAATTGTCCACATCCAAGGTGACTCCAGGGAGACATATACCCTCCTAAACTGCCTCCTCTCACTGTGCAGCAAGAACTTGCTCAAGGCCCACAAATCCTTCATCGACCACCACCACCAGCAAATATACCCCCTGTCCCACATGAGGAGGAAGAAAGAGGAGTCAACGTCATCAAGCTAGAAGAGGTAATGGATGAGCATACTCTAAAATTTGATGTTATGCCGGCAGAAAAACGCACAAGAGCACATGATAAGGATGAAGACATGAGAAGTGAAGGAACAAATTTAGCCAGAAGGGACAAGAAGAAGAAGTCAAAGATGGAAGAAGCTGAAAGTAGCAGGAAGAAAAGACCAAGGCGAAGGGAAATTGGTATCAACGACTTCCCATTGGGAAAGGAGCTAGAGCCCTACAACATCTTGGAGGATTTACAAACCCAAAAGCCAAACATTTCATGGCCTCAACTTCTACACCTATCAGCCAAAGTAAGAAGGCAATGGCCAAAGTTGGTAAGTACAAGAATTCCAACGAAGAAAGCAAATGTTTCCATTAAGGTTGTGGTCTCAAAGCTACAAAAAGATGTGGAACCCATTGTGGATGCTTACATAAGGGGTAAAAAGGTGTCTAATGTATATGTTGATGGTGGAGCCCAAAAATCAATGAATAGGTGAGGGCTTGAAATTACAAAGTCCTCTAATTGTCAAGCTAGGCTAGCCAACAACTCAAGTGTGAAGTGCTTGAGGATCATCGAAAATGTAAAAGTCTCTATATGTAACATAGATGCACGAGTGGATATGTATGTCATGCTAGCTAAGGGGGAGGGCTACCCCATCATCCTAGGGAGGCCTTGGCTCATTGATGTGAATGCAGATAAAAAAATGGACAAGTGGTCGATTGATTCTTAAGAAGGGTCGACCGGTGGTGTATGACTGGCGAGAAGGAAAGCAACTAGATATCAACTATGAAACCACGGCAGATGAAGAGAGCGAGGAGAGTCCTTACTCAAGTGATGAGGAAGCGTCAACCAGTGCATCAACCAGTGAAGAGGAGTCTTCTTTGGAGGTAATGGGAATTATATTTAACACCAACACCCAAGATGTTTCCATAGAAGAAAAACCAACAAACAATCACACACGAGGTGATGAAAGATACCACCACCTCGAAGAAGGATTTGAGAAGATGCTTGCAAAAGATCTTACTTGTGAGGAGAAGAGGTCCTACATCAATATGTTAAGGTGGTATCCCAATTTGTTTATCATTGACTACTCACAAATAAAAGGTGTAGATGTAATAGAGCATCCAATTGAATTGAAACCAGGGACCAAACCCGTGGCTTAAAAGTTAAGGCGACTAGGATCTGTGCAACAAAAGTCTCTCCTACAAGAAGTGAATCAACTCTTGAAGGCTGGCTTCATCTATCCAGTATCCAACTCCGAATGGGTATCACCTATCGTAGTCACTCCCAAGAAGAATGGTAAGTGGAGGGTATGCGTGGATTACAAACCCCTCAATGCTGCGACAAAGAGGGACCACTTCCCTCCCCCTTTCCAAGATGAAAGTCTGAATGAAGTAGCAGGTCATGAATGCTACATTGTGTGTGATGGGTATTCAGGATATTTTCAAGTTAGAATAGTAGAAGATGACCGACCAAAAACCACTTTCATCACACCTTGGGGATGTTTTGCATTTAGAGTAATGCCTTTTGGGCTCACCAATGCTCCTAGCACCTTCATGAGATTCCCAATCTTTGTATTTCAGTCATTCTTTGGGAAATCTATAAGAGTCTTTATGGATGATTTCTGTATTTATAGTTGTAGATCACTTCACTGCCAAAAGGTTGAAAAGGGGCTTAAGAGGCTCCATCTATTTGGGGGACAACTTAACCCAGAGAAGTGTCATATTGGTGAATCTCAAGTGGTTTGGCTAGGCCATGTGGTTTCTTCACAAGGTATTCAAGTGGATTCCTCTAAAGTAGAGGCCCTTTTGTCATTATCTCCACCAACAACAACTAAGGAACTAATGAGCTTCAACCACAAAGTGAGGTATATGTCTCACTTCATCCATCTTCTAGCAGAAGCCATCGCCCCTTTGCATAGGTTGGCAAACAAATCTACATTTGAATGGGGGAGGGAACATGCAAAATGTTTTGAGGAAGTGAAGGGCATTCTTAGCTCTCTCGCGACCCTAATGCCATCAGATCCAAAAGAGACCTACTATGTCACTCCAAGTATAGGTTTGGAAGCAATTGGTGTTGTTTTGATGCAAAAAGATCCTAAAACATCATACATGAGGCCGATCTATTTTGCAAGCAAGGTGATGACTTCTGCAGAGAGCGGATACACTGACATGGAGAAAGTGGTATTTGCAATCTTGTTTGTTGTAAGGAAGTTTTGATCGTATCTTCTTCCCGTGCCATTCATTTTTCTCACCTTGGAACACAATCTACCATATGTAGTGCAACACATGAGCCTCTCATCTAGAATAACAAAGTGGGTGCTTCAACTCCAAGAATTTGAATACACTTTCCTTGTAGAATATAGCACAAGGGAAGGACTTGTAGACATTCTCACCTACAAAGTGAGAGAAAGGGAAGGATGATGACTACAAAGAGAGGAAGACTCAAAACAGTTCAAAGAGAAGGAGATTGATATTGCCCATACTTTGTGCTTTGACGAAGCTTATCAACGCCAACATGAAAAAGTAGTAGGAGGAATCATCATTTTGAACCCACAAAAGGAGGTAATGGTTAAAAAAGGTATCACTCTACCCAGTGTCCACTCTAACAATGAGGCCGAGTCTGCTCTAACCCTTGGGCTAGAAGAATGCAAAGAAATAGGCATACAAAGACTTACTATAAAAGGTGATTCTTTGCTAGTGGTCAGGCAAATCCAAGGGACTTGGAGGTGCAAGAATTGTACATTTTTTGAGTGGCTTAGTAGTGTAAGAGCTTTGATGAAGGGTTTTAAAGCAACACAGGTACACCACATTGGGAGAACTCGTAACAAGGAAGCAGACTTACTCGCAAATGAAAAACTTCAAATGGCGGTAGGAGGTGTGAAACTTTATGAACCCAAATATCAAGGTCAAGAGGAGCTAAAAGACTTATTTTCTTCCTACAAGCAGGTGAGTGTCCCAAACACTTAGATAAGGTGCAAATACATAGACTAGTTAAGAAGGCCACACCTTACCAATTGATCAGGGATGACTGAAGAGGTATCGAAGTTTATTTTTGATCATATTTGTATCACTGCTGAAGGGAAAGATTTGGTCTTGAGGAGAGTACCAGGTGTGCAAAAGATAGAGAAAATTCTTCTTTCATGTCATGATGATGTCTGTGGTTGTCACTTTTCTCAAGATATTACAAGTAGGAAGATATTTGGCCGAGCTTACATCGTGATGTCCAACATTGTTGTAAGGCATGTAAGCAATACCAAATTGCTGGGGATAGATGACTAACATATGAGCCTCGAGTCCCAATAATATCTTATGGACCTTTTGAAAGGTGGGGTGTGGATGCAATAGGTCCCCTACCTTGTACTTCTACAAGAAAATTTTTCATCATCATGGGTGTTGACTACACGACACGATGGGCGGAAGCAACAAGCACAACCCGAATCACTACTGAAGAGGTATCGAAGTTTATTTTTGATCATATTTGTAGTAGGTTTGGAACACCCCTAGAAATATTATCAGATCGAGGCCCGGGTTTTAGGGCTGACCTTTTGAATGATCTCTTGAGGAGGTTAAAAGCGAAACACTTGCACTCCACACCCTACTATCCTCAATGCAACGGATTGGTGGAGAAAGTGAATGGAATGATATGTAAGAGCATTTCTAAGCAGGTTGTGGACCGGCCTAATGATTTAGATCGCCATTTGACTGCTGCTCTTTGGGCATATAGGACATCTTTCAAGGTATCGACCCAATTCACCCCTTTTCATCTAGTTTATGGACAGGAGGCACTTCTCCCCATTGAGGTAGAGCTCTCAAGCTTGCGTGTTCTTGCAAGAGTGGCAAAAGAACCAAAAGAGGCTCTACATGAAAGGATCTTAGATCTCCAAAGACTTGACCTAGATAGAGAAGAGTCCATCGATCACTACATCACGCAAGCTACAAGCCAAAGGGACAAAATCAACAAGAAGCTCAAGGGAAAAGGATTGAAAGAAGGTGTGTTGGTTCTTTGCTATGATAACCGACTTGATACTCGACTTGACAATTTTTTTTTGCAAAGATCTTTCATGATAAAAACAAAGTTTGGGATGGTAGTCACAGATTAACAGATCTATCAGGAAAACTCCACAAGACCAGAGTCAATGGATGGAGATCAAAGCCCTACTTTCAACGTATCAATCCGTTGGTAGGAAGTCATCTAACTACATCGTCTAAGCTCCAAATTGGCATGGCTCCATTGGGCTTGGCGAATGCTCCACCTATTTTTAAAGCTTTGATGTGCAAAGAAGACCCAACCTTGGAATGTGAACATACCCAAGGCAACCCTCCCATCTCCCATTTATGGGAATGAGGTAATGAAAAGCAGGTCTAATGGAGTAAAAGAGTGCATGTCACTCCTTCTTTAAAAAAAAAAAAAGGGAAAAGGAAAAAGAGAAAAAAGAAGAAGAAGAAGAAGAAGAAAAAAAAACAACACCGTCCTCGTAAAGATATGAATATCTCTATGCTTGGGGGAGGGCTAATATGAGTGGCATAAAATGGCAACCATCTTTTTGCAACATTTTCAGCCTACTCAACGTCCTCTTCCTCATATGTGTATATATTTTTCTACGCTATTAAGTTATCTAGAGTAAATTCCCTCTCTTCGTTTAACCTTTGTGGCGACACATACATCATACTCTTCCCAAAAATGTCACCTTAGTCATATATTTATATTATTATCCTTTTCTTTTTTGCTTTGTAAATAAAATGAAGCGTACAATAACCAACTATCTACCTCCAAACTTTCTTACCTCTTGTAAATTAGTAGTAGAAAAATAATATATCCATATTCCATCCCACATAGATAAATTATCATGGAAATCAACTCTCTACTTGTCTTTACCAAAGATTATGGTTTAGCTCTACAAGTCTTCTATGCCCTACATAGTGTAAAGAAAGAGGATGCAAGAGAGCTACACAAGACAAGCACAAAGCACACAGAGATGGAAAGCTTCTTCTTCTTCTCACAGAAAAGAGAGTACAAAATGACTAAGTGCTAAAGCTGAAAAGTAGAACATATGTACATGCGGTCACTAAGTGTGAACACGCTAGAAGCGTACTAGGCTAGCACTATAAGTGTAGTCTAGCTGTAGAATCACTGGCAGAGATCCTCCGTGTCGGTCACCTAACGCGCCAGTGAGTAAATGTCGTAAGCGGCCAAGACCCGTAGTGGATGCGAGCTCAAGATGTAGAGCTCGACATCTCAACACTCCCCCTCGAGCTCTGCATGTCGCAGAGTCCAAGCATAGTCCGGAAACGTCGAAGCTTCTCAGCTCCGAGGGCCTTGGTAAAGATATCCGCTATCTGCTCCTCTGTGTTGACGTAGACCAAGTCGATGTCGCCCGCCAACACTCGCTCTCGAACGTAGTGGTAATGGACCTCTATGTGCTTGGTCCTGGCATGGAACACTGGGTTCCTAGCCAATTGCATGCTGCTGAGGTTGTCACAATGGATAAAAATCTGCTGGTCCACCTGCACTCCCAAGTCCTCAAGTAATGTGCGTAGCCAAGCTACCTCGCACGCCGCAACTGCTGCACCTCTGTACTCGGCCTCTGTGCTCGATAAAGCAACCGTAGGCTGCTTTTTGCTGCTCCAAGTAACAGAGAACATGAAGCCACTCGTAGATCTCCTATCAACAATGCTACTTGCCCAATCTGCATCTGTATACCCATACAATGCTAATGGCGCATCTGCTGCATAGAACAATGCGTAGTCAAGAGTCCCTTGCACATACCGAAGTGTGCGTCGTACTCCATCCAAATGTGGCTTCCTTGGAAGCTGCATGAACTGAATCTCCAAGCCTACTGTGTAGCTCAAGTCTGGCCTCGTGATAGTCAAGTAGATTAGACTACCCACAATCTTCCTGTACATCTTGACATCCTCAACAACATCACCCTTCTCTGCACTCAGCTTTGCATTTACATCCAAGGGAATAGAAATTGGCTTACAATCAGCCATACCATACTTTGACAACATGTCCAAAGCATACTATCTCTGTGACAGCCATACACCCTCTGGAGTCCTGATCACCTCAATGCCAAGAAAGTAGCGCAACTCGCCCAAATCTTTCATTTCAAACTCCTGTTTGAGAAGACCCTTCACATGGTCAATCTCCATAGCATTGTCACCCACAATAATAAGGTCATCTACATATATGGTAATGACCACAATCCCCACATCACTCTCACGTACATAGACTGAATGATCAGCATGAGATCTCCTAAAACCAATACTGACAAGATACTTGGCAATCCTGTCATACCATGCTCTAGAGCCCTGCTTCAAACCATACAAAGCTTTGAGAAGCCTGCATACATAATCTGGGTAACCTGGATCGACATAACTAGGTGGCTGATCCATATATACTTCCTCTTGCAACTCACCATTCAAGAAGGCATTCTTTACATCCATTTGATGCATAATCCATCCTCTAGATGCAACCACTGCTATGACAGCTCTTACAGTCGTTATCTTTGCCACTGGAGCAAAGGTCTCCTCATAGTCTATGCCATACGTCTGTGCATAACCCTTTGCGACCAGCCTTGCCTTGTGACGCTCAATGTTACCATAAGCCTTATGCTTAGTTTTATACACCCATTTACAGCCAATAGCTTTCTTGCCACTTGGCAATGTCACCAACTCCCATGTGTCGTTTGCCTCCAATGCAGCCATCTCTTCATTCATTGCATCATCCCAATGCACATTTCCAACTGCATCCTCAAAACATGTGGGCTCCACATCCTGTATCACCTTAGCCATGTAGGCTTGGTGATGCGTTAGATACCCATTATAAGTCAATTTCTGAACTGGATTTCTGACTCTGTTAGATCTGCGTGGTCCTGGGTCACTCCTTTGCCCTCTAGCATCTTCTTGTACTTTCCTTACACCAGGTGTCCTGACAGCTGGAATTCCAAATTCCTCATCAAGACTTTGTTCAGAACCATCTGAATCCATGTCTACATGTGAAAACCCTGATGATGCATCATCCATAAAGGGAGGTTCATCAACCTTTTCGTTTCCTTTTCGTGATACATTCCCTGTACCTGTTGGTGGAGTAACCTGCGTACGTAGTCTACCATTCCATGGGTTCTCAACAGAGCCACGAGAAGACGACTCTTGTGGTCCACTCAAAACCTGTGACTGTGGCCTCACATTTTGTACAACCACATCATCTTTTACATCAGCCCCAATAGTGCCATGTGCATTACTGTACCAGCTGCTCATCTCATCAAAGACTACATCTCTGCTCACTCGTAATTCTCGTGTAGTAGGGTTGTAGCACCTGTACCCCTTTTGTTCAAGGGAATATCCCACAAGAATACATTTCTCTACTTTAGGATCCAATTTCCTACGCAACTCATCTGGTACATGCACGTAAGCTATGCAGCCAAACACTTTCAAGTGTGCCAAATCAGGCTTTGTACCTGTAAACTTTTCCTCAGGCGTTACATCATGTACCGCAGCTGTAGGTGTCATGTTCATAATGTACACAACTGTATTTACAGCTTCAACCCAGAAATGATGAGGCATGTTCTTCTCATTCATCAATGCACGTGCAACCTCTGCAATGTGCCTGTTTTTTCTTTCTGCGACCCCATTCTGCTGTGGAGTATATCTGCATGTAAACTGTCTGTGTATACCATGCATTCACAGAAAATCTGAAAAATCATTGGAGAAGTACTCTCCCCCTCCATCTGACCTCAATGTCTTGATTTGCATATCTGTCTCCTTCTCAATCATGACTTTGAAGTCCTGAAAGTGACCAAACACTTCACTTTTGTTACGCATGAAGTAGACCCATACTTTCCTTGTATGGTCATCAATGAAAGAGACATAATACCTGCAACCATGTATACTTGCAGTATCGGTTGGACCCTAAACATCTGTGTGCACCACCTCAAGTGTCTTTTTACATACATTGCGCTCATGTGGAAATGAGCCCTTTGACCGTTTTCCAAACTGGCATGCTGCACACACTTTATGCATACCATCCACCTTGAATTTGGGCAAACCTTTTACAATTTGTTTTGATTGCATGCTGCGCAATCTCTGCTCATTGACATGGCCAATGCGTTTGTGCCAAATGTCAACATCAGCCACAACACCTGTGCCCTGTGCGAATAATGCAGCTTTTACCTCAGGCATGTCTACATTCAGCGTAAACATTCTGCCCACACATTTGCCCTCTGTGATCAGCTTACAGCCATTCTGGAAATCTTCTACATAATAGCCATTGGGATTGAAGCGAACCTGCAAACCCTGCTCAACCATTTGTCCAACAGAAACAAGATTCTTTGTAATGTTTGGGACATGAAGTACATCTGCTAAGTACTTTGATTTCCCACTCTTCGTATTTAGAGGTATGTCCCCTACATGAGCAATGGGGTGAGCTGTGTCATCTCTTGTCTGCACATAGCCTGACACATCTGGTTTGCGCATATCTCTAAACCACTCTCCACGAGACGTCATGTGATTAGAGGCACCTGAATCCACATACCAAACATCATCTTGGGTGGAATTCTCTGCAGTCATTGTATTCATTACATGCTGCATAACAAACATGCGCTCGTTTTTGCTGTCATCTGCATCTTTGCTAGTAGATGCATAGTTGCCCTGTTCTCTCTTTCCACTTGCTTTTCCCTTTGGACAGTCACGTGACATGTGACCTCTTTTCACCACAAGTCCAACATTCTCTGCTATCTACAATATGTTGTTGCCTGCTTGATCCTGCACCACGACCTCTTTGAATCCCCCTGCCTTGAGACTGGTTTCCCCTGCCACCTGTATTGTTTTGATTTGATTGACCTCTTGAAATTGGCCCCTACAACCCCTTGGGCCTCAACCACGACCTCTACCTCTACCTCTATTGGAGTTAAAATAGAAGGCCTGTTCAGAATTATTTCTGCCATGAGAAGAAGATGTGTCAAGGTTCTTCTCCTCAAGAATAAGCATAGAAATCAAATCTTGGAACACGGGGATGTCGTCTCTTGTATTCATGGAAGACCTGAAATGTACATACTCATCTCCTAGACCATCCAAGCATGCACGGACAATGTCATCGTCTTCCACTGAGACTTTAATAGATCCAAGAGCCTCAATGATACTCTTGATCTTCAAGGCATAATCATTGATTGAGAGGTTGTTCCTCTTAACCTGATTTAGCTCCGACTTTAGTTGAAGTATCCTGGCCTTGGTGTTCACCTCGAACACTCTGCCTAAGTTTTTCCATGCAATGGCGGGGGTTTTAGCATCCTGTAGATAGCCCATCATGCCATCTGTGATGCTCATAGAAAGCCAATACATCACTTTGCTCTGGCCTTGTTGCCAGTCCCTCAAGGCTTTCCTTTGTTCTACTGTAGCATTTGCCTCGGGAATCTTTGGTTCCTTTTCATTGTCTCCTTCTATATAGTCCCAATAACCTTTTTCTTTTAGAAAATTTGTTATTCTAAACTTCCATGCAGGGTAGTTATTTTTCTCAAGCTTCTCAGTGACAATCTGACTGAAACCGTCAGACATCTTGAAGCACTAAGACAAAATAGCTGCAATCTACAAAAACCTGCAAATCTGTTGAACCTGCTATCGTGGTACCTGTAACGCTTTCTACACTCAACGAGTGTCGACAATCAAGCATACATACAACCACTGTACTTGTACAATAAATCTTTGTATACTGCACTTTGGAGACCTATTCAGAAACTTGTACGAAAAACCCCCAAAATTTTTTCCGCTGCGCAGGGCGCCTTTGGCATCTGGTCGTGGATTGCGACAGAAGGGATTGTGATGCTCTTGCTCTCTTAGCCTCTCTTGCCTGCACCAGGCTCTGATACCATGTAAAGAAAGAGGATGCAAGAGAGCTACACAAGACAAGCACAAAGCACACAGAGATGAAAAGCTTCTTCTTCTTCTCACAGAAAAGAGAGTACAAAATGACTAAGTGCTAAAGCTGAAAAGTAGCACATATGTACATGCAGTCACTAAGTGTGAACATGCTAGAAGCATACTAGGCTGGCACTATAAGTGTAGTCCAGCTGTAGAATCGCTGGCAGAGATCCTCCGTGTCGGTCACCTAACGCGCCAGTGAGTAAATTTCATAAGCGGCCTAGACCCGTAGTGGATGCCAGCTCAAGATGTAGAGCTCGACATCTCAACATAGGTGGCCCAATATCTCTTAAGAATATCCATATAGTTTTTCTCCTTTCAAAAAAGATTCAAATTGTATATTCTTTTCACAAGCAAATAAGATTGGGCCCTCCTCTCTTTGTTTAAGCATCATACTTTAAAAAAGCATGATTCCCCTTGGATGCATACAAGCAAAGGGCCCATACAAGAAGACTTGGAAGCAAAAGGTTCCCTACCCTAGTGTGGACCTTCCAAACCGAATTCCTTGGTGCATGGGTGTAAAGAATAGTCCAAATTCATATCAAACATGTTGAGAAGGTCAAA
This sequence comes from Adiantum capillus-veneris, assembly GCF_014529385.1. NCBI lineage: Eukaryota > Viridiplantae > Streptophyta > Polypodiopsida > Polypodiales > Pteridaceae > Adiantum > Adiantum capillus-veneris. The sequence continues at coordinate 52,984,519 of NC_140954.1, forward strand.
TTTGCCTTTTGAAGCATGTCATTTTGAGCTACAGGTAAAAAGTTATGGTCAAAACAGTGTAAATTTGTCAGAATCGCAATAAAAGGGAACTGTAAATCAAGTAAATCAAGAGGGTAGATCTTATATTGCCCTTACTCATATTTTAGAAGAGTAATGAGTGTTCAAGATCTCTTACATATGATGGGACCGACCTAAAGATGCTTCTAAATGCCAAGACAGACAAGTTGAGATACCCCGCAGGAGCCACCCGTAGGGCCTCATGGTGGGGCCCACATACATTATGCACCCCTATGGAGCTTTCACGGTCTAAAATGCTATTTTTTGTGAGTAAATAATCCATTTTATGTCCAATATTCAATAAGTGTTCAAAGGACACTTAATTAGGGCTAATCACTCACCCTAATTAAGTGTAGCATAATCCCACTCTTGCACAACTATAAATAGCCCGGGCCCCTTGGAGAGACTCAAGGACACACCTATTTTTTCAACTCCATTTTGTTTTTGATCAATAGTAGAGAAACCCCCAACTCTCCCTCTTTCACATCCTCCCTCCTAAACCTCCTCTTTGGAGGAAGTGCAACTCTATCCTCCACTCTTTCTATTCTACAATCTCTTACTCCACCAACCCAATAAATCATTGTAGCACCTCAATAATTTGTAAATACATCAGGATCTCTCTCATGGTTATGTTAATGATCATTAAATCATCTTCAAACAATCAACTGTCGCAATTCGTGATGGTTAGCCAACGTCTTTCCTCCCCTTAAAAAGTGTGCGAAAAATCAAGTAAGTGTTCTACTCTCAATTTACCATTGGTTTGTTTCTCCACACTTATTCAATTAGTCTAAAGGAATTTCTCACTCCAACTCTCTTTTGTTTCATTACATATGCATGTGGCTACCTCTCATGGTGATTTTATTTGTCATGGCATTGCATAGATGGAGATGAGCTCTCTATGCAAAGTGTGTTAGTTTGTTGTAGGTGATTCTCTTGTGTTTTTTGAGAGGCAAGTCTTGTGCACATGATTTTTTGATGAGTGCTTGAGAGAAGAGGAGTTTGGATATAACATTAGTCTTCTTATGGGAGAAGGTGAAAGTAATTCTATGAATTGCATATTTACATTTGGTGCATGGCATTGGGCTGCATAATCGTTGATGGTGTGAAGCATTCAAAGTGTCCATAGAGTAAGGGTTTCTCAAAGTGCTTTGCTTGAGTGGGTGGGTGCAAGTGTTGTTTGATTGGTTTCCTTCTCCACTCCCAAAAGAAGGTGGTGCCCCAAGTAGTGTGCGTACTTCTCTATGAACATTTTGTGAGGGTTGGCCCATTGGTTTGGGTTTAGAGGTCCCATTTCAAAAAGCTCACTCTCACTGCGTTGTGACACCCCCTGTCCCCCGATCAATAGTGCATTTGGTGGCTATCATCCACGTGCGTCCTAGGTTTATACTACCCTCCATAGTTCCAATAGGCATGACCAAAAAGTCTTGAGCTACAACCCCATTGTCATAACTTACAGAAGTGTGCCAGATTCAAAAAACCGCAGTTTTTTTCTTGTTGACACCCTTGACTTGGATAATACTTTCAGATAGAGGTGGCTTCCCTAACTGACACCACACCCCATATGATAGCATATTATATTTAGCACCCGTGTCCAATAAGTCGTTATATAGCACTTTTCCATAGGCACTCTTTAGCTCAATAGGGTATCGTAGAGGTGTGTCAGAGTCCAACCAATCCTCGTCGATTTCAATGTGGAATGCATGTGTAACTCCAAGGTTACTCTGTCGTTGGCATCTTATGCGTTGTTGTCGCTCCTTAGCCTTAGCTTGAGCTTGTATCTTCTTCAATTCTGTTTGTGCCTTGGCTGCCTTTTTTTGATGGATGGCACGTAGCTCCTCTTGGCTTAAAGGATCATATTATCTTTTAAATTTGCTCCCATTGAGGAATCCAATGGTTTCAACTCCATCAAGAGTCTCCACACCAATGATTCCTTATGGGGTGATCTCACATACTCTATATGGTCCTTTTCTCACATATTTGAACTTTTTCTTTTCGTTACGCACTCCATACATAAGAACTTTATCACCAACATTGATATCTTTGTTCTTTAGATGACGGTCAAACCATTTCTTCCTCCTATCTTTCTCCACAAGTGCATTTTGCACAGCTAATTGCCTCTCTTCATCTAGCCTTTCAAGGATATATAATCGCTCAACTAAGGGGTTACCATCCCAACCTTCTTGAGAAGCTACTCGAAGACTAGGAACGATAAACTCCCATGGCATAACCGCTTCTTAGCCATACACCATCTTAAACGGTGTGCAGTTAATGGCAACTTTGTACGCAGTACGATAAGCCCATAGAGTTGATGTAAGCTTTAAATCCCAATCTGTGCGATGAGCTTCCACCGTTTTGGTCAAGATAGAGATTAAGGTCTTGTTAGTGCTCTCAGCTTGGCCATTTGCTTGTGGATAATAAGGTGTGGACTTATGGTGAGCTATCATAAAGTTGGCAGTGAGTTCTTTTATTACTCCATTTATAAAATGAGTACCATTGTCACTCACACAATCTCAAAGGGACAACCAAATCTTGTAATAATTTTCTCAAAGAGAAACTTGGCAATTGACCTTGCATCAGCCTTACGTGTCGCCCTGGCTTCCGCCCACTTTGTCACATAGTCAGTGGCAACGATAATATATCGAGATTGAGCGCTACAAGCTGCTGGACTAATTGGGCCTACAAAGTCCAAACCCCATTTTCCAAATGGTTGAGTCACTTTAACAGGATGTAAGGGCATCTTATCTTTTTGTTGTGTGATCTTGTAATGTTGGCATTCATCACATCCTTTTGCAAAAAGTGATGCATCGTTGAATAAGGTAGGCCACCAATAGCCTGATTGCAACACCTTTCTAGCTGTTAGTTCTTCTGAGAAATGTCCTCTGGCTATACCCATGGGGGCTTCTTTGCAGTATGTATAAATACTCATCCTCACGGGCACCACATCTAAGAATATCATCCTTCCCTAGCCTGTAGAGAGTTCCTGCAATGAGAGAGTAAGGTTCACATTCTTTTAACAATTTTCGAGCTATGTCCTTACGAAGCTCTTTAGGTAAAAAACCATTAACTAGAAAGTTCACAATTTTCTCACTACATTTAGGTATGGTTTTGACTAGGAATAGAGAAGTATCGGCAACTCATCATCGACTCCGGTAGGGGCTTCACCATTGGGTATGCGAGACAAATGATCCACCATGACATGTCTTTTACCAGATCTCACCACAACGGTAAAATCAAACTCAAGGAAAATTAACAACCATCGTGTAATTCTTCCTGTGGAACAAGGTTTATTTACTAGATACAACAAGGCTTGATGATCAACATAGAAAACAAACTTGTTGGCCAAAAGGTAGTAGCGAAATTTCTTCACTGCATAAATCATACCTAAACCTTCTTGCTCTGTAGTGGTGTAGTTTCTCTCGGCATCATTCAATTGTCGACTTGCAAAGCTAATGGGGTAGTCCAGTTTATGTTCTCCTGGTTGAGCTAGAACACACCCAATAGCAAAGTTTGATGCATCAATATGCACATGGAAAAATTCATTCCAATCGGGCACTCGTAGAATAGGAGTGCTAGTCAAGGTCTTTTTCAATGACTCATAAGCATGGTCACACTCCGCGGTCCAGTGGAACTCAATAAGAAGCTTGTACAAAGGGCGAGCTATCTTGGCAAAGTTTAAAATAAACCGTCAGTAATAACCAACATGGCCCATGAACCTTTGAACTCCTTTATAGTTTGTAGGTGGTGGCAATTCAACAATGGCTTTAATTTTGCTCTCATCTGTGGAAATCCCATTTTTGGACACTATATGCCCTAAAATGACTCCATGTTTAATCCAAAATTGGCATTTGAAAGGGTTTAAGGAGATGCGATACAATCTGCTCTTCTCAAACACTTTTCGTAAGCATGATAGATGTTCTTTCCACGAGGAATAAACACAAAGGTCATCCAAGAAATCTTCACAAAACTCCCTCAAATATTCTCTAAAAGCGGTGTTTATTAATCTTTGAATGGTAGCAGGGGCATAGGTTAAGCCAAAAGCCATAACACGAAATGCAAACACTCCAAATTCGGTTTTAAAGGTTGTTTTAGCTTGGTCCTCCAACGCAATTGTGATTTGATTGTAGCCAAAGTACCCATCTAAAAAGCTATAAGCTTCCTTCCTTGCAACTCTTTCAAGCACATGTTTTGAATATGGCAAGGGGTAATGGTCCCTCCTAGTGGCGGCATTGACCTTCTTGAGATCCACGCACACTTTGAATTTCCCATTCATTTTTGGCACAATCACTATTGGAGACACCCATTCTGAGTGATCAATAGGGTATATGAATCCGCATTTCACAAGATTTTCAATCTCTTCTTGAACGATTTTTGCATATTTAGGATTCATTGGGTAGGCTCGTTGCTGAACTGGTTTAGCCATGCTATTCATGGGGATTGTGTGTTGCACCACGGAAGGTGGAACACCTTTCATATCATGATATGTCCAAGCAAATATATCCCTGAATTCCTTGAGAAGTTCTTTAAGTACACACTCCTCAGACTCTGTCAGATCTTGGGCAATGAAAACAGGTTTGGACTCTTCTCCTGGGTCTGCTAACTCTATTTCCTTAACTATCGTTGGACCGTCATAGACTCCATTGCTCCCATTGATAGGTTTTCTTTGAGCCTTTGTATACACAACCTTACGTTCCTCTGTGGTATAGGATTTGAAATGTTCAGGTGTGCAGGGTGTAAGTTTGTGGGGTCCTGTTGTTCTGTGGAGTGTGATTTCACTTTCAATTCCTTTTGTTGTTGAGCTAACTCTCAATTTTATCGTCTCTATATGGTACGTCTCAACTTTGGATTCTCTGTAGCCTCTAGTTGTGCGATGTCAATGGGTTGTGAACTACACCACATAACGCTTTGAAGGTATTCACCCCAATTATCTACCAACTTCCGATGAGCATCACATGCCCCTATATAATTAAGCCATTCTGCGGTGGATTTCTTTTCATTTATTCTAGCATGCACATTTGCTCGATATCTTCGCCTCTTATATCCCTTACTCTTCTTGTCTAATTTTTGATTACAACCGATCTCTAGTGAAGAGTCACTAGATGAATCGCTTCTTGTGTCTTCTGCTCCCTTGGATAGATTGTCATCTGGGGTACCACTGGGCCTTGAATGGTTTGTCCCCACATTTGCACTAAGATTTAACTCAGATTCTTTGTCCTCAAAGTCAATTTCAATTGATGATTATGACCCCAAATCGTGTGGGCTATAGTCTTGTGAGGCGTTACTGGTTCCAATGGCAGTCAAACCTTCATCTTGTAGGTCATCAGAAGCTATATGCATTGCTTCTAGCATATTTAAGGGCATGAGTCGCGGCGTTTCATCCCCCTCAGGTGTTACCCAGGTCATCCCCCTATTTACCCAAGTGTCTATGGTTGATGCTAGGTGGACCCAATCCACATTGTCCGACTCAATCATCTCAGGTAGTACATCCATATAAGGAGAATCTTCTCCAACATCAGTGTCCGCTTTACACATGTAACAATACTGCAATGGGGCTGAGTGAACTGTGGTGTCAAATCTATGATCAATTATAAACTTGTTTCCTAGGGGATGTGCTCAACCAGTTACAAGATCCACTCGAATGACAGAATCTTGGAATTGCAGGTAGACATGGTTTTTAGACCAGTCATGCACCATTTTTGCTTATGAAAGGACATCCTAAGATCATCTCCGATGCCATAGTGTGCTTGGAGGAATCCATAACAATGAAGGTAATTCTTATTTTATGTCCAAAGACCTTAATCTTGAGATCTTCTAGCATCCCAATAGGTTTAACAATAGACCCATTGGTCATCTTCACTACTATGGTTGTGGTTGCAAGGTGAGATCTTCCCATAGTTTCCCATCAGTTTTTAGTCACAATGCTAACCCCATCACCACCATCAAGGTTTCGCTTCACAGTTAATCCCTTAGTAGTGATTGGTATGGTCACATTGGATTCATCACCCTCAAAGTATTGTCCCAACTTGTTAACATGTATTTCTACCACAAGGTTATCATCTAGGTTGGGTTGTGGATCTAAGTGTTCCTCCTCTATTGGCATCTCCCCAGCTCCATCCATTTGTGCAAATTGTGGTAGCCCAAACTTTAGTTCTCCATTGAGGAAGGCTCGAAGAGCTGAGGCTAGCTCAGGGTCTTTATATATAGTTTGGACATGATGGTGGTTCTAACTTCTGAAGACATGCAATCCATCAATTTGGCAATGTTTAACGGAACCTTTTGGGCTTCAGTCCCTTTGACGTGGGGAAGATGGGATCTCCATTTCTTCGATAAGATCAGGTAGTCCCTATGTAAACATTCTTTCCATCAATAAGTGAGTACGCCCACTTTCCCATGACTTTAAGTCACTTTCTTCTTGGATGACACTAGGTATGGGTAAGGGTCTATGGACTTGGTGAGGTTGTTGTTGCGTAGGGAACACGGTGTCGTACAGCTCCGCTCCCATGCTAAGAAAGATGCCAGAAAAATACATATTGAGCTTATTTAAAGATTACTTGATTAATGGTCAGTGATCAGGGCTTGTTAACATGCCAAGCTTAATGATTAAAGTATGTTAGATGCGGCTTAAAAAGGGCCAACTGATGCCTTAATGATGCTAAAAAGGACTATGCTTGAAGTGAGCGCAGATGGGATGTTATGATCTAGAACTGTAGTGCTTGAAGTGCTCTACCAGCCTGTCTTTACGACTCGTCGATTGGAGCTACAGTGAAGAAGTTATGGAAGTTTGAAGTTTAAGTCGATTGCAGATCCGCACCGGATTGGGCAACTGTAGCTGAGGAGACAGAATTGAAATAAATGCACGGGCCTGAAGAGCTCACTTTGTGGAGCACGTCGGTCTTTTCAGATCAGTGATCGGAGTTCCGGTTGTCAAGATATTAGCCGTTAAAGATTCATCGGGGGCCGGCTCCGTACTAGTCCGATCTCCTCGGTCGGTGTGCCATCTGGGAATTTTAGCCTCCTCAACAGGGTTTGTATGCATTTTATGTAGTTTGAGAGGTCTGCAGGGGTTTACAGCTCGTCAGACTGAGTCCGGTGACACTTCAACCATGGCTCTTCGGCTCTCCAAGCTTTTGCTTGCTTCGAGGATGAGAGCGAGGGAGAGGGAGCTCTTCCTCTTCTTGCACTTCGAGTCCCTTTTTCCTCTTTGCTTGACTTCTTCTCAAGCAAAATCCCGATGGAGAGAGAGAGCACGCTATCTCTCCAAGCTTCAAGAGAGAGAGCACACCTTGTCTCCCCCACTTCGAGAGAGAGAGAGAGCTCGCTATGCTCGAGGTTACCCCTTCTCTCTCTCTCTCTCTCTCTCTCTCTCTCTCTCTCTCTCTCTCTCTCTCTCTCTCTCTCTCTCTCTAGTTCTCGAAGCCAGTGGGAAGCAATAGAGCTTAAGCAAGCCGAGAAGAGTAAGGGAATTCACCGGAGAGCTTGGGCGAGAGTCCTTGGGCAAGGAGCTTGACCAAGAATCTCTCGAAGCTTGAGCAAGCCAAGGTAAAAGGACATTCCAAGCAAGGTCGAGATAAAACAAGCAACCAAGCTCGGAGCAAGCCAAGGCAAGAAAGACAAATCGAGGTCGAGGCTTGAGCAAGCCTGCAAGGGAAGATTTGAAGCAGGATACGGCTATTTCTCTCTCGTGCATAAGCAAGTGACTCAACCTAAAGAAGCAAGAGGTCAAGAGTAGGAGAACGACAATTAATGGAGTGAATTGAAGCTTGATGATCGAGACAGTGAACTGAATTGAAGCTTGCACAATCCGCGAGGTATTCCAAGCAGATAAAGCGGCAGAGGGAAAATTCCATCATCGTCATCCGTTAAAGATTGAATTAGCATTTTGTTAAGTCCGGTGTCGTTAACGGCCCGGTTAATCCTATAAACGGGAGCTTAGACTCCTAGTTAGCAGCTGATCCAAGTGACGGTGCTGTTAACAGCCCGCCTTGGCTAAAGATTAAGTTGTACTCAAACATATTAATCAATTAATTGATGATTACGGCGATTGCCAGAGTCAATTGCATCAGTTGTTCTTGTTCTCTCTCTTTCACACCTCCCACAGCCAGAGGCCCGACGCCTGCCCGACTCACGTAGCGAACACATATCCCCCGACAACGGTGTCTATAATCTAGATCTACCTAGGTGCTGGTTCTAGATCCCTTTGGGTATCTTCTACCAAACTCCTTAATTGCTTGACTTGCTCGATCTCCTCTGTAGGGTTTGGATAAGTTCCTATCTTCTTCTTGGATCCTGGCCATTGTGGCTCATGAAGATCTTCCTTGTTGGTTTCTATCTGAGTGGTCGTTTTGCTCTCCATGGTTTCACCTGAATCAGAATCTCTTCAGCATCATTCATATATACGGGGTCGTCACCAGTCCCTATGTTTGTCTTTGAATTGGGGTCTGACTTTGCTGCTTTTTGCGATCTCTTCCTTCATGTTTTCTCCTTTTTTTGAGATTGGGCAATTAATGCCGTGTCTCTTTTCTCAAGAATGCAATTTTTGTTTTTGGAGCATCGATCGTGTGAGTACGTTTACTGGTACCACAGGTGTACTTTGTGATGGCTCCTTGGTAACCTCAATCAAGTTTAATGGCGTAATCTTCGGTGCATTTGGATTATTTGGACATTGGGAAATCAAATGATCTATGCCACATCGATTACACATGAGTATCGGCATTGTAGACGTGCTCGCTTGATTGGTTTGCATTAGTGTGGCATTCTTTTGTAGCCTAATAGGACACTCGGCCACACGATGTGGACCTCCACACTCATAGCATTGAAGAGGTGGTCTCTTAGCAGTGTAATTGATATTTTGGCCTCTTGCAGCAAGAGCAACTACTTGATAGACAGATTTGACTTGTCCCCAATAGTCCTCCATGTAGTATTGTCGAATTTCTTCAAGCGCATCCATCCCATAGGCAATATTAGGGTCTACACCTTCCTCACAACCTTCCAAACAAGCAATAGATGACTCACAACCCACTTGATTCACAGAAGTGATTCTCGGATGTGGTGGTTGCGGTCCTAGCACTGGAGGTGGTAAGGGTGTTGTTTGAACAACATTTTGGGCCCTAGGGACCATGCGTTGTGATGTTTGTTCAAGAGGTGGGTCCGGAATCAATCCAGGCACTCGAGGTGTGTTTGTCCATGCTAAGGTTGGTCTATTGGCCATCGCGCACTTAAATACTATGCAATCCTTAGCTTGATGACCATAACCTCCCACAAGCATTGCAATTCCCAATGAATTTTACTCTAAAAGTAGTGCATTCACTGGTACTATGCAGTCCATAGCATACTGAGCACCATTGTTGCTCCCTTCTTGGATACATAAGATTGTTTTGCGGAAGAACGATTGTCTCGAAGACTCTCTTGAATAGCCTTGGTGAGATCTGCTAAAGTCATCTCAGATATCTTTGGCTCCTTAACAATAGGCTTTAGGGTCATTGGCTGATGCCCCAATGCTTGCAAGCTAATAGATTTAGGCTCAACAGACACTCTTTCTCCTTGAATCATTAAATTATCCTCCAATTGGATCGCATTGGTGGTGACCGCTTCACAAGTGGTGATACCTCTAATGACTAGGCCATTGTAGATATCCTCATGTTGTAATCCCCTAATGAATCTATCAAGCAATTGATTATTATTGAAGCGCTCATTTGGATTACATCGAGAATTCAAATGCTTCAAGCGACTAATAAAGTCTCTCACCGACTTTCCTTCCTCTCGTTGGGATTTTTGGAGCTGAGAGGCTACACCCCAAAGCACTCCCTCTCGTATGTATTCTTTTAAGAACAGTCTCTTCAGAGTAGGGTAATTTGTTTTTTCTTCCACCCTTAGGGTTCTATACCAATCCCTAGCCTTTCCACTAAAGGTTAGGCTTAAAGCATTACTCTTATGCAGGTCATCGTGTTCTCCTAGAGAATCGCATATTTGTTCAAACACTTTGTATAATTTCTCACATCCCCGTCTCCACTGAATTTTTGTGTGAGCTTGGTTATTTGTATTGCCTTACTTCTAGGTTCTCTATCAGGCATGTTACACATATTCTCAGCAATAGATCGAGCGATAGCTTGAGCAAATGTTGCCAAGTCACCTAAGTGAGCAGGAACCGTGGGTGGAGGTGCTCCAGAGACTACATGTGGAGTAAGTATTGGCATTGGGCTTGGCACATAGGAAGCCCTTGGATTCCACGTTTGGTACGGTGTTGTGCCATGTGGCGGTCCAAAGTTCATATGTGTGGCTCTAGGCATAGCAGACATCGGATGTGACATCTAATGCTAGCCGGTATGGTCCCATGGAAATAAGAGCTTGGTGTTGTGGTAGTGGAGCATAAGTAGTTGAAACAATGGGAGGGGTAGGGACTACATGAGTACGAGGACCTATAGGTATATACGATTGGTACACACTCGTAGGTACTGTTGCATGCGTTGAGCTACCATGTAGTGGTGCTTTACTAACAAATGAGGTCCATGGCGTGTTTCTTGGCATGCCCATCATTGGGGTAGGCATGGTAGCTGTGGTGTCATCAAGGGAAAGATGAGCTAGACTTGGAAAAGTAAAACTATCACTGGTGGGCTCAGATTGCACTGAGACCCTTGGCGAAACAACATATGGGGGATCCATCGAACTTATCGAGGGAGTCTCCATTTGCGATAAGGTTGGTTGTTTAGCCTTCCCTGTATCCAAGAATCTCATGAGACCCATTGAAGGCATGTGGATCCCCTTGTTCTGTCTCTCTAGCTCAATAACCCTATGGATGACCTCACAAACTCTTTGTTGTTGATCCTCCACACTAGTAGCACCCGTTGTGGATTGTAGGACATCTAACCAACCCACGTGATAGGTGTGACCTGTGTATATGTCGGTTAGAGTTTCTGTTTGTAGTTCATACTCCCAGTTCTCATTCAAGAACACTTCATCTAGGCTTGAGGTGCTAGGGGTGTCCTTTGAACTAGATGCAATGTGGCTCTCTATGGGTTGACCCTTAGTGATTGCTAAGTCAAGAGCACTCGATTTCTCTCCTAGCAAGGATATTGACATGGGAGCTTTTGCTTTTAACTATCTTCGTTGCTCTAACTTGCGTAAGCTCTCAATTTCCTTTTCCCTAGCCGCAATGATATATCGCTCAACCTCTTGCACCTCAGCAAGGCTTCTACCATCAGGTAATATGACCTCGGAGGGGAATAGCTCTGAAGAGTCAGGGGGTGCAGTGAATGGAGTAGTATTCACGTGCACACTCTCTAAGAGCATAGGGTCTATGTTGGTCATGAATGGCAAATTTACTTCCCCACCCTCCTCATTTACATTGTTAGCTCCATGTTCGGAGCGAGTGGCTCTACTAAAGGTTTCCTTCAAGCGGCTAAGCACACTTGGCCTGGACCTTGGACCCATGGCATGCATATCTTGGCTTGAGCTATCGGGATTAGGCATTGGGAAACCCTCCATGATGTCGTAGTCAGAGGAAGAGTCACTAGCTGCTATGTTTGGGTCTTGGTTTGTACTACCTTAGGTCCCCGTCGAGGGCCCGGAACCTAAGGTAGGTGGATATTGAGAACTTGCATAAGTCGAAATGCTCTCTAGTTTCTCGGCCTCTAGCACAGAACCAGAGCGCAGATGCATGTGCCTTTGGCACCCTACAAGCGTCGACGAATAACCTTGAAGATTAACTGCTTACTTTTTTAGGCGTTCGTTTTCACTTGTTTTTTTGATGTTTTTAAATCTTTTTTAATGATCAGTTTTTGGATTAGAGCGTGTGACAGCTGAAAACGAACGTATCGCTCAAGGGGTCGTGGTGTGCTTTACAGCACAGTGCTCGGTTACTTGAAGCTCCGTTGGTCCTCAAAAAGGTCGATTTTTACCTACTCATGAGGCTAAAGTACGTATTTTAAAGG